>NC_134526.1:30711262-31911262 GCF_027942865.1 Odontesthes bonariensis | reverse complement strand
TACCGCAGTTCCCCTTTAACCATGAAACTAAAATTTGATGTTATTTAAAAGGGCTCATATTTTTGCATGATTGCTAACAATGCTGGACTGATCATGTTTGCATGTCAGCATTAACTCATATTGGGCTGCACGGTTGTCTGGTGGTTAGCACCGTCGCCTTACAGCAAGAGGGTTCCGGGTTGGATTCCCAGCTGGGGCCCTTCTGTGTGGAGTTTGCATGTTCTCCCTGTGTATGTGTGGGTTCTGTCTGGGTACTCCAGCTTCCTCCCACCCACCCCAGGGTAGGGGATGCTTGTCAGGCTTGGCTGGCAAGTGGCTTATGAGAGGGAAAAACTCGGACAAGAAAACCAACGCCGAAGACGGACGTACTGGGCCCCTGGTGCATAATGGCAGTACAAAACAACTGTCATGAAGACGAACGAGACAACAACAATGTTGGATGAAGCAATCTCTACATCCTTCAAGCACCATGCCGTACGAGCCGGGACCTGGAACCCATGATGGGGCGGTCACAGGGGGAATCACTGCATCACTGGCTGAAGTGCCACCAAGGTGCAAGGGCCTTTATCGCTGCTTGCAGCTTTAATTTAATTTGTGTTTCTGTACATGATTGTGTAAAGGTTAAAACTCTGATTTAATACATAATTAAAAACAATGGTTAAAATATGTGTTAGTCAGTTTTGGTAAAATACATTCTCCATTTACAAATTGCTCTTGTCCAAAAACATGTCACAATATGATTAGAAGTGCCCCGCAATACTAACTAAAGCATTTGTTAAATGACAGAAATAGAAATAGAATAGAAAAATACTTGTATATTAGAACAATAACAACAATAATAATAATGATAAATTTGAGAAAAACATCAAAGTCAGCAGTCCCTGTTAAAAAGCCTTCTGGCTGTGGGGACAAAGGACCTCCTGAAGCTCTCAGTCCTGCAGCCTCTCACTGCAGCTGCTCCTCTGTCCTGTCAGGATGCTGTGGAGAGGATGTTTATTATTCTCCATCACAGAATCTAACTTCCTCCTCATCCGTTGCTCCACCACAGCACCGAGAGGCTCCAGCCTTCTGCCTACAACAGAACCAGCCTTTTTCACAAGTTTGTCCAGGCGCCTACAGTTTGTGTCTGTAGTGCAACTCCCCCAGCAGACAGCAGCATAGAACAGTGCACTCTCAGTGATAGTGTGATAAAACATGCACATCATATCACTGCAGGCATTGAAGGACCTGAGCCGCCTCAGGAAAAAGAGACGGCTCTGGCCCCTCCTGTACACTGCGTCTATGTTGGCAGACCACTCCAGTTTATTATCCAGCACCACCCCCAGGTATTTGCAGGTCTGAACAGTCTCTATCTCCCCTCCATCAATGCAGACTGACTGGTATGGGGTTTTAGATCTCCTGAAGTCCACCACCAACTCTTTGGTCTTGGTGGTGTTCAGGAGAAAACAGTTCTTTTTGCTCCAGTCAGTAAAGGCCTCCACAAGGTCCCTGTACTCCTTCTCCTGTCCACCGCGCACACATGCCACAACTGCCGTGTCATCAGAATACTTCTGAATGTGGTAGGACTCTGAGTTGTACCTGAAGTCTGATGTGTACAGGGTGAAAAGAAAAGGAGCCAAAACAGTACCCTGCAGAGCCCCAGTACTGCCTTCCAGTGTTCCAGAAACACATTTCCCCATCCTGACATACTGTGGTCTGGCAGACAAATAGTCCATAATCCATGATGTCAGGGAGGGGGCCACACCCATACCGAGCAGCTTGTCTTTCAGTATGGGAGGTCGTATGGTGTTGAAGGCACTGGAGAAGTCAAGGAACATGATTCTCACATATGAACCAGGCACATCCAGATAAGCATATGCCTGATGCAACATGTTCAGAATCGCGTCTTCCACTCCTATGTGTTTCTGGTAGGCAAACTGGAGGGGGTCAAGAGCCTCAGCAACCTGCAATCTCATGCGACGAACAAGGAGTCTCTCCAAGGTCTTCATGATATGAGATGTCAAAGCCACCGGTCTGTAGTCATTCAGCTCCACCGGTTGCCCTAATTTGGGCACCGGTATGAGACAAGAAGTTTTCCACAGCACCGGGACTTTTTCCATCTGAATGCTCATATTGAAGAGCCTCTGAAGAGGGACTGCTAGTTGACCAGCACAGTCCCTCAGAAGCCTTGGACAGACTCCATCTGGGCCTGTAGCCCTCCCTGACTGAAGTCTCCTGAGTTCAACTCCAATCTCCTCTAGAGTTAGAGATTGTAGTGGAGGGATGGCGACAGGAGTGATGTTGCTATCAATCATACAGATGGGGGTGGAGCTGGACAGAGGAGGGCTAGTGGTGGGAGTTGCTGTAGAGGTGGAGGAGCAGCTAAACTGAGGAGAACAGCAGGTGCTAGCATTTCCTTTTCTATGACAGTAGTTTAACTGTTTATTAAATTTCCACAAAAAAAGACAGACTGGTTTATCCACTCCCAAGTCATCACATTGCAACAGCACTGGCACCCACATAACTGGCATCAACCTCAATTTTAAAAGCTCTGTCCCACTGAGGCACAGCCAAAACAGGTGCATTACAAAGGAGAGCTTTCACATTCTAAAAGCAGTCTCACACTCATGACTCATGAAGGTGAAATACTTCACCTTACCCTTCAACAGGTTGGTAAGGGGAGCAACCACAGTGGAAAAGTTTCTGCAGAAACAACGATAGAACCCCACTAGGCCGAAAAAACACATTAGTTCTTTTTTAGTGTGTGGTTGAGCATAACAATCAATAGCTTGGACCTTGGCACGTAAAGGACACGCAAACTCATATTTGGCTAGGTTAACGATCAAACAAGCATCAGCCAAACAGGCAAAGAGCTTCTCAATTCGGTCCAGATGCACATCCCACTCATCAGAAAAGATAACAACATCTTCCAGGTACACCGAGCGACCCTCCAGGTCTCCAACAACCTTGTTCATCAGGCACTGGAAGGTCGCTTGGTCATTCCTCAAACCAAACGGCATCACCTAATAAGAATACAACCTTGTAGGTGTAACAAACACAGAAATCTCTCTCTGACAATGGACCCTGCCAGTAATCTTTCAGAACTTGCTGACAAATTTAGCCGATCCCACATGGTCAACACAGTATTCTATCCTTGGCATAGGAAAACCGTCTGGTTTAGTTACATTGTTACTTACTTACGAAAGTCAGTACAAAATCTGGGGGTGTTGTCAGACTTTGGCACAAGCAAACAAGGTGAAGCCCAACTGGAACCTGATGGCTCTGCAATATTATTCTCCAGCATGTCCTTGACTTCAGCATCAAGAAACTTAGGCTTCTCTGGGTGGACCCAATAAAATCGTTGCTTTATAGGCTTAGAATCTCCAATGTCTATATCATGCTCTACAACATGTAGGGTAGGTATATCACCAAAAAAAACAAAAATGTAAAATGTAAGGAATAAAGGAGGGACCAAAACACAATCTCACAGGCTGGAGACAGGGAGAAATTGCGTTCAATAAAAGCTTCATAATTATATACTAGAGACCTAAGACCCTACAACAACAGGATTAACAATATGATTGTAACAATGACATTTTCAGTCACAGAATGGAAAAGTTATAAAGCATTCAAGGGCCCTGATGCAATATAACCCAATCCTGAGGGTTTACATTGCTATGAATTGAGATCAGTTCTGAAGTTTACTTAAATTGCATTTTCTGAATTTTAGTAGAATGCTAATAAAAAAAATAATTTTCTTACACAGTAACACAAAAAACTCTACTTACAACACAAGCAATAAGGACTAACCAAAGAAGAACAGATCACACGGCAACCCAGAAAAACGCCAATGAAGCTTAACAGATGTTCAAGAAATCAGGAAAACAAATTGCAACCTCAAAAACTCTTAAACCATCACTGTAACAACACCCTATTCCATCATTTTAGCTACACAGCTCTGTTATTCCAGTTTTTCACTACAAAATCCTTCTTTAACTTCTGAACTTCAGCAGTCTGTCACAGCTTTAACTTTTCTCTCTCACACATCTCAGACCCACTCACCAGACTGAAAAAAACAACTTACACTTACCTTCATTTTACTTACAGACCTTCTTTTCAATTTTCCTTCAGAACTAAAATACTTTAAACAACACTATATTTCACAATATTAGCACCCAAGCTCTGTTAACCCATTTTTCACTGACAAAATTTCCTCTTTTAACTTCTGCACTCTGCCGCTCAAATAACTCCTTTCTCTCCTCTCACTCCCAAACATCAAAAACTAAATTTCAGCCTGAAAAAGCTGTAACTCCTGACCTTCCATCCATCAGCTTTCTTTACTAAAATCAGCTCTCGTTTCATTTAGTTCAAGACTATATATATTAAGGTTACATGTTAATGGTGATTTTTATGCGTGTATGTCTGTGTGTGTGTGTGTGTGTGTGTGTGCGTGTGCGTGTAGTTGCATTCAGCCAAATACAATCCAAAAGCACATAGATCATCACTAAGACCACACTATTAAAAATTTGCTACACAGCTGCTAAACATTTTTCCACCTGCAAATCCTTCTTCTAGACTCCTACACTCTGTCTCACAACAACCTCTGAAAAAAAGAACTTCCTCTAACCTTCATTTACTTACATTAACCTTCCCTTAGAATGTCCTTCAGACCTACCTTTATCAAACTATAACTGCACTCCATTTATCTCTTTTAGCAACACAGCACTTTCAACTTTTGCACCCCCTGAAAAAGTACTTCCACCATCTTTCATTTACATAGACTTACATAAACCTTCTTTAATGATATTAGCTCTTGTGATTTTGTTCAATACTATGTGTATTTAGGCTGTATGCACTAAATCTATGTGTGTGCTTCAATCATATGATGAACAGTAAAAAGAGAAAGAAGAGAGTCATGGGATGGAGAGAGTTGGAACCTTGATTTTTCACGCAAAATACCTTTTTCAGATCTACACACCACAGCAGGATTTTTACACACAAAAGAACAACTTAACACAATCAAACTGGTTTCCACACACACACCAAGTCAACAGTCACTTAGTCAGTCCTTCCCCAATTATTCACAATTTTAAATTGTTTGGTTCATTTTACTTTTCAGGAGATATTGTTATAGACAATATATGAAATTAAGAATATTTCTTTTCATGAACCTTGTGGTTTACTCAGGGAATCAGAGGAATCTGACGTGAGCTTCATCAGCCTCACCCATGACCTCTTCTAATATTTCCTGTGACCAGTAAATTATCTAATTTTAATTTTCTTCTTAAAATATTTTATATATAAGATAACTCCAAAGAGTTGTAAGCAGATATAATGATAATATTAACTGATATATTAAAACATCATTCTGTTTGGCAGCAAAGAGAAGAGGGTCAGCGTTGGTAAATATCTTGAGACTCGGGACCTTACAATCACTGACCAAGTTGGTAACCTCGGAGTGTTGATAGACTCAGATCTGACTTTCAGCAGCCACATCAAAGCTGTCACCAAGGCAGCTTTTTACCATCTCAGAAACATCAACAGAATTAAAGGTTTCCTCTCCCAAAAAGACCAGGAGAAACTCATCCATGCATTCATCTCCAGCAGACTCCATTACTGTAATGCTCTTTTAACTGGACTTCCCAAAAAGAGCATTAAACATCTGCAGCTCATCCAGAACGCTGCTGCTAGAGTTTTAACCCGGACTAAGAGATCTGAACACATCACAACAGCTTTAAAATCTTTACTCTGGCTTCCAGTCAGTCACAGAATAGATTTTAAAAGACTGCTGATGGTTTACAAATCCCAGAACGGTTTAGGCCCAAAATACATCTGTGATATGTTCAGAGAATATAAAGCCAGCAGAGCTCTTAGATCCAAGGACTCAGGTCAGCTGGTCCAGTCCAGAGTCCAGACTAAACATGGAGAAGCAGCATTTAGCTGTTATGCTGCAAACAAGTGGAACAAACTGCCAGTGGAGATTAAACTTTCACTGTCCAAAAAATCATGCATGTTAGGTTGATTGGCATCTCTAAATTGTCCTTAGGAGTGAGTGTAAGCGTGCATGGTTGTTTGTCTCGTTTGTCTCTATGTGGCCCTGCGATGGACTGGCGGCCTGTCCAGGGTGTACCCCGCCTCTCGCCCATTGACTGCTGGGATAGGCTCCAGCCCGCCCGCGACCCGATCGACGGATTCAGCGGTATAGATAATGGATGGATGGATGGATGGACAGATGGAGACATTTTTAAATCCAGGTTAAAAACATTTCTGTTCTCATGTGTCTATGCATGAAATCTGCACGCTATCTTTGAATTTATCTGGACTGTTGCTTGTTTTTAAATGAATTTAAAAGATTTTATTGGTTTCTCTTTATATTCTTTTATGTATTTTTAATGCTTCTTCCACTCCCTGCTGCAATGCTTTTATTTCATGTAAAGCACTTTGAACTGTTTTGTACATGAAATGTGCTACAAATAAATTTGATTTGATTTGATATCCTCTGACAACATCCTACTGGCTCCAAAAGCGTATCCACCATTCCAGTTTAAACTCATCGTTTTAACACAATCTGACTAGTCCAAGTGACTAATCCTTAATTCACAATACAAAGTGCACTCGCATCATCTCACATTACAGCAGGGCTGGCTTCCTTCACAGCCACCTGCTTCACAGACATTCTGGCCAGTGTGTACTGTCACACCCAGGGAATGCAGGACGCAGGAGCAGGAGATGTTTCATCCACAAGCTTTTATTGGAGGAGCAGGAGTTCCCAAAAACTCTCCAAGAGAGAACAAAACAGACTATAGAAGTCATCAATAATATATATACACTTCTCCCAAGATGAGAGAAGCACATCTATGAAAATTTTTCAAAACAAGAATCACTCCACTAAGGAGGAAAACAAAAGGATTATCAAACTTTGGTCTTAACTTAAAGTCACTCCTGCTGCGGAAGAAAATTAAAAACCTCACAAGAAGGCACTACAGTATGAAATATTATCTGAACAAAGATCACTCCACTTGGAGGAAAAAGCAAGAACGCTATAAAACTTAAACTATGCTTAATCAAGGCTATCTTTAAAGTTTAAAGTTATCAAGAAACAAAAAACTCTCTAAGCGAGGAATTGATAAAAAACGATGGCTTGGTACTTGGACTTTGGCTTAGCAAAGGCGAGAGTGACGCATGTTTGACCATCAGATACGACACACTGGCCCAAGACAAGGGGAGACGCAGACTCTTCTACACACAGGGTTAACAGGGAACAGGTGGAATCATTCATGCCACAATCAGACTGGGACACGAGAGGAAGGGCAAGTGACCTGAAACCAGAGGAGAGTTAGGCTGTGTTCGAAACCGCATACTTCTCCTACTACTCCTACTAACTTTAACTTTTTTTAAGTTCCCGGATGCATACTAGATTCTCCGAAATGTTGGGTATTCATCATGAGGTTACTACTCATACTCAAACTACCCAAGATCCAACGTAATGTGACGTCGCCGATCGTCATTTCCTGTCAAAACGGCAGTTTCAAGCTAGCTACAATGAGGGTAGGTTCACTTCCTGTTTTCAAAACAAAAGCACCAATTGTATCGTAATGGCTTTCCCTATGATAAAAGGCAACAGGTATTTTATTTTGTGAAAATAACGGGAAGTGCGTTACTCACTGCGGCTAGCTTTAGTAGCGCCAAATTCGTGGGAAGAAAATTGTAAATAGCCGGTATTTTGTCAGATTTTCAACACGTTGGGAATCTAAACGACTACTTTCTCGCCTGAAAATGTTTCAAATGTTGCTAAAGTTATACATTTACAGAGTTTATAGCCCGAGCGAAATGCACTGTGTGTAAACGCTCTGCATACTGTCTGATCGATGAGTATGTCGTTTGCAAGTATTTAGTATGTAGTAGGCGGTTTCGAACACAACCTTAATCTTTCAAAATAAACCAGGAAATGACGAGACATGACATGGAGACGAGACAAAAACCCGCTTGATCTCACCGCGGTGTGACAGTTCCAGATTTAAGATTTACTCTGGGCAGCATGGCAGTAGTGTTTCTCCTGAGCTTATTTTGTCATTCTAGCTCAGGACTGGCAGCCTCATTAATTTTTTCAATCAGCACCTCATCTGTGACTCTGGGGTTGCTGAGGTAAGGTTTAAGCTAAAACGTTACTGCCTTACTTAATATAGACCAGTCTCTAATGAGTGAAGGAATTTACGCTGGATTAAGCCTGGGCTGAACTGCTTCCCCTCGTCCTCATCACTAGACTTCCAAAGAAATTTCTCCCTGAGCTCTATTGCTCAAGCTGTAACATAACACAGCTCTGTCAGAAGTTTTTCCCTTACAAAACCTCTGCTCTCTGTGTTCTGTCAGTTTAAGAACACCTTTGAATTTCTTCCACACCACCCCAGACTCACATCACACACATCTACCCGCATTCACTTACATCAGCTTTTTCTTTCAGTTTCATTGAAATCTAGGAATATTAAAGCTGTATGTATCCAATTTCTGAAAGCTCTTTATTCACATAATAGGCAAGAAAGAGAAATGGAGAGAGTTGGAACATTGACAACTCACAAAGCAGACTTTCTCATACACACACACGCACATCAGCACAAATTCTCTCTTTAAAACCCCTTTACATACACTCCAGATCCACAGTCTGTTTGTTGCATATCCACTGAACTAACTGATGTCTGATCTTCATGATTTTAAGTTATTTTGTTTCTTTTTGTGTAACTTTTTTCAAGAGATATTAGCATGGGCAACAGACGTACTTATAAACATTTTCCCCAAAAGATCAGTTATAGGGTATATAAAACAGACCAAATGGACCACATACATCACATTTCTAAAAAAAAAAAAAGGCCATTGGCAAATGGCAATGGTGTCAAAGATCTGTAATATGTTACATTACCCACAAGTTATCTTTGCAATGTTTCTCAAAACCAATTTACAATCTAATTAAGATTTTTAACAACTTTCACAAAGAGGTCCAAGGTGATTCCAGAGAGTCCTAAGCAGATATAATGATAATAACATATGCATTGATCCATTTCCCTATTGGAAATAGAATGTACTTACAGAGTTTTCTTGAGCTACCGCAGATCACACTTTAATGCTTTTTTGCAGTCTGGTTGAATCACTCCTCAGCACTTGTCTACTCCTTAAAGGTGGGGTAGGGGATCATTTTCTGGAAAATTTTTTTACATATTGCTTGAAATACTCTTCACACCCCCATTGCAACCAATTAATTAAAAGTTTTGACACAAATATGAAAAGTTTTAGTGGCCTCTAGAACGTACAATCTAGGAAAAACAGGATCCAATCATACTGAACGGACCGTTAACGATGACTGGATTCTGATGCGTCTATCAAACTGCAATCTGCTCCTCCCTCCCCCTCCTTACCCCTGTGCGCGTACCCTGCTCCGTGAACGAATTACGCGTCCAGAAGCTTGGCAGGAAGCTAAACTAGAGCCAGCTTGGCTAACACCTAGCATTATTAAACGTATAGTTATACTAAATACGGCAACGATCGATGCTTGCTGTCAGAACAGCGCTCGTGCACCTTCGTGCTCGTGTGCGTTCATGTACTCTAGAGGCGTGGCTTCGGGGGGAAAGTGAAGAAAAGGGTTGGGACTTTTTACCTGTGTATTTTCAAAATGCAGCTTCGCTGGACTCAAAATCCAGGATCTCCTACCCTACCTTTAACTACTGAATATTTTCCACATATACCTAATTACTAGGTGTGCCTTGACCCATTGATTATCACCCTTCTGAGCACTGAAGGTATCTTTAATAGTATCATTTTATTTATCGTTGAAGTTATATTCTATGATGGTGAACAATAAACACCACCTCCACAGCATCCTGGCAGAACAGAGAATCGGGAGGTTCAGGAGGTCCTTTGTCCCTACAGCCATAAGGCTTTTTAACAGTGACTGCTAACATGTTCTTCTCAAATTGATTAATTGTTTAAATTTATCTATTTATTATTATCATTATTTTTGTTCTAGTATACAATCGTTGTAAATATTTTATTTGAGCTACATGACAATGTGAATTGTGGATGAATAAAGTATTTTCTATTCTATTTTATTCTCTTCTATCAGGACAAGACACCACAAGCGAGTGATTTATGTACTACACCTAGGGATGGGAATCGAAAACCGGTTCTTGTTGAGAACCGGTTCCCAGTGTTTCAATTCCTTGGAATCGTTTGGCGAAATTGCAAACGATTCTCTTATTGATTCCAGTGGGCGCGAATGACGTCACCGCGCAACGTTGCGTGGCGAGTCCAGCGCAGCCAACAGTAAACATGGCGCCCAAGCGGTACAAACGCTCGAAAGTTTGGTTACACATCCCTAAAAAAGACGACAACAGGGCAACTTGCAAAGTGAATATTTCACCAAAGGGAGGAAATACTACCAACATGCAATAACTATGAATGAATGATTAACGTCAGTGAATCTGAACCCAGCAACGTTAGCAATGTTAGCATGTCCTCGGCTAACACTGCAGGTAACTAACTAACTAACACTGCCTATCATGTTAGCGCCATTTGCCTCATTGTAAAAGCTGCTGTTAGTAACGGTTAAGGTTAAATGAATGCCTTCTCAGGCATTACATTTAGATGAAATCATGAGAGACAGAGCCTGAGTGGCTCAGAGCCAGAGGCTGGTGGTACTACCCCCAGTTCACCTCTACCTCCAGCTTCTCCTTTCACCAGAGCAGGGAAGAGTTAAATTACCCAGGCCAGGATAGACCAATGTGGACCTCACCGTTGTTGGGTTTGTAAGGTCACGACTCGTGTTACTTCTAAACTAAACAAAGTTGATGCTAATCGACCAGTTTGTTGTCCTTTTTCTCCAAATGAGAATCGATAAGGGAACCGATAAAGAACCGAATCAGTAAGCAGAATTGAAAATGGAATTGGAATCGTAAAAATCTTAGCAATTCCCATCCCCACCAGCATCCATTTGTCTAATCACTCCTCTTTTACAAACAGTAAAAGAGGAGACCTGGGAGGAAAGAGCAGAGCCAACAGATGTGGAGTCGGCAGCACGAATCCGGCAGGGAGAAGGCCTGTGAACCACTCCACAGAGAAATAATACTGTACAAATAAAACATTATATCCAAACCATACCAAATCTCAAGCATCCTTACTGACAGAACCCACAGTGGCATCAGAGAACCACCACAGTGTCATTGTAAAAGACAGAAAATCAACCGGTCAAAGAGGAGCTTTCGCATGTGTGGACGTTTAAGTTGTCTTTGAGTTCCCTCTCTAACAGAGAAAGCACCTAAATTCACATTCTGACATCATGGACGTCCAGAATGATGCTCAGTGTGTATTTCCTGTGTTGCCCTGAAGAATGAAAATGAAGCTAATTGTCTGATAAACAGTGAGCAGGTGTTTCTGCTACCAGATGGTGTCAGGAAGCAGAAAACTTCAATCTTCAACTTGAATGTTCTGTAGAAAGCTAACGTTGCTCCATAGTTGCATTGAAGCTTGAAGCATCTGATCCATCAAGATTAAATTAGTACTTCAACAAACCTTATCAGGACACATTATCCAAATGCCTGTCATAACTACTATAATTTAGCTTTCTAAATGACCAGATGAGAATATGCCTATCTTGCATGTGATACTGTGATACATTAACCACATTGTTTCCTGTAAAAAAACAACAACTCAGAGGTGGTTGTCTGAAACATGATGTTAAACCAAAACTAGCAACTTGTTTACAATGGAATCATTATGAGGCTGTTGTTGTACAGCTGTTGAAGACTAATTTTAGAAATATAAATATAAAATATTTATATATAAATGGTGTCTTGACACAAAAAACTGTCAAAGAGCAATTAGCAATGCTGTTTTCTGTCCTGTTTTTTTTATTCATCTGTTAAAAAGATTGTTTAATCTTCCTAGATTAAAAACAGTGTTGTCAAACTTGTCAAATAGAATGTAAGTCTTTATATGTTTAATTTCCCTGGGGCAAGAAGAATAAGAAACATTTATAATCATTATTATTCCAAAGTTGATATATCACTTCATGATATAAGTTTCAAATTTTGAAAAAGATTCGGCATAACCTAAGCTCTCATTGGACATTACATAGCTAAACAGAGATGGCCCTGGCAGGCAAAGGTTCATTTACAAGTCAGTGAAACATGTGCTATATAAAACAGAAGTGCAGGACATTACTGGGTAAATGCAAAAAGACAGAAATGCATACATACATACATACATACACATATACAAATAAATAAGCAATAGATAAGATTAAATTAGCAGTCGGGTCTTTTGTTATGGAAACAAAGGGAGAGGCTTTGTATTTTCTCCGTCACATTTCCCCCACAAATAAAGAGAAAAAAAGCAAAGTGTGAACAGATTATAAAATTGTCAGTGTTTGCCACTTTACAAAGGCAGACAGACACACTTTGCCTGAGAGGAATTGTGATTTATTATAAGTAAGGCAGGACTGGTGATAAGAAGGAGGCAGTAATGATAGAGAATATGGAGAGATGAAAAGGAAAAGAGAGCGAGAGGAAAGGGGGAGAGGGAAGTGTAAGCAAAGCAGATGGATGATTCTGTTGGACAGTATTTCATGTCCCACTGTGCTGCTTGCCACTTGGCTCGCAGCATGGTGCGTGCTTGTGTACTTGCTCATTTGGTGTTTCAGATAGAAACTGTGTGTGTGCAAAAGAAAGCCTACATGTTATGCTTGGGTAATAAAATGAGAGGATAGCGTGTGTGTGCACATATGGATCTGTTCGTATACCTGTATTATTCATGTCCCGAGGACATAAATCTATTTACATAGTTGCATTTTGGGCACTTTCCTTCCTTTTAGGAACAAAAAGAAGTGACGATAATGCTACTCATAAAATGTTACTGTAGGGACTTGGTTTAAGATTTCAATTCAATTCAATTCAATTCATTTTTATTTATATAGCGCCAAATACAACAAATGTCATCTCAAGGGACTTAGATAGTAAGTCCAATTCAAGCCAATTGGAATTCAATCAATTAATAATAATCATAATTCATAAAATAATCCAATTTGTTCATATAGAGCCAATTCAAAAACAATTTCCTAGCTAAGAAAACCAACAGATTGCACTGAAAACTTTTTGTTTTTCGGTCCAATCTTCCGATTTGGACTAAGGTTTAGACAAAGATGAAGCCAGTATTAGTCATGGTTGGGGTCAGGGTTAGTGTATGCAAGTCACTGTTATGTCTTCTTAAGTGATTGTGTGCATCGTTACACTTGTTTCATACAAGCTGCATAGTGTGTGCGTTGCATTGCATCACAGCTCTGTGGGTATTTAGACCTCCAACCTTTATGTTGCAGCCTGACCATCGAGCCCTCCGTCAAAGAAGGACAGAAGTCCGACCAACCTGCCAACATACTTATGTCCCAGATATGACTACAGTCATATAGCCACAAATTCCCTGTTTAATAACATGCTAAAAATGAAAAGAAAATAGTCATCATAACATGTAAATGAAAATATATGTTTGATGTCTGTGACAGATGGCCTTTACACAAAATTGCAGCAAGGTGTGTTGTTGATGTCATGAGCATAATGTGATGTTCAACAAATATTCTAGATGTGCATCTTTGCTTGGAGCTGCTTTGCCTTTAGATTTGATGTTTGGGGTGTCATTGTGTTATACTGATATTAGGAATAATTGAGTTGGTCAGCAGACCGAGAACTAATCAGTTCTGTGTTTCAACCCTCTCTCTCTCTCTCACACACACACACACACACGCACACGCACACACACGCACACGCACACACACACACACACACACACACACACAGAGAGACCCACACAGACATCCCCCCCCCCCCACACACACACACACACATACCACAGTCGTATCAATTTGTTCTCATTCTCTAGGTGTCACACAGTGTTTTATCAAAGGACTAGCTGCGACAATATTCTGCCCAGTCTCACTATAAAATGTGTAATCCTGATAGTTGCATTTGTTCATATCGCTGTAGTGTCCCAATCTACTTTTTAAATTGTGACATTACGACATATTGCTGCAAGATTTTTCTAAGAAAGGTTCATTAATTGGATTTCACTGTGTAGGATGTTGTTTTTAGGTAATGTGACATCAATACTGACCTAGAAATGTAAAAGCCATAATTATGTAGAGTTTTATAAATGTCTAATGTATTTTGTGATATCAAGATATTACAAAATCCATGTAACCGTGTACTTAAAGGATAAGACCGGTTTTTTGACATTGGGCCCTTGATTTCACATTATAACATGATGTTCTACTCACCCCTGCTTGTTGTTGGTCATTTGGAGCTGTTCCGAAGATATTCGAGAGGCGTCTGGCTGCTCTCTTGAGATATTCGGCCATGAAACGGTGTCCTATGGGCAAGCTTATACAGGTACAAACTATGCTGTTTATAATTTATTAATTACTGTACACTAGCACTGATAACGTGGAGGTGCGTCGCTTACTTAAAAAAATCCGGGTTATTGTAATTTAGTTTTTTTCGTCGTAAAGTGGGTGTTACTGACGTCCTCGTCGTGCTACTGCCACAGACAGCCCACAGACCTGCTGCCTATTTATTCATTCGGCTAAAATTCAAAATTAGTAACCCGGATTTTTTTAAGTAAGCGACGCACCTCCACGTTATCAGTGCTAGTGTAGAGTAATTAATAAATTATAAACAGCATAGTTTGTGTCTGTATAAGCTTGCCCATAGGAAACCGTTTCATGGCCGAATATCTCAAGAGAGCAGCCAGACGCCTCGCGAATATCTTCGGAACAGCTCCAAATGACCAACAACAAGCAGGGGTGAGTAGAACATCATGTTATAATGTGAAATCAAGGGCCCAATGTCAAAAAAACGGTCTTATCCTTTAATTCCCAACACTAACCATTCAAGACCAGTAGAAAGAAAGGAATCTTAAGTGGGGAATAAAAGTGCAATAACTAGAGAAAATGTTGTGTAGGATGAATGGAAAGTGTATGTCATTATGAAGGAACCCATATGTAGATATTGCATGTTGATGTGCTGATGAACCAAAAATTAAGTTGCATGTGTGTTGGAAAAAAGGAAGAATAGCAAGAGAATAGTAAGGTAAAAAGGTATAATAATACAATGTTCATGATCATTTAGGGCCTTTAAGAACATGAACACAGGTTTGATTCAATTAATGATTGTATGTTTTATGAACATGAAATATTTTAACGTTTCACTAATTACTATTATTTTTTTATTTATTATTGTTTATCCAATTCAAATATTACAAATGGTCACTCTCATTATATTGGTCCTGTAATTATTTAAAAAAGAATGTGGTTTTATAAAGAGCAAAATACTAAAGTACACAAATCTACTTGCACATTCAAATGTTATGTGGAGGATTATTTTTTAATTAGTCTTAATCAGTTTAATTCAGGAGAACGGATATAACTTGTATGACTTTCAACAATCTGTGCTCTCAATTATTATTCATCACAGTTACGGTTGAGCAGATTATGTTTATTTGATTTTTGTCTTTGGGATTAGGTTGCGAACAGGAAAAGATGTGACTGGCCACCAAGCTTCCGGTGCTTGTCCCTCATTCTTTTTTTTCTTAAGTCCAGGATCAGTTCTGAATGGTACACTCAGCTTTATTTGAGCTCTAGTTTGTTAAATCTACCAGTGAAATGTGATGCCTCATCACATTTCACATGTGTATTTTATTGACATGAGTAAATTCTGTTTAAGAACAATATGTTCAAAAGATGTTGAGATAATATGTTTTCTTGTGGACCAAGAAGCCATTCTACTAGATTGGGAATTTGAAAAAAATTAAAGACAACAGTAGCTTAGATAAAGAAAAAAACAAGTTTCTGTTGTCTGCAGCTCAGCTTCTTTTCCTCCAATAGAATTAAAGGGATTTAGCTGCAAATATTTTTCTGCTCGGTTTAGGTCAAAGGGTCAGGCAAAAGGAAAGAGTACTCCCTGTGGAGGTGGAGGAAGAGGGAACCCCCGTGGAGGAGGACAGTATGGATGGATGGCTGGATCACACGCTACAGAGGAAAGGGAGAGAAGATGGAAGGAAGGAACCCAAGATGTTGACAAGGAATAAATGTAAAGCTCCCTGTGTATTACAACATGCTCTACTTTATGGCATGGGAACAAGATCCTGTTGTATGCAAAAACTACTATACAACACACACATACCATATGGGACTGCTGGTTCATATACATGCTTGTTGCACTGTGTTAAGTTAAAATGGTACAATTTGCAAATAAACTATTGTGCTGGGATATTACCATCATTATCTAAATGTTAACTTGAGCCCTTTATAATTTTCAACCTGGTACCCAAACATAATTGCAAATTGATGCTAATTTTTTTTATATAGAGTAAGAGCAAGGCATAGACAGTTAAACAGGATGCAAAATGATTACAATCTGGCAACATTTGCACAGCAGAGTCTCAGTATCAGCCTTTATGATGAAAACACCATACTTTCTCTTTGGTCTTTTTTGTAGACTTCACACCCGGGTGTCCTTTGTGCAGTATTTCCAAATATTTAGTTTGTTTTAGTTTGGGATGAAGGAACAAGAGCTCTGCTTCCCTTCGTGATGATGTCATTGACGATGGTAAGATTGTCAGGGAAACCAAACACTAATCTTACTTTAACGATTTGGTGATCCATTTAAGGTAAAGCGTAGTGTCTGCAGCTGTGTGCTCATAAAGTTAATTTTACACAGTGACACAAACGTTTTTGGAATTGGTATTACAAGTCATCTATGCCATTGATGCACCCCTTTGTCACCTTTTTCCGATAACAGTTATTCTTCATTTATTAATCATTTTCAACAAAATATTTAAGATAAGCTACATTTTTGGGTTTGTTTCTGATAATACTATTTAACACTTTTCAAATTTCCACCATATTACTTTTACTATTTTCCGATATCTAATTATGTTTACAAATAATTATAATAATAGTGAGTTTATTTTTATACATATCGTATTTCCTCTCTTTCTCTGTTGTTTGATATTTAATTAATGATCTATATAGAGCATTTTTCTCATTGCATGCATTTATTTTACCCTGTTAGTGATCCATGGGCAAGCTGTTTGTTTTTGACCAACACTGCATCACCTGTTGGGACAATTCTTATAATATAATGTTTTGAATCTGTTTAGAAATGTATTACATGCAATATTAATATTTTCCTCCTCACAAACCACATCCCAGTTCTGTTTGAGTAGTTAGTTCTTAATTGCATTCAAATTTCCTTCTTTTCCTACTTATTTGTATTTTATCTGATTAATTTCCCCGGGTTTCCTATAATTACTGTAATAGACAATAACTACCGGTAGGTATTCACTTATATAATTATATAGTAGCCCACTCATTGTATCATTTTCCATGATATTTATAAATATGTTATCTAATACTGTGGTACAATATGAGGTAATTCGACTTTGTCTTTTGGGGTATAAGCCATATGCATCCATCCATCCATTTTCTATACCCACTTAATCCAACTGTAGGGTTGCAGGGCAGCTGGAGCCTATCCCAGCTGTCATAGTGCGAGAGGCAGGGTGCACCCTGGACAGTTCGCCAGTCCATCACAGGGCCAAACACAGACAAATGACCACACACGCTCGCACTCACTCCTAGGGACAATTTAGATAAACCAGTTTAACCTAACATGCATGCTTTTGGATGATGGGAGGAAGCCGCACAGACTCACACAGAAAGGTCCCAGCCAGGAATCCAATCCTGGAACCCTCTTGCTGTGAGGCATTGGTGCAGATAAACAGTGAAAATGTGTTTTCCATCCACTCTGAATATATCAACACTGGAACCAGGTGTCTTATTAACACAATTCATAAAAAGATTTTTCATCTTTTTCATATAAATCTCTATGCCACGGCTATGAAATAGCTGATACTCACAGAGAGGGACCCAAGAGCAGACTGAGACATAGGAGAAAGAAACTGAATTATTAAGGACAATGGTATAATGTGGGTCCACAGGAAAAGTCCGGTCCAGCAATAGCTTGTGTTTCCAGGAGGTTTCTACAGAGCCCCTAAAGGGACATGGAGGGATTTTTTTTTTTGCGAGATCTCGCAAAAAGTATTGTGGGATCTCGCAAAAGTTTTTTCCCCACGTCATTGAACCGGAAGTAAAACAGACACAGCGATGGAGGAGCCTACCCATCATCCGTGGGAGAAGTTTATTGATTTCTATTTTAGTATTGGCCTAACATATAAAGACATCAAATCCGTTCTTGCACGTAGACATGGCTTTGACATAAGTGAGAGACATCTGAAATCGCTGTGTCTGTTTTACTTCCGGTTCACTGACGTAGGAAAAAAACATTTGCGAGATCCCGCAAAAAAAAAAAAAAATCCCTCCATATCCCTTTAGGGGCTCCGTAGGTTTCCAACACAGGGAAGGGTAATGACACTGGCTGTGGTGGGGTTTTGTCTGGGATGGCGGTGGGGCGAGCAGGCAGAGTGGAGTGCTGGTGTTAATCCAGACAACGTGACGAGGTTGACGGACGTGTCCCAGGAACTCAGGAGAGGTAAGGTTATGTTGCGAGGGAGGGGAGGAATCATCCATCCATCCATCCATCATCTTCCGCTGGTCCAGGGATCGGGTCGCGGGGGCAGCAGCTTGAGCAAAGAGACCCAGACGTCCCTGTCCCCGGCCACTTCCTCCAGCTCTTCTGGGGGGACCCCGAGGCGTTCCCAGGCCAGCCGAGAAACATAGTCTCTCCAACGTGTCCTGGGTCTTCCCCGGGGCCTCCTCCCAGTGGGACGGGCCCGGAACACCTCACCGGGGAGGCGTCCAGGAGGCATTCTCACTAGATGCCCGAGCCACCTCATCTGACTCCTCTCGATGCGTTCCTATCCTCACCTATGGTCACGAGCTGTGGGTAGTGACCGAAAGAACGAGATCACGAATACAAACGAGTTTCCTCCGCAGGGTGTCTGGGCTCTCCCTTAGAGATAGGGTGAGAAGCTCGGTCATCCGGGAGGGGCTCGGAGTAGAACCGCTGCTCCTCCGCATCGAGAGGAGTCAGATGAGGTGGCTCGGGCATCTAGGGGAGGAATCAAATAAAACTAATCTAAACTAAAGGGAAAACAAGGAAAACCGACAACGACACCCTGGGAATTCCACCCAGATAATTAGGTTGCCATATTAAAGGAGAATTCCGGCCATTTTACAAACATATCCCATCTGTTGGAGACCCAGGGAAGTTTGCCAAAGGGAAAACCGCGAGAAATTTTCATGCCCGCTGCGCAAAGTTCTCCAATTGCGCTGATTTCCATGAAAGCGGGCTCTTTCGGGCAAGCGTTTAACCTTTCCTGAGGCTCTTAACGTGTATCAAAATACTTTTGACCGAATTGGCCGTGGTGTCAGTAGCAATACAATTCAACCCAGGGGCTAACCATACCATTAGCTAGCACAGACATGATACATTTTGAGATTTCAAAAACAGCGCACTTAATTCTCTCAGCTTCCGTGTTCCACAGGCGTGCGCACAAATTGATCGCCGAAGTCATACACTATAGTATTCCAAAATTGTCTTTTATGGTTAGCCCCTGGGTTGAAACCGTACCGTTACCATTTTCGGAACCCTTCTGCTTGGGGTACCGAGCACACAGGACCGGTTCCAGGCTCTGCTCTCCGTTGTTGGTGAGGAGGCTGTGCAGCGGGAGCTCGATGGCGCTGTGCCAAACCAAAAAGTTTTCCAGCTGATTGCCGAAAAAAATGGCAGAGAGTGGTTTCAACCGGACCGCGAGCCAGTGTGGCATTAAGCTGAAGAAGCTTGGAGGTGGTTCCAAATGTTATTTGTTATTTGCTGTTATTTGCTATTTACGCTTCGGCACGCACTCCACCCACCCCTGAGGGTCCCCTTTGTACAGTGGGAACGCAAGCTGACCCCAAAGCGACCCGACCCGTACCATACTGAACCGAACCGACCCGTACCGGACTGCATAGTGGAAACGAGGCTTTAGAATCCCCAGTGAACCTTGCATGCATGCTTTTGGACAGTGGGAGGAAGCTGGAGTGCCCTGGGAGAACCCATGCATGTACAAGAAGAGTGTGCAAAAACTCCACACAGAAAGGCCCTAGTTGTAAGGCAAACATGAGTCAAGAGTATCAACCACCACAACACTGTGCAGCTCATGTTATTTAATCGGATCTGTTTTATTTTTGTTAAAATTAGCTTTATTAAAAGTACTTTTCCATGATGGACACGAGACATGACCTTAACTGAGACTGATCCAGAGAATGAAGACAAAACAGGGAAAGCCTGGGAACCCAAGTGCAGAGGCACACACACATTATTTGGGTTATTCAGAGAATATGACGAAGCATGTTAAACCTACTCATATCCAATCATCCATCCATCCATTATCTTCCGCTTTTCTGGGGATCGGGTCGCGGGGGCAGCAGCCTAAGCAGAGAAGCCCAGACGTCCCTGTCCCCTGCCACTTCCTCCAGCTCTTCTGGGGGGACCCCGAGGCGTTCCCAGGCCAGCCGAGAAACATAGTCTCTCCAACGTGTCCTGGGTCTTCCCCGGGGCCTCCTCCCAGTGGGACGGGCCCGGAACACCTCACCAGGGAGGCGTCCAGGAGGCATCCTAACCAGATGCCCGAGCCACCTCATCTGACTCCTCTCGATGCGGAGGAGCAGCGGTTCTACTCCGAGCTCCTCCCGGATGACCGAGCTTCTCACCCTATCTCTAAGGGAGAGCCCAGACACCCTGCGGAGGAAACTCATTTCGGCCGCTTGTATTCGCGATCTCGTTCTTTCGGTCACTACCCACAGCTCGTGACCATAGTTGAGGGTAGGAACGTAGATTGACCGGTAAATCAAGAGCTTCGCCTTCTGGTTCAGCTCCTTCTTCACCATGACGTGCTGGTGCAGAGCCCGCATCACTGCAGACGCCACACCGATCCGTCTGTCAATCTCCTGCTCCCTTCGTCCCTCACTCGTGAACAAGACCCCGAGATACTTGAACTCCTCCACTTGGGGAAGGATCTCATTCCAGACCCAGAGAGGGCATTCCACCCTTTTCCGGCCGAAGACCATGGTCTCGGATTTGGAGGTGCTGATTCTCATCCCAGCCGCTTCACACTCGGCTGCGAACCGCTCCAGTGAGAGCTGAAGGTCACGGCCCGACGACGCCAACAGAACCGCATCGTCCGCAAAAAGCAGAGACCCGATTCTGAGGTCGCCAAAACGGACCCCCTCAACGCCCTGGCTGCGCCTAGAAATTCTGTCCATAAAAATTATGAACAGAATTGGTGACAAAGGGCAGCCCTGACGGAGTCCAACCCTCACAGGAAACATGTCCGACTTACTGCCGGCAATGCGGACCAAACTCTGACACCGGTCATACAGAGACCGAACAGCCCATATCAAGGAGTCCGGCACTCCATACTCCCGGAGGACCCCCCACAAGAGTCCCCGAGGGACACGGTCGAACGCCTTCTCCAAGTCCACAAAACACATGTAGACCGGTTGGGCGAACTCCCATGCACCCTCCAGGATCCTGCCGAGGGTGTAGAGCTGGTCCACTGTTCCACGACCAGGACGAAAACCACACTGCACCTCCTGAATCCGAGATTCGACTATCCGGCGGATCCTCCTCTCCAGTACCCCCGAATAGACCTTGCCAGGGAGGCTGAGGAATGTGATCCCCCTATAGTTGGAACACACCCTCCGGTCCCCCTTTTTAAAGCCACCACCCCGATCTGCCAGTCCAGAGGCACTGCACCCGATGTCCACGCGATGCTGCAGAGGCGTGTCAACCAAGACAGCCCTACAACATCCAGAGCCTTGAGGAACTCAGGACGGACCTCATCCACCCCCGGGGCCTTGCCACCGAGGAGTTTTTTAACCACCTCGGCAACCTCAGCCCCAGAAATGGGAGGCCCCACGTCCGAGCTCCCCAACTCTGCTTCCTCATCGGAAGGCGTGTCGGTAGGATTGAGGAGGCCCTCGAAGTATTCCCCCCACCGACTCACGACGTCCCTAGTTTAGGTCAGCAGAGCCCCGCCCTCCTCCTTACAGGGGATTCCGCCAGCCGTTCCCAACAGACCCTCACAATACGTTTGGGCCTGCCAGGTCTGACCGGCTTCCTCCCCCACCAGCGGAGCCAACTCACCACCAGGTGGTGATCAGTTGACAGTTCCGCCCTTCTCTTCACCCGAGTGTCCAGGACATACGGCCGCAAGTCCGACGATACGACCACAAAGTCGATCATCGAGCTGCGGCCTAGGGTGTCCTGGTGCCAAGTGCACATATGGACACCCTTATGCCTGAACATGGTGTTCGTTATGGACAGTCCGTGACGAGCACAGAAGTCCAATAACAAAACACCACTCTGATTCAGATCGGGGGGCCGTTCCTCCCAATCACGCCCCTCCAGGTCTCACTGTCATTGCCCACGTGAGCATTGAAGTCCCCCAGCAGGACGAGGGAGTCTCCCCGAGGAGCACTCTCCAGTGCCTCCTCCAGGGACTCCAAAAAGGGTGGGTACTCTGAACTGCTGTTCGGTGCATAAGCACAAACAACAGTCAGGACCCGTCCCCCCACCCTAAGGCGGAGGGAGGCGACCCTCTCGTCTACCGGGTAAACCCCAATGTACAGGCGCACAGCCGGGGGGCAATAAGTATGCCCACACCTGCTCTTCGCCTCTCACCGCGGGCAACTCCAGAGTGGAAGAGAGTCCAACCCCTCTCGAGGAGGCTGGTTCCAGAGCCCAAGCCATGCGTCGAGGTGAGTCCGACTATATCTAGCCGGAACCGCTCAGCCTCGCGCACCAGCTCAGGCTCCTTCCCCAGCAGAGAGGTGACGTTCCACGTCCCAAGAGCCAGCTTCAGTAGCCGAGGATCAGACCGCCAAGGTCTCTGCCTTCGGCTGCCGCCCAGCTCACAAAGCACCCGACCCCCATGGCCCCTCCCACGGGTGGTGAGCCCGTCAGAAGGGGGATCCGTGTAGTTTCTTCGGACTGTGCCCAACCGAGACCCACGGGCACAGACCCGGCCACCAGGCGCTCGCCGGCGGGCCCCACCCCTGGGCCTGGCTCCAGGGGGAGGCCCCGGTAACCCACGTCCGGGCGAAGGTACACGTTCTCCAAAAATCTTCTTCATCATGGGGGTTTTATGAGCTGTTCTTTGTCTGGTCCCTCATCTAGGATCTGTTTGCCATGGGTGACCCTACCAGGGGCTTAAAGCCCCAGACAACATAGCTCCCAGACTCATTGGGGCACGCAAACCCCCCCACCACGATAAGGTGACAGCTCATGGGGGGGATATCCAATCATATTTGATCAATAAGGGGTCCAACCTATGTGAAATAATGAAGCATAAATACAAAATGTTACCGAAAATCGAGGCTCTGTCTGACGGATTTCCTGCGAGAGTTCTGTCATACTTAGTCCAGCGCTGAGATACTTCATTTCTTGCCAGAAATAAAGACTTAATTTAACTTGAGATTACTCTGGCTTGTTCTTGAGCTTCCAATTAAAGATTGATCTAACAATTTTTATAGTTGTCATCGAGACCCTAGGGTCTCCCATGGCAAATTGGCTAAGAGCGATTAAAAGATCTTGATGGAGCAGCACCAAAAGGGAAACTGGGGCAGCCCAATGAAGAAACGGGTAGCTACCTTCACGCGGGAGAGGGATCTCCGAGGTGAGGTGCGATGGGAGCTGGATGGCACGCAAAGACAGGGCCAGTGCGTGCCAACTCCAAGTGTCAAAAACTGAACATCCCCTCACTGGTGTGAGAGGTGGAGTGGTACCAACCAGATATAGCTGCGCTCACCCACTCCTGGATATGTTAGGACATGTTCTGGACATGTCGATTTGAGCAATAAAACGTTTTGAAGGAAACAAAAGTTTTTATGTTCGCTTCAATCTAATAACTATAACTGGTATAAATGACTAGAGATGATTGTTTGTCTAACTGATACAACTGTAAATGATATATCATAACTATATAAATTACATATATATCGTTATATATTTTTGCTTGTATGTCTACCTATACTAGCTGGAAATAGCAAAAAAAATAAAACTTCCACTCTACCTCTCTGTCCTTCCTATATTTTTTGCCTATCTACCTCACACTTTCAAAAAATAAACCTTGTAATATTCTTTGCCCTCATACTGCCATATTCCTCTTCTCCATCTTAGAGGAGAAGGATGGAGGATAGGAGAATGAGACTGTGACTAGGCTTAAAAGGCCTTCAAAGGCCAGGAAAGAAACAAGCTTGCAAAGGGCATGGGAGAGAAAAGAACGAGTTGCCTCTAAGACCTGACAGCCATTTAAAGCAAGAGGAGAGATTGACCTTGCTTTCAGGCTTAAGGCCATCAAAGGCCAGAGGAGAGAATTAAGCCTACAGAAGGGAGACAGGAGGTGAAGAAGCCTGTGTTCAGGTTTGTAATTCGTCATAGGCCAGAAACGAGAAATAAGCTTGAGAAAAGGCTTAAAACACCACCATCTATATGCTGACTTCCAAGGTCCGAAATATTTAGGTGAGAATGAAGTTCGAAAATGCATTATAGGCACTTCAGAATGAGATTTAATCAATTCCATGTCTTTATTTATCCCAAAGAGAGATTCTATTGTTGCAGATTTCTCAACAATCATAAACTTTCATTATGCATGGTTATTGCTGCTGGCAGGAATGATCTTCTGTATTGTTCTGTGAGCTAAAGAGGCTGAACTGATTTTGTTGTTTCAACACAATGTTATGTAGAGGATGGGCAGCATGTTTCCTTATGTTCATTCATTAATGAATTCATTCTTCTCTGTACAATCAGGCCCAGGGGCTCCAGATCATCCCCCTGGGACAGAGCCAACCCTTTTTTTTTTATCAGTTTGTTCAGTTTCTTTGAGTCGCTGTACCTCTTCCTTCTGGAAAACGCTACAGAAACATAAAAAGGGGCACCACCAGACTGAGAGACAGCTTCTTCCCCAGAGCTATGAAATCCATCTCCCCCCTGCAGTCACACATTTACACACACACAGACCACCGGCCCCCTGCTGGCACACACACACTCACTCACTTATCATGCCCTAAAGACTGAGACTCGTGTCTATAGTTGGTGTATTTTAAAATATTGTGCATTTTTGATGCTAAAAGCTACCAAATGAAAATCCGTTATTGTATGCATAATGACAATAATGAATTATTGACTCTGGTCCATCACAGATACAATTGCAGAGTATTTCTGGAGATGACAGGACTGTGTTGTACTGGACGTTTGAGGTGTGCAGAGTAAAGAAAACAGTAAGAACACAGTCCCATTTTTATGCTCCTGTGCTGCTGATCACCTCAGACACACAAACCTTTCAGTATCAGAAAATGTGGTCCTGCTTTTGTGTGGTCCATTTATATATCGGTCAGTCTGTATTTTCTGCAGCTTCTCACAGGACAGTACGGGCTGAACTGTATGAAAAGAACCAGAGAAATCAAAGAACATGATCTTCACCATGCTGCCTGCTTTATACCCAAAGAGATGAGCCATTAACAGTCTTATTAGGACTCTCATGAAATGAGCTAAACCTGACCAAACATTTTTACATAGAAAGAACTTATTTGGAAGCAAATCTGAAACCGAACTGAGATGGCTAAGTGATACTTCATCTACAAGACAGACGATATAACAATAACAATATAATTTCCATTTCAACCTCTAATATATGATATAACAGTATAACAGAACACTCAGCTTTTTATTCTTATTCTTATTATTTATTTTTATTTTTTTGGGCATCTTTTGCCTTTAATGGACAGGTCAGGGGGGAGAGACAGGAAAGGGGGGCATTCTAGATTGCGCGGCTGAGGGTGGCAGCTCGTTGGAGTAGCTCTGTACCTCACATTGAGATTTTTTCTTTTTTCTAAATTTCATTCCTGTTTTTTCTTGGAAGAAATTGCATTTTTTGGACAACTGTTCCTTCCTGCCTTGGATGCTGTGCAGCTGGATTGATTTTTCCCAATACTTTTGTATATTTTGCTCTTTTGTTATGATGCATAACAATAGCAACAGGGTAGTTTACAACAGGGAGCAGCTGATTAACATTGGAAAAGCAGAAATAATTCGACAACTGAAGCCAGAAATCCCACTGGAATTGAAAAGGAGGCGTCGTGGATGCAGAGCAGGAGCAAAGAGGAGAGAAAGAAAGAAGAAGTTCAAACCATCTCTGCCATCCGTCATCATGGGAAATGTAAGATCGTTAGCTAACAAGTTGGATGAACTTCTAGCCTTGACAAGGACTCAGCAAGAATATCGGGAATGTAGCATTATGTGTTTTACTGAGACATGGCTGCAGGATCATATCCCCGACTCCAGCGTCTCTCTGCCGGGCTTCCTGACTGTACGAGCAGATCGAGATTTAAAGAGTAGCAGGAAAAGGAAAGGGGGTGGATTGGCAGTGCTTGTCAACAACAGATGGTGTCACCCAGGACATGTTACTGTGAAGAGTCGTATCTGCAGTCCTGACATTGAACTATTGGCAGTAAGTTTTCGTCCATATTATTTGCCAAGAGAGTTCACCAGTGTTGTTTTGGTGGCTGTTTACATTCCACCCTCAGCTGTTGCCGACACTGCATGTGATGTCATCAGTTCCGTTGTTGCTAAGATACAGACACAACACCCCAATTCTTTTGTGGCAATATCTGGTGATTTTAATCATGCCTCACTCTCTGCTACACTGCCAACTTTTCAACAGTTTGTCAGCTGCTCTACCAGAGAAAACAAGACATTGGATTTGTTTTACACAAATGTCAAGGATTCATACATTTCCAAATCAAGACCTCCCCTGGGTAAATCAGATCACAACCTTGTTTTTCTCTGTTCAGCATATAAACCCCTTGTCCAGAGACTACCTGTCACAAAAAGGACTGTTAGAAAGTGGTCACATGAAGCTGAAGAAGCCTTACAGGGTTGTTTTGATGCAACCGATTGGATTTCTCTTTGTAAGCCACATGGAGAGGACATTAATGCCATGACTGAGTGTGTGACTGACTATATAAACTTCTGTGTGGACAACACCATCCCCACCAGAACAGTGAGATGCTTCCCTAATAACAAACCCTGGATCACTAGTGAGCTAAAGGAACTATTGAACAAGAAAAAAAGAGCCTTTAGGGAGCGAGACAGGGAGTTACTGAGGAGTATACAGAAGCAGCTCAAAGTCAAGATCAGAGAGAGCAAGGAGGTGTATAGAAAGAAGCTTGAGAGTAAACTGCAGAGGAACAATATCAGAGATGTGTGGTCAGGAATGAAGAAGATCACAGGCCTCAAGCAGAGGGAGGATCGGATGGATGGAAGTCTGGACAGAGCAAATGAGCTGAACACATTCTTCAAGAGGTTCAGTTCAGGAACAAGCTCACCATCCTCCCCTCCTGTTCCCAGCCAAAGAAACATCCCACCCTCCTCTGACCCACAGCTTTCCTGTAACATTTCCACCTCCACCTCAGTCATGGATTCTTCTGCTTCCACTAGTTTGTCTTCAACCCAATCAGGAGATACTGCTGTCCCCTTTGCCTCCCCCTCCCACTTTTCTGTTTCTAGAAGTCAGGTGAAGAGGCAGTTGGAGAGACTGAACCGGAAAAAGGCTGCAGGTCCAGATGGTGTCAGCCCCCGAGTCCTGAAAGCCTATGCAGAGCAGCTCTGTGGGATTCTGCAACACCTTTTCAACCTTAGCTTGACCCAAGAGAAGGTACCACTGTTGTGGAAGACATCCTGTCCGGTACCAAAGAAAACTCACCCTTCAGACATCAATGACTACAGACCTGTTGCCCTGACATCCCACATCATGAAGGTCCTGGAGAGACTCCTGTTGACCCACCTGTGTAAGCAAACCAGCACATATCAGGACCCCCTGCAGTTTGCTTATCGCCATGGTGTGGGAGTTGAAGACGCTATCATACACCTGCTTCAACAAACCCACTGTCATCTGGACAAAGCAGGCAGCACTGTGAGGATCATGTTCTTTGATTTCTCCAGTGCATTTAACACAATTCAGCCTGATCTGCTTTGTCTGAAACTCCAGAAGACTCAGGTGGAGGCCTCAACAATCACCTGGATTAATGACTACCTGACAAACAGACCACAGTTTGTCAGACTGAAGAATTGTGTGTCTAACCAGGTGATCAGCAGCACAGGAGCACCACAGGGGACTGTACTCTCACCATTCCTTTTCACTCTGTACACTTCAGACTTCCAGTACAAGTCAGACTCCTGTCATCTACAGAAATATTCAGATGACTCTGCAGTTGTCGGGTGTATCAGAGATGGACAAGAAGCTGAGTACAGAGAGCTGGTGGACCGCTTTGTGGCATGGTGTGGGAACAATCATCTCATCTTGAATGTCAACAAAACAAAGGAGATGATTGTAGATTTCAGGAGAAACAGGGTCAGATCAAACCCTGTTTCCATCATGGGAGAAGAAGTGGAGGTGGTTGAGGAATATAAATACCTTGGTGTTCATCTGGACAACAGACTGGACTGGAGACACAACAGTGAAGCAATCTACAAAAAAGGACAGAGCAGACTGTACTTCTTGAGGAAGCTAAGGTCCTTCAAGGTTTGCAACAAGATGTTGCAGATCTTCTACAAGTCTGTTGTGGAGAGCGTCATTTCCTCTTGCGTCATCTGTTGGGGCAGCAGCATCAGAACCAGGGACCTAAAAAGACTCAACAACCTGATAAGGAAGGCTGGCTCTGTTCTGGGGACGACTGTGGAACCTCTGGAGACAATAATGCAAAGAAGGATTTTGCATAAAACCAAGAGAATTATGGACAACCCTGAACATCCTCTCCATGAGACTGTTATCGGAAAACAGAGTCTCTTTAGTCAAAGGCTTCTTCAGTTTGGATGCAAAATGGACCGCTACAGGAAATCTTTCCTGCCCACAGCCATCAGCATCTATAATAACTCCTTGATTTAATTGAGCTACATCAACATTTAATTTCCCTCTGGGATAAATAAAGTATTTTTGAATTGAATTGAATTGAAGAACTGGGAAAGACACGCAGGAAAGCCTGGAATAGGCAATGCCAACACGGGACATGCTCCTTACCACCCGTCCACCGAGCACCCCCTGCTGTTGTAAAGTTGTGTATTTCCTAATAGTTGTGGTGCAGAGCACTGAGGTAAATGTTTAAACATATTTCATTACTTCTACTTTAAGAATCCATCCTAGCTTCAATGCCCTCTGATGTGAAAAATGACCAGGATCGTGTTCTCGTCATGATGATAAACCCACACATCAGCAACCTTCTTTACAGAGACAAGCAAAGCAAAAGGGACAGCAGGAAAAAAGCGGTGACCATCAACTCATCAACAGCAGCAACAAAGTTAAGTGCATCTGGCTATTATTCTGTTTTTTTCTGTCAGTTCTCTCCAGTATTAAAGTCCAATCTGATGTTTATTCTTGTCACAAGTCTTTATTCCAATAGCGTTGTCTCAGGTCACTTTGCTGCATAATGCATTTTTTTTCTTATTTGAATTGGTGACAGTGGTCATTTTCTCCCAAAATGTATTTATTCTGGCAAATATGGGTTGATATGTAGTTGTTGGTGTGTGACAAGGTACTGTAAAACAAAATAAAGTTGTGTTGGGCTGTGAACAATGGTATCTCTGACCTGAGTGCTCAAGGGCAGAGTCTACAGAGCCCCTAAAGGGACATGGAGGGATTTTTTTTTTGCAAGATCTCGCAAAAGTATTGCCTACCCATCATCCGTGGGATAAGTTTATTGATTTCTATTATAGTATTAGCCTAACATATAAAGACATCAAATCTGTTCTTGCACGTAGACATGGCTTTGACATAAGTGAGAGACATTTGAAAAGATGATGGGTAGGCTCCTCCATCGCTGTGTCTGTTTTACTTCCGGTTCACTGACATGGGAAAAATGCTTTTGCGAGATCCCGCAAAAAAAAAAAAAATCCCTCCATGTCCCTTTAGGGGTTCCGTAAGTTTCAGATCAAAGATCAAAGAAAGATAATTTGATTTCAAAATGAGTTGGAAGGACATACTTATGAAGATCACACACTTCTCTAATATTGCTAAAAAATTTGGCACAAATATTTAACAGTCTAACAAAACCCTCTCACAGTTACACATCTTTCCATATGTCGTTTTTATGACGCCAGCGGACTTCTGGTTGTTTAAGGAATAGAGTTTAGTAATATAATTCAGCTCTAGTTCCTCCCTCTGTAGAATCTCTACCTTAACTTAGTGAAGGTGTATGAGTATCTCAATGATCCTGAGAGCTGTGTTGTTGGGGCCGTTAGCCCCTGGGGCCCTGGGGGAGATTTGGGAAATGAATCTGAGTTGACCATATTGAGGACCTCCACTGCAGATGTGGCTTCGCCAGGGGTGGATGAGATTGAGGCATGAGACATGGAGGTCTGGGCCAACACCTATGGAATGGCAGACTGGGGTAATGGTTCCCATTTATAACAAAAAGGGACTGGAGAGTGTTTTCCAACTACTGGGAGAGCATACTACTTAGCCTCACCAGGAACGTTTATTCCAGGGTGTTGGAGAGGAAGCTCGGGAAACCTCAGATTCAGGAGGAGCTGTGGGGAAAAGAAAGAAAGAAAGAAAGAAAGAAAGAAAGAAAGAAAGAAAGAAAGAGTGTAGATGAAGTGGGAAAGCGGAAGAAGGATCAAGAGGTATATGAAGGTGGGAGGAGGATAACAGACTGAGGAGAAGAGAACAGACTGTTTGAAAAAAACAATTTGATTCAATTTTCCACTCAATAAAATACAACCGTCAGCTCTGCATACACACACACATACACACTCACATACACAGTGTCTGTCTCTGGAGTGATCCTTTAATTGAAGCAGGTTACGGTAGCGTCTCAATGAAATTGGAAAACTTAATCAGCTGGAAAACAGTGTGTTTTCTTCCCCCTGGCCTTCCAGCAATCACTCTCTCTGTTCCTTTCTCTCCATCAGTCTCCTATGAGATGGCTGGCATACTAATTTGTGGGAGCCAACTTTGTGTGTGTAATGGTTTGTTTGGTGTGTCTGTACTATGCATCTAATCAGTATGTATTGTGTACACATCTAGTTGTGTGGATCTAGGATATGCGCAAAAGCATGCACTTTTTTTTTATGTACGTTTAGACATCAAACCTTTGATCACCCTCTCACAGAAACACAGACTACACCACAGTCCTTTGTTATAAAGTCATTAAGTGATTGTAGGACAATGATAATGACCAACATTATATAAGTACTTATATCATGAGTCTATTTGAACTCATTTGGAGTCCAGTCTGACTTGATTCACAAAACAAAAAATCTTTATATTTTTTTTTCATGTTTGCCAAAGCTGACTTGCTGCATGTCTGTAGAGGCTTACAAACTGATGCCAATATATACAGTGTACATATACATACATAAATATACACTGTATATGTACAAATAATAATGATAATGCATTACAGGTTCTTTAAAAATGTTAGAGCTTTGAAAGAAGAAAGGCACAAGGTGATTTAGGTCTGATAGATGCTCACAAGATCACAATAATCTTATAATGCAGTATTTTGAATAAACTGGACATGATGGAGGGTGCTGTGACTGATATCTGAGTATGGTGAATTACAATAGTAAAGGGGTTATTAAGAGTACTGCATGATGGTCAATTAAATTTAATTCAGTTTTATTTATACAACACCAAATTACAACAAATATCATCTCAAGGCACTAAAAAGATACAATCCAATTCAAGTCACCAAAACATCTCTTCGATCCAATCCCCCATCCTGAGCATGCACGAAGCAACTGTGAAAAGAAGAAACTTCCTTTCAACAGGAAGGCAGAACCAGACTCTGGAAGGGTGGCTGTCTGCCTCCACCAGCTGAGGTTTGAGAGGACAGAAAAGAGGAGACATCAAACACCAGAACAACAGACCAGAGGGGTGTTCCACGAAGCTGGAAAAGCCTGGCTTTACTCGATAGTTCTGGCTAATCTAAGAGAGAGTTACGTTCCACTAACGTGGCTTAAGGCTGATTTACGGTCGCCTACGGAGAGCTACGGAGACCCTCCTGGAGACGCTCTCCGTCGCTTGCGTGCGTCGGCCAAAATTTCTATCTATCCGTCGAGGCAACGGACACCGCAAGGGTTGTGATTGGTCGGCTAACAACATCATTTCCGGAATCACTTTTCCGGTTTAGCTCCTTCCTCTCAGAGCAACAACACCGCCATTTCTGAAAGAGTTTACTGTGTGCCGGTCAACATTTGGTCAAAATTATTTGCATTTCGAAATCAACAAGCTCCAACTCCAACAACAGTCTTTCTCTCTCGGTCGCCATCGTTCACTGTGAGGAGTGGAACGAAGCCGGAAGGGGAACAATCAATCAACCACTTTCACCATAGACGTCGCCAGATTGGGTCGTTTAACGTAGCGCCGCCTGCTGATCGGGAGGTGAATTGCCTTGCGTCTCTGACAGCCCGACGGAGAACTTCGAAAGGACGGACAGCGACGGTGAAGCATACTTTATTTGAATGCCCTTTGAGTAACCATGGTAACTTATTCTGCTGAACTAGCCTGCTCCTGGGCAGGCTAACGTTCAAGCTTAGCTTAGCTTTGTCTCAAAGAATGTACGACCGGCTGAAACAGACTCCCGAAACAAATGTCCACTTGGTAGAATTCCAACTCATGTCTTTCACTGTCTCGTAAAATCAATAAATCAGTCAGTGCAACTAAAGAAACGCAACTATACACGTAGTGAACATGAAATTAAATGAGAAAGAACATGGTATTCATTAAAACTAATTGATACCTTATCACATCTCCGTCCCACATTTCACAAACACCCGACATACACCCACCCAGGACCAGACTCAGAAAAATGGGGGACAGGTCCTTTCAGGCTGCTGCTCCACATTTACAGTAGCTGATAATGTAAAACAACCTACTGGTTGAAGTATTTGCATTAAGTTTATCATCTCCCTCAGGCTTCCCCATGTTATCGGTGCACTACACTGTACCCATGTACGCATCCAGGCTCCTGCTGGACCCGTGGAGGCCGACTACTAAACCGAAAATTTTTCCATATCCTAAATATACAGGTACACTTGGGGATAATTATCCATAGACTCATTTTGAAAAACACCACATCAACCCCTTTGAGTAATGCTGAGCAATGTTACATTTATGCCCTGTGAAACCTCATCATTGACTCCTATCCTCCGTGCATCCAGATGATCTGTGATGGAGGTCATTTCATTTCCAACATTGAGGCTAAATGGCCGGGATCAGTTCATGATTCTAGGATGTTCCGAGCATCCTCACTGGCACAGAGGTTTGCACAAGGCGCAAGAATTTTACTTACCCGAAGGGGTGTACTTTTGAAGTAAGGTGTATATAGCATAGGCACGGGCGGCTGTGGCTCAGTGGTTTGAGTCGTTCGTCCAATAACCGGAAGGTTGGCAGTTCGATTCCCACTCTTGCCACTCAAAAAAAGATTGGTGGAACTGATAGCTGGAGGGGTGTCAGTCCACCTCCTTGTCTTGCCTGAGGTGCCCTTGAGCAAGGCACCATGCTCCCCAGGTGCTTCAAGGCTGCCCACTGCTCCAGGTTGGCATCTGTCTCTGAGTATGTGACCCTGTGCATGTGTGTGTCAACAGGTGCCAACCTGGATGGGTTAAAAGCAGAGGACAAATTTCATGTGTATGCATGAACAATAAATCGGATCTAAATAATTTTGGTAATCTAATGAGAGGTCAGGTGTAGAGGTCAAGTGCTCGTCATACTTTATTATAGATAGCCATATAAGGCACATATTGCATCAAATTGCCTAAAGTCTTAACACATGTATATCCAGCCAACATTTCTCTTATTCTGCAGGAGAGTTCAATGGTGTCCTGCTTGGGGACAGAGGCTATGCATGCTGGCCGTACCTCCTCAGGCTATATCCTGATCCAGGAACAAGGGCGGAGAGGGCATTCCACCATGCACATGCAAAAACAAGGGCACGGATAGAAATGATCTTTGGCCAAATTAAATACAGGTTCATTGCTTAAAGTTCTCAGGCACCATGGCTGACTTCTGACAGAGCCATCTTAAATTAATAGTATACTTCATATTTTATACATTTTGTCTTGTGGACAACTTTTCAGGCTGAAGTCTTTTCTTCCTTGAGTCCCTGCAGGTTCCAGAGCCTGAAAGGACTCAGTTTCTCCTGACACAGTGAGGGACCTATACAGGGACACATATTTCCATTGATCCTTATTGTTGTGACCTTTGAGTTAGAACTTCTTTTCATAATTTAGCATTGACACAGTAGCAGTTTAAGTCAGAGCAAGTGTAAGAAGGCTAAATGGACAGAGATGATTTATAACTTTCCACACGTTTAGGTCATGGCACCCCACTGTGAATATAAATGTATAAATTAATTTTTAACACTTTGCATGAACCATACAATGATGACAAGTTTGAGTTCAACTTGTGTTGAATTGTTTAATTATTCATGTTTTTCAAGCTGTGGAGAGAAAACAGAATTAAATACAGTTCACACCACGACCTTCTCCTTTATCTGAATTCATACTTACATCCTTCTCCAGTTTCATAATCTCTAGCTTGATCTTTTTTATTTTCAGTTTCCTGTATTCCATATCTAGTTTGGTGCTCTCTTTATTGGACAAACACATTTCTTCAAAGGCTACTTACCACTGAAATATGTTCCTGTACTTTACCTTTACCTGCCGCCAGGTACGCTTTTGGCTGTTAAGATGTAACAGTGAAAAATTAAGTTTCAAGTCTCAAGTTTATTTATTTAACAAAGGGACAGCATATATTACTAGCATTTAAAACAAAATGCAAAATATACAAGATTGTAGCCATAAGGCTAATTTCCATCTTTAGTCCCTTGACAGGTTTGATGTTCCTTAAAAAATAAATAAAAAACAAGTATTGCACACAATTGTAAAATTAAAAAGTCAAAGATATCTCACTCATTTTAAAATAAATAATACAAAATACAAATACAAAGTTAAATACAGCAATAAGTTAAGAACAACTGCCAGTACCAACTATATTGAATTATGTTGACAGTATTGTTTATCCAGTAGCCATGATTTTACCTGTTTACTAAATGAATTTAATGTTGGCAATTCTCTAATTGTGCTGGGAATTAAGTTCCAGGTGTGAGAGGCTCTGTGGGAGAATACAGCCTGACTAAAAGCGCTCTTCCTAAATGGGATAGAGCAATCACCCCTGGAACTGGCTCTGGTAACCCTGTTTGTGCTTTTTGTAATAAATTTCTGTAGAGGAGGGGCCAGGCCATGAAGAAGTTTGTAAAGTAAAACTGAATCATTATATTTAACATAGTTATCCCCGTCCAACAGTCTATGTTTTTTCAGTATTTTACAGTGATGGTATGTTTTATGTTTTCTATCTAAAATTTTCAGTGCTTGTTTGTATAATGTTTTAATGGCTTTTAAGGTTGTGGCATTAGCTGATGCCCAACTAGTTAGACAGTAAGACATATGTGACATGATCATTGCGTTAAAATACAGTGTAGCTGACTCAAGGGTTAAATTATTCCTAATGTACCTGAAATAAGCTAGGTTAAATTTTATTTTACCTATAGTTTTTTTTAACATGTTGCCTAAAACCAAGTTGTGAATCTATTATTACACCAAGGTATTTAAACTCTTGAACAACTTCCAGTTTCTCACCATGCACCATGATGCTGGGGTCAGGTTCAGTAGTACCTCTTTTTGATAAATACATACAGACAGTCTTTGACACATTAAGATGAAGACGTGAGTGTTGTAGCCATGTACACACATTGTTCACGACCGATGTTAGCTGTTGTGCAGCTAGAAGTTTGTCTTTTGCGTGGATGTATAGTACAGCATCATCTGCATATAACTGGCAGGTTACTGATGCAGGACAACAACTAGACAGGTCGTTAATATACAAGCTGAACAACAGTGGACCTAGTATGGACCCCTGTGGTACTCCAAGAGAGTTTATGCAAGTGCTTGATGTAGTATGTTGCACTCTAACACACTGTGTCTGTGATGCTAGGTATGACTCCATCCATTTCAATGAGTCAGCAGAAAAGTTAAAATAAGTGAGCTTTTGTAACAGTATCTGATGGTTGACTGTATCAAAGGCCTTTCTAAAATCAAGAAAAACAGCCCCTACAACACCGCCAGCATCAAGTTTTGATTTAACATTTTCCAAAAAGAAGCAGACAGCCGTCTCTGTTGAGTGATGTTTTCTAAACCCAAAGTGCATGCTGTTGAGCATATGACTGTTATTTAGGTGCTGAGTGAGTTGTTCTGCCACCAGTTTCTCAGTTATTTTAGAAATAGCAGGAAGGATACTAATTGGTCTATAGTTACTAGTTATTGTTGGGTCACCAGATTTGAGGATTGGAGTTATTACTGCGCTTTTCCAACAGTCTGGAAATACCTGCTGGGTGAAAGAGTCATTAACAATGGTTGTGATTGGTGAAAGGAGGGGTTGCTTATAGGTTTTAATAAATAGTGTGTCCATGCCGTGGGCATCTTTAGCTCTAGAGCTTTTTAGCCCACAGATGACCTTATCGACCTGTGCCTGAGACACCATGTGTATGTTAAAAAGTGGTGATGTGGTGCTGATAAGCGTCTGGCTTAACTTTTTAACTTCAGAATCAGTGCTTTGTGTTAGATGTGTTACAGAATCAATAAAATATGTATTGAGTGCTGTTGCAATATCCTTAGGGTCCTGGACTACAGTGTTATTTATCTGCAACTCTTTAATTTCTCTGTGTGTGTTACTGTTGTTTGTCAGTTTTTTAATATTTGTCCAGATCTCTTTGGCATTTCCCCTAGCATTACTGATTATGTTTATAAAAAATGTTGCTTTCGCAGTTCTGAGAGCCTTCACCACTTTATTTCTCAGTGACACAAATATCTTTCTATCATGTATAGTGTTTGTTTTAAGAGATGTCTTGAGTGCGTGGTCTCTCTGTTTCATAAGTGTCCATATGTTCTCATCAAGCCATGGTAGGTGGTTCCTTTTGTGAGGCTTTTGTTTAACCTTTTTCATAAATTGCGCCATAGTATACTTGATTACCCCCATAAATTCTTCACATTTTTTTTTTGCATCACTATTGACCAGATGGTCACACCAGTTTATTTGATTTAAAGCTTCTTTTAGGTTCTCAGTCTCATTTTTAGGTATTCTTACATGGCCATTTGTTTGGATGGGTGGGCGTAACAGTCTGTTTTTAGACAACTTCCTTGAGAACAGAATCAGGTTGTGGTCTGACAAACCTGTAAGCAGACTGTATGTTTTCAGAATCCTATCACATTTATTACTAAAAACAAGATCTATGCACGTTTGTGTTGTGTTAGTTATTCTAGTAGGACATATTATTAACTGAGACAGGTCAAACTTTGCTGCAAGGGTTTTCAGAGGTCTTCGTTTCGCTTTGTCGAACCAATTTATATTAAAGTCCCCAAGTAAGATGGTTTCAGTCTTTAAATTGCACTCGTTCAGTATGTCCTGTAGTTCATCATAGAAAGCACTACAAGATGATGGTGGCCTGTAAATTCCCACTAGGACAACAGACATTTCTGGAGAGAGGACTACTTTCAATCCAATACATTCCATGTTGTGTACAGTAGCCCCTTTTATCTGGTTACATTTGAGGTGTTCCTTCACATAAAACATTACCCCTCCACCCCTTCCCGTAGTTCTAGTCTGAAGATATTGTATCCTGGTATATTTAAGCCAGCCATAGGAGAGTTGCTGTGTAACCATGTTTCATAAATAAATAAAAAATCCAAGTTTGAGTCACTTGGCAAATGGTGGATTTGGTCACTTTTTGGTATGATGCTTCGAATGTTTATGTGACCACCGAGCAGTCCCTTGGGCTTACATTTCGGGTCCCAGATAATCTTGGCATGATTAAGAGTTTGTTGCAATTTTATGAATTTACGTTTTTTAAAAATATTCTAATTGAGTGCTCTACGACTTGTGTCATTGTCATATAAACGTTCTGACCTGATAGGATGCGCTTGAGTGTTATGGCCAAGTAGTTGTTCCAGCAGAGGTGGAAAGAGTACTCCGATGCCGCCCGACAGACCCGAGTTTTCAGCTGGAGGCAGTGGATCCGGGTTTGGCTCCGGGTTTCTGTTGGTTAGCCGTCGTCTGGTGTCCACTTGAGGCTTGCTAGCCTCCACTGTACCGGAGGCCCCAGCTAGCATCTTGGTTGTCAGCGCTTGAGTGTTTTGGTGTGGTCGCTGTATCGATCCATGTCCCAGACCTCCGCCAGTGGGAGAATTCATCTCAGGTATTCCACCCCCGCTGTCCGATAGTCCATTATCAGGAGGAGGTAGAGGGCCCGGGTTTAACTCCACATCGCCAGCCAGGAGCAGTGTCACCACAAGGTACATATTTCTGATAAAAGTCCGGGATGGGCCAGTGCCCCTTTTAGTGGTGGGAACACTGGCATTTCCACTTTTTAAATACGTTGCATATAGTAGATGTTGACTACCGTTTGCAGGAGTGCAGAGTGAGCTGCCATTGCTGGTCTTAACTCGGTGTTTGGTAGTGCACACAAGTAGAGTTATGCACAAGCCTACACAAAAACTAAAAATCATTCGCTGATCGTGTTTCAGTTTTTGTGCCTCTGTTGAGTTATTTGGAGGCTGACAAAGCAGCTTTCGTGGCGCATTCCTAGCACCTGTCAAACTTCGGACGCACCGACCATAGCTACCTGCCGCCATAACACGCCTCTGAAACATCGATGCGGCTGAGTTGTACCAGGACTCCTGCAGCAGCTTTGACTCGATGCTTTGATTAATATGTGGGTCACACACTTAGGATAATATAGTCACAAAGTATGATGATGCGTGTTGATTATTGGGTTATTAATAAACTGAGCAGGGCCAGTATATGTGTGCAGAACATCTCATACAGAGACAATTCAGCATGCTTTATGTAAACACATTATAACACCAAAAGGAGAGCATAAATACATGAGGACAGTGAAATAAACGTGTAACAATTGACAACAGTATGAAACTTTCATAACTTACGCATTTAGTCAGTCAGTTATTTACCATGCCGTTTCCCTCGCTTTATTGATCACAGCTGTATTACCATTTCTGGTGATGAATCCTCATACAGCTCCGTAAGCATTATTTGTTCAGCTGCAGAGAACATAACAGCTCTTGTCTTGCTCTCCTTTTCTGCCATCTCTGTTTTTCCACCATCCACTCGTCAGGGCTTCCTACGTTCCTCGTGCAGTCACACATAGCCAGGCTATGGAAGCCTCGCACATAGCCAGGCAAGCCTTGCTTGGATTAGCCTCGCTGAGATGCAGCTAAAATGTCTTCGTGGAACGACTTGAAGCTTAATTGGGAGATGGTGTTAGTTCAAGCGAGGCTTTCCTGATACAGCCTGGCTTTCTTTAGCTACCTTCGTGGAACACCCCTCTGGGATACCTGAGAAACTGAGACTGAAATAATTTCTTTGAGTTCTGTAAAACTTAAGATTTGTAACTAGAAAATGCTTCACATCATTCTCCTTTCAGCAAGTATGGCAAGTCAGGATAAAGAGCCTTTTACAGTAAGGCACAGAGGGGAAATGCATCTTTTAAATTCTGCAACTGATTGTCAATATAATGCAAACATGAAGAAAACATGCCAAAAACGAGTTAAAACGGCTATTCATCAAGATAGCAAAAAGTTGAATATCCATCCAATATTAAGAACACACACAAATAAAAATGTGAACAGAGAGTTAAATTTGTACACACAATTTTAATTTAATTTATTTTAATCATATAATCAGTACCTGGTAGATCCTCCGTGAGAGCCTCTTATCTCAAATCTGCGTAAAGTTTAGACAGTGGTGGCTTCCCCTGAGCCAGATGGAGAACCTTTGGTGCAATACAGCTGAAGCCTTTATTGAATCGCTGACACACGTTTCCTACTGCTGGATGGATCTGTTCCAACTCATTGCACAACTACAGGTGAAAAATGTAGGAGATTTCTTCAGTATCCGAGTCCAAACTACATGCAACTTTTCATGCCATAGGACCTTTGAAATAAACTGTCATTAATTACATTATATAGCTAAGAATCCCAGCTATTACTTTATGATGTATTTTCACTTACTCCAGTCGGTGTCTTCAAGACAGGGTACTTCTTGACAGTTTCCTCCAGTCATGCCATCTGCTATTTCCTTTTGCCGCGTCTTCACATCAATGGAGGATGGATCCTCACCAAGGACACTTGATGTTCAAATTCACAGGCTGTTCAAAACAGGGACCATTATGTCCATATTACATTAACCATCCTGTTAACTGTGTCCTTGCCTCAATGTCTGAGCTAGAACCTAAGTAGCTCACAAATTCAACAGAGTTAAAGGGGAACTCCGGGGCATTTGAAGCGCAATCCCATTGCTAGAGGTTGTCAAATACTGATAGTAGGACACAGACTGGTGCAAATCGGCGCTCCCTGTGCGGAGATTGCGCTGTTCGCACAGCCTGTCATGCGAGGCTAATACGTGGTGGCTAAGGGGCAAGTGCTAACCCTTCCACGTAAAACAACAACTTGCACACTGCAGAAACGTCACACCACTTTATAATTACAATATTACTGGGCATGTATTGTTGTAATGTTTTAAATACTTGAACGCAGTTTTTCTAGAGAAGATAATTGTTTTGTATATGGGATTATCGTCCATTGACTCTTTTGGGCTTTCACATGCGCGAGCATACCAACAAGAGGTAAGTGACATGCTGTTTATAAAGTTGTTTTGTAACGTCCCCATGCCAGTAATGTGAGAACCATGCATATGGTTTTGATGGTAAGGCTTGTGACTTTATTGTCGGATGGTTTATAAAGTGGTGTGACGTTTCTGCAGTGTGCAAGTTGTTGTTTTACGTGGAAGGGTTAGCACTTGCCCCTTAGCCACCACGTATTAGCCTCGCATGACAGGCTGCGCAAACAGCGCAATCTCCGCACAGGGAGCGCAGATTTGCACCGGTCTATGTACTACTGTCAGTATTTGACAACCTCTAGCAATGGGATTGTGCTTCAAATGCCCCGGAGTTCCCCTTTAAACAAAATGTGATACAAGGTTCAGAGACATGTGCCATGTATGCTAGTTGAGACGGACACATCAATGATCAGCATCTTGACAGTGACACACTGATCATGTGTAATTCCTGTCTGGATAGGACACGATACTACAGTAGATTGATTAGCTTGTTTAATTTTTCAAAATAGATATTTAGTATCCACAGAATGTTGGACAATTGTAACATCTGATGTTTAAAATGCTATGCATAATTATTTGCACATTCACTTACATAGCCATTTCCCTCAAGATCCTTCAGGAAGGGATATTGCACAATCAGTGTCTTTACAGCTTGCACATATTCTAAATTTGTGGGATACCTTAGACAAGGAAAGAAATGTAAATTGAAGGTCACTTTCTCTGAAAGACTCAAGCACCAGAGCAAATGCTGCCACATCATTGCCATGTCATTATGAAATTTCCATCACAGTGGCATATGCTTTTCAAAGACTTGAAACATATCTTGAGACATCCAAAAAATAAATAATTATTTTCTAAGGAATTATAATAATGGTTTGACCTGTTAAATAACCTATAGACTGACATAAAAACTAATACCTCATTTCTCAACAGTCAACTATTGACATTACTAAATATTTCAAGATATTAATAATCTTTCAATTTAGAACTACAATAAAACAATGAACTAACACAAATAAAATACACTTCAATTGGATACTTTTTAATTTATTTTCCCAAGTCATGCAGAGCCGCAACATAAGGATGAAAGAGCTGCGGGTTGTTGACCCCTGGTCCAGAGAATGCATCATGCCAATGGTGAGTCACCACAAAGATAGAAAAACAAGGTGGTGTGTGTGTGACATAATCTTGATAGCTACAAACAGGTCAGAAGAACATGTTGGCAGATGAACCGACTGACAGACTGGGTGTAATATAATCCTGTTTCATTCAGTGTGAGAGAGGAGACAGACTGTCACCCTTGGGCCTGGAAGGGGAAGAGTAATTGTCCAGTCACTGGAAGTATTGCTGTCTATGCAACATTACTTCAGCCAATTGAGCGTCACTTTATATTAATATGGTCATCAGTCTGTCTGGTTACAAATAACCCAGATAAACAAGGGCAGAAAGACTAAATCTGGTCCATCTCCAACAAGTTCAGTAAGTTGTATGAAACAGGACCAAATCCACACCAACAAACATCATCATGTTTGTCAAATAAATGTGTAAGGACACTTATAGAGTGTTGTTCTTGGCTGAGATGTTTTAATCTATATCAGACACATTATGATATTTTACATGTTGTTACTCAATTGCACTTCTTGTGACCACAAACCTTCTTGCTAAACTATAGGAGGAAACTATAAACTAATTGGTGGTCAATGGTAATGTTGATTTGCAACAAAATCAAATCAAATAGAATAATTAATAATGATGATCATAATAACAAAATAACAGTTGAAAATGACTAATACCATTCTAATCGGGGACTCTATAATGCAGCATGTCAGAATGGCAAAGACGGAAAATAGAACTTTTTCTGATACATCAGTCAGGGAAGTGATACATATCTTGCCGACCATTCTGTCCACTCATCCAGATGGAACGAGGATCATTGTCCACACAGGGTCTTTTGATATTTTGAGAAGGAAGACTGGCTCTGAGATCCTGAAGAAAGACTTTTCTCTGCTGTCGGAGAGACTGTGTCACTACGGAGCACACCGTGTCTCCATTTCTGGCCCCATTCCTACTGTGGGTAAAGGAATTGCACTTTTCAGCAGACTTCTTGGCCTAAACACATGGTTATCAAATGCATGCATCGCCCATGGGATTAAGTTCATTGATAACTTTAATATCTTTTGGAACTGTAAGGAGCGTTTCAGACCTGATGGCGTGCATCCCAATCGAACTGGATGCAGATTACTTGGTGCACACTTACGTCATGCTGTTGGGACGGCAAACCCAAACATGACTGTACAGATTAGACTGAAGGACACAGCAGCGAGGCAAACAACCCCCTGCCTCCTCGGGGCGATTTCTCCATCGTTAAATTTGAGACATGCAGACAGTGGACGTGCAGGAAAAACAGATTTTACACAATAGTTTGTATTTTTTTTTTAATGATATTTTACACATGCTACTGGGTGTATGAATATTCTAAACACAAAAAATTGTGTTTAAAATTTTTTGTAAAATTCTTATGAATGATGCTTTTTGTTGGGAGGGCGGCACCCTAGCGCCCTCTATTGGCCAGCCACTGCTGCAAAGTAAAGCATAACTTTACTTTCCCTGCTCTGTGAAAATTCCACATGGACTTCTCTAATGGTATGACGGAGCTGTGGTCTCCAAAGTCAAGTTCGGGAGTAGCCAGTTAGTATATTGTCACTCAAAAATGAGGAGTTTGAGGAGTTGGATCAGTAAAGAAATGCTTTCATCAAAAAAGAAACTTAAGCCCGTAATCATCAGTAAGATGCTGATGGATAATGACTAGACTTGAGAAGGGATGTCTCCACTGCTTGACAGAAAATACTGTTTTCTGCTGTTAAATTACAGTTTCTTATTGTTAACTGAGCATTAATTTACATGTAAGCATGAATATTTAACACTATTTTACAATTATTATAAAATACAGTAGGATACTGTTGTAAATCCACCGTAAATATACAGCAATTCTTCACAGTGTGCTCTTGAGTCTCTTGTTAAGGGATGTTATGATTGAGGGGATGCCCTCTGGCACCTCATCGCTCTTTACCTGCGCTCTGAGGGCAGTAAGACAAGATGTTTGTTGAGTGGACGAGTGGAATCCTGTTCTATGGAGATTGCAATTTGGGCGATGGCCTTGTTGCTGAGTTCAGTGTGGCTGGGTGTTGGAAGACCTATTATTTTTGCAGCTGTGTTGTTTACCTTTGAGTTTGGCCCTGTTTTTAACGGAAAGCATATTGGAAAAAACAAGTACAACAATACAAAAGAATCGTTTGAATGATGCTTCGGTAGAGTAGTAGTAGCAGATGAGGTGCAACACAAAGTCCTTTGAGTTTACAGAGAGCTCACAGGCTTTGGTGGCTTCTTTTCTGAATGTCTGTGATGTGCTGATCAAAGATGAGTGTGCTGTCTATTGTTACTCCCAGTTATTTGAAACTGTCTACTATCTAAACTGGATGGTTATGAACAATGATGGGGTACTGGGTGAAGGGCGACTGACTATCAGGTCCTTTGTCTTGCTGACATCGAGGTCAACATGATTTTCCTCACACCCCTGCGTGAAGTGTGAGATCGTGGTGAGGTAATCCATGGCAGAGTTATTGTCCTTGAAGAGGACGAGGATAGTTGTGTTGTCTGAGTATTTTAGGTATTGAATGCTGGATGATGGGCTGATACCAGTGATGGGTCCGGCAACACCGATGCGTTGTCGCATATGTCAAGCTCAAAGAGCAAAACCCCGTGTCGGTGCGTGTATCGCTTCAGGAAAGTCACGTGACCGATACAGTTGCAGTATTGCTTTTCACGCAGCACGCCGGGCGCGCCAAAGTATTTGGTGTGGGCAGTTTAGGTAAGAGCTTCAGGTTTAGGGCTATATAAGCCTAGAAAAAAATGTAGTGGGACAGGTTTTTAGAAAGAAAGATAGGTAGTGTTATGGAGAAGAAGGATTTAGGTTTAGGGCTATAAAAGCCAAAGTCCTCAGTGTTCGGAAAAACGAAGTAGGAAAGTTTTTTTTTAAAGAACGGGGGCGTGGTGTTATGGAGAAGGACGACTTTAGGTTCAGGGCTATATAATACTATTATTAAGGTCTGGAAATTGGTTGGGGGAGGTCTATAGATAATAATTGTATTATAACTGTATTCTGAGAGGCATATGGGTTGTTCTTCCTTTAATTGGATACTAAACCTAGAAAGGACAGTCTATATTTTTTGTCTTTTTTGGTTGTATGCCCATTAAATTCCATCCAGCTTATTATTTAGTTGTATAATATTTTTAAGTTAAAAAGACAGCACAGTTACGTTGTCTTATTGGGCTGTAGTCATAGTATCCTATTTTTGTCATTAAGGTAATAAATACGTTTTTATGGGGCCTTCTTTTAGCTTTGTCCTATTGGGCTGTAGGTCAGTTAAAGATCAGTACAGCTTCCTGTTGCTTTGCCGTATGAATGGGGTTACATATTTTTCATATATATACAAATGGGTACTAGACTTTGGGTTTTAGGATTATGTTAGTCATAGTCCTTAAGATCAAAAAGAATGACGTGAGAAAGGTTTTTAGCAAAAAAGGGTTTTGGAGGAGATTGTCACAGTTTCATCCTCCCTGTCTCCCCTCCTATCCCTCTGCCTCAGTAATTTTCCACTCTCCCTGTGTCTGCTCCACTCTGCCTGCCAGTCACTCAGCCCAACTACACTCACCTGCAAGCTCAGCTGCAGCTCCTTCCCAATCAGCCCTGCATATAAGCCTTTCCAGCACACTCACCATTGCCAGATTGTTCTACTGCATCCATGTGAGACTCTCCAGTGTTCATTACCTGCCTGATCTCTTGTTACAGACCCTGCCTGCGTCCAACCTGCCCTCTTTGCCTGCCTCCCGGTGAACTTACTGCGTTCTGTCCCTGACCACGTGCTCTGCCTCAGCTTCTCCTGAATTTGACTCCTCCGCCTGGCCTCGGCTCCTCTGCTGCTCCCTCCTCGTCGGCACCTCTGCACCATCGGCTGGCTCTTTTGGCTCTGGACACCTCGCCTCGTCTCCCGTCTTCCCTTCACTCTGGGCTACTAAAGAACTGAACTGTATGGGTCCGAGGGCTCACGTTCCCCCCCTCGGCCCTGCGGCTGGGTTCGGCTTAATCCCTTCCTCTAGCCTGAGACCAAGAGACTGTGTATGGGCTAATGGCCTGAAGAATGAACTGTTTGTAGAGTTTCCTCATCTGCTCAAGCTCCTGTTTTGCTGGTGTAAAAATAAAGGTCATTGCCAACGGTTCCTGTTTTCCAGAGTGCTTTTTTGGGTCCTAAATACACCCATTACAGAGATGTTTTTTTTTAGGTTCTATAACACTAACGTTAGGTTTAGGATAATTGGTTGGGCCGGGTCTATCGGTAACAACTATAATAACTGTAGGGGACAGTCTATTTTTGTTGTTTTACTGGGATGTAAGTCGGTTAAAGATCAGTACAGCCTCCTTTTATGTAGTGGTGCAATCCTTTCATCTGGCTGCACGGTGATGTGGTGGTCAGCACCGTCGCCTCACAGCAAGAGGGTTCCAGGTTCAACTCCCGGCTGGTTCTTTCTGTGTGGAGTCTGCATGTTCTCCCCGTGTATGCGTGGGTTCTCTCCCGGTACTCCGGCTTCCTCCCACTGTCCAAAAACATGCATGTTAGGTTAATTGGTGTCTCTAAAATTGTCCTTAGGAGTGAGTGTGCCCTGTGATGGACTGGCGGCCTGTCCAGAGTGTACCCTGCCTCTCGCCCGATGACCGCTGGGATAGGCTCCAGCCCCCCCCCCGCGATCCGACCGACGGATTCAGCAGGTATAGAAAATGGATGGATGGAATTCTTTCATCCATAATTTGGTAAACTAGTTTAAAAGGCAGCATAGTCACCATATTGGGCTGTCAGTCAGTTGAGGATCAGTACAACTTGCTGTCGCTGGGTAGTATGCCGTTTTTATCATTAAGATTATAGGTTTGTTAGAAAATGTTCTGGTTGCCTTGTTTTATTGCACTGTAAGTCAGTTATAGTTCAGTCCAGCTTCCTGCCAGTCAGCAGTGCAATAATCTTATCCTTAAGCTGATCAACGAGTTCAAAAGGTAGCACAGTTATCTTATTGGGCTGTAAGTTAGTTAAAGATCAGTACAGTTCCCTATTACTTAGTTGTGTGTTGTTTTTCTCATCAAGATTATGGATTCGTTCAGAGAGCAGCCTGGCTGCATTGTCTTATTGGGCTGTATGTTAGTTAAAGATCAGTTCAGTTTAATACTCCTTATTCTTAATCATTTTTAGTCCTGGCGACAATAACTATTTAAAAGGACAGTTCAGTTGCGTGGTTTTTTCCGGCTGTTAATTTTCTGTTAAAGATATTTTTTCATTTGAGTTATTCTTCATTGTTTTCGGTGCACGTTTGTTCTTGGTTATGGATATACTTTTTATCGTCGGTAAGTATTAGCTTCGTTAGCAATTTAGCCCTCTTCATATTTTTGGATTCTCTATTTTGTGGTCTTTCGTTTAGGTTTTTTGCACAGTTAGTATGGAGATGCTAGATGTATTCCCACACTATCAGGTAGCTAAGCTATTCTTTCTTAAGAATTTCAGGACTACTCATCAGCGGTGTACCACAGAAAACAAAACAACTGGATATCTCCATGCAATAAAAATGGGTTAAGGTTAGGCCAAGGGAGAGCCAACATTGCAGAACATGCTCTAACCAAAGAACTGTCATCATTCAGCTGATTCCATGTTGTCAGCGCTGGGTCAGCCCTGTTTGGTATGTATGTGTGAATTATAAAAGAGGAACAAAGGCTGAAGTCAAGCTGCTTGTGACAAGCCTGTGTGTTTGTGTGTACTTGGGAGTATGTCTATGTATTAGCCCTGGGTTACTAATTAGCATTACTAGCATTTCTGTTCTAAAGGGAGCAAGAAAACTAGCAGATTATGACATTACAACATTAGCTCAACAGCCACTTGGGCAAACACACGCGTACACGCTCACACAAAGCACTTTGCTTGGTTTGCTATCTAAGCAATGAGGGTCACACTTTTTACTCTGGTAAACTTTCACAAATACTTCCATGAGTGTGTGTGCATGTACATACATATTCATTATATTTTTTGACAAACCTTGGTCTCAGTGAGCACATGCTGGATTCAATGATGAAGATCCAAGTTTAAACCTCATTGACAAACTGAAACCCTACAGAGAAAGAACAAAGAAAGGGATAAGGATGGTTAGAGTGAGAAATGGAGATAAAGAAAGGCAGAATGGAGATATGGAGTGAGATCAAGGAAGGTGAATGCTGAGCTAATAAAGAACAGATTTGAAAGAACCAAGACAAAAAGAATATTTAAATCCATTTTTTTTGTGTGAGGAAAAAAATGACTGAAATGACTTTGCATGTGCAGTTGTCCGTCATATACAGTTTTTTCCCCCCATCTGTAAAGCTTGTTTTAAATTGCTTTAAATGCTTCCTATAGAGCTTGTGAAAAACTATCACTTTTATTTAGCAAGGCTGGGTCCATTTCAGGCATGCTTTGCCAAACCAGGCTAAGATGCCATTTGTTTCCACTCAAATTTTTAAATGCAAGATTTCAGATTCATGTTTACAGCACGTCCTGCTGCTTTCAAGAGTACAAAAAACAGTAAATGCTGGTCTAAAAAAGCTGAGGATCAGCAGATGGGAGACGAAAGAAAGGAGCTCAGGAAATGAGAAGTAGAAGGAGACAAAGAGTCAGACTGAAGCTTAGACAAAATGGAACATGAACAGCATGGAGAATGAAAAAGCATCCCTCCTCAAATTAAATTTCTCTCCTTTTGAGTCACAAGTCAGCCTTTTTTCTAGCTGTCAACACTGTATGTGTGTGTCTACACAAGGATCTTCTAAATGTATTAGGCAAAGTAAACAACTATTTTTTTTCAAGATAACACAAAACCTGAATATATATGTTTGTTAAGAGCTGTGTTAACAGAGGAATGACTTCTAGCGTGAGAACTGTGCTGGTGAATTTATGTAGCTGGGCAGGAAATGGAAGAGATACTTTGAAATGCCTCATTGTCTATGTTGACAAAGTATTCTTCTTTTCTTCGCTCTCTTTCTAATACTGTCCTGTTCTATTTCCCTTCTACTGACAGACAGATGGAGATAGCAGAGGTGAGGGAAGTGTAGAGGATATTCCCAAAGTCAGGAGAAAAGAAATAGATAGGGAAACAGTTAAGGGTAAATCGTGTAATGTCTGAACATGCCACAAAATCGTACGTTAAAGAATTAAAATTAAATAGTGATTAGTGATGAGGTCAAAGCTGAACCTTCACTATAAAGTTTTCTCTAAACAGAATATTGAGTTGTATATTTGCATTGCCTGTAAGGCAAAGTCAACTTTGGACATCCTAAACTTAACTTGTACATTCTCTCTGGGTAAATGAATAAATTAGTTTAGGTGTTATATATCCCACTCTAGAGAAATGCCAATTTCAGCTTGCTAGTTGAGCGGCAAAAAGGATAAGGGACATGCCCAAGTATTAAGACAATTTGTGTTGCACATAACTAAAAATGTGGAGCTTTTGTTTTTGCATTTAGTAGATATAAAAACAAGAAACAAGCATGCCACAATAATCGCTTTAAATTATTTTGGATTCTCTATTTTCTTCAAATTTATATTTCTCTTCACAAAATGACATCCTGGGAAGAGCTTATAGTTTAATGCCTCATAATGCAGACCTAGTCCACTACTATTACTATCACTATTCTATAGATGAACCAGATATAGGTTCTTCTACCTCATTTGTCAAATTCAGTCAGTATAACTTTGATTTGGTTGACCTACTTGTCCTTTACTAGGATGGTAAATGCCAAAAGTTTATTTAGGCTCTTGAAATAGGGTGATTGGGTAGAGATAACTTCATTTAGCCATTAGTAATTATTTCCAGTCCTGACTTTTATAAAAGACAAGTGGATAATAGTTTAATAAATTTGAAATATTTTTTTCTTTTCTTACAGATGTCAAGGGCTGCTTTCGTGGTATTATATTATGCATCAAGTCAGGAAACGATTAATACTTCCCAGATGTTTTTTCAGGCTTCTGCTGAACATAATATTCAGTTAATTCTATTATTTCTTAGTCTTAGCCATGATCCAGAAAGTCATTTTCAGTCTCTGCATTAATTCCAACTGGACTACTGCAATTCATGTCCCATGTCAGTGTCTCTCCTTCCATTCCCACAATAACCACAGTGTTGTGGTTATTAACCATTGATAACTTTTCATAAAAAAATGTAGTCAAAATCAAACTCAGTCATTTCCTTAAACTTTTGCGTATACAGTACTGACATGTCAGATAATGTCTCAGTTATGAATTCCAGATTTTAGCAGTTTGCAAAAGCAGCTTTAAAATGAATGCTGGATAACACCTTGTCTTAAAGGTGTAGTGTGTAGGATTTAGCAGCATCAAGCTGTGAAGCTGCAGATTTCAACAAACTGAGCAGCCCTCGTCTCATCCTTTCTTTCCATGTGGGCCAAAGTATGGACAACTGTACAAAAATTAGAGCTGTTAGTTAATGTTTTCATTCTTTGATTAGGATTTCTTGTGATCATCCTCTATTCCAGATATATCCCAAGGCTGACCAGTTATTAAAATTAATGTGGGGGATGTTTGGACTGAAAGAAATAGATGTTAGTCACATTTTTTTGTTTCTGTGTTAGCATCTCGCTAACTTATAAGAATTCTCCTTGAGTTATCAGTGCCCAGTTCCTCAATGATTCGAGTTAATGGAAACCCTCGTTCATTTTCTTACTTTTCTTACTTCCAGCAACAGAATAATATGTATTTTGAATTATTTGTATTTTTTTATTTTCTTTGATTATTTGTATTTTGGGCAAAGCAGCAACTCCAATGAAGAGAAAAAGAAAGGTGGAGTTCTGTAGCTGCTCAAGATTGGAGAGTTGATCAGATAGAAAACGCTGGGGGCGTGTCTCAAGGCAGTAACTGCATTTGCATTTGCAGCAATAGTTTCACAGTACTATATAGCACACAGAGCTGCTTTGGAGTTGAAAAACAATATGGGGCATCTAATACTTTAAGGAACATCCCATTGAACTGCTGTTGAACTAGTCTTGCCACTTCTAGCTTTTTGTTCTATCCTCAAACCATGCAGAACCATGTGTGTTAACACAAGCACATTTTTTTTCAGGGTGGCCTGATACTTGATAGGCACTGTCTACTTATTTTTCTAGCTATCTGAGTGTGTGTTTTTGAGTGGATAAAAGAGATCAGAGCATCCTGGGCTGCCACCTTATGAGCATCATGACAGTTTTATAGTGACAGGATGTGTAAGACAAATACGACATAAGCTAAAGAAAATAATTAAAAAAAACACCATTAGGGACTGGTGGCCTCTCCAGGGTGTACCCCGCCTCTTGCCCATTGACCGCTGGGATAAGCTCCAGCCCCCCCGCGACCCGACCGACGGATTCAGCGGGTATAGAAAATGGATGGATGGACACCATTAGGGCAGACAACAAAAGAGAAAATGGTGACACGTTTGGTCTTCTTGCATCTTGAATGAAGATGCTATCTGTTTCAACATCAGCTTCTAAGTTGACATAAACATGAACAAGAAATTGATAAGAAGAACGGGAGAAAAGAAAATGATAGGATAAATGACTAGAAGAAAAGCTTGTAAAGAAAAAATTACAACTCAGACGCAAATAAAAAGGAACAAAGATTGAATAATTTAAGATAATATAAATTGAATGGTGATTCAAAGTACTTTTACGATTTTGTTAACAGAAAAGGTATAGCAAAAAAAAAAATCTAGTAGATGAAAGTGACAGATCTAAGGGAATGTAGAGAAATTAGGAAAATAGTGGGGCCAGACAAGCTTTAATATGACCAGTTAATGAAGAAAAAAAGGGATGATAGAGGAAAGAAGACGGGACAGAGGAGGACAGAAAGAAAAACAAAGAGACAGAGAGTATATAAACAGGAATGAATGACAGAGGCCCTTTGAGTGCAGGATGAATTGCAGAGATAACGGTGTCTGAGGTAAAATCAGCCCATTTATTAAAGATGTGGAGGTGAGAGATGGTATCAACAACAAGGAAACTGGCGGACACAAATGCAGGCAGACAGACAGTATTCAGTTCTCAGTGTTATTTATTCGGATAACAGATAGTAGCCTTTTTTTTCATTCGGTATATGTTTTTTTTTCTGATGTTGTTATCACCTGATTATTAGCTTAAGACTATCTGTTGTCAATGACATGTTGTTGATAATGTTACGCTGTTGTGCTAAACCGTCAAACTCAATTGCTCATTTAGGATAAATATAATAAATAAATAAAGTTTTTCAGAAATCTGAAATCTAGAACATGTGACGGAGTATTAGGACCACATTTAAAAAAAAAAAAAAAAATTGACAATAAAATCATTATTAAATATGGCAAGAATAAATCACGAGAATAAAGTCGTTATTAAATATGAAATATAAAAATGGCGAATGGCCTGCTGATGCATCCACCGATAACCCTGCAATCAACCACTTCCAGCCAATTCCTCCTCCACAAACAACAGCAATTTCCTCCAAGTCCGCCTGGTTCTCTCTGCAGAAAAGATGCATTTTCTTGCATATTCTTTTTAAAGTCCTGATACTTATGATGTGCCAAAAGATTAAGTATCTCCTTGTTTGTGAAACCTATACTAAAGTACAATTCCACAAAATGCTCCACGGCCCTCATTTTAACAACCTCCTCTAAAACAACAGGTTAGAATATTTACGGCTTTATCCTCAATTAAAATTAATTGGACTATATTATTTAAATGACTTGAGATGACATTTGTTGTAATTTGGTGCTATATTTTAATCTAAACACAAGAAACTGAAAAAAAAAATTGACCAGTCTCAGTGAATAATTCCCTATAGTCTCTATATATATCAGTGAGCAGTGCTGACCAACATGTCATTGGGGTCATCAGGTGAGAACCTCCTTTCATCAGTATTTCATCTAGTTGGGCCCACGACACCTCCAGGAGGCTAGACAGTGATCACTGGCGTCCCAGAATCACTCCCCTAATGCCAGCCATCACTGCTCCTCACACCACAACAAACATCTTTTACAGCCACAAGCTACCTCAGCCTCTCACCAACTGCACACCAGTCACAGCGGGGTGGGGATGCAAACCCTGGTTCGGGAAGAGGGAGAAATAAAAGCAGTTAAGATAAGTAGGAATGGGATTCAAACCCTGGTTCGGGTAGGGGGTAATGAAAGTATAGAGGGTGCCAGAGGTGGAGGCAGGACAAGACACACTAGCAGATTCAACAGACAAACTCACCTAAACAGCCCTACGATCACTAAAAATGCCAGCAAAAACAAAGCCATACAGGCCAACTTACCTAAAATGGCCGCCTGGTTTCAAAAGAATCACATGGGCCACCCCATTCACTTAAATATCTTGGATTTCTTCCTTGCTTCTTCCAAGAGTCTGTTTACCCTAAGGGCCCCCAGCTACTACTATTGCTTCTTCTAATCCAAATCCACTGACTGGACTTTACTGCCTCATCTGACACTTCCTTCACTATTTTCCTCACACTTTGTCCACTTACACCCAGCTCCCTCAACAATGAGACAACAGACTTTGCAACAAATCCTCTACATCCTACTTCCACTGGACAGATTCTAACTTTCCATCCTCGCTGCTCTACTTCTGCCCCCAACTCCACATACCTAAGCTTTTTCCTTTCATATGCTTCTGCTACTAATTCCTCCCAAGGAACAGTCAGCTCTATGAAATAGACTCTCATTCTACTCCTAGACCACAAGACTACATCAGGCCTTAGATTTGTAGAGGCTATCTTCTGGGGAACAACAAGCTTATTTCCTAAATCTACCTGCATCTCCCAATTACAAGCATCCTCTAGTACCTGAACATAACGGGTTTCCATTTACCCTGAGTTTTAGGTTCTTGGCAATACATCATATGTTGCCCCTATAAAAAATCTAATAGTCCTTTCCTCCATACTCCACAGCTTTTTCCAACTAAGCTTTTTCTTCTCTACACCTTCCCAATTCAGCCACCGTCCCTGCTTAGCCTGAGCCACTGTCTACGAACCTGCTCAACAACTAGCTTTCTCTTCTCCTTGGGACCTGCTCATCAGCTTGAGCCTAGCCTAAACACAAACGTGCAAAAAGTTTAGGGAGGAATTGATTATTGGAGAATTTAGAAAAAAAAAGAAAAAGAGAAAAGGTTCATGTCCTTGTTTAACAGTAGCAGGCCCAGAGAATTTCACTTCTGCTGCACGCCCCCTCAACTCTGCAAAAATTGTGTATTTCTCTCAAGGAGCTAACAGCCACTCCACCCCCCACTGAGGTTGCTGTCTGTAATGACAAAGGCCAAACTGCTGTTTGAATGAACTCTGATCAGCCAACATACTGTGTGTGCGTTTCTATTCTTTACAAGTTGCCCCTGCAACATCATTCATTTTGCAGCCAAAGACAGAGAGGTAAATTATCCACAGTTACAGTCCTTCCCTGGTCCATAAATGGTTCTGTTAACCCGATTCTTTCATTAGAAGCCTAAGAACAAGCTGGAGAAATCTTAAGTTAAACAAAGTATTTATTCGTGGTCACATGTGAGGTATGGCAGCCCTGGACTCGGCTATTTCTCAGGAAACACAATTTGTCAAATACCAGTACGGTTTTTGTTACAAATGTTATAGTGGAAAAATGTTCCTTTTATTGCCAATGGTTCTTACAGAAGGGCACATCAGAGGTGCTGGCCTGCAGAATATCCTGTGTGTACAGATTGTCTTGTGTGTGGGGGTGGGGTGCTGGCAGGGAAACAGCTCAATAATTAGGCAACAACGGGAGGCAGTTAGTGGTATGTCAGACTTATTTACTCATTGGGGGGGATTTCATTGCAGACTAAGGCTACGGCTACACGAAAACGAAACGAGGTTTTTTTTTAAAACGGGTACGAAAATTCTTGCGACCACACGGCAACGCGCTGCTGTAAAGACTCAGGTCCAGACGAAAACGGATGAAAACGATGAAACGATGCAGTACACACGCCACTGTGTCACGCCACGCTGTGAGACAATAGAGAAGTGTTAAAATTGGCTCACAGCGTCAACGTTTGACTGACGCAAAAACGTTTTAGCTGTAACAATGGAAACGAAACGAGGCCGTTTTCAAACTTTCCCACTCTGGAACCCGTTCTCAAAAACTATCGTTTTGGGGTAGTGGGAACGCCGGCTCCGTGTGGCCGCGACAGCGAAACGATAAGAAAGTATCGTTTACAGTGAAAAACGTTTTCGTGTAGCCGCAGCCTAAAGTCTGCACTTTGGGGCCTCTGTATTTTCCATGATAACTGTGGGCGTGACAGAGATGAGAAAAGGTTAGAAAAGTTTAGAAGATTAGACAGAAAATGTCTTTGGAAGATGTGTTGTGGATATGATCCCAAATTTCTTTGACAGGAATTAATTATTTTCATTCATCATCAACTTTGAGGTCACTAATAAGAGACCTACATAAGAGAAAAAAAAAAGATTAACAGAGTTGGAAGCTTGGACGGAGAGTAAAGTTTCTAAAGATCAGCTGAGCAGCATCACAGTAAATAATGAATCATTTATTTATTAGGGACGGAGCAGTGAAACTGCAAGGACCCTATTGTATCGGTAAGGTTTATTATTATTCCGCCGTCTTTCCGTATGATTCTTTGCAAAACTTACTCGAAAACTCTTGAAATTTTCTAAGCGCCACCTGCCAGTCGACGACATGAAAGAATCTAAACTTTATATTTTTGGGAGTCGCTCATTGACTCTGTAGCGCCCCCTACGATACTTAACACATTGACTCCCAAGTCACGTAAAACTAAGTTTTTACTGCCCATGCGTTGGCTCCCAAATGGTAAAAATACGTTTTTACGTTTTTTTTATGGATTCTGAATCTATACATTCTAATGCACATTTTGTGTGATTTTTGTAATTATGTGATGAACAGAACTGACATAGATGGCAGTCAAAAACTGGTGTCATCATCTGGACATTTTGATCATTACGCCAATGGCTTTGCGTCAACTCAAGAACAATTTTGATAACGCTGCAATGATTGTTGTGCATTTCCGCATTTTGTCCAATCGCACGTGTCGGTTTCCAGAGGGTGACGGTAAAGTAACATAAACAAACAACAAGAAGGAGAAGAAGACAGGTTAGCTTTGCAACATGCGACATGACGCAAATCCTCTATGTAAGTATAAGATACACGCCTTGGTTTAGCTAAGGATAGCTCGCTAATGGCGGCACCTAGAGACACGCAGTTTTGACCCACAAAGAGTTTAGTCTCAGCTTTCAAACGAGCCATAACATGTTTCAGTGGCCCCAGAGTGGTGTAAAAAGAGAGTGGCGACACTCCCATAGACTTCTATAGAAAGAAAGGAATGCGGAAGTCACGTGGGTCACAGAGACGCCACAGTTCCAAACAAGGGACGCCGCTCCGTTAACCTCAATTGCTCGTCAAGAACAATTACTGGTAAGTTAATAAAATAACAGCATTTTAAATGTTTTTTACATTTTAAAGCATTATCTGTCAGAAGTATACTCTTAGACATCGTTATTTTTACATTTGGTTAGCATGAAATGTCGATGTTGATGTTAAAAATGGAATGGATTTAGGGACCTAGCTTAAAGCTTGGTAACGGAGGCTAACGTGAGGTAATTAACGTGATAATTTCACTAAAGTCCGTTAACTTTTTATTGTCAGGTGACATTGTGTAAAGTTGTTTTGATTGTTAGGTTTTAAAACATTACCAAAATACTATATATTTAATACATTTTTGGTATTTCTGACGTATTTTCTCCGGTAAATTGATTAAATTACAAAATTTTTGGCATAGTGAGGCATTAGCTGACTGGTCTTTAATTAAGTAAGTTTTTTTCAGCATGACTTTGCAGCTGTGATAATGAATTTATTAATTTCTCTTTGTCAGCAAGGTTGGGTTTGAAGGGAGGACACGGATGCGGATTTTCCAAAAGTAAAATAGATTTATTTAACAAAAACAAAGTACCAAAAGGAAAGCGCGGCTGAGCCGGATACAAAAACCTAAACTGTGGAAATATCTATGACGAAACAAAACAAAAGCATGGAAACTTATCTGTGGCGTGGATGGTGACGGGGAAGGATCTCACAAGAACTGAAAAGAAACCTGGAAACTAAATACTGTGGAGGGTGATTAGGGATTGAGTGCAGCTGAAGGGGAAAACACAGGTGAGGGACGTGAGGCTGATTGCAGGGAAGGAGAGGGTGGCGTGACATGAAAACTAAACAAGACCTGAACCTAAAACATGAGAAAAAACACTAAACTAAGACATGAACTATAAACCAAAACATGACCTAAACTCGTGACATGGCGTTACAGAGCCCCCCCCTCAAGGGTCGGATCCCAGACGACCCTAAAAAAAAAAAAATTCTGAGGGTGGGAGGGAGGGGCTCGAAACCGGTCCGACGGGGACCAGACATCCAGGCTGCGTGGATGCAGTGGCCAACCAGGCCTGCAGCTCGTACCGGGTTCGGGCAGCAAGAGACGGTGGTCTGGCGGACGCCCAGACCTCCCATGGCGTGGCGGCAGGAACAGGCGGTGGTCCGGCGGACGCCCAGACTTCCCATGGCGTGGCAGGAACAAGCGGTGGTCCGGCGGGCGGCCAGACTTCCCGTGACGTGGCAGCAGGAGGCGGTGGTCTGGCGGGCGGCCAGACATCCCGTGGTGTGGCAGCAGGAGGCGGTGGTCTGGCGGGCGGCCAGACATCCCGTGGCGTGGCAGCAGGAGGCGGTGGTCTGGCGGGCGGCCAGACATCCCGTGGCGTGGCAGCAGGAGGCGGTGGTCTGGCGGGCGGCCAGACATCCCGTGGCGTGGCAGCAGGAGGCGGTGGTCTGGCGGGCGGCCAGACTTCCCATGACGTGGCAGCAGGAGGCGGTGGTCTGGCGGGCGGCCAGACATCCCGTGGCGTGGCAGCAGGAGGCGGTGGTCTGGCGGGCGGCCAGACATCCCGTGGCGTGGCAGCAGAAGGCGCCGGTCTGGCAGGCGGCCAGACATCCGACGGCAAGGGGAGAGCCCCCCCCTTAAGGGATGGATCCCAGACATCCCCAATATCTGGGGGTGGGAGGGAGGGGCTCGAAAGGCCTGCTCTGTGGCCTGCTCTGTGGCCTGCTCTGTGGCCTGCTCTGTGGCTTGGTCTGGCCCTGTGGCCTCTGTGGCTGTGGCTTGGTCAGGCCCCGCGGCCTCTTGGTCGGGCCCCGCGGCCTCTTGGTCGGGCCCCGCGGCCTCTTGGTCGGGCCCCGCGGCCTCTTGGTCGGGCCCTGTGGCCTCTGTGGCTGTGGCTTGGTCGGGCCCCGCGGCCTCTTGGTCGGGCCCCGCGGCCTCTTGGTCGGGCCCCGCGGCCTCTTGGTCGGGCCCCGCGGCCTCTTGGTCGGGCCCCGCGGCCTCTTGGTCGGGCCCTGTGGCCTCTGTGGCTGTGGCTTGGTCGGGCCCCGCGGCCTCTTGGTCGGGCCCCGCGGCCTCTTGGTCGGGCCCCGCGGCCTCTTGGTCGGGCCCCGCGGCCTCTTGGTCGGGCCCCGCGGCCTCTTGGTCGGGCCCTGTGGCCTCTGTGGCTGTGGCTTGGTCGGGCCCCGCGGCCTCTTGGTCGGGCCCCGCGGCCTCTTGGTCGGGCCCCGCGGCCTCTTGGTCGGGCCCCGCGGCCTCTTGGTCTGGCCCCGCGGCCTCTTGGTCTGGCCCCGCGGCCTCTTGGTCTGGCCCCGCGGCCTCTTGGTCTGGCCCCGCGGCCTCTGTGGCTGTGGCTTGGTCGGGCCCCGCGGCCTCTTGGTCTGGCCCCGCGGCCTCTGTGGCTGTGGCTTGGTCTGGCCCCGCGGCCTCTTGGTCGGGCCCCGCGGCCTCTTGGTCTGGCCCCGCGGCCTCTTGGTCTGGCCCCGCGGCCTCTGTGGCTGTGGCTTGGTCTGGCCCCGCGGCCTCTTGGTCTGGCCCCGCGGCCTCTTGGTCTGGCCCCGCGGCCTCTTGGTCTGGCCCCGCGGCCTCTGTGGCTGTGGCTTGGTCGGGCCCCGCGGCCTCTGTGGCTGTGGCCTCTTGGTCTGGCCCTGTGGCCTCTTGGTCTGGCCCTGTGGCCTCTTGGTCTGGCCCTGTGGCCTCTTGGTCTGGCCCTGTGGCCTCTTGGTCTGGCCCTGTGGCCTCTTGGTCTGGCCCTGTGGCCTCTTGGTCTGGCCCTGTGGCTTGGTCTGGCCCTGTGGCTGTGGCTTGGTCTGGCCCTGTGGCCTCTTGGTCTGGCCCTGTGGCCTCTTGGTCTGGCCCTGTGGCCTCTTGGTCTGGCCCTGTGGCCTCTTGGTCTGGCCCTGTGGCCTCTTGGTCTGGCCCTGTGGCCTCTTGGTCTGGCCCTGTGGCCTCTGTGGCTGTGGCTTGGTCTGGCCCCGCGGCCTCTTGGTCTGGCCCCGCGGCCTCTGTGGAGAGCTCAGGCCCCGCGGCCTCTGTGGAGAGCTCTGGAACGGCTGGGGCCGGGGCCAGCTCTGGAACGGCTGGGGCCGGGGCCAGCTCTGGAACGGCTGGGGCCGGGGCCAGCTCTGGAACGGCTGGGGCCGGGGCCAGCTCTGGAACGGCTGGGGCCGGGGCCAGCTCTGGAACGGCTGGGGCCGGGGCCAGCTCTGGAACGGCTGGGGCCGGGGCCAGCTCTGGAACGGCTGGGTCCTGGGGCTGCGGTGCAGGTGAGGAGGAGGAGCTGTACAGCGCAGCTACCTCTTCTGGCTCCAAGCCGAAAATTTCCAGTGAGGCAGTGCGCTGTACAGTCCTGACCTCCTCCCAGATAGCTGACACCGTGGGTAAGTGCTGGAGGACCCGTTTTTGCACAAAGAAATCCAAAACGTCATTGGAGGAGTTTAGTTTCTCCCAGGTGGTGCTGTTCGGTCCTGAGCGGCACCAGAAGTCCCCGACCAGCTCCCATAAGGCTGAGTAATCCGCCGCGTCCATGGTGGTGAGATCCTTCTGTCAGCAAGGTTGGGTTTGAAGGGAGGACACGGATGCGGATTTTCCAAAAGTAAAATAGATTTATTTAACAAAAACAAAGTACCAAAAGGAAAGCGCGGCTGAGCCGGATACAAAAACCTAAACTGTGGAAATATCTATGACGAAACAAAACAAAAGCATGGAAACTTATCTGTGGCGTGGCGTGGCGTGGATGGTGACGGGGAAGGATCTCACAAGAACTGAAAAGAAACCTGGAAACTAAATACTGTGGAGGGTGATTAGGGATTGAGTGCAGCTGAAGGGGAAAACACAGGTGAGGGACGTGAGGCTGATTGCAGGGAAGGAGAGGGTGGCGTGACATGAAAACTAAACAAGACCTGAACCTAAAACATGAGAAAAAACACTAAACTAAGACATGAACTATAAACCAAAACATGACCTAAACTCGTGACATGGCGTTACACTCTTGTTGTTGTCAGGGAGGTCAGCAGATGGTGCTCGCTGCTGTCATGGATCAACCCTCATTAGGACTTCAGAACTTTTCTACATTTCTAGTTGTTTTGTCATTAATATGGTTTTAACCAGAAAAAAAGTTAAATTCATATTTTAATCCATCCATCCATTATACCCGCTAAATCCGTGGATCGGGTCGCGGGGGGGGGGTGGGGGGGGCTCATTGTCCATCTGACACCAGAGAGAACAGACAGACTGAATGACATCTTCTACAGATGGAGTGTTTGGGACAACAGGAGTAGATCCTGGGAACAGACAGTAACATCAGGCTCTGTTGAAGGATGTAAATCTGAAGGTAAGCTGGACCTCTGGCATGATTCAGTATAAAGGAGGACAAGGTAGCTGCCCACTGCTAGCATGCAGGGGTACCCTCTATGATTTAAAATGGTGATATGTGTCTCTGCCGCTCCCAAAAAGAGAAACGTTGATAAAATACATCGTCCGTTTAGTGATCAATGCACATTATGGGTCAATATTTACCGAAAATTGCGTCGTAAATGTCAAAGTTATCGTTTTTGTGCTCCCTCTCGCTAAAATCCGTTCAAACTGACTGACAGCGCTGTGATGTTTGGAACTCCGGAGGCTCACATGAACCACGTGACAGCCCAAGCGGCGACTTCAAAGCGTGTCGCAACTCTGTATTACTCTATAGCTCTGAGTGGCCCTATCACATAATATGCTGTGACTGTACAAAAATGGTTTAGAACGCTGGGATTCTACGACATAATTCTGTAAAAACCGCCGGTATTCAATGTGTTAAAAATGGTCCCCGCATTGGGGTTAGTTTCGGGTGGGACGACGAAATCCGGTACACTCATTCATCATGCCCAGACGCACAAAAAAGTCTCATGCCGCCATGGTCCCGTGTCCACAGGAAGGCGGCCATTTTGGATGGAAAGTGTGTTTTCGTGCCATTTCTGCCCAATTCTACGTTTTGCATATGATCAAACTTGTCCTACAGATTTAATGCTACAGACTTCAAACTTGGCCAGGTTACTCTTAAGACATGGGGGGGAAAAATTCATGGGGAAACTTTTTCAAAACTTAAAGGGCGTGGCCGTGGTGACGCCTCAAAGTTTGATGACTCGCCATCACTCTGTCCCAAACTTCATACGGTGAATGCTGGACTCAGTTTGAACGTGGACATATGATCATAGTGACATCCACCTATAGCGCCACCTGCTGGTGGTTGGAAACGTCTTTTTTTCCCCACACCTCGCATTTGATCGAACTCCTCCTACATAAATGGTCCCCGCATTGGGGTTAGTTTGGCGTGGGACGACAAAATTTGGTACACTCATCATCGGTACACTCATCATCGGCTCCCCCAAGAAATTTTCAAAAACCCCTCCGCATTGGGGTTATTATGTGCTCGTACGTACGCAGAGGGTATCGTGCGTGTGGGCTGAGCTGCGTGACTACGACGTCCAGCGTGTGCCCCAACGTGCGTACATCTCGGTCCCGCATACAGCTGCTTGCAGCTTTCTCGTAATAAAATGTATTTGATTGGGAGAGATACCAAAGTACATAGAAAATCTGAAAACAGCTTTTCAATGCAAGAATCACAGTGAAGAGATAAGAAGCAATAAAATGTCTAAAATAAATCCAGTTAAAGGGATAGTTTGCCTCTTTTGACATGAAGCTGTATGACATCCCATATCAGCAATATCATTTATGAACATCTTCTTACCCCCCGCTCCGTCCTGCTAGCCGAGTTCCAGCCTCGTTTTGGCGTTGACGAAGGTAGTCCGGCTAGTTGGCTGGGGTCCTGAAAATAAAGCGTTTTGCTTCTCAAAACAATATGCGTTCAAAAGAGTAATACATTTCCATCACAAAATTGTCCCTCCAGAAAAAGTCAGACCTCACTATCACTTGGTGCTATTTCTCTCTACCTTTGCATCACTACGGGCTGTGTAAACTGTGTAGACCAAAGTTCAGACTGAGCTCTGCTTCCGAGCAGTAAACACAGTAACAGGTGCGGCTATCGCTAGGTGGCTGTACGCATTGATATCAAGGGAGGAAAAAATAGCGCCAACGACGCAGCAGGGGGTAAGTCAATGTTCATAAATGATATTGCTAATATGGGATGTCATACAGCTTCATGTCAAAAGAGGCGAACTATCCCTTTAAGAACACAATGTTTAAAACAAGACACTAGTACAAGTTTGTTGTTTAATTAAGATTTAACAGCTTTCTTAGAGTTAAAGTTCAGAAGATTTCAGATAAACAAGCAGAGCATTTAAAATCTTTGCTCCTTTCACTGAAAAACTGTCAGTACAAAAGATGTTTTACAAACTGAGACTTTATAATTTCCACCTGAAGCAGGTCTGAGACCAGACAAATCAGGATTTACAAACAGCAAGACCATACAGTCAGATGTCAGACAGTTTCTTATCATCTTAAAGCAGTAAAGTTAGCCTTTATTGTTCTAGAGATGATTTTAACATGACTTTAAAATTGAAGCTGATCTAAATACTTCTCCTCTGCTTCTTTTCACCAGTTTTGAGTTAATATTTATCATCAGTATTTCTATTTGATCAAATTAAACCATTTAACTATTTATCTGCAGCAGATCTATGAAACAGTTAATCTGTTCTCTTAACAGAGCAGCAAAGTGCTTTACAGAAAGGTTTAAAGTGAGTTAGATTATTAGGATATTAACAAAAACACAGCAATAATAGGTGCTACGGGAGTCAGATATCATCGATGGCTTTCTTAAAGAGAAATTTAAAGGCAGCTGCAGTGAATCTGAGTCATGACAATTCAAGTCAAGGTTTATTTTTATGGCGCACTTAAAAACGGCCACAGTGACCAGAGAGCTGCACTAGCAAAACAATATATTAATACAATTAGCAGTTTCTAACCCTGCAGATAAATTAAATTAATTAAACAGTATGTGAGTGAAATAGAAATAAAAACATTGTTTACAGTTAAAGAGATGCCACTCAACCAGATTAACAAACTGAGAAAAGGATTGAATTTTAGAAAAATTTAAATAATTAGAGGCCGGAGCTGCTCTGATCAGAAAGGGTAGATTAATCCATTTATAAGAAAAGGTTTTGTGACCTCAAAATAAAATCTGACCTAAACATTTCTGTTCTGCAGCAGACAGCAACACAGGAGCGTCTGTGTTGATGTGTTCTTTAACATTGTTTTTTCCACAGAAAAATAAGTTGATGTTACTGCATTTCTAATTGATGCTTTACAGCAGGTTGGTGAGTATTTTGGTATCGTCCTAAAACATGGTTTATATCAACCAGTTGTTTTATTTTTTGGGGGGGTTCATATGAAAATTTAATTGGTCGACCAATGAATACTAGGATTGAACCTGTTAAAAGGCAATTCCTTAATATAAAACACTGTGAAAATGACATATTGCATTGTTATGGTACTCGGTTCTTTCTCCTGCTAACATTAATCCACAGGTTAAATTAACTGCATCAGCAGCAGAACTACTATAGGACTCACAGCGAAGTGATGGACAAGGTGTCCATCTGAGATTCTGGAAGGCATGCCCACAATGCCACGATGATGGTTGAATAATCACACAATCTTCAACCACTATCAACAAAATATATCTGAATTCTTATGACTTATGACTTGGAAGTTGACTGGCTACTTCAAGTTATTTTCTCATGTTTATTCAGCAATTTCAGAATCAGAATGGGTCTTTATTGCCAAGTAATTTTGCACATACAAGGAATTTGTCTTGGATTGAGCAGTAGTGGGCTGTAGTCCCATTGTCCGCAACCCTATGCTGAAGTCACTTTCAAGGCACATACTTGGGAAGAACAATTAGGTGGACATAAAACTCCATCTTTTTCAGTGTATTTAAGCTCATGCTCTGTTGGAAATTCAGAGTATTCTCTTTTAAAAGGGACCTCAACTACGCCTCTACTACAAATGGTTTAAGAACAGCTTTCAATTTACTTTGGGTATGCTTTTTTTAGACGTTTCAGGCAAACATTGCAGGAATGTTAAGAGGTTAAGTATGTATGTATGCATATAATATACAGGTATATCAAACAGGTTTGGAGTGAAGACTCAGACGAACACCATCCGGAAACCCCCATGCAGAAGGCCCTTCCTGGATCGTGGGCTTGCCAGGGCGGAAGGGCTTGCGTGGTCTAGTGATCTCCAGAGCTAAGTCGTCAGGAGCTATATGCTCCTTGTAGGGAGCATATCTTGTCTCCCAAGGCAAACAGGTCTGGAGTGAAGACCTAGACGAACACGATCCGAAAACCCCCAAGGAGAAAGAACACAGGAAAACATGTACCCTGCCCGGTGTAGCCTGGCCCAGGGGGTGTTGTTTGTCTGCGAGTGCCTGTTTGGCTGGGCAGCCCACATAACCCGACCGGGCTTAGCCCAAAAAGGCGATGTGGGAGGATCATGTGGGTCCACTACCCGCAAGGTCCAACATGGGGGGCTGGTGCAATGCTGCCAAGGCAGTAGTGAAGAGTGGGGGGGCTCGCAACATCACCACCGACGGACTCCATTGTCCTACTGGGCGACTTTAATGCTCACATTGGCGATGACTGGGTAACCTGAAGGGAGTGATTGGGAGGAATGGCCTGTTGCCCAATCTAAACCCCAGCGGTGAGTTGTTGTTGGACTTATGTGCTAGTCATGAATTGTCCATAACAAACACCATATTTGAAAACAAGGATGCTTATAAGTATACCTGGTACCAGAGTTCTTTGGGTCGATGGTGGGTGATCGACTTTACATCTATTTTACCTGACCTGAGACCATTGGTTCTGGACACTCGGGTGAAGAGATGTTCTGAGCTATCAACTGATTACCATCTGGTGATGGATCAGATGGCGGAGAAAACTACGGGCCAGACCTGGTAGACCCAATCATGTTGTTAGGATGTGCTGGGAAAGGCTGGCACCTCCCACCCCTGTGAGAAGTTCTCTCGTGCTGGAGGAGGTAGGGGACATGGAGTCCGAGTGGAGTCAGAGCCAGATGCATCTGGAGTGTCCGCGTCTATTTCCCTGGTGGAGGTCACCAAGGTAGTCAAAAAACTGCTTGGTGGCAAGGCCACAGGGATAGGTGAGATACGCCGAGAAATGCTTAAGGCTCTGGATGTTGTGGGGCTGCGGTCGCTGACACATCTCTGCAATATCGCACGGGCCTCGGGTGCAGTACCCCTGGACTGGCAAACCAGGAGGTATGATGAGATCAGCTGCAGACTGGGACAAGCGGCAGCAGTGATACGGTCGCTGTACCGGACTGTTGTGGTGAAGAGTGAGCTGAGTCAAAAAGTAAAGCTCTAGATTTTCCGGGCAGTTTATATCCCTACCCTCACTTATGTTCATGAACTCTGAATCATGACGGAAAGAATGAGGTCACAGGTACAAGCGGCTGAAATGAGCTTTCTTTGCAGGGTGGCGGGTGACACGCTTCATGATGGGGTGAGCAGTTCAGCCATCCGGGAGAAACACAAAGTAGAACTGTTACTCCTCCGCATTGAGAGGAGCCAATTGAGGTGGTTTGGGCACCTGATCAGGATGCCTCCTGGTCGCCATCCTTTGGAGGTTTACCGGGCACGACCAGTTGGTACAAGGCCCTGAGGTTGGCCCAGGATCTGCTGGAGAGATTATGTCTCTTGATTCACCCAGGATGAGCTGGAGGAGGTAGCAGGGTACAGGGATGTCTGGGCTTCTCCACTCTCCATATTTGCCACTGCGACCCCATGTGGACTAAGCGGTTAAGAAGATGGATGGATGGATGGATGGATATATTTATCTATTTATATTTTACAGTCTGTATAGAAATTTGTGCTACATTAAATCAATATGAAATGGCTTCATGAATAAAGGCAGATTGACTAATTGATCAAAAAAGAGTTTCCAGATGCAGTTCCAGCTCTGAGCACGAGTAACTCTCTGAAGGACCTCACTGTTGCTTGTGTTGAGAGGCCAAAATGGTCGCCCAGCTTAACTGTGAGATGTCCATTTCCACCCCCTGGCTACCCCCCTGCTCCAACTTCAACCCAAGAGATCTGGTTAGGACTTTTTGGATATACTCTTTATAGCGAGAACATAAGAAACATGAACAAGAGGTGAACAAGGCCTCTCTTATACGTCTGTGCACCCACAAAGTTGCTCCCAGAAATGCCCAAGACATCACCAAATCAAAAAAAGCACACACAAGACACAAAGGTTGTCTCCAGGGCTTTAAGGGTTACCCATACTTTACACACCTCACATAAAGGATTGTATACCCAGGGTTTTGACTTGATCTTGTGTGAGTCTGCACATCTTTAATCTCCATACCAAACTATGGGCTCGCTATTGACAGGGGGATATTTATGAGAGAGATCAAGAAACCAATCCTCAGCCTAACTGATTCTCCTAGCAGTTTTGTGGCTGAAATACTCTGCACCCACCCGTAAACAACAAAACACTATACAATAGACCAATTATCATATCCACAATTAACTTAGTAATAACCCTTCTCCCTTCCTCCACCCCTCTCCCCCTTTTTCCTCTCTCCCTAAAGTGCAAACCACCACACCAATGTGCTGTTCCAGCAAGATCACTTGTGTATATATAGAATAGTTCTCATTAATTAGGTATGTAACAAACAAACAATTTTTGGTAGATTTAATTAATATTTCTCTCAACTCCTTCTACATCTTCTTCTAATTCTGTCATCGCCGCTTTCAGATTTATTTATTTACTTATTTATTATTATTTTAGTTCTAATATACAATCATTGTAAATATTTTGATTGAGCTGCACGACAATTTGAATTTCCGCCACGTGGGATGAATAAAGTATTTTCTATCCTATTCTATTCTATTCATGGTATATCCTTATAAATTGGACAGAAGACCGACAGAGGGTTAGTTATTGTGACTAAATTTAAATGAATGTTGCGCTAATAAAGAAGGATTTTCATATTTTTCCATAAATTCCCATCTCTCTGCACTGTCAGCCTGACAACTACAACTTCTTTTAATAGATGGCTTTTCTCTTCCACTTTGATGAGATGGATATATTTATTCATAGATTCATAGCTAGATGAAGACGGCAAGATTTTATTTGCTTTTTGATGCTAATGGGCAGCATTCATAGGATGAGATTGCAAATCTCAATCCTATAGTTTGATTCATTTCTAATCCGAGCATTGTATTTTATCTCCAAAGTCAACCATGCAATTTTAGTATCTAAATCTAACCAACGATTTGTGACAATGAAGTAAAAAGAGAAAGTTCTTTAGAAAATATTGGGATCAATGACACTGGAGATTGGAGATTAATGTCACTGGTCACCCCCTACAAATGTGGTTTTAATATAAAGTGGAAAAGATTAACTTTGTAACAGTTTCACATAAAGCAAAATGTAGCCATGTCATTATCTTTAAATGCAAACATCAGTATGCAGCGATTTTGTGGCTTTGAAAAAGTATTCTGCAGCAGGCCAGCGTACAGCAGTTATCATGTTAATGTTTATGCATTTGGCAGATGCTTTTATCCAAAGGGACTTAAGGGTAGGCAGGTCGGGTAAGGGGATCTTGCCTAAGGACCCCTACTGGAGGTAGTACCTTTCATGCAGTTATCATACATTCTTGAGTGAGATTACAGGGGGTAAGGGTATGTATTTTATTTAAAAACATAATAAATTGTGCAGACAGAAAAGCTTGTTTATCGCCTATACTTGAGAACACAGGAGTGATGAACTCCTACTTTAATATAAAGGATATAAGCTTGAATATTAGATTTGGGTCCTTTTTCTTTTAATATTTAGAAAATGTCAGACGCTAAGGTTACTAAAAAAACTTGAGCACTGTGTAATAATTACAGCATCTAATTTGTAATCTCAACATAGTATGTACTACTGCAATTATGAGCTAAGGTCTTTAAAAGTTAGATAATGGATGGATGGATGGGTCTTTAAAAGTCATTCTGTGAGTTCACTATTTCGTCCCCCACATTAGTGCCATATGACAATAATCCATTATATAGGAAAATAGAAAATGTTTAATGCTGGGTTCTACATTTAATCAAAAGATAAAATTACATGAAATTGTAGTAATCTTTGTCTATTTTTTTGGATCCTGATTAAAAAAGCACAACATCTACAGAATATTGTACTGAGAGCAAATATTGTTGTGTCCAAGACAAATTGACTATTTCTGTAAAACAAATGAGGAGCAGAACATAATGAACTGTTGGAAAGCAAAAAATAGCAGCACAATTTAGCCAGGTTATCTAATTTAGATTTGTACAAATTATCAGACTATGAGATAGTGATAGATAGATAAACTAATAATAATAAGTTATTATAATAAGTTTCCACTCTTATTAAGACCAAAAGTTAATGTATTATTTATAACCTGCACTCATTAAAATGCTGAATGAGATTAGTAAAGTGTTCCTAGCAGTTTTATCGGAGTCACATTATCTTAAAACTGGAATTTAAAATTCGCAATACTTTGCATGTTTTTTGTTCTGTGAGAATAAAGACAGTAATAGACAGATGTGGTCGAAGAGCAAGCAGGTTAGAAATCAGTTAGAAAACAAAACAAAATAAAAATAAAACAAACTACGTGTTAATAAATAATTGTACCTGTGTCCTATGAGCCAGCAAAAAGGAGGCACAAATAAGTGATCTCAAACCTCAAACATTAGAAAGTATGCAACAATAATGATAACAGAACAAACAAAACACGTTGAAATGTTGAACTTTCAACACCAAGAATTCGGTAATTATTATCATTAATGTGATACAATGTACAAGTCATGTATAATTAAGATTTCTTATTATTTAGACAAAAAATTACCAGGTTATTTTTATATATCTGTTTATTTGAAAATACAGATATACATACTTATTAATGTTGCTCTTCATATTATTGTAATTATGATGTCATATTACTACAGCTATTTTAAAAAAAAAGTCAAATTTATATATGAAATATAGCTGTTAAAACCCTTTTTATGAATGTCTGTCTGGCCACTTGGAGGAGCTCTAACATCACACATCACCTCCTCATTCTGATACATTTATATCTCCGGCTATCATATGTATATATTATTTCTTCCACCGCTCATAACAACAAGTAACAACAAAAACAATTGTTATATGCATATATGCATATATGCATATGTGTGTATATTGATATATTTCATCATCATTTCAGAGCAGCATATGAACTTTCACTCATTTCTTGGACACTTTTTCTTAACAATGGTTGTTCTTTGGCTAAACCTTATCTTAACTTCAAACCAAGTCGTCGTATTCATATTTAACATAACATGTCATAGTACTAGCTTTTTGTCTCATAAAAAGTCAAAATCTGCAGTTCTACAGAACTCCCATTTGTGCCGAGAAGTTTCAATCAGTTTGTAAGAGCAATTTTTATATTAAACTGTCTGCACATCATGCAGAAATATTTATAGACCCCACTTACAATGTTACCACTTAAAGTAAATAGCAGAATTTCTCTGTCCACCTCCAACACATTCATGGTGAAAGTTCAATAAAAACATATCAGTTTTTGAAATAATTTGCAGAATATGCATAGCAGCTCCCTATGCATATCGTATAATACAAAATATGCTGTACAGATAAGTGTCACAAGTGTAGAGAGGAGAAAGACTGAAAATGCACATTCATGGACGGCAGGAGATTGAGAGAAAATACAAAACAGATTCATACAAAAACTGTAACAAAAAAAAAACAAGCCGGAAAACACCCAAAGCAAAACTGACACAAACCAGGGGAAACAGTCCAAAGGAACAAGAATACAAAAACAGGGCTGCAAAAAGTCCATAAAATCAACAAAAAAGGGCCAACAAGGCTAGTCCATAAAGCAATAAAACTCCATGAGTCCAGAATAGAGCCAGGGGTATCAGCAAGTCCGAGAACCCTCTAGGGTTCTGGCCAGGATGCCAGTATGCCGGAAGAACCAGCATGACAGGGATCCCTCCAGGGGCTGGCCAGGGGACTGGAGGAACTTGTGTTTTTCTTGTGGCAGCGTACATCTTATCCTATTCCACTGCCGATGTTGTGTGCAACGTCATCAGTTTGTCATTGCCAGGCTACAAACACAATACCCCAATGCATTCATGCTATTTCTGCAGAAATTGCAAGTACCTCTTGTCCTTCACTGCTACGTTTTCAAGTTTTCAACAGTTTGTCAACTGCCCCATCCATCCATCCATCCATCCATCCATCCATACATACATCCATTATCTACCGCTTGTCCGGGGCTCGGGTTGCAGGGGCAGCAGCTTGAGCAAGAGGCCACTTCCTCCAGCTCTTCCGGGGGGACCCCGCGGCGTTCCCAGGTCAAGCGAGAGACATAGTCTCTCCAATGTGTCCTGGAATGGGAGGCCCCACATCCGAGCTCCCCGACTCTCCTTTCTCATCGGAAGGCGTGCTGGTGGGATTGAGGAGGTCCTTGAAGTATCCCCCCCCCCCACGACTCACAACGTCCCTTGTTGAGGTCAGCAGAGCCCCATCCCCACCATACGCCCCCCCCCCCCGAGCTGCCAGATGGTGAACCAGAATCCCTTCAAGGCCGTCCGGGAGTCGTTAGCCATGGCCTCACCGAACTCCTCCCAAGCCCGAGTTTTTGCCTCAGCAACCACCGAGGCTGCGTTCCGCTTGGCCTGTCGGTACCCATCAGCTTCTTCCAGAATCCCAGTAGCCAAAAAGGCCCGATAGGACTCCTTCTTCAGCTTGTCGGTTTCCCTCACCGCCGGTGTCCACCAGCGGGTTCGGGGGTTGCCGCTACGACAGGCACTGACCACCTTATGGCCACAGCTCCGGTCAGCCGCATCAACAATGGAGGCATGGAACATGGCCCATTCTGACTCAATGTCCCCCACCTCCCCCGGGACATGATTGAAGCTCTGCCGGAGGTGGGGGTCTGATCGACATCCTCCCCCACCAGCGGAACCAACTCACCACCAGGTGGTGATCAGTTGACAGGTCCACCGCTCTCTTCACCCGAGTGTCCAGGACATACAGGCGCAAGTCCGACGATACGACCACAAAGTCGATCATCGAGCTGCGGCCTAGGGTGTCCTGCTGCCAAGTGCACATATGGACACCCTTATGCCTGAACATGGTGTTCGTTATGGACAGTCCGTGACGAGCACAGAAGTCCAACAACAGAACACCACTCTGATTCAGATCGGGGGGGGGGGCGTTCCTCCCAATAATAAGAAAAAATAAAATAGAATAAATAAATAAACTAAAATATATAATACAAAGGGAGGTGTAAAAGAAAGATTAATAATAATAATAGATAAATAAATAAAGTATGCCCAGTGTAGTCCCGCACAAAAAAATTAGATAAGATAAAATGAAATAAAAAAAAAATATATTATATTATAATAATAAATTTGGATGCATCAAATCAAATCAGTTGGGATCCAGAGAGATGAGGGTATCAACACAAGTGCTAAGAGGTTGCCATCTTTCATAAAAATTGATTGCTGAGCTTCTTAAGGAATATTTCACTTTTTCCAAAGGCAGAAAAGACATAATATCACTTAACCAAGAAGTAGTAGGAGGGTCGTTTGGGCATTTCCACTATAAAAGAATACGTCTGCGGAATATGAGCGAGGCAAAAGCGACAACATCAGAGTTTTTCTTCGTGAGACTAATTGGAGTACGAGGTACCCTAAAGATGGATATCAGTGGGCAGGGTCCTAACCAGTGATGGGCAGCAACGCGTTAGAAGTAACGCATTACTGTAATCCGATTACTTTTTTCAAGTAACAAATAAAGTAAGGGATTACAATTGCAAAAACAGTAATTAGATTACTGTTACTTTCCCGCAAGCAGGCTGCGTTACTGCGTTTGTGAGGGTGTCTCATGACAATCACGTATGAGCGGTGCGTCAGTCAGCGGTGCGACGTGAATCAGTGTGTAGATCAACATGGAGCGCCAGAGAGAACAGGACCATGCAGCGTTTCATTCTCGGAAGTACTGAAATTACTTTCAGTTTGACTCAGTAAAAAGTGAAAAAAATATCAGCATCTGCTGCACATCTGCGTGGGAAGAACAATTCTATCTACAGCAAAAGCATCCACCTCAAACCTAAGCAAGCACCTAGCAAGCCAGCACAGAAATGTAAAACTAATGGAGAAACCCCCCCACTGACATGACCACAACCAAATCTAATTCCACCGGGCAAACCCTGATGGCCCCTCTGCTGCTAAAAAGGTAAAAATAGATTTGAGAGAGACAGGACTTAGTGCCGCTGAATTGAATATATTGCCCATTTCCACCGTAGACTCTGAATCATTCCAACGCATCGTAGAACATATACCGACCAAAAGCGGTGTCAAGCTACCGCAGAGAAAGTAATTTGCTGGATACCTTGAAAGAGAACACAACATAATGGACACTAATTTGAAGGCTATACTCGGAGAGGTAGACTTTGTTTCCACCACTGCTGACATCTGGATGGTGAATAATAAAAATTTTATGGGTGTAACAGTCCACTGGATTAATTCCACTTTACAGCGCAACAAGGCCGCCTTAGCATGTAGGATAATTAGAAGCAGGCACATCTATGATGTAATAGGAGCAGAGATTGAAGAAAACCTTTCATCATATGGACTGCATGGAAAAGTTGTTGCCACAGTAACGGATAATGCATCCAATTTTGCATAAGCATTCAGAGCATGTCAGCCCTGTAATTTGGAGGCTGAATCTGGAAATGAAGAAGGTGATGACGACGAACTGACTTTTACAGATGTCATAGAAGCCCTCTCAACCACATCTGGCGATGGACAATTTAGCCTTCCTCCATACTACAGATGTGCATCGCACACAATTAACCTGATTTCATCAAGCGATGTTGACAAACATATAAATGCCTGTGCAGACACCAAGGCTGTATATAGGAGTAGCATTGCAAAATGCACTGCTATTTGGACTAAAGCAAGTCGATCAACATTAACGTCTGAACAGGTGGAGGAAGTCAGCCGCAGGAAGCTAATGGTACCCGCATTCCCTTGAATGAACTGGCTTGAAATGGCTTGATGGCAGCTACTTTTAAGGGTTTAGGAAACGTGCCTGATTGAAGTGAGCAGTTTATTATTTGCTGCAAATCTGTTTGGACAGAGCTTACAATAGTTTTAAAGAAGTCAGATGGCATTGTGTCAAGACAGGATGTCGATGGTTTAAGATGCTGGACTGTTTCTTCTATGGTTTTTTGGTCAACTGTATTGAATTCTGACATCATAGTTGATTGATTCCTAGGTGGTTTTAAGGTTTGCGTCATTTTATTATTTTGCTGATTTATGTTGATATTTAGCCTTATAGATTTGATTTTTTCATTGAAAAAGCAAGCAAATTCATTGCATTTTTCTGTGGAACAGAGTTCTGAAACTATCTGTTTTGGGGGGGTTGTCAGCTTATTAACCATAGCAAACAGAGCACGAGTGTTGTTGATGTTCTTATTAATCATTTCAGATAAGTGTTGCTGTCTAGCCCGGAGTAACCCGTGGTTAAAATTACAAAGACTTTGTTTGTAGAGGTCATGGTGAATTTGAAGTTTAGTTTTTCTCCATTTACGCTCTGCTTTCCTGCATTCTGTTTTCAAGGCCTTTATCATCATAGTGTTCCTCCATGGTGTTCGCTTTCTGCTCAAGATCATCTTATTTTTAACAGGTGCAACAGTATCCATGACATTTGAGATTTTCAAGTTAAAGTTATCTAAGAGTTCATCAACTGTCTCTGCACTCGCAGTTGATGACATAGCTATAACTTCCATAAACTTAGCACTGGTATTCTCATTTATGTACCTTTTTCTAACAGACACACGGGTTAACTGAATGTTTGGAGTTAACTGTAAGTCAGAGAACACACAGAAATGATCATGGTGGGCAGATGTTACACTTTGTTTGTTTTAAGCAGTGTGTACAATTATTAAAATGATAGAATATAATAAAAGATAAATTATTCATCCCATGTTCAATATCAGGGATATTGATCATCATTAATCATGAATAATAATCATAACATCAACAGAAGATTAAAATAAAAAGGTCAAAATAGTCTCAACCAAAATTATATCTCATACAGTATTGATAGCACATGAGATGGTTTAGGTCCGTAAAACCCACAAAATAATTAAAGTAGCCGATTATATACTAGAATAAATATATTGTTAGTTGTATTATATTGTTACTTAAGCCTGATTTATAGTCGGTGACGCAAGACGCAACGCAAGACGCTACGCAAGACCTTGCGCGGTTGCAAGCCCCCCCTTGCGTGCTTGCGTGTGTCACCTCAATTTTCTAAACTTCACGCAAGACGCAAGCGCAAGCCACTGGCTGTGTTCGAAACCGCCTACTACTTGAAAACGGCATACTCATCGATCTGACAGTATGCAGAGCGTTTACACACAGTGCACTTCACTCCTGCCCGAGCCGAAATCAGCTGGCCTGAAAAGCTGATATCCCTTAAAGGGGATAGAGAATCAAAATCGTCTTTTTCACGTTTTTGGTGTTAGTTCTGAGTCTCCCCGCTGTGGGGAGTACACACGAAGTGCCAGCAAGTGTCAGAGCCTCTGTTTCAAGTACTCCCCTTTTTTGAATATCCCCCAGAATATCCCCCAATCTGTTTTTGTGAAAAAGTGATGTCACTTTTTCATCAATCGCCCCCCCACACCCAAATCCACAACCAACCCGTTTCAGACACGCCCCTTCGGCGAGAAACAGGAACAGGTGAGCCTTCCAAGGCTGTGAAAGCGGACTACGATCGTTACATATTCTTCCCCCGGAAAGCAATGTTCGCGATCAATGGCTTTTATTTATTTTTAACAGCATCCCCAACCGCCGACTTTTCCTTTGCTCTGCGCATTTCACGGAGTACAGTTTCACAAACCTTACACGATTCCGAGCAGGCTTCAGTCGGAATTTAATGCTCAGTAGAGGGTCATTTCTAACAGGGACAGACAGACTGCAGCGAGCTGTGCGCTCCGCTGAGAAGCTGATCGGCTGCAGCCTCCCATCTATCCATGACCTGCACGTCTCCAGGACTGTGGGGCGAGCAGGTCGGATCACAGCTGACCCTTCTCTATTTGCACCACTCCCCTCGGGCAGGAGGCTTCGGTCCATTTGGACCAGAACCTCCCATCACAAAAACAGTTTTTTCCCCTTGCAGTTGGACTTATGAACACTTCATAATCACCTCATAACCTGCCCCAGTCACTTTACCATCAATACAATTGCACTAATGAAGCTGCACTGTTGTTGCTCTGTATATTGGATACTGTGTATTGTTGTACACACCTTGTACATTTTATATTCATATATTTTTATTCTTTATTTTTTATTATTATATCCTATGTTACATGTTTGCACCTTACGCCGCAGCAAATTCCTAGTTAGTGAACACTGTTCACTAACAATGGCAATAAAACGAATTCTGATTCTGATGAGCTTTCTTTCCAGTCAGTGTATTACTCTATAGCTCTGTTTTCAGTGAGAGCAAGGGCAGCCAATCAAGCATCGGCAACCGAATAGCGCCAACACCTACCTGCATTTCATAATGAGGTTGCCAGATAAGCTCTGAAACGACGCCAATAAGGGAAAAAGACGCATTCTAAACCCAGCATAGTAACAGCTGTTTCAGAGAGCCTTTTAGGGAGGTTCTGAGCCATTACAGACCCAAACATTTTTTTTGGGGCTACATCACATCACAGAACAAGGATTAATGCCCCATTAAACCTTTCTCTATCACCTTTAAGCTATAAACTCTGTAAATATATAACTTTAGCAACATTTGAAACATTTTCAAGCGAGAAAGTAGTCATTTAGACCCCCAAGGTGTTGAAAATCTGACAAAATACCGGCTATTTACAAGAAGAAGAAGAAGCATGAATCCAGTTGAAGGCTGTGTTCGAAACCGCCTACTACATACTACATACTTGAAAACGGCATACTCATCGATCAGACAGTATGCAGAGCGTTTACACACAGTGCACTTCACTCCTGCCCGAGCCGAAATCAGCCGGCCTGAAAAGCTGATTTCGCTTAAGCTATAAACTCTGTAAATATATAACTTTAGCAACATTTGAAACATTTTCAGGCAATAAAGTAGTCATTTAGACCCCCAAGGTGTTGAAAATCTGACAAAATACCGGCTATTTACAATTTTGTTCCCACGAATTCAGCGCTACTAAATGTGGCGAACCGAGCTCAATGGAAATATAAGCTGACAGTTAAAACCCGACAACGCCACCCTGGGAATTTCACCCAGGGAACTAACCTAAAAATGAATTAAACAAAAATGTAATATGATGCAGCAGTTGCAACCCCAAAATCAAAGACACTCAGGTCCGTTTTACTCAAAGCAGTAGACGTGTTCCAATATGAAAAATATTTTATTAAAACAGATATGGTTTAAAAACAAGTTAAAAACAATGAGGAAATGGCTGTAATAATAATGCTAAGGCTTACCAGTGGGGGAGGCAGGTTAGGAGGAAGACATCTCAAAAATCACCCCACAGCACACGTCACACTCTCACACACTCACAATCACGCGGTGGTGCAGCCCAAACCCAAATGTGCGACACATGCAACCACACTAGGGAGACTCTGCCACCAAAAGGACCCTGATCCCCACCACTGGAAGCTCTCCAGCGCCTGTAATAAGAATTAATTTAAAAAAAAGAAGTTTCTATAAAAAAAAAAAGGAAATTTAAACAATATATTTACAGTTTTAACGCAAGACGTAAAATAAACGATGACTCAATCAAACATCAGCGGCGTCCTCCATTATCAAACAATGATACGAATCGATCCGGCACCATATGCGCCGCGCAACCAGTGGCTGCGTAAAATCCAGGTCACAGAAAGGAAACTTATAGGCAAAGCAGCAGCGTTCCTGCAGTTTAAGCCACAGCGGCAGTCAGGCAAGCGGTGGTATGTCCCAAATACTCCGGATTTGGAGCCAGTCTAGAATTCTGGGCATAAATAAAACGTATTACTAAACGATTGCAGTAATTGGACGTTCTGGGATGCAGATGTTACATACCAATCAGGCAGGTGATCCAAGCAAGCAGCAGCGTGAGGCTTATCCACCTTTGGAAACGAGCGCATCTACCTGAGGCAAAACCACCTGCTTAATATACATCCAACAGAGACTGATGACAGGTGAGAATCAAACTTACTGGGAACGTTCCAGACACACGGGAGGTCACAGAGGGAGACGATCTATCAGAGTTTCAACAGTACGTGGGCGGATGGCACTCAACACCCGAGTTCAATCGTAAAAACATGAATCACCATCTAGCGTTTATAACCAGGATGGTGAGACCTGATTGGCCAATAATCTCAACAAGCCGGAAACTCATGGGCATTTCCTGCCACAATCCACCCCCACTTTTTGTAACGTTGCCCCAACGATAAACCAATTGTTTTTAAAGTTGGAAACTAATCCCAAGGCCTGAAAAGAGCATGTACTGAATGAGACACAGGATCTAAGAGAGCAGCAGTCCGCAGTTCTCGGCGCCCCACCGGCCCTGGGAGATGGTTGACATTTGAATGCTGACCAGCAGTTGACCTTGTAGTCCTACGCACTGCCATTTGTGTATCGTCTGACTGACAACTTAATGGAGTAACAAGGGAGTCATGCTGGTCCAACAATGGATGGGCGGTATCCTGGTTTGGCACAGGAGGAGGATCCGAGGAAGGACCAACAGTTGGTTGAAACTGTATACGGGGAGCCATCTGTGTCTCGGCAACCTGCGTAGCAGGTGCACCACCTCCGTGTACTGGAGGGATATCCAATCTAAACAAGAGGTCCCCATTATCAAATGACACCTCTTGCTCTGAAGGTGGTTCATTAAGACTTTGAGGGCTACATACACGAACACAATCAGGGGATTCCATACCAACAGCAGCCTTTAATAAAGAGCGATGAACATGCCGTATTTTCAATGGATCGTCCACTGGCACAACAGTATACACACCGCCATTGTTCTTAGGAGCCTTAACAATTTTGTGCAAAACAGGGCCCCACATGTCTTGGATCTTGTGGCGCCCTCTTACGCCCAGGTCACGAGTAAGCACCAACTGACCCTCTTCCAGAGGTGCATCTCGGACTTGCAGATCATGTTTTCGCGTTCTGCGGTCTGCAGCAGTTTGCAACTGCTCTCTTGCCCCCTCAAATGCTAACTGGAGCCGAGCTTGATGTTCACTGATCCAGTCATGAACGCGTCCATCCACTGGATTCTGCACTCTACCCAACAGAAAGTCAACAGGTAGCCTTGGTTCTTGCCCAAACATCAGAAAGAAAGGAGACTCCCCTGTTGACTGATGGGGAGTGGTGTTGTAGCAATACAAAACCTGTGGCAAACAAGAACTCCAACCTCTTTTACGGGTCACTGGCAGAGTTCGCAATAAATCATGAAGGGTTCTATTGAACCGTTCACACTGTCCATTTCCAGCTGGATGGTATGGCGTAGTGCGAGACTTTTTTATACCATACAGACCACATAGCTGCTGAATAAGGGAACTCTCAAAATTGCGGCCCTGGTCTGCATGTATGCGAGCAGGAACACCAAATTTACAAAACCACTCCGTCACTAAAACGTGGGCAACTGTGGAGGCATGCTGATCACGGGTTGGCACAGCCAATGTGTATTTACTGAAAACGTCTGTCATCACAAGGACGTTTTCCAACCCATTACTGGTCGGTTCCAATAGGGTGAAGTCAATGGCCAAAATCTCATTAGGCTGTGAAGCCAGAAGGTGACCCATGAAGGAACGAGCAGCTGGCCGAGTATTCTTGGCAAACTGACACCTTTCGCAATTTTGACACCATTGTACCACATCAGATGACATGCCTGGACAATAACAGCGGGAGTGTAAGAGTGCCAATGTTCTATCGATGCCTTGATGTCCATGTTCCTGATGGACTCTTGTCAACACCTCATTTTTTAAAACTGCCGGCAGCAATAACTGCAAAACCGTCTCAGCCCCATCTGAACGGAAAATCCGGCGATATAGTAACCCATTCTCCTCAACTAAACGATCCCACTGACGAAGAAGGACCAAGGCGGATGGAGACAGTTGTTTACAAGCCTCATGACTGGGACGTTGCCTCTGCTGCCAGAAGACAGCGACCTCCTGGATCACAGGGTCAGCCTGCTGGAGAGCATGAATGTCAGAGACACTGTGCTGAGGCAAAGCACTAATAGCAGCTTGCACTACTTCAACTTGTGGTGTATACAAGGCTTGCTGGATGGGTTCAGGCAGAGAAGTACCAGGGAGCAGAGCTTCTGCCTGAACGATATTTAATTTCAAAATCAAATGAAGCCAGCTGTGCCGCCCAGCGTTGTTCCGTAGCACCAAGCTTAGCAGTTGCCAAGTGACTCAATGGGTTATTATCAGTGAAAACAAAGCATTTATGGCCCAACAAATACTCCCGGAATTTTTCAGTCATGGCCCATTTAAGGGCCAAAAACTCCAATTTCATTGAACTGCAATTGAGCATGTTACGTTCAGGGGGCCTCAAACCTCGGCTAGCATAGGCTATAGGCCTAACCTTACCTCCCTGCTCCTGAGAGAGTACTGCGCCAAGACCACTAAAACTTGCATCCACCTCCAAAATGAAGGGCAAGCTAAAATCTGCATAGGCAAGTACTGGTGCCGTTGTAAGCTTGCCTCTTAGTTGGTCAAAGCTTTGTTGACACTCTGCGGTCCAGTGTTCAGAAATAGCTTGCTCTGCTTTTCTTTTAGACTTTCGTCCTTCTTCAACAACCAGGCGATGCAAAGGGGCGGCCAGCTTGGCAAATCCCTCCACAAAACGGCGGTAGTAGCTAGCAAAACCCAAAAAGGAGCGCAGCTCAGAAACAGTAGATGGAGGCTGCCAGTTTGCAACGACATCTAGTTTGCCTGGATCTGTAGAGACACCCCGAGCAGATATTACATGGCCCAAATAATGCACCTCGGTTTGAAAGAAGGAACACTTGGACAATTTTGCCTTGAGGCCTTGTTCTTTGAGCCTTCCCAACACAACATCCAACCTCTCCAGATGTTGCTCTACTGTGGAGGAGAATACCACAATGTCGTCAAGATAAAGGAGCAATGATTCTTATTGCCGGTCACCAAAGATACGTTGCATCAACCTTTGGAAAGTACTTGGGGCATTACAAAGTCCAAAAGGCATTCTGTTCCATTCGAACAATCCAAAAGGAGTACAGAATGCAGTCTTTTCCCGGTCCTCCTCAGTAACAGGGACCTGGTTATACCCACTGGCCAAATCCATTGTGGAAAACCAACAAGCACCGGAGAGGGCATCCAGAGATTCCTCAATGCGGGGCAAAGGGAATGCATCTTTTCTGGTCTTTTTATTAAGCTGTCTGTAGTCAACACACATGCGTAAGGTACCATCCTTCTTCCTCAATAGCACAATGGGGGACGCATAGGGACTGCTGCTCTCCCTAATCACCTGCGTCTGCAAAAGCTGGTTGATATGCTCCTTAACAGGGTCGTAGTCGGAGGGTGGAATACGCTTATAGCGCTGCCTTACCGGGACTTCATCCATCAGGGGGATGTCATGCGAGATCAAATTGGTACAACCCAAATCTCCATCCTGGGCAGAAAAAAACTGAAGCATATTTAGTGAGGAGGGATTTCACCCTACCCTGCTCACCAAAAGGAAGCTGAGACAAGTCCATCGTACTTAGCTGCTCTGGTATAGTAGGTGAATGTGTCTGTGAAGCTGAAGTTGCTACACTGGCGGGTACTTCTGTCACCCCCGGTGGCAAACTGATTACATTGACGTCACACAATGTACCTATAATAGTGCGGGGATTAAGCCACGCTGCACTCAAGCCAACATTGACCACCGGTACATAGGCAGTACCCTTAATTACTCTGACCAGGGCAGGGGAGACTAACAGCCCAGACGGTAACCGGGCGTCCAGAGGTTCAAACAACGCTGTACTTTGTGAAAACTGTTCAGAGCAGGTGGCGGCCACTACTTTCATCACACCACCTGGAATATGACATGCCTTCTTACCTCTCACTTTTACCTTACCTAACAGTTCCTGGGGTGGCTGTACACTGGCCCGATGACATTCCTGCAAAGCCTGAACTACAAGCTTGGGAGTCCCTACTAAAAGAGATGAATCAAACAAAGTCAACCCGTATTGCCCAAAAAGCTCAGTGTAACATTTCTGAATTATATTCATCCCCAAGACACCTGGAACCCTGGGGCTATCACCGGGAGGGTCTTTGACTACCAGAACACCACAACGTGGAATCAGTTTATTACAAAGCACCACATCTAGTTCTAGATAACCAAATGTAGGGAATGGATAAACCATTAGCAGCTCTCAGATGTAGCCACTGGCAAGACTGTAGACGCTCCGGCCCCCATGATTCAAAATGCTTGTGAAAGAAACTTTCTGTCATAGTTGACACCATTGACCCCGTGTCAACTAAACAAGGGATTTTAACTTGAGGGTGCACCGACCAGTAGTAATCCCCGCAGACTCGGAGATGGTCATCTGGCTGCAGGTGACCGAGGGGGCAAGTAACAACGCTACTAGTGTGCTGGTGGAACCTCTCCCTGGACATGAGGCACAGTGGTGTGTGGGGCGAACTTTGACCACACTTTCCAGTGGACGAGTGCCATGCCGATTTTGCAACCCCTATCCAGTAGAGGTTCCCCAACGTCAACCGCTTGCCCAGGTGACTGAAGTGGCTGACACTGAGATCAAAGGAGAACAAGAACTGGTGTTAGAGTGTGGCCACTGATGTCATCGAGGTCGCGGTGAGAAGAGTAGGGGCCAGCCACATCGTTGACGTTGCAGAGCCACACCCTGCTGCATCTTTACAGGGAGAGGGACTGACTTCCTCACAACAGGAGAAGATGACTGCTCTACTACAGAGGTGGTTGAGGGTATTTGCCAGCCATGAGGAAGACTTTGGCTGTACAGGTGTGGTGAAACACCAGATACCTACAGGAACAGCGCCTCCAAGCCGGGAACAGTACCGACCTGTTCCCCCAAGCCTCTACACAGAGTTGCGCTGTCTCCTGAAGAACATGCTGGAGTCTGGGGTGGTACAGGAAATTGCAAGTCCATGGGCAGCTCCAATTGTGTTGGTGAGAAAAAAAGATGGCAGTTGGAGATTCTGTGTGGATTATCGCCGGCTGAATGCTCTCACCCATAAGGATGCATACCCTTTACCCCGTATTGAGGAGTCCTTAACTGGACTAAAAGCTGCCAAGTGGTATTCCACCCTGGACATGGCTAGTGGCTACTGGCAAGTAGAAATGGACCCTTCAGACCGTGAGAAGACCGCGTTTACGACACCTTTTGGCCTGTACGAGTTTGAGCGGATGCCCTTTGGCTTATGCAACGCCCCTGCGACCTTTCAACGGTTGATGCAACGCTGCCTAGGTGAGATGCTAAATGACTTTCTCTTAATCTATCTGGATGATGTTGTAGTCTTTTCCCCTGACTTTGACAGCCACCTACAACACTTGGAGGTGTTCCAGCGTCTGCACCAGTACGGGTTGAAGCTACAACCAAAGAAATGCCATCTCTTTCAACAGAAAGTGATGTACTTGGGGCATGTCATCAGTGCAAAGGGTGTGGCAACAGACCCAGACGAGACGGCAGCGGTAAGAGACTGGCCTACACCCCAGACTGTCAAGCAAGTTAAATCCTTTCTTGGGTTTGCTGGCTACTACCGCCGGTTTATTCAGGCCTCCTCCAAAATAGCTATGCCCCTGAATACCTTGACACGTGGCAGCAACACCCCTGTCACCAAATCTTGTCCCCTGAATTGGACCCCAGAATACCAAAAAGCTTTTGATCAGTTGAAAGAAGCTTTGCTTAATGCCCCCATCCTTGCCTATGCTGACTTTTCACAACCTTTTAGGCTGTATGTTGACGCTAGCCTGCATGGGCTAGGTGCTGTGTTAGCACAGGTACAAGCAGGTACAGAAAGAGTCATTGCCTATGCGAGCCATAGTCTGAATCCCACTGAGCGAAATGATCAGAATTACAGTTCTTTCAAGTTGGAACTGTTGGGCTTGAAGTGGGCGGTGACTGAAAAATTCAAAGACTGTTTGTATGGCTCGGAGGTTACTGTATTCACTGACAACAATCCACTGGTGCATCTAGAGGGCGCTTGACTGGGTGCTGTGGAGCAGCTATGGCATTGCCCAGCTCGCTAACTTTAAGTATGCTATCAAGTATCGACCTGGAGTACAGAATAAAAATGCCGATGCTCTGACCAGGTTGCCAGAGCAAGAACAACCAGCCCTTGCCCAGGCAGACAGAGTTGTGGTGGGAAGTATGTCCTGGGAGGAACGCCAGGACCAAGACCCAGACCTGACCCGGATGAAGCAGTGGAAAAGGCAGCAGTTGGCTCGACCAGCACTGGGTGAGTCCGATTCTCAGTACTTGAAACACCTGGCTAGAGAGTGGGACCGACTGGTGTTGCGGGATGGGGTATTGGAGAGGCTGTACAAAGAGGATGGGTGTCAAGAGTTATTCCAGGTTGTAATCCCAAGCCAAAAAGCTAGACATGTATGGACAGCATATCACTGTGACATGAGGCACCCAAGCAGTGAAAGAACTTTGGCAATCTTGCCACAACGTTGCTACTGGTAAGGGATGACCACAGATGTTAAAGATTGGACCAGGAGCTGCCCACAGTGTGTCTGTGCTAAAGCTGGACCCGAGGTGAGAGTCCCTATGGTTCCAATTGAGACTTCTTATCCTTTTGAAATAGTTGGCATGGATTACTTGTCTTTGGGTCGACCTGCGGATCGCTATCCCTACATATTGGTGATTACTGATCTGTTCTCAAAATATGCTATTGTACTTCCCACCAGAGACCAGACTGCAACTACCACAGCTCGGGCACTGTACGAGGGTTTCATCCAGATCTTCGGCTGCCCTGAAAGGATTCTGACAGACTGGGGGGGTGCTTTTGAGTCGATAATGTTTAAAGAATTGTGTCAACTGTATCGCTGCCAGAAAAGCCGAACAACAGCCTACCACCCACAAGGTAATGGTGCATGTGAGCGCTTCAACCAGACACTTTTGGGATTATTAAATTCTTTAGCTGAATCTGACCAAGGCCAGTGGCCCAGCCGGCTGCCTGCACTAGTCCAAGCATACAATAACACCATCCATGGCACGACTGGAATGACGCCACATTATGTCGTGTTTGGCCGGCATGCCAGGTTGCCTGTAGACTAGAGTATGGCAACCCGACCGAAGCCCGACGGGCCCGGTCGGAACCCGACGGGCCGGGCCGGACTCGGACAAAAAATTAGAATGTCTTGTCGGACTCGGGTCGGGCTCGAAAGCAAGCAGACATCATGGAAATTATAAACAGCCAGAGGACAGGTTTCAGTTCATTGCAAACGTCAGTTTTTGTGATAAACATAAATAATTGAATATGCATAAATGAAAATGTTGGTAGGCTATTCGTGCCTCATGCCGTGCAGCATGCATCTGTGTGCATCTGTGGTCTGTGCATGCTCGGTGCGCACACACACATATCGAACATTCGAACAACTTTACATTAAACACGTGCGATCAGTGCAGCCGAGCTCAGTTGGCTGGAAGCGCTATGGAGGACATTAAAAGAAAAATAGCTTCTGGAGAACTGATGGATAATGGTGCGCTATCACCAATGTGTATTTACTGATTAGGGTGCGCCGTCTTGCGTTGGTCACTGGTCTCGGGCTTCCGGCGGGCTTGGACACAAATATTTTAATTAATCTCGGGCTCGGGTCGGATTTGAGAACTTTTCTGTCGGTTGAGGGCCGGGCTCGGACAGAAAAATCCGGCCCGAGACAGGCTCTACTGTAGACCTAGAGACTGATCTGAAGCCTGTGGTAGGGCCCCAAACACTGCAAGGCTGGGTGGGAGGGCATCACAAGGCACTGAGTCAAGCTTATCAAGCAGTGAAAAAACAAGCCCAACGTCAACAGACGTGGCACCAGGCACGTTACAACAAGCGGGCTAAGTTGGCACCCCTTTTGCCTGGAGAACGGGTGCTTATTACAAACTTTCGACGGAGACCCACAGCCCTTTGTTGTGGTTACGCAGTTACGGGAGGGCCACCCAGTTTACGTAGTTAAACCAGAGGGCAGAGACGCACCTACTCGCACAGTACACCGCAATAACCTTAGACTGTATCCTTTGAATGTGCTCCAGGATTGCAGAGAGACCCAACCATCGGAGAGTCCAGAAGAACAACCAGCACAGCTTCCACCTCCAACATGGTGGCTTCCTAGGTTGTTCCTGGGTCCTGTTCCCCAACAACCCCCGGCAGACTTGCCAGGCCCAACTTGTGCTGAACCACCTGACCCTCCAGCGAGTGTTAGAATACCTAATGATGAGCTTAGGCGCTCTCAGCGTGTCAATCGTGGTAAGCCCCCTGATAGATATATTCCGGAGTAGCAGGTCGGGACGACCAGCATTAAAGAGGGGAGGAATGTCAACTGGTAGATCAAGGCTTTTTATCGTGTTTTTTATGAGGTATTTTTAGCTCTTCTTTTTCAAGACAACACAGCAACAAACTTGGCTGGAGTTGGAGGTGATAGTGATGAACGTGTAGAAACAGGCCTGCCCACCCCCCACCTCACCTCACCCCACCCCACTTGAAAATGACTGTGGCAGCTCCTGACCTGATCACTGGCATTTACATATTAAAGGCTCTCCTAAGTAGGGGAGGGGAGGGGGGCATGGGGGAGCAGTTGCCAGGTCAATTTGCGACAACTTGGGCCAAGTTTTCACTTTTACCACCGCAAATGCAGGGGCTTAACGTATGCGGACATGTAAGGGGCCACATACATCCACAAATCCCTCTTTTCATGCAGTGGGAGGTGCAGTGATGAAATATGCTTCCCATCAATTGATCCTAAGCAGTTAGGGAAATCCCATTTCTCCTTAAACAGCTTAGTGATCGTGTTCCGTGTGTCTGCTGTGGATTTTGGCAGGCACTGTTAATGTTCAGTCAAAGGTAACCCCCCCCCAGACGTGGAAGCATGAAGGCGAAATGGAAAAATTTACGGGACACCTATGTCCAAAACCTCCGTGTCAGGGTATATGCTCCAAGTGGATCAGGAGGAGAGACCACACCCAAGGAGTACAAGTATCACCAAATACTGGCTTCCTGCTGTTTTCAGTGCAGCCAAGAAGGTAACATTTTGTCCAATTAACAGAATTGTATTTCTATATGTGTAGAACAGTTTTTACTTTTCCATGTTTGCTTTAATATTTTCTGTAAATGTTTTGTCAATATAAAGGCGTTTTCCATTAACACCAATGCAATGAATTCAGTTCCAGGGGAAATTTGGATGACTCTCTGGAGTCCATCCCACAGCCTCTGTCCCCTCCTGAGTCTGTCACCACACGACCTCTGTCTTCAGGGTCAGAAGAGAAGGAAGGAGAGTGCAGTCAGGAGCCAGTAGCAGCACATACAGGCCCCCGCGTTAGCACACACACATTCAGCAGGAAGAGGACCCCCCCCCCATGAGGAGCTAATTGCTGTGCTGAGGAGCCCCATGCCAAAGGATGACGAAGATGAGAGCTTTGCCCTGAGTCTGGTTCCTGAGCTTAAGAAGGTTGTCGACCAGGGACATGCACAGGAATCTTGAAGGGCAGTTGCTCTAACCTGAAGAAAGGGCACCCCCCCCCCCCAAGTTTGGTAGCCTACCACAAAACAACCTGAGCCATGTAAAACGTTGACCGCAAGCTAGCTGGCTGTCGGTGGGTTTTTTTGCTACCTAAACGTGGCACAGTAGCTGGCTGTCAGATTATTTATGGTCACTAAACGTCCTAAACTCAATTCAATTCAATTCAATTCATTTTTATTTATATAGCGCCAAATACAACAAATGTCATCTCAAGGCACTTAGATAATAAGTCCAATTCAAGCCAATTGGAATTCAATTAATTAATAATAATCATAATTCATAAAATAATCCAATTCGTTCATATAGAGCCAATTCAAAAACAATTTCCTAGCTAAGAAAACCAACAGATTACACTGTAAACTTTTTGTTTTTCGGTCCAATCTCCCGGCCTGAGCGTGCCTGAGGCGACTGTGGAGAGAAACGACTCCCTTTAAACAGGAAGAAACCTCTGGCAGAACCAGACTCAGGAAGGGTGGCCATCCGCCTCCACCAGCTGGGGTTTGAGAAGACAGAAAGGGGGGGAGGGGGCCGCGGCGGCGGCGGCACTGTAACACCATTCAAAGGATATCTGTTGGAACAGGGAAACACGAGTTAATGACCACAATAATATCACATATACATAAAGAGAGTAAAGTGAGGAAAGGTGTGACAGATGAGGCCCCCCAGCAGTCTAGGCCTATAGCAGCTTAACTATGGGATGTTTCAGGATCACCTGAGCCATCCCTATTCAAGGTAAACACAAGAAACTTGTGCTAACGAAAAAATAAATAATAAAATAAAGGACCAGACTCAGTGAGTAATTCCCTATACTCCCTATATAGATCTGCTCCTCACACCACAACAACCATCTTTTTACAGCCACAAGCTACCTCAGCCTCTCACCAACTGCACACCAGTCACAGCGGGGTGGGGATGCAAACCCTGGTTCGGGTAGGGGGAGAAATAAAAGAGGTAAGATAAGCGGGAATGGGATTCAAACCCTGGTTCGGGTAGGGGGTAATGAAAGTATAGAGGGTGCCAGAGGTGGAGGCAGAACAAGACACACTAGCAGATACACTATCAGATTCAACAGACCTAACTATAAGCTTTATAAAAATGGAAAGTTTTAAGCCTGGTCTTAAAAGTGGAAAGGGTGTCTGCTTCCCGGACATTTACTGGCAGCTTATTCCACAATAGAGGGGCCTGATAACTGAAGGCTCTGCCTCCCATTCTACTTTTAGAAACTCTGGGAACCTCAAGTAAACCTGCAGTTTGGGAACGAAGTGCTCTGTTAGGAAAATATCTTACAATGAGATCTTTAAGATATGATGGAGCTCGGTCATTAAGAGCTTTATATGTGAGGAGAAGAATCTTAAATTCTATTCTGAATTTAACAGGGAGCCAATGAAGAGAAGCTAAAACTGGAGAAATATGATCTCTCCTGTTAGTTCTCATCAGAACTCTGGCTGCAGCATTTTGGATCAACTGAAGGCTTTTCAGAGAATATGTGGGACAGCCCAATAATAAAGAATTACAGTAGTCCAATCTTGAAGTAACAAATGCATTGACTAGTTTTTCTGCATCACTCTGAGACAAGATGTTCCTGATTTTAACAATATTACGAAGGTGAAAGAAGGCAGTCCTAGAAACCTGTTTTATATGCGAGTCAAATGATAAGTTCTGGTCAAAAATAACTCCAAGGTTCCTCACTGTAGAACTAGAAGCCAAGGAAATACCATCTAGAGTAACTATATAGCTAAATTTCTCCCTGAAACGCTCAGGTCCAAAGATAACGACTTCAGTTTTTCACTCGACATTGGATTTGAGAGAAGTTGATTGTGATCATGTCTTGTAGCCTAGGCACTGTGTACACATTTCAAGCTCACCTTTTCAGGCCGTCAGGGCACTCGCTCTACTCCCACGGCATCTTTAAATCCTGTGTCTCTGCTTGGCTCAAGCGCCGCCCGGTCGCGTGTTTTTTTTTCTTCTTCTAGTGAAGCGTGCTACTTGCCCCCCGCAACGCCCGCGCCCCTCCCTTTTGCCTAAATCTCCAGGTGTCTGGTGAATCTGAATGATTGACTCTGAAGACTTTATTTTAGGAAACTTCAATCAAAATTACGAATTATACAGAAAATCTTGTTGAAATATGAAATCATATTTGCCTATATTATTTTTTCCCCTCCCTCGGAAGGGCAGCATCAGCCAAGGACGGCAAAAGGGCGGTTGCCCTGGCAACTTGGGCCATTACCTGTGCACTCACTGTTGTCAACAATAAGGGACAACTTAAACTCCAGGTGTTGTCAGTTATTGTCAACTGGGAGCAACAACAGCAATGGGCTCCATCCACTCCACGGCCCCCTTCCTGGCCACAACCAGATTTCCACCCTCCACCTGCTTCATTCCACCGTACCCCACCCTCTCTCTATTCTATGCCACATGACCTCCCTCATGGGGCATCAGCCTCGTCTACCTCTGCAGCACAGAGGAGGGCTCTTGGTTTTCTTCCTTCTCACAATCTTCACCCAGATCCCTTGAATAGAACAAGTTGTTTTTCAAGCTGTTTTAGTTTTGCCAGTGCAATAACGTTCTTGTTCCAAAGCACTACATTCCAAAATACTTGTAAAAATATCTGAAAGTATTAGTTAATTACTAAGTGTCTAATGTTTATATTTCTGTGTGAATAAAAAACTGCATTTCCCATGAGTATTTGTGTTACTTACCTAAGTGTTACAGCAAGGCGCTGTTTGGGCTCTACTGGCTCCCTCCTGTTTGTCCTCAACAATAAAGGAAAAGATGATGTCCCTCTGGGTGGCACTCATTCTGAAGTAGTTGTGAAATCTACTTTTATCTCGATGTAGTTCTTGGACCAGGTGGTGGAACGCCCCTTGCTCTCTTCTCCTGAGGTTGATTGGGTGCACCCACATCTTCTTCCTGTCTGCAGGAGCAGTAATGCAGCCGCTTTCCTCCTCAGTGCATGAATGTACTTGGGTCCTGTTCATATGCATATATTATATAGCTTAGTTTTCTTTAGTAGTTCTATGTTTAAGCAGAGATAAGTATTAGTTACATTTACCTGAGTAACTTTTTGGATTAATTGTACTTTGAGAGTAATTTTAATGCAAAATACTTTATTACTTTTAATTGAGTGTTACTGTTCTGAATTAACAATGCTTCTTAGAATAGAAATAGAAAAATACTTTATTCATCCCCCAATGGGGGAAATTCAAATTAGTCAAGTAAATCAAAAAATTATTAATATTTACAATGATTGTATATTAACAACAACAATAATAATAATACGTATCAATAATAATCTTGAGTACAATTTTAGCAATTCAACCTTAAAAAAGTCGGTGTGCATTTTATTTAATTTGCAATGAGATAAATAATAATAAAAATAAAAAAACTCACTCATTATGCGTCCAACATGTCAAAAAACGGTAAACAGGAAATGTCAGAAATCTAAAATAGAGCGCCAGAAGTTTGTTTACGTGCCTCAATGATTTGATTGGTTTGGATTCTAAACCAATAGAATCACTCGCGACAAAATCGATGCGCTGTACATCAGGACAACCTCGCGAAATTCCGTCGTATCGCGTCAGTTTCGCTCGCTCGCTTTCAGTCAGGACGGGATGTCAGGTGGCTGTTCCCTCCATACAGGAACACCTCTGACAGGTCCGCAGAGTATGGTGGGAGGCCCAGGCCGCTTTAGTTAGATACGCTGCTAGGACTCGGCGGTTGGCTGAGCGCCGGCGTTCCCCTGCACCTAATTATCAGCCTACGCAGGTGGTGTGGTTGTCCACCAAAGATCTGCCCCTCAAGGTAGACTCCAGGGAGCTTTCTCCCCGTTACATTGCCCCTTTTCCAGTGGTCAAGATCATAAATCCCTCTGCTGTACGCCTTAAAGGAGCAGTTTGTTTTTTTTAAACCTGGACTTTATTTCTGGCATAAAATATGTTCATTTACTCACCGATAACAGTTTGGTGAAAGTCGGCGTCCTTCGGACAATATTTGGATCACTGGAGATTGGTGTATATACATATAACGGAAGAGAACAGAGACAATACAGCCTCTGAATAAGGCATTATCTGTCTTTATTTCACCAATACTTGAAGAAGAATGCATGAATGAACGCGTACTATTGCACTGTTAGTTCAGAGCTGCTGTGTTGTTGTTATTGGGGGCTATCGGGGGCTTTCTACTCATGCGTCTACTGGGATGATGTCCTCGACGTGCGCTGATGCAGCACAGCACCGATTTCTTTCCTTTTTGAAACACAATGCAACAATCTTGAAGGATAATACCATATTCATCATAATATTATTTTCACATGGAGGTTTTTTGCATTTGGGGGCTGCGTGGTGTTGTGGTGGTTAGTACTGTTGCAGCAAGAGAGTTGGTGGTTTGGATCTCAGCTTGGGCCTTTATGTGTGGAGTTTGCATGTTCTCCCCATGCATGCTGTATGGCCCTATGATGGATTGGCGACCCGTCCAGGATGTACCCTGCCTCTTACCCAATGGCAGCTGGAATAGGCTGCAGCCCCTCCGCGAATAAGATTAAGTGGGTTGATAAAATGGATGAATATTTGCATTTAAAAGTCTGTTATTTGGGTAGAATTTCAGGGGATTAAATAAAAATATGTTTGTAATTAATTTGCAAATAATTAACTACAAAGAGTCATGCAGTCACCACCATTAAAAGTCTTAATAGTTTGATTGTACAGGGAAAGATGAACATTAAATTGCTGGACCCCATCTTCTGCCTAAATGTCAGATCTTCAATGAGTCTTCTGCTAAGTTTCTGTCTGGTGAAAAATATCAGTAGCAATAGGAGCAGCACATCTGTTCTCTCCAAACAACCTTGACCTTTGATACCTCTTTTAGATGTTTATTGTTTTAGTTTATTTGTGTCAGGGAGTCAGCTGAATGAAATGCAAAATCATAACCAGCAGGTGGCACAAAACAAATATATTTCCTTTATACCTGCGGGGCAGAATAAAAGCATGTGACTGCGTGTGGCTGTGAGGGTGGGTCTCTTTAGCTAGCTATAGTTCTGATAAGTCGATAAGAGTAATTTCAGTCAATCCTCCTCGACAGATTTTAAATAACACAGCTGAATGCACGTATCTCACTTAAGATGAAACTGTTTTAGAAAATCAAATCAAATGACTTCATTACATAAAACAGAATAGAATAAAATCAACAATTATTTTATAAAATTACCTGAGACTAAAAAGAACATGAATATAAATAAAGTTAACTCATAATAAGAAGACAAGAATCCCTGGAAAATCTTGCATTTTTGAAAGGAAAGTGGAGCTAGAATGCCCAGTAAAATGTTCTTGAGTTATTCATTTATTTTTAGTTTATTTATGAGAACCTATAAATATGATCATAAGGCTCAAGGCCAATATTCAGCCCTCATTTTAATAAATTTAAATAAATAAAAAATTATGACTAAACAGAATACTTCAAGTTTTTTTCTTGGACAGTAACATCTGTATTTAAAGAAGAAAGAAACATATAAATGGATCAAATTAATCAAGGCCTTTAAAATGCTAGTATGTGTGGATTCAAAATAATCAAAAATCAGAAACTCAGCATGACTGGTCTTTATATTCTTCTTGTCTGGGATACTCAATTACAATGGCATTACATTTAATCGCAACATTTGGTGAATTAATTCAAGAAAATAAAACAAATACCAACAAAAAAAATCCAATCCTGATTTTGATAAGTTAAGATTTCTCAGCTTTGATGCGTCAGAAACATAAATCTATCCAGGCTGATGGTTTTTCCAAATTTGAATCAACACAAATTCGATTGATTTCCTATTGATAATATATATATATATATATATATATATATATATTTAATAATGTACCAATCAGCTGCAAAATAAATCAACTATCATGTGGAAAATAAATATGCTTATAATTCAAGAGTTGTTCTTTTAGTTATGTGAAAGAACACATGAACATGGTGAAGGGAATTTATATTTCAAAAAATTATAGAACAAGATATTCTGTCATACAGAAGAAATCCATGAGTGAAAAGGAGAGCAAAGAGTCAAAGAAAATTCTCCTCTCATTCATTATTAATTAATAAACAATAACCTTTACAACTTTTGAATACTGAATAACTGTTACAGAACAGATTCCCCAGGGTGATTATTCAAATCATACTACAATCCAAAGATGAGAAATACATTAGAAGCAGGAGGCAGACGGGTGGCTGATAGTAAGGAGGAAATGGAAGGAAAAGCAGTTCTGTCAGCTGCACTGAGAGCAAAGAGCAAAAGATGCAGGGGCGGGGGGGCGAATGGAACCAAGGGGGGAGTTTACTGTAGACGGGGAGAAGGGGAGTGAAGGGAAAAAGGAGAGAGAGAAGGAGAGGGTCAAAGGTCACTCTCATTTTTTATCCATTACTGCTCAGGGTCACATTCTGGATCACGACTCTGTGTGTGTGTGTGTGTGTGTGTGTGTGTGAATGAGAGAAAGACCTTAAAATAGAGAGACAAATAATACAGATTAGATCAATTCAAACAAATATGTCTCTTCTATTCTTTGCCTGAAAGAAAGAGGAGAGGAAGAGAAGGAGAGAAATGGAGCAGAGCCACTTGAAGCAGATAATCACGCAGCGGTGAACGCTCTCAGCTCTGCTTCTACAGTTACCATGACAGGAGCAGACTGCGGGAAGAGGCATTTGTATTTGACCGCAGGCTGACCCCCTCCCTGTTACCCTCTCACCTCTCCTTCACCTTCCTCCCTTCATCATTCATTTTGGACAGAGGAGGCCCCACGTGCACTTACACGCTCACACACAAACACCCCAGCTTGTCCTGGGAGTGACCTCTGCTCTGCTCAGCCGGAATGTAGAAGGATCAACTCCTCACACACACACACACACACACACACACACACAAAGGACATAAGAAACCATGATCAGAGACAAAGACATAGAATCTTAAAATATAAATACAGTAGAAAAAGAGTAGCTTGGATATCCCTTTCGTGTTAGTCTCAGATTATGTATGAGCGGTATGGAAAGCCAGAAGTGTCATATTCACTTGCTGTGGGAACAGAAACACTCAAGCAAGATGATATATGTGGAGTAATCCACATCGAGACCTGCACATGCACACACTCACTATCAAAGACTTCAGGCACACACAGACACGGAGGTGTTTATTTGATGCAGATGTTGGGCAGGAAACGAGCCGCATTCAGGGACACAAACACATCTGACACATGAGACATGTGGTCGGGTCAGTAGACTTTAGTAGAGTCTTATTTAATTGTGCTGGGTTAGAAATCAGCAGACACCTACATGTGTTATGTACACACGTAGCAAACTGTGCAGAGATGAGAGTCATGAGGAGGTCCCGGGTCAGAGGTCAGCCTGAGGCCGTTCCACAGGTCTGCAGTTATATGAAGGGTCACTCAGAGGCTGCAAACAGGCAGAGGCTTCAGTAGCTGGGCCACATACAGTAACGATCAAAGAGCTGCACACCTTTCAAATTACAATTATATCAAATACCTAATATTGTTCTCGTTAGTTTTTTCTCTTGTAGAAACAGATTATTTTGTTTTGGTAAAGGTGTTAATAAAGATGTCTTGTTATTTACATCACAATCTTTTATAATATTATAATATTATACCAGGTTGTATTGTAATAATAAGGACAATATTAAGCAATAGCTTAACAGCCAAACTGCTATCAGTTCACCACTAATGCTAACTTTTACATGACTGAGACTTGAACTTTTTTTTAAAATGAAATCTTAATTTATCCAAAATCAAATCCTTTTTTTTTCTCATAGCTGTTTATGAATATGTGAGTTTAAAGCTAAGCTGTTCTATTGTTTAATATAAAATGATGAAGGCCAGGGACTAGTGAGTGTCAGAGCCACTATCCAGGATGAAACAACAAAGATTCAGGAAGACAGCCCCCAGTGATAAACTAATTGTAGTTAATATGTGATTCTGCTGAAACCCAGGGGAAGCGAGTAGGAAGAGGAGCAATATCGGGGAAAGATAAGCTTCTGCATGACATGTACCACCGACAGATTGAAGAAGTAGCTGATATCAAGAAGTCCTATCAGTGGCTAGAAAAAGCTGGTCTAAAAGACAGCACAGAGGCAACACAAGAGCATCAGAGGCCTAGGTTTACTACACCTCCTAAGGTAGAATGACAGAGTCAAGATCCTGTGGGACTTCCCCATCCAGACTAATAAACGTGCGATGGATACCCAACTGGACATTGTGGTTGTTGGCAAACTATAGAAGAAGGTAGTAGTGATAGATGTAGCAATTCCAAGTGACAGCAGCATCAAATGAAGCTCATAGTAGCCAAAATGGTGCAATAATGTAGGGGAGTACAGTTGTAGGGACAGCTAAGATACTGCGTAGAATCATCAAGCTCCAAAGCCACTGGTGGAGGAACTGAGCTAAAATGTTCCATGTCCGCTTAATCCAACAGGAGGGTAGGAAAGTAGAGCATATAGGAACAGAAATATACTCTAATGAGTAGCTTTCCTCAGCAGCTAATGATGTAATACAACTTGTTAAAGGAAAAATCTTCTTGTGTAACATGTTGAATTTAAATATAAAGATAACCAACATTTAAAATCCTGTGAGGAATATGTTTGTATGCGTGAGTTTTCACAGTCACTGTTTTTTACTGAATCTTTAAACCTATCACAAAAAGCAGCGCGTATGTGTGTGAAGGAGTACTTCTGTTACCATGACTACTTGAGCAACACACATCTCCCTATCAAAGCAGCAGGAGTCCTCAGACTGTCATCCATCTCTCTCTGCAGCCAGCCAGTCAGTGTGTGTGTGTGTATGTGTACGCATGTTTGTGTGTCTGACCTCCTGATGAACCACTCTCTGATGGCTATGGCATCATCCCTCTGCAGCAAACACACACACACACACACACAGACACACACACACACACACACACACACACACACACACACACACACAAGCGTTATAAAAGATACAGTATGTATTACCATGATGACATGCACACACAGCAGCAGTGAGAAGGTGATGTGTGTTTAATGTGATCCAGCTCCTTTTAATCTGCCGCCTGCTGCACAGATGGAAGAAACAGATGCTGCAACGAAAGAAAGAAAATCAAAAGAATTTCTTTATAAAGCTAAATGAGTGTGGTTCAGCACAACATTTCGAAAACCTTATCCAACACCATGTAGATGACTGTGATTTATTTCAGCTACTTCCATCTGCCAGGGCAGCAGTGGGTAAAGTGGGCGTCCTCTAACTGGAAGGCATGCCGTTCAGTTCCAAGCTCCTGCCTTGTTTCAGTGTGTTTAGGTAAGACACTGAACCCCACATTGCCTCCAATATGCTAATATGTTTGTGATTCAGATAAAAAGTATCGTATACTGTATACATTATATAGAGAGATATACTGTATATAATAAGTGCTGTAGTGAGTGTTTAGGTGAATTAAAAAAACATATTGTAGAACACTTTGTAGAATCTCAACAAGGTTACATCACTGCAGATTTCTCAAAAATATAATATTGGTAACATAAATTATTATGGCACATTGAAAGAAAACCTTCAGTATACATTTAATTGTCCATCAGACTCCTAATCAGCTGACAGGAGGTGATACCTTATGTAACTGGAGTTGACTGTTTGCTCTTTAGTTTGCACATGTGTAATTGCACACTCATTGCAGCAAACAGCTGATACTGCACATTGATTTGCACAAATATGTACGTAGTGTGTCTGCAGCTACCTTTTATCTACATGGTTTATATTTCTGATGTATTTTTCACATGATGCCTTTTAAAATTGCCTTTATTGTGTTGATATTGTGAGGGAGATTTGATATGGTTTGGCTTTCATTGTGGACAGCAAAGTAAGAATGAACAGGGAAACTTGTTTTCTCACTGTGCACATGACAATAAACTTTCAATTTCTATTCAATTACTGAGTATTATTTAACCGTATTGCTAATCTTGTGCAAGTCATGGCTCTCTTTGTCGATCTTGTTGGTACGTCTGAATGAAGCTGTGCGGAATTTGATCTACGTACTAAAAAGCAACTTTTGTTAATTTGTTCATCTGGCGTTTTTATCCATTACAAGACTTATTACAAGCTAAGTCAGTCATCTTGGCTGAGGATTTCTGCTTTGAATCTGCACAACACCTAGCCTGGGCGAAAGCCGACTGTTGACTCCGTCAAACAGTCTGGAAAAACCCAAGAGGAATCCGTTTCCATGGAGGGTGGGACCTTACTCAGCAACTTAAATTCATTGGAGTTCCCTTAACCAATCAGTAATGTTTAGAAAGGACGTAGGTTATGCGCCGAGGTTCATGCTTTCTCTCGCGAGGCTCTAGCTCGCGAATCACGCTTCCCACATCCGCTTTCATTATACCGGTACCATTTGATAAATCAAACTTTTCCCAAAGCCAGTTGGAAGGAGAGCTACGACATCCTTGCCACTAACAAAATTGACGAGGCATTCCTCTTGCTCTTGTTTTAATTGTGTAATGCTCTCCAGAGTTGAGACAACTTCATGGATAGCTTCTAGCGTTCTTCCGTCGCCATGTTTATTTCCGCTGCGGTTGAACTACAATTATATGGACTACAATGGACTCGTGAGTTCTGCGTCACCACTCGCAACTGTTTGCTGATTGGCAAAACACTGAGCGAACCGAGGTAGGGGGATTTGGCCAGACTATGTGCGGAGCCAAAATCTTTGGGCGGAAGTACGTAGGATGGCGTCGCCAGGCTACACAACACCACCCTCAGTCTCAGAAACATGAAGGGAGACAGCCCAAATGTTTTATGGAGACTAATTTGAGGAACCAGCACCAAACAATTCTGACTACTTACTAGGTGAGATTCTAGCAAATTATAGGAGAAGCTAACGCAAACAAGGTTTTGAAACAAGTTGGTGTGATTTGCTCTGATTGCTAAACTGACAGATTTGATGAAATCAGAATACATAAACCTTTATGTCTTATCCAATAATGTTAAACTCCAGTGGAAGTGGATTGTATCTATTTGCAGTGTCCCATCAAAAACACCAGAGAGCACAGCTCAGCAGTCTTCGTTTGTCGGAAACCCCTTTTATCCCTTTCACAAATTTGATCCATAAACAGTTTGATTTTGACACTAAATTGATCATATAGTGTGAGACTGTTCCAAAAATGTACCTCAGAGACCCTTGTGTGTACGAGCAAGCATGTCCAATAAGTCAATTTATTTTCATATTACTATTTTCTTACAAGACACCGGAGGAGATGGTTCTCCAGTAGGGGTAGCCTCTTGCAGCCATCGAGCTAAACAGGTCAAAGCAGCATTTGGTGGTGTCTTCCTCTGAAAGAGAGAGCTCTTGTGCAGGCAGTGACTCCTCTTTCCTCTCCCACTCTCAGATTTGACCTCAACAAAAAGCTGGCTTTTGCCCTAAACTGATTATGAAGATTGACACTATTTCCCCCCGTTTATCTGGGAGACACAGTGAGCATGAAAGAGAATGTTTATAGGTTTATTTTTTCTGAAATCTTTCCTATCTGTCCCATTCTTGTTTGCGGTTCATGACGCTGGGGAAAAAGCCACGAACAATTCTGTCAGCAGCTCAGCCACAAATCAATTGTTTTTCTCACAATTTAAAAAACCTACTGGGAAACATGTCTTCTCACACAGCTGCCTTTCCAGAGATGTGTCCTGGGGAGACTCTCCCGCTTCCCTGGGCAGACAGAGCCACGCAGCTGCTTCAGTGTATTGCTGAAAATGAAGTAAGGGCAGGCAGGCTGCTTATGTGAAAACCTTAATATTCTGGTGCTCAGTGAGTGAAAATTAGCAGTCCAGATCACAATCTATTTTCTTGCTCTTTGTTCTTTAGAGTATGAGCATAGCAGAGTTAGATTTGCAGAGTGAGAGGAAACATTGAGATGGTCCTGAGAGGATGAGATGTGGGGGCAGCTCATTAACATAGTCAAAGATGAAGAAGAAGTTTCAAAGTCGTGCACCATGTAATCATAAGAGCATGAAAGTTTTTTTTTCTCTTTTTTCACAGATAAAACGAAAATATTTACAATTTCCAGAGAAATATGAGCTGTTAGAGGAACAGGAACTGCTGATGATGAGTTAATGAGTTTGCATATGTTTAAGTTTAAATTTCCAGCATGTGGAAGAGATGTTAGATAAATCCTGATATACTGCATTAAACCCATTACAATTGTGATGCTGTATGAAAATCCAAAAAACTATTTAAAAGAAAATACATTCAATAAATTGAATGTTTTAAATGGCAAACTTTTCACACTTACGTTTAACCCAATTCTGCGATCTTATTTGTGAGACATAAACCATGTATTCATTTTCATTTATCATAATCCCATTCAGGGTCCCAAAGTAATAGGCAGGATATACTATGGACAGGTTCCCAGTCTAATACCAGGCTAACACACAGAGACAGACAATCATGCACAGTAACTTCTACAGTTTATGTGCAATATCATATGAACGTAACACGTATGTCTTAGGACTAGATGGCTGCTCTGATGTCATGTTTCCAGAGACGAGGCCAAAGTCGTAGGCAGTGTTGCGGGGTTTTATCCACCCCTGACTCCTAGTTGGGAATAGTTCTGAGGGTGGCTATTGGTGTGAACTCGTTGATGTCACCCCCCGAACTGCACCGGAACATGTTTCAGTCTGCTGAACCCAGCGCACCCCGCAGAGTGGCTTCTGATTGATCAGTCCACCCTGTCGCTTCTCTGACTGCAGGAGATTATTGTTTATATTTCGGCATGGGGAAGACGGCACTGTGGTCCAGAAGGGCAAATGGAGGCAGAGGCTTGGCCTTGTAACCATCCTTGAAAGGAGAGTAATAGTGGTCCAGAGTCCTCTCTCCTTTGGTGGGGCTGTTGACGTGTTGTTTAAACTCCGGTAAAGATTGGCACTGTTAAAGTACCCGGCCAAAATGAGGGCTGCATCAGGCTGGTTAGCCGGATAGGTGGAGATATCCTCATGTAGCTCGGTGAGGGCAGTGTCCGTGTTCGCCTGAGGTGGGATGTAAACGGCGCTGATGATGACCGAGGTAAACTCACGGGGCAAGTAGAAAGGACGGCACTGGATGGTCAGGAGCTCCAGGTCAGGGGAACAGGAGTGTCTTAGATACTGAACGTTGTTGTTCACCATTAGACACACACCACCTCCTCTTGATTTACCAGACTCACTCGTTCTGTCCCTGCGGTGAACTGTGAAGAACTCCGCTGGTTGAACGGCATGGTCCGGCACCAGGGGGGTCAGCCATGTCTCGGTGAGACAGATGACGTTACAGTTCTGTATATCCCTCTGGAACTTTATTCTGGCCCTGAGTTCATCGAGCTTGTTTTCCAGCGACTGGACATTGGCGAGTAGAATGCTGGGCAGAGGCGAATGGTGTGCTCTGCGTCTCAGTCTGTTCCAACCGCCGGCTCGTTTCCCTCCTCAATGACCTGCGGCCTGTCTGTCCATTGTTGTTGTTGTTGTTGTCGTGGGCAACCTGTAGAATGTTGGTAGGCCATGTCTGGTCCGGTTTTAAGTTGATAGGAGCACAGTTTGAGTACTGTGTTCCTAAATTAAGTGGGTTCTGTCTGTCGTATGTGTTACGGCCTAGTACAGGAGCACTTAACAAGTTACTCAAAATAACACAAAAAACGACGAGATATAAACAAATGTCGGGAGCAGGTACGACAGCAGGCGACCTAACCGCCATCTTGGATTTTTTTCCAGCCTAATGCAGTTATTTTAATCCAAACAACATGTTCCGGCCTCTGTAACAGAATACTGTGATCGATCATATCAAATGCAGCACTGAGATGCAACAAGACAAGCACAGACACAAGTCCGCTATCAGAGGCTAAGAAGAGATTCAATTCAATTTGATTTGTATAGCGTCAAATCCCAACAAATGTAATCTCACGGCACTTTAAAGATATACAATCAAATTCAAGCCAAGTAGAATCCACTTAATTGGAATACAATCACATCCAATTCAATAAATTCCCAAATTAGTCCAATTCATACTTACAAAGCCAATTCTAAACAAGTAGCATAGCTAAGGAAACCAACAGATTGCACTGAAACTTCTCTTCCATCCAATCCCCCGTCCTGAGCATGTGTGTGAGGAAAGGTGTATCATGGGAGGTCCCCCAGCAGTCTAGGCCTATAGCAGCATAACCATGTGATGTTTCAGGGTTACCTAATCCATTCCTAACAAAAGCTTTGTCAAAAAGAAAGCCAATCTTAAAGGTAGACAGGGTGTCTGCTTCCTACACTACACCCAAACTGGCAGCTGGTTCCACAGAGAGGGGCCTGATAACTGAAGGCTCTGCCTCCCATTCTACTTTTAGAAACTCTGGGAAAATGGAGATCATTGGTAACTTTCACCACTCTGCACTCTGAATCCTGACTGAAACTCTCAAACTGATAATTTCTATGTAAATGATCACAAAGTTGACCTGCAATATTTATTTTAACCCTCCTGTTGTCCTGCGGGTCAAAAGTGACCCACTACCATGTTTAGCTGTAGAAAAAATACCTTAACTATCTTTTTCCAACTTGAAAGTTTTTGTCTTTTCCTAAAGGGACCCCATCATTAGAAAAAGTCATACTTTATTTTTGTTTATGTTTCCATGTGGGCTGTACACCACTAGGGTACAAAGATTGTCTTATGGGTCATTTTTGACCCGTGAATTATAAAAACATTTAAACACCAGAAAAAAAGTTCACTGTGTTTTTTCCCTTTCAATATAATTAATTCATAAGTAATTACTTCACATTTATATAATAGCCATAATAAACCTTTATTATGTAAAAGAAAACTGAGAAAACAAGAAAACTGTTGGTCCAACTGACAGTTGGTTTGTGGTAAAAAAAAAAAGTGTAATCCTGAAAACTGGTGATTGTCTTTTTGTATTGTGTAACAAAAAATACATGATACAAAATGTATTGAATTGAGTTGAATAGATAAATAACAGGTGGTTTCATCATACAAAATAGATTTTGGATTTAAAATTCAATTAAGTTGCTTTATTTTGGGGCTTTGGTAGGTCGAGTCATTTTTGACCCATAGGACAAAGGGGAGTAAACACAATGTTAAGACCGCACAAGGGTTAAGAACTAAAACACATAAAGATATAAAAAGGGACACTGGATATAGGTCTGTCACCTAACAGTCGTGGATCAAGAACAGCTGTTCAAGTAACTCACAAATCCTCTTAAACAGTCAAACCCAGACCTCCTCTCCACTAAGATATTAAACGAATTTGCCAACGTTTTTTGCCAAAAAATCTAAACAATTAGACAAAACATCTCTCTAGACGCCTCTATGATGAACAACTACAGACCTGTCTCTAACCTATCTTTTATATCTAAGATTATTGAGAAATTTGTATTCAACCAGCTCGACTTTCTGAATGAAAGTGGAAGTCTTGATAACTTTCAATCAGGCTTCAGATGTCATCACAGCACTGAAACAGCTCTGGTCAAAGTGTTAAACGACATCAGGTTGAATACTGATTCTGGTAATGTCTCAGTCCTGGTTCTGTTGGACCTCAGCACTGCGTTTGATACTGTAGATCACAGAATCCTGTTGCACAGGCTGGAAAACTGGGCTGGACTTTCTGGAGCGGTCCTTAACTGGTTCAGGTCCTACTTAGAAGGCCGGAGTTATTTTGTTACAATTGGCAGCTATGAATCTGAGCGAGTAGCCATGACTTGTGGAGTCCCCCAGGGGTCAATTCTTGGACCTCTTCTGTTTAACTTGTATATGCTCCCTTTGGGTCAGATATTGCAGAACTTTAACATCAGTTATCACAGTTATGCAGACGATACACAACTTTATGTGTCTCTGTCACCATGGGGACTGCAGCCCAGCAGACGTACTGTGTCAGTGTCTGGAGGAAGTAAACACCTGGATGAGAGAGAATTTTCTACAATTAAATGAAGACAAAACTGAGATCATTCTGTTTGGTAGCAAAGAGAAGAGGGTCAGCGTTGGTAAATATCTTGAGACTCGGGACCTTACAATCACTGACCAAGTTGGTAACCTCGGAGTGTTGATAGACTCAGATCTGACTTTCAGCAGCCACATCAAAGCTGTCACCAAGACAGCTTTTTACCATCTCAGAAACATCAACAGAATTAAAGGTTTCCTCTCCCAAACAGACCAGGAGAAACTCATCCATGCATTCATCTCCAGTAGACTCCATTACTGTAATGCTCTTTTAACTGGACTTCCCAAAAAGAGCATTAAACATCTACAGCTCATCCAGAACGCTGCTGCTGGAGTTTTAACCCGGACTAAGAGATCTGAACACATCACAGCAGCTTTAAAATCTTTACACTGGCTTCCAGTCAGTTACAGTCTGTGATGTGTTCAGAGAATATAAACCCAGCAGAGCTCTTAGATCCAAGGACTCAGGTCAGCTGGTCCAGTCCAGAGTCCAGACTAAACATGGAGAAGCAGCATTTAGCTGTTATGCTGCCAACAAGTGGAACAAACTGCCAGTGGAGATTAAACTTTCACCAAATGTAGACATTTTTAAATCCAGGATAAAATGTGTCTATGCATGAAATCTGCACGGTATCTTTTAATTTTTCTAGACGGTTGCTTGTTTTTAAATTCATTTGAATTATTTTATTTGTTTCTCTTTATATTCTTTTATGTATTTTAATGCTTCTTCCACTCCTTGCTGCAATGCTTTTATTTTATGTAAGGCACTTTGAATTGTTTTGTACATGAAATGTGATATATAAATAAATATGACTTTGACTTTAAATGTTTAATTGAAGCAACCTTAAAAGTCTGTGGTGCCTGTCAACAAAGACTGATTGATCAAATCCAACATGGAAGTATTGATCAAGGGAAAAACCTCCTTAAACAATCTGGTTGGGCTTGGTTCTAAAATACATGCTCATGGTTTAATTTAAGCTATTGTTGTTGTAAGCTTGGAGAGCTCAGCAGGACAGAAACAGTCTACAAATCAGGTTCTACAAAACACATCTAAAGATGCTGTACTTGGCGATAAATCAGTGACAATGGTATGAAGGAAGGGCTGCACAGTTGTGTGGTGGTTAGCACTGTCATCTCACAGCAATAGGGTTCCTGGTTCAAATCCATGTGGAGTCTGCATATTCTCCTTGTCCATCTATCCATATTCTATATACCCGCTTAATCCAACTCTGTGGGAGGGGGAAGGGGCTGGAGCCTATCCCAGCTGTCATTGGGTGAGAGGCAGGGTACACCATCACAGGGCCACACAGTGAGACAAACAACCATCCATGCTTACACTCACTCCTGGGGTTAATTTAGAATCACCAATTAACCTGACATGCATCTTTTTGGACGGTGGGAGGAAGCCGGAGTACCCGGAGAGAACCCACACATACAAACTCCACAGAGAAAGATCCCAGCCTGGATTCAAACCAGGAACCCTTCTGCTTGCACAACTGCACCGTGCAGCCTGCTCATTAATTCATCAACTTCAAAATGTTGATTTTCATATCTGGAATTTAATTATCAAGTCAACCATTTAAATTTTCATTTTCTAATTTATTGTTGGATTTGGTAGAGGTAACGTTGAAGCCTGCTTAATTGTAGCAAAGTAACTAATTTAAGACAAATGCTACTGTGACAAATGTTTAATCCCACGACAGAATCCATTGAAATTTCCAATTCACTAACACACCAACACGTGGTTAAATCTTTCTATCAGGGAAGAGAGGCAGGGTATTTTTTGAATTATAATTCCAATAAAGAATCTATAAAAATAAATTGATCTTTGAATTAGCCGACAGAGTGAGGTAATGGTGATTAGTGTGTTCAGCATGGCAGAGGTAATTAGAGCACTGGCCGCTCAGTGTGTGTGTGTGTGTGTGTGTGTGTGTGCGTGCGTGCGTGCGTGTGTGTGTGTGTGCATGTGTTTGTGCGTGACTGTGCATGGATTTATGGTCCTTGTTCTTAAATTTCAATTTCCTTCTCCACCTGACATGTCAAGGGCTGTAAATCAGCAAGACACAAGCATACAAACACACTCACCCACACATATATGACACAGACACACCATCTGTGCATGGGCTGCATAATTTACAAGTCACTGTGTATGTGCTCTGGTTCTTTGCAATCATTTTCTCATTTGACTTTGCAGCAGTATATTGTCATATTCTAGGCATACTATAGTTTCATGCAACATCGCCAGTGCAAATTCTATTGCATTTTCTCATTTTTGACTTACAAACACTCTTGAACTGAGTTTTTATTTTATCTCTGAATTTAGATTTAGAATTAAAATTTGAGATTAGTTGCTATTTGTAAATCACAAAATTTACAAATCGCCATAAAAAGTAAAGAATGATTGTCATCTTATATGAACTGAGAGCATAAATGCAAAATAAATTGATCACATGAAGTTTTTCCCTTTGTCACATTTTTCCATGCACATACATGAGCTTCGACATTTAGAATAATAATCATCATGACAGAGAGTAACATAATATTTACGACTCTTAATCATTGTCTGCCTTGTTCTCACTTTTTGCATCCCTGCACGTAGAATCACTATCTTGTAGTATATTGATGGGCGTCAACTGACTGCGTGTAAGGCGCTATTATCCATTAAATCCAATTAGCTTCTCTGCATATCCAGTCAAAGCTAAATATTGTACATTGCGTGGTAATAATTCTTAGTGTGAGTTGAGTGTTAGGAGAACATTTTTTGCCGCTACACAAGAGGATCAAATGCAATTTTTGTTGTGAAAATATCCATCCATTTTTCAATCAGAATTTTAAATTAAATATTGGATAACAAACTATCCATCCATTTTCTATATCCGCTTCATCCAGTTAAGGGTCATGGGGTGCTGGAGCTTATCACAGATGCCACTGAGCGAGAGGCAGGGGACACAGGTTACACTCTGGATGGGTTGCCACACAGAGACAAACAAGAGAAGCAGCTAGTGACAGCAGTTCTGATCTTCTGACCTTGCAATTTCTTCTGTAACATGCCATTCCATGGCACATGATGAATTTTGTATAATCTCACTTTAATTCACTGTTATTTTGAGGCTTAACTAAACTTGGACAGGTGTTTGTGTAGCATTTATAGGACATCCTGTACTAGAAACTAAGCTTGTGTTAGGCCTGTTTCTTTTGTCAAACCTCAGATTCAGAAGGAGCAGTATGGTTTTTGCCAGGATCATGGAACAATGTACCACATCTTCACTTTTGCAGAGCCACTGTGGGGGGGTGGGGGGATCCCCCATGGGATTCTGCTGGGGATGCCGTGGGAGCATGAAGAATCAGAGTTGCTTTTGTAGGCAATTCAGTCCCCATATAACCAAAGCAAGACCTGTGTCCACATTCATAGCACAAAGTCAAGCTTATTGCTGGTGCATGTTGGACTCCAGGGCTGCCCTTCGTCACACGTCCTGTTTGTGGTTTTCATGGACAGGATGTTGCGAGCCATGATCTTCAATACAAACTGAAGTAGTTTGGAACTGATTGCGAAGCTTCCATTATGAAAGTAAACCCCTCCAAAACCCAAACCAGGGTTCTCAACTGGAAAAAAGTGCTTCCTCCAGGTCAGGGATGAGTCTCTGCCTCAAGAGTTTAAGTTTCTGGGAATCTTGCCACCGATAATGACAAGTTGTTGTACATTTCCTGTTAGTCATGATACACAGCACTAAAGCAAATATCAAGAGTACATAAACATTTTACAGCCTACACAGAACAGATGGAGAAATGATCTTCATTGTATTCTTTTAATTAATATAAACCCGCAACTTCACCGACAGAGCCAAGCAAACCAAACGCAACGTTTGTGAGCTAATCAGTTATTACTTACTGATAAATAAAATTTCATCTGATATTTAGTTCTTGTGGGTTCACTTTAGCCCTTCATTATCATTTGCTCTCTTCCTGACTTGGATCTAGTTGTAGGATCTACCAAATTGTTTATTTTTTTAAGTATTTGTAATGACTTTTAATCCCCTTTATTTATTATGGTGAAAGTATGTTTTTATTAGTGGTTGGTGCATTACGTGGTATCATAAAGGTAAACGGTGTTGTGCCCAGCAGGAAAATCAAAGTTCTTAAGTATATCTCAGCCACTGGGCACTCCAATGCAGTTTCAGGCCCAGAATTTACCCTTACGTTTCTTAATACAAAGATTAAAGGTGCAACAGTAGAGATTCGAGCCGTATTGTTTCTTGTCAGTTCTTGTTTTCAGTGAGAAAGTGTGTGGTCTGTGTCCAGGCTCTCTGCCTTCAGTTTGTCCATCACTAACATCCTGAAAGTAGACCACACACAGACCCTGCAGCAAGCTGCAGCATGTCTTTCTGGAGCTAGTCTTCCAAGACTAAGACAATAAAAAGAATAATGTGTGACAGAGTGAGGAAATATGGTTGTGGATATCCAACTGCGTACCATCACCACGGTGACAAACGAGCTTCGTTGGACAGACACAGAGGTCGGTCAGAGGTCAGTAGACTTCTATCCGTCTACAGCTTTTGCTTTCTCTTTTTTTTTCTTTCTTTCATTGAAAGAACTTATATTGGTCATTTTATTGTATTGTCTCTACAGAAAACATTATATATCTTGCTTGTAATAATACCTGACACACACACACACGTATATATATTTGTGTGTCTTAATTTATTGCCCAGTGAAATCTTTCAGGTGACTCCAGTGTGTTCTGAATTACTGAAACCAAAGGTTACACCGACACTCTTGATATGAGCAATCACATGTTATGCTTACAAGCTTTTAAAAAGCCTTTTTTGCATCCAAAAAGTGTCCATCAGCTACCTAAAGAAAATCTGTCTCTTTCTTTTAGATATGTAGTATTCATTTAGTGCCTCTTAACCTTGTTAAAGTTCTGCAAAGCACTTTCCAATGTGTTACTCATTCACACACACACACACACACACACACACACACACACACACACACACACACACACACACACACACACACACACACACACACACACACATTGTGTGTCCATCATCACAGTTTTGAAAAAGAAAACAGCATCACACCACACTTAGGTCACTGCACGGGGGAACCCATCAAATCTAGAAAAAGCCCCTCATAGTTTGCCACCTTTAGAATGTGTTTGCCCTTTGCTGTATTATCCAAGGACTCAGGTCAGCTGGTCCAGTCCAGAGTCCAGACTAAACATGGAGAAGCAGCATTTAGCTGTTATGCTGCAAACCAGTGGAACAAACTGCCAGTGGAGATTAAACTTTCACCAAATGGAGACATTTTTAAATCCAGGTTAAAAACATTTCTGTTCTCATGTGTCTATGCATGAAATCTGCACGCTATCTAAGTCCGTCACTTTGCGGTCGTAGTGAATATGGACTAACCGGCATTGGGGGAATAAAGATGCTATCTCAGCTGGTTTATTGAGGCCCCGTTAACACAATAGGAAGACGCAGATATTTTCCTGCGGTTTGGCCTCTCATTTACACCAAAACCCCGTTTTTAATCACATAAAACGATTACTTCTAAAACCTCCGGCCAAAGTGGAGATTTCTGATAACGCCGCTTATGTGTTGCCGTGTCAACTGGGAGAAACGGCGTTTTAGGTTCTTAAACGTCACATTATGCGCCAGAAAATGCTTAACGTCATGCGAGCGCCTTATGTTTACAGTTTGTTTGGCTACTGATCAGGATTATCATGGATGATGTTAAAGTTCTACTAATTTTTACGTTTGTGCAAACGATTCTGGCCTTACTGCATTTGCCACCCCAAACCTGCTCGCACAGTTCAAAATAGAGGAGCACCACTCTTCCGTAGCCGCTCCTGCGTCCAGTATCCACTGACTGTCTATATTTCCCTCTTATTGCCTTCAGTTTTGTTGTGATATTTGCTCGCGTTATCTCCTCCTTCACATGAGGAAAGTCCTCGATTCTGGCTTGCATGGCTTTATTCCTTTCCCTACACTGCCGCCAATAGGTTTGGCATAGTTATTATGGCGCTTGACGGCTTATTTATGCGGTTTGATGTAAATAACAAGTTTTTTGAAAACGATGTTGTGTGCACGATGTTATTATTGAAAACGGAGGGGGGGGAATATTCGTTTCTCTAAATACCCGGCTATGTGTAAATGTGGCCTGAGTCAAACGGTTTGTAGCATATATGCGACAATAGGCGTTAAGGGGTTAAATAGTGTTCAACCTTGTGTGTTTGGTGAATATGCATGCATGCTATGGCTCTCTCTTTAACTGTCTGAATGAAGCCGCCAACTAGCACAGACAGCTTCAGCCTCCTTTTCCAATATCTGTTTCCATACTAGAGGCCAATGGCACTTTGCTGAAGGTTGCCAGATAATGTAAAAACAAGTTGATTAGTAACACAGGTACATTTCTTTACCCTACCTATCTGTGGTGTTTAACATCCTGCGACAGGACATGACACCATGAGATCATTTTGATCTTAAATTTATTTGTATAGCACATATCATGTACAAAACAATTCAAAGTGTTTTACATAAAATAAAAGCATTGCAGCGGGGAGTGGAAGAAGCATTAAAAAATACACAAAAGAATATAAAGAGAAACAAATAAAAGTAATTAAAATGAATTAAAATTATTAAAACAAGCAACAGTCAAGATAAGTTTAAAGATAGCGTGCAGATTTCATTATAGACACATGAGAAAAGAAATGCTTTTAACCTGGATTTAAAAATGTCTACATTTGGTGAAAGTGAAAGTTTTTGGTGATGTGGGGAAACGTCAGCTCCCTTTGTTGTGTGTGCCAGTGTTTGCTTTCAAGCTTTTTTACAATCTGCTCTCTCATAGGGTAATAATGTTCTTCAAGTGTTATTGAGGGAAACTTTGCATTTTATTAAGAGAGTCAAGTTGCTCACTTGACACACTAAAGCAAGTTGCAACGATGAAGAGCAAAATATTTGTTCTTAAAAAAAGGAAGAATTGCAATGTGGTATTTTGACCAAACTGTCACAGTCAATTCTAACCTCTGGAATGTGTGTCAATTTGAGAAAAAAGAAATGAGGAGGTATATGTTGTGATGAGGCAGGTTATTTAACTTTATTCAGATGTTGGCTTGCCCTTGTGAGTATCCTTCATGATGAGGATGGTCTTGCCTTCTATTAGCTAGAATAGAATAGAATGACTGCGCGCATCAAAGCTGTGGCTGGCTGCTCCTCCGGCTTTGTTTTTGCTTGCTTTGTCTGCTCGTGTGTGTGGGAACTGTGTGTGTGTGGGTATGCGAACAACGTCTACAGCCGACACAATCTTCTGGAAATTGGATGACACAACAAATTGACTGTTACAACCCAGTTTATCAGTTCCCATAACATCCCAGCAGACATCGCTAGGAGTCCCGGCGCTCCGTGGTTTGTCATCCCAGACGGAAGAAGGCCGAAGCGGCGCTGCGAGAGGAAGAGACGCCGAGGCCGCAGAGCTGTTGCTCTGGCAAGGCTACGCAGGAGCCCACACAAAGCACCACTTCCAAGCGTTTTTCTCACAAACACAAGATCGCTCGTGAATAAGATGGATGAGCTGAGACTGCAGGTTTCGACCAACAACACCTTGAAGGACTGCTTGCACGCTGATTTTCACAGAAACCTGGCTCCATTCATCCATTGCAGACTCAGCTATCGAGCTAGCAGGCCGCACGCTACACCGATGGGACAGGAAAGTAAAGGAGGGGGACTGTGTGTTTATATAAACAGCTGGTGCACTGACACTAAGAATCGATGACTCCAACATGTTTCCTGTTCAGGTGCCCTATCATCACCGTGGTGCTCCCGTGCCGTGTCAAATCACTTTTGCAAAGCTTGCATGTTATGCATTGTTTAGTTTTGTGAAGCGTGAAGTGCTCCCACACTTTTGAGGACTTGGGTCGAACTGTTTTCTCTGCGTCGGTCATTTGCAGAGTTTACTTAATTTCCTTTGAAAATACCGCCTCCGCTTCAACTTGCTCTGCAGGTCGAGTTTTTTGTTTTAACTTTGTTTCATTCAGCTGGCATTGACAAAGCTCTGCAGGTGAAGTAAACGGCTCCGCGACATGGCGAGTGATGCATAAATCGCGCGACACAACGAATCGATAACGAAATTCGTTACCAACACTTTTAATAATTGATTTTTATTGACTTTATTGATTCATTGTTGCAGCCACATCATCTCCAGCCTTCACCCCGGTTTTGACCCTGACCAGTTTGCGTACAGGTCTATCAGGTCCACGGAGGATGCCGTAGCCACAGTCCTACACGCTGCTACGTCCCACCTGGAGCAGCGGGGGAGCTACGCACAGCTGCTTTTCGTTGACTTTAGCTCCGTATTCAATACAATCCTCCCCAAAAAACTGGTGTCAAAACTGTCTGAACTGGGAATCTCCAACTCTGTCTGCCTCTGGATCAGGGACTTCCTGACTGATTGCTCTCAGAGGGTGTTGGTGGGCCCCCATGTCTCACCAGCCATCAGCCTCAGCACCTCCATTCACCCCAGTAACAACATCATAAAGGTTGCTGACGACATCACCGCGATGGGGCTCATCACAGGTGGGGATGAGTTGGCATACCGGGACGAAGTGGAGCGGCTGTGTGGTGCACAGAGAACAACCTCATCCTGAACACCACCAAGACGATGGAGATCGTCTTAAGCCTGATTTACAGTCGTCCCGGAAAGGCCACCGAGAGCCCTCTCCGTCGTCAGAAACCCTCCCTGAGACGCTCTCCGTTACTTGCGTGCGTCGGCCAAAATTCCTATCTTTCCGTCAAGGAGATGGCAAGGGTTGTGATTGGTCGGCTAACAACATAATTTCCGGAATCACTTTTCCGGTTTAGCTCCTTCCTCTCAGAACAACAACACCGCCATTTTTGAAAGAGTTTACTGTGTTACGGTCAACATTTGGTCATTTCAATGAAATTTGTATTTCAATATCAACAAGCTCCAACTCCAACAACAGTCTTTCTCTCTCGGTTGCCATCGTTCACTGTGAGGAGTGGAACGGAAGGTGAACAATCAATCAACCACTTTCACCATAGACGTCACAAGATTGGCTCGTTTAGCGTAGCCACGCCTACTGATCGGGAGGTGAACTGCCTTGCGTATCCGACATCCCGACGGAGAACTTCGAAAGGATTAATAGCCTCTGCGTGACCACGGAGTCGGATTGGCCGATAGCTACGGAGTAGCATACCGACGCCTTTAGACTTCAGGAGGAGGAGAGAGGCCATTCAGCCACTGTTCATCGGAGGGGAATGTGTGGAGAGGGTCTCCAACTTCCGGTTCCTGGGTGTGCAACTTGAGGACGACCCGACCTGGAGCACCAACACAAAAGCCATCATCAAAAAGGCACAGCAGAGACTCTATTTCCTGAGGACTCTAAGGAACAATCCCCTCTCCCAGAGACTGCTGGAGTCCTTTTACCGATGCTCCATACAGAGCATACAGAGCTGTATCTGCGTGTGGTTCTCCAGCTGCACTGCTCCAGAGGGTCGTCACCACAGCCCAGAGGATCATCGGCTGCGTCCTCCCCTCTTCACAGAAACAATATAACTCCCCCTGCCTGAGGAAGGCCCAGGCAATACTTAAAGACACAACCCGCCCTGGACACTCACTTTTTGAACCGCTACCCTCTGGCAGACCATTCAGAACACTGAAGGCCAGCACCAACAGGCTGAGGAATGGCTTCTATGCAAGAGCCATAATCGCACTGAATAACTCAACAACAAAGCAATAAATGTGTATATTTTTCATACGTGCAATACATCAGTGAAATAATTTAATATCATGTGCAATAATTCAATATCATGTGCAATATTTTTACTTTTTTTACTATTCTTACTGAGTGTGAATGGGATTGTGAATGGGACATGTTACTGTTTTTTATATTTTGTACATTTTTTTATTCTTATTTTTATACGGCACCTGGGGAGATATTACGTCACCTTAATTTCGTTGTACCTGTACAATGACAATAAAGATTCTATTCTAAATCCCTTAAAATAAAAGATCAAATCAAAACCCAAAAAGTTTGCTCTAGCATGTGGAAATATTTCTATAGCTGACTGGGCAGTCAGTGTGCTGCTACGAGTATAACATGGTTTTACTCACCTATCTACGTGTGTGTAAGACTTGCTTCTACCTGGGCGAGAAGATCCACAATCTGGAAGAAAGGATTCCTACTCATTACAAATTCAACGATGATGAGGACATTTAGACAGTGTCATCCTTGGCTGAGGAGAAGTCATAACCATTGGCAGAGATGAGTTAGCGAACACTTTCTGCTGATGTATTGCAGCCTTCTCTTGGCCTGTAGCCATCAACTGAGCAACTAGTGCTGGAACTGCTTCTGTCTTCAACCCCAAAGATCTCTGGTTAAATATTGGGGGAAAACAGAACGCCCCAATCAGCTTGATCCCAACACACTGGAGTACAAACCACAGGAACGTGTCCAGATACTACTGCCCTGATCTGGAAGCCTTCTCTGTGCTGGGTAGACCCTTCTATTTACCCCAAGAGTTAAGTGTTGTCACTCAGTGGGTCTACATGATGAGATTAATTCCATTATAGCTTTAATTGGGTTATGCTCCTTATTTGAGCAAGGGCAATTATACAAGTATATATTGCGGTGAATAAATGGAATTGTTGGCACAAAGCGTGTCATACCCCGGTATAATAGGTGGCGCTGTACTCATTCCAACTGTTGCTAATAGAGCCACTTCCTGTTGACCACCAACAACAACAACAAACTCAGGCATTGGAGAAAGATGGAGAACGCAGAGCAAGATGAAGCTACGTCCCTCTACATTTGGTCTGTGATGAGCTGCTTGTTGCACAAACTCGATGCCCAACGGAGCATTCTCCATCGTGTTGTTTGTTTCTTTCTGACGGCGACAACAACAGGAATATCGTCTCCTTTGACTTCAGGGTCACGACCCCGGGAAAACATCTGGAGCATGCGCAGAATGCAAAGTCTGATTCACCACGTGCTTCAGCGTCTACAAGCAGGTTTAGAGTGACTTTCAACCCAGTTATCTCGGGGTCTGAATCTGACTGCGAGTAACCCGATCCGGTCTAATTTTTAGTCAAACTAAGGTGTATACATGAACTTAATAACTCAGTCTTATTGTTATTTGGCCATTATTCCGATTCTTTACAGCAGTGGCGGCTCCTCCATAGGGGCGATTTGTGCGACGCACTACCAAACACAGAGTTTTTTTTTTTTTTTTTAATCTAGTTGCTAAGGTGGGACTGATCTGCTGTAGGCAAACTGGTTGTATATGTCATTGTCCAATCAGATTAAGGTCGCGCCTGGTGTTGCTACGCCCATTTTGTGCGATTTCTGTCAGGGTCGAATTTGCACCAGGAAGCTCCCATTGACATGAATGGGACCTCGGTTTTTTTCAAAAATCCTGCTCCCAATGCATTTTCTATCAGGGTTTATGTGCTCGCACAAACGACGCACAACGTGCTTTCGTCATATGTCTGTTGCGCGGGACCATGAACATTCTACTTGTTGTTGTAACATTGTGGTTTTCAATAAAGAAAAAAAAAAAAAAAACATTTTATGAAGAAGATGGCGAGTGTCGAGTGCAACAATACGTTAGTGTTTCTGACAGAAGTACCCTTTAGTCGTCGTACTAATGCGGAGAAGGAAGTTTGGTAGAATTTTGCAGGATTTTCGGGCTCGCCTTGCGAGGCAAAGATGAAACCCAGGGCTCCACCAACCCTGCTATTTTTCCAGGTAGTATTTCATGTAGCTAAATAACTTACCCTTTTGTGCTCAATCATTGACTTGTAATGATTTAAATCTTTTATATAATGTTGACAATGATAGCAGAATGTATAATGACACATTCATTGTTTATGGTGCAGTATTATATTTAAAAAAGAGAGAAATCTCACATAAGTAAGCTGCACTTAACCATGTTTGACAACTGGTTATGCTTTTCTAAGTCATATTTTCCAAAACTTCAATAAACACTTGACTTGGATTTATATGCTGTCATTTTAATTACATTCTTTAGAATGAAAATTGAATGAATCTTATCATTAAGAGCTTATGTGTTTACTTATTTAATAGAATCCTGGAACAATATGAGGAAAATAAATAAATAATGGTTAAGGTGTAATATTAACTGATTGGCAAATTATGCAAAAAATAACAACAAATTATTTAAAATTATTACAACAAATTATGCTACCTAGACAAATATACCTCAGTCCTATGGACTTTTATGGTACTTATGGACATAACGGGGGAAATTGCAGTCACTTTGGTTATTTGGCAGACCAAATAACCCCTCGACTCTGCGTTGTGTTTATTTAAGGAAGACAAGGAGTTTCTGGACGATTGGACATTTTATTTCCTGCGTGGGAACATAACAGGTTTGCATCAGTGCAATCGGTTCAGCTTCGCACAGCACACTCTGATGCAGCTTTCACAGACTGGAAATTGCACTACCTAAAAAAAATGTCAGGAGCCGCCACTGCTTTACAGTGTCATGCAGTGCTTAATTTGTAAAGTGGGAGGTCCCGGAGCGCAGAGGATGAGTGGCTCCGGTGCGAAAAAAAAGCGTGTGGGGGGCGCTTTCGAGCAACCCTGTGGGCCACACCGAAAACAATCTGGGCATGTATTGTAGGCCTAATAACGATAGTCACATCAAATCCGGCGCGCTTTACAAGCTCTCTGGCTAACTGTCAAATAGAACGGAAGTGTGCACCAGCCGCGGCTATTCAAAGACAACACAGGAAGCCGGGCAGCCTCTCCCATTCTCTGGCGAAATTGCTACATCTTCAATGTTAAATTGACGATAAAACAGTTATTCACAAAACACAAGATATGCCCAATACTGCATTTACTTTCATAACTACAACATGTTGTCCTGTAGCTTAATGAAGTGATTTGTTCTGAATCGTGTGTCGCTGTGTTGTGATGATTGGAGTTAGTGTTTGTCCATCATGAGAGATTCTGTGGCAGCCGAATTTTTAAGCGGGGAGAAGCACGCTGGAACTTCAGTCCCAAAGCGGATACGAAAGAGACTGGTTGTCTGTGAAAGTGCTGTCGGAGTTTCACTCATTTCCCATCGTTTCCATTTCCATCCTCACACACATACACTTTTGTAAATATTACACTGTAAATAAGAAACACATCCTTGTTGTTTAGAAGTTTTGTCAATCATATTCCTGTTGTGCATTTGTTTGTTGTGTTAGCTAGCTACTTTTAGTTGTTTCTTTCCAGAATTCATGCTGCCCATTCACAAATGTTACCTTTTTTAAGAATACTTACCACCACAATCAAACTCTCAGTATTCATTATGACAGGGAAAAATGCTCCACAGATTCTGATCCAGCCATTTACAGGCCTTAGATTCGATCATACTTGATTTTGGCCTTGCTGTGTGAATTTTCAAAGTCTATACCTTCTTACTTTGTATTTGCTGGGCATACTTGTCATACTAGACACAGCTATGTTATAACTAATTCTTTTTAACTTTGCTATCTTCTGCTTTGGGATGGCACGAGCCACTACAACCCTGAACGCGTAATATGGGCTTCCCCTGTTTTAAAAGTCAGCAGTCGCCACTGGTGTGCACCCTCCTTTTCCGTAATATAGATATTTTCAGTATCTCGTTTCATGACAGAAATCACCAACAAGACGGATATCAAAACCAGACATTGACACTAAACAAACTTTAATTTATTTGTTTAATTATTTGATTATTTTTTTTAAAATAAATATTGTTTGTCAAGAGAGGTGGCGGATCGCGGATGACGGCTATAAATAGCTGGCGGAGCCAACGTCAGAGGTTCCGGAGCGCGCTCCGGCTTGCTCCCCCTCAAATTAAGCCCTGGTGCCATGTAACCCCACTGACTGTCACTGCTGTTTACATTGCTCTCAAAGCTAACGTCAGCATTGTCCTCGACCAATTACTAGCCATTGTAAACAAACAGTAGAGAGCCTATCCTACTGGTGGTCATATGGTGACTCTAACCAAGCACATTTAAAAACTGTACATCCCAGCTTTTATCAGCACATTAACTGTGTAGCAAGGAGAAAAATGCCATGGGCCATGTTTATTTGAACATTAAATATGCTTACAGGACTGTTACTCTTCCTCACCTGGGACACTCAGACCACCTGTCACTGCTCCTGCTCCCTGCATACACCCCTCTAAAAAGATCAATAGAGCCAGCCACTTAAATCATTTCAACATGGCCTGAAGGGGCATTATGTCAGCTACAGGACTGATTTGAGAACAACACAATGGAGATCTGAAGGAATATACTGAAGCTGTGCTGTCCTACATCAAATGGTGCACAGACAACATCGCACTCAAAAAACACATTTGAGGTTTTACAATCAGAAAGCCTGGATGACAAGGGAGGTCCAAATGCTCCTGAAAAAATGGAACATCACCTTCAGATCTGCTGAAAGATAAACTTAAGACAGGTATCAAGGAGGCCTACAAGAAAAGAACTGAGGACCCCCTCACGCACAATGACAAACTATAAAGGCAGCACCAATGACAATGCCCCCACTGACGCCTCACTGGCTGAGGAGCTAAGCCGTTTATTTGCCCAGTTTGAGGTCAAAAGGACAACTACGAGAGTCCTGTGTTAGTTCCCCCACAACACAGGACTGTATGCACAGTATGACTCTTTTTTTCTGTATACACACGATTGCAAACTCACAACACATCTGTAGTTGGTCTCACAGCGGGGGACGAGACTGTGGGGAAAATAAGTATTTGATACACTGCCAATTTTGCAAGTTTTCCCATTTTACAAAGAATGGAGAGGTCTGTTATTTACATAGGTACAGTTCAACTTTGAGAGACAAAATGTAAAAAAAAAATCACATTGTATGATTATCAAATAATTCAAAATTAGCATTTTATTGCATAAAATAAGTATTTGATACAATAGAAAAATAGAACTTAATATTTGGTACAGAAACCTTTGTTTACAATTACAGAGGTCAGATGTTTCCTGTAGTTATTGACCAGGTTTGCACACACTGCAGCAGAGATTTCGGCCCACTCCTCCATACAGATCTTCTTAAGATCTTTTAGGTTTCGGGGCTGTCGCTGGGCAACACAGAGTTTCAACTCCCTCAAAAGATTTTCTATTGGCTTCAGGTCTGGAGACTGGCTGGGCCACTCCAGGACCTCGAAATGCTTCTTACGGAGCCACTCCTTAGTTGCCCTGGCTGTGTGCTTCAGTTTATTGTCCTGCTGGAAGACCCAGCCACGACCCATTTTCAATGCCCTCACTGAGGGAAGCAGGTTGTTGCCCAAAATCTCGCAACACATGGCCCCATCCATCCTCCCCTCAATATGGTGCAGTCGTCTTGTCCCCTTTGCAGAAAAGCTTCCCCAAAGCACAATGTTTCCACCCCATGCTTCACGGTTGGGATGGTGTTTTTGGGATTGGAGTTTATGCCAAAAATTTATGATATTAGATATGATCAATATTCGCAAACTTAATTTTTTCATGGGAAAAAAAGGTTTAACATGTGACAAAGTCACAAACCCTAAGTACATCAAATATGACTTACAACAGTAATAGCTACACACAAACTAACAAAACTCTATCCAGCAATTTCCTATGCCTGTTACTTCCCAGCCACGACTGGACAGAAGGCAGGTGTCCCCGAACAGGTTCAATCAAGACGATTTATCACCAATTAACCTGACATGCAGGTTTTTAGACAGTGGCAAGAAATCCAAGTACCCAGAGAAAAAATGCAAACTCCACTCAGAGGCCCACATGTCAGGATCCGTGTTTTTGGTTTTCCCTGGTTTATTTGCCCCAGATGTTTTGAGTTCCCTTGATTACCCTCATGTGTATTTAAGTTCAGTTCTGTCCCTTGTTCCCTGTCAGATTCTTGTATGTCTTCCTGTAAATGTTTGCTCCCGTTCCTTGGATTATTGTTAATAAAACACATCCCTTTTTCCACAACGAGGAGTTATTGTTGCATTTGGATCCTACTCACCCACACATCGTGACACCCACAACCAGGATTTGAACCAGGAACCTTCTTACTGTGGCCACCACACCATCGTACAGCCCACATAACAAAAATATAGAAAAATACGGTTCACATTTTCCCAATTCACATGTGACAGGGCTGTTTTAGTACAACATACAGTACCAGTCAAAGGTTAGGACATACCTACTCATTATTAATGAAGGTGTTTAGTGCAAAACACCATGGAAAGGCCAAGCATTAAATCAAACTCTACTCCTACGATCATGCAGGTTTCATGTTGCATTAAACACAGATTACAGTTTACAGTGTTCTGTCCGTCTAATCAGCATATTGTGAGCATCAGTATTTTCAATCATATTTTCCCCTGTATTTAATATAGTGTTCCCCGTAATGAAGTTGATGACAAGCCTGAAGATCAACTGCTGTAACATCTGTGACCTCTGAGGGTAAACTTGACCTGTTACAGAACCTGGATCTAAACTCTTCCAGTCTTATTTGAATTGATAAACAGACGTGATGAGAGATGATAACTTTCCTCCTCATCAGAAAACATTGTCGAGGTGTACAGGATGAGGAGTCGGAGCAACAGAAATGCGAGTTGGGAGAGCAGGGGATGGAGATGACGAAGATGGAAGAGGACGAAGGAGAAGTGAAGTGGAGTACACAGTCAGGTCAAACGCCTCATTTTTGGGTGAAACTAAGTTCACATTACCATAAAGATCCGTGAATGTGTATGTGTGTGTGTGTCATCTCCATTGCTGCGGGTGACACCATATTTGTAAGCAATTCATGGCAACAGATGGAGCGCTTATTGTGGTGGTGTGCACCAACACACACCCAGACTGAGAGATGCTTTTCATCAGTTCTCTGCCTGATAACTGATAGGAGGGTACTGTGTGTGTGTGTGTGTGTGTGTGCGTGTACGCGTGTGTGTGCGTGTACGCGCGCATGTGTGTGTACGTGTGTGCGTGTACGTGTGTGCGTGCGTGTACGCGTGTGTGCGGGTGCACGTGTGTGTGTGTACGTGTGTGTGTGTGTGTGTGTGCACGTGTGTGTGTGTGCGTACGTGTGTGTGTGCGTGTGTGCACGTGTGTGTGTACGTGGGTGTACGTGTGTGTGTGTGCGCGGGTGTGTGTGTACGTGTGTGAGTGTGCGCGGGTGTGTGTGTACGTGTGTGTGTGTGCGCGCGGGTGTGTGTGTGTGTGCGCGTGTGTGTGTGTGTGTGTGTGAGTGTGTGTGTGGGGGGTACATGTGCGTGTGTGTACGTGTGCACGTGTGTGTGTGTGCGTGGGTGTGTGTGTACGTGTGTGTGTGTGCACGTGTACGTGTGTGTGTGTATGCGTGGGTGTACGTGTGGGTGTGTGTGTACGTGTGTGTGTGTGCGCGCGGGTGTGTGTGGGTGTACGTGTGTGTGTGGGTGTACGTGTGTGTGTGGGTGTACGTGTGTGTGCGCGCGGGTGTGTGTGTGGGTGTACGTGTGTGTGTGTGTCTCTGAGCAGAAATTGAACCCTTGAACTGTGTTTAACCCTCCCCCCCTCTCGCTCTCTCTTGTTCTGTATATCCTTCGTCTGACCTGTATTGTTGCTTTCCTCCTTCCTCTCTCTCTTCCTGTTCTTGACACCTTCATTAATTTTATCTGTTTCTTTTCCTTTCTATCTCCCTCTCTCCAGCTCTCTCTCAGCAGGACATAAACTGCTCTCAGGTCAGAGCTCCATTTACCAGGTAAACTGCTGCGTTACTGCAGAATAGTTGCTGGTACGTAAATGCACACACACACTCATATGAATATATATAAATTAAAAAATTGAAAATAAATGTTGTGGCTTATATTGAAAATGCATATGATTATTATTATTTTATTATTATTATTATCACTATAGTACTTAACAAAAGTTATTTTCTAGTTGGTTAACAGCTAGAAGTCAGTCACTGTTAACACGTTGTTACTCTGTATCATAAAGTCAAACATTACAACAAAGTATGAAGACTTTTATCAAATTTTTTCTCCAGTATCAAACAAGAAGAAATATTCATTTTCAGATGTTAATTATTAGAAAAAAAAGAAACAATAACTTTGAGCTTTGTAGAATAAGACCATATAGCTTTTTTTTTTTTTTAAATCAATGACATGTTCATCTAACATATCAAAATTAAATAAAATATAATAATTTCATGATCTGTGATCGACAGTCAGTAGATTTTTAATGATTAGCAATGCATTTCAAATATTTCACTCCTCAGTTTCATGATATAGTGGTAAAATAAGCCAGGCATAAACATGTAATGTCTCCGTTATTTTGATATATTTAATACAGTTTTTGTTTTCATTCGATCCATTGCATTTCACTTGTAGATTAAATTCTTCTACAATACATATTAGATATATTAATTATTACATATATGTCTGAAATACAATAGAATATTATTTTTCTTCAGTTACTTATGTGTCAACAGTTTTTATTTGATGTAATTCATAATATTCAATTCTGTTTTGGAAAATCAAATAAATGGATTAGATGGATTCATATTTTGTTATACTGATAAAATTGTGTCTTATTGCAGTGCCAACGGTGTCATTCCGTGTTACCCCGCATTGCTTCACACTCTTTGTCATCCACTTTCTTCCTGTTATGAAAAATACATGTAAGCATGTGCACACACACATATCATGTTAGCATGCCTTGAACTCCTGACCCGAACTTGACCTGAAAGCCAGGTCATCAGAAGGGCAAAAGGCTTCTTTACCATTCACCGTAATAAAACTGTGTGTTTCTGTTAATGTCACACTGAACTACCATTACTACAGAGACACATCTGCACTGTGCATGACCATTATAGTGCACGTTGCTTCCATTGTGGGAAGAAAGCTATAGCTGGAGGAAGGCAGGATTTTGTCCTCGTTATTGGTCGTTGAATTTTAGGGGCTTAACACAATGAAATAAAATATCACCTCATTAAATTGTTTGTGTCTCAAAATTAGTATTTTTTTTAGTGTTTTAAAGGTTAACTGAAAATCTAAATTACAAGTAGCATATATAGAAATAAACAATTCTATACATACAAGAATGTGTTAGCATCTGTAAGCATAGCAGAATTATGGACAAAAACTTGACAGAATCACAGAAACTATATATCAGGCTCTCTTATGGTGTAAAAAAAAAGAGATGTAGGTGTGATTTCCTGAATTTTTCAACACAACTGCTCGACCCATTCCTTTATGATTGGGACCATTCTCCTGGCTATAAAGTTAAATAAAATAATGCAAATTTGAAATCAAGCCTGGTTTTCTTCATGATGAAGAAAGATTCATAGAAAGTACGTCATTTATGTATGTTGACACTGTGCAGTTTTTTCAACCCTATCTTTATGATTTCTTATTTGATTTAACCCATCATATTATCTCTGGATTACTAGTTCAACAATTAACCAAATATCTAAATATTTTTCATATAAAAATTCGTATTTTGAAGGATTCAAGTACTTACTGAACGCAGTAATGGCAAATAGATTAATTGTTACTTTAGTTCAATTGTTTTTACAGAAACTACATGAGGGAAGTTATGTTCTGACTGTGTGATGATAAGAATAAATAAATAAATGTGCTATTTATAACATTTGCTCTTTTCTGCAAATTTCCTTGATCACTTTTTTTGACACAGACACATTTAATCATTTTTCTCTCACACATACACACACTTACCCCCCTGGACACACATACACACACACACATACACACACGATCTGTCTGTAGTCTAAATAGGAAATGATCAGTCATTGGCTACAGGGAGGAGAGAGTGAACTCCATCCGAACTCTCACCTCCCTGTGACCTTTGACAGAAGAGGAGACAGGAGAGCAGTGGAAAACGCTAAAGAGGAGAATAAAGGCAAAACTGTTAAGAAAGTATAAACAGACAGCGGGTAAAACAAGTTGAAGAGAAAAGATAAGGAGATAATGATGGTTGGGAAAAGACAGAGAATACCGAAGAAAAAGTGGAAGGTAAGAGAATTTTGGTCTATGGGAGAAACCTTAAACAGGACATGAGCACAGCATGAAAAAAGAAAAAAGAGAATAAAGCCAAAGGAGAGGACAGAGATGTTGGTCTCACAGACTAAACACAAGGGGGCAGTGTTGGGACAGATTAGAATGTGCTCAGGACAGGACAGGGTGGGGCCACAAGTGGGAGGAGCATTAAAACCCTTGATCCCTAAAGAATTAGGAAAATCTACAAATGAAAAGTAAAAACATTGGGCAATCCCACATAGCGATGCCATGGCAACACCTAATCCTGTCGAACAGACAACGCCTTGTTGGCTAATACACACACTCAGTCATGCCACATTTATGTACACACAGTCATACAAACACACCCAAGCGTAGCAGCACACACGTAACAAAGCAGTGGTGGAAATAACACACCTCGTGTCTCATGCATAGTTGTGTGCACGTGTGCGTTTGTTTGTGTGACAGAAAGAGAAGGCACAGAGAATTAGGACGATTAGGAAAACTATCGGGCAGAATGTAGTCTCGGGCCTTTAGGTACTATTTCTTTGCATGTTCGGTTGGTTTCTTCTGTGACAGTGGAAGACTGTTTTCATTGGTATACCAGATCAATGGAAAACTGTTCTACACGGAACTGAGAAACAGCCTTTGTTCTCAGTTCTGCATTGTAACTATGGCAACGACCTGATGGGAAAACAAACTATAGCACCCACAGAGCACACTGGACTTGTTAAGGAAGCTTCTTCTCATGTAGGAAGATACTGCATATCTTCTGTAAGTCTGTGGTGGAAATCCTCCGTTGGGCAGCTGTGTCAGAGCCAGTGCCTCAAAGAAACTGAACAAACTGATGAAGAAGTCTGGCTCTGTGCTGCGGACTGCTGCTGAGCCGCTGGAGATGATTGTGGAAAGAAGAATGCTGGAAAAAATGCTCCACATCATGGACAACACTGCCCATCTTCTACATAACATAGGAATAAAACAACCAACTAAAATGTGTTAGTCTCTTTACTGGACATCACTGGAAGTTTGACAAACTTACCACCTCAAAAATGAAGGTGTGGTCACATGATCCATCATGACATGATCTGAGAAAGCCGTGAGCTTATAGACCAGGTGCAGAAGGGTCACAAGTCAATGGAGGCTGTTCCCAAGGTGAAGAAATACGGAGAGTTCAATGGTGTGGATTAAAGACTGCCTTCTTATATGTGTAAGCTGCATGCCAGGCTTTGAACAGCTCAGCTCAAGTATGAAAAACAAATCTCCTGACTGGACTGGGTCCAGTGGGAATAATTTGACTTGGATGAGTAGAAGCTTTTCATAAGAGTTTCCATTGTGCTGTGATGTCATCAGATTTTCTGTGGGTCACATTCTAATAGTCCTCAAAATGAGGTAACAATCACATGCTCTCATCATTCCACTGTTTGGATTAAACTGTCAAAATACAGTTAGAGGCACTGATAAATGGAACTTAACAATTCTATCAAACCGAGCTCCTGGCTAAATCCAACAAGCTCCCACAGTGAGCATATATATGACATGTTGTGGTTTAAATAACACAGGATAGTGGGGATTTGAAAGGTGTTGGGAAAAGACACTTCTAATAGGTCCACCTCGAAAATATCTCCATCTCGATGAGAACTCAGAAATGCTCACAATCTGGAATGATTTTCCGGGGCCAGTAGATGGAGATTACATCATCATTAAACACACGTAAAAACTACAAAAGAGGAACATTCGGATCATAGCTACTAACCTCATTTTCTTTTCTTGAAAACCTCAGAACCAAAACAATAGCTTGCGCTACTCAAAATAGCTCCAATTGTGTGAGCAGGGCCAATAGAGGACATTGCTTTCGAAAAAGGAGCAAAATATTATTTTTTGTGTTATTGGTATCATGCTTAGACTAGGGCTTGGACAAGCATTGCGCTGTGGTCCGAATTTGTTTCCCAGCTAGTAGCTCACAGCTGTACTAATCCACAAGGGGCAATGCTAGAGAAAATATGTATGGTGAAATTCCCACAGAATTAACACAAAGCAAACTGACATGGATTGAGCAGAGTTCAAAATGTAAAGAGCTGCAAAACATTTTGTTGCAGCAGATGTTTCATAATAATAATAATAATAATAATAATAATAATAATAATAACTTGGACTTATATAGCGCCTTTCAAGGTACCCAAGGTCGCTTAACAAAAGAAAAGAAGGGGGAAAGGGTAGGGCCGGAGGGGTGGGTTTAAGAAGAGTAGGACATGGAGAAGAGATGTGTTTTTAGATTCTTAGATAACTCCTCTGTGTGAAAATCCTGCTCGTCTCTTGCTTCTTCCAATCAAAAATGACAATCAAAAATATGTTCTCATGAGGTCTTACTCTGGGATTTGTACCAAGAACTGAAGGAGGAAGTTGAAAAGATGTGAGAAGTAGTGACACTGATACTAGTGTAGCTGGAGCATTCAGAGCTGGGATGCCTAAACTGGGAGAACGGCTCCAAAAGATCCAAGGAACAACATCAGAGTGTCACTCCAGGAACAGCTAAGATACTGCATAGACCCCTCAAGCTCCGAGAGCTCTGTTAGAGGACCTCAGCTTCAAAGGGCGACAACCAACAAGGGCAAGTGTGGAGTTCTATTACACTGCAGCATCCCCTCAGGGGTTTAGAAAGTAGAATTGAATTGAGTTGAATTGAACTGAATATGTTCATGCAGGGACTTCTCGATGAAACACAAGTAACTTTTTGATATTCCTGCAGTGTCCTCATGAGTGCTCCAAGCTTATTATTTGTTAGAGGTCTAACATGCTCATAAAAGATAGCGGGAAGAGGTAGTTTAAACTTCCTCCACCTATTTCTCAATCTTTTTTTAGGCATTATTTGCAATTTGGAAAGCTCAGTCAGCTGCTTTGTTTGCAAACAGCTGGTCCATAGGTGTGGTAACTCATCATGATGGATGTTAAAAAGTGTCCGAGTTACGAGGAGAAATCACACAAGCAGCAGAGCCTTAAAAGATGTGCACAAAATCTGTCAAAAACCAATGCTCTGCCAAAAAAAATCTGTCAGATGTAAAAATATACAAAATACACCCGATATGTTTGGAGCTACTGCAACTTACTGCCACTATAGTGCTGTTCATTCCAGAATTGTACATACATGCGTAGATCAGTCTGAAAATGAGCCCTTTGAGTAGTCAGTTACTTTTATTTTATATATATGTTCTAAAACTCTATGTCTGGGGTAAATTATGATGGAAGTTTTGTGGATGACTGCACCTGTTATACACCATGATTACAACCATGATGAGAAAAAATACAACAAAAGGTACACTAGAATGTGTCGTTCATTTTTGTAAATGGAACACGGTTACTGTCTACTCTTTGAACGTTGGACCATTATTCACCCATTCAAACAGCACTTCATTCCATACGTACAGCCCTTTTTTCACACAACGACAAACCAATGCAAAATCAGGGGACATTTGTTGGGTGTTCGGCATAAGAATATGTCAAAGTGTAGATACCGTGAGGGGGAGGTTGAACCAGAACTAATCCAGATGAAGATCAATTTTTGTGAATAGAACCGAAGAAGAAGTATATCCTCGTTTGGATTTTTCAACATTGACATCCTGATGTCTCTTAAACATAACATTTATAAAAGAAAACCCTCGATATTTATTCTATTGAACGTTTGTCTGCACAAATGCTTTTCATTTTTGTTTAATGACACCTGGAAGATTCCAGGATAAAAGAGAGACATTACTGGTGTTTTGTTTGATTAAACAAATACTTACACTAAAGTGAAAAGACATTGAAAAAGAGAAAGCCAAAGTATTAAGGGAAGCAAGTATCATGAATGTGAAAATAAGGGGAATTGGTCATTTATAAGCTTGTGCTCCAATTCACCACTCAAACATGTTAAAGCACAAACTCTTTTAATGTTAACAGTGTCCCACCCAATTCCACAGCTGTGAGTAGTGAAGACAGAACAAAGTCCACCTTGGAATAGCTAGGCTCAGTAGCAGAGATAATGAGTGGAATCATGACACCAGCCTCTGGCATCGAATCATAACATGGAACCATGTGGATCAGTCTAACAAAAAATTCATTTAAGTTAAAACACACACCACAACTTCCCATCCCTTCTTTAAAAGTTATTTTGTCTTGAAAAGTGTGTGACAAAGAGAGAGAGAGGGAGAGACAGTGGCCTGTTCCTCAGGTTGAACTGTAGGGGGCAGTGCAGCGTGCCAGATGGTACAGTGGAAGGTGTGTGTGTGTGTGTGTGTGTGTTTTGGGGAAGGCATAAATCTTAACACTACCGGTGGTGGTATTTTTCAGGGAGTCAATGGATCTCATTTCTCAGTCTCAAGGGTGACAGAGAAAAGACCAGGATAAAATGTATAACTTATTTATGTATTTCTTCCCCTTTGTCTCTCTCTCTCTCATGCACACACGCACGTGCACACACACCCTTACACACTACATAGAGCCACCAGCGGCAGTGTGTTCAAGTGTTAAAAGTAATCATAATATAGATTGGGACCCTGTGGCTTTTGTAAGATGATACATGGAACGAGAAAGAGTCATATTTCTACTTATTAGCGAATTATCATGTCTATTTGGGTGAGTGAGAAATACTATATAGTTTTCAGTCTGTGGGCCATTACATAAAATCAAATAACTAAGGTTGACAAGCCTCTCATGGACTTACATTCAGCTGGTGAAGATAGGGTCACATCTTGACATAGTTTGAGATTTCACAAGTTCGGAGAGTACAAGCATATTTGATTTATTCTTTAAGCTCTATTCATAAAGAAGTTCACTATGCCTCCAGTAAAGAAACAAGTATGAGAAGCGTACTCATACTTAAATGGTTAACAGTTACTTTTAATGCTCTTAATGGTCTTACGCCTTTCTAAACTCATAAGTTAATGAGAAATTATCCCAATAAAACTTTCATAAAATATTTTTAGGTGTTTATTTTACATCCTCAATTCCCAAAAATTGGGATGCTGTGTGAAATGCAAATTTAAAAAAGAATGTAAGGATTTGTGAATCCCATAAACATATTTGGAAACAACTTGGAAAACATCGCAGCCATACATTTCAAAAAGTTGAAAAAGGCTTTTTTTCTGTAAAAGGGGTTGGACAGAATTTTCCACAAATATGGAACTTCACTTTCAAGATTTTTTGGGAACTTCCAATAATACAAAAGTCAAAACCAGCAATGCGAAAATGGAGATTTATTATTTTAATTTGGGTTAGGGTTAGGGTTGTCTAATTTTGGATGCATCAACTCTTAAAAAGTGCAAATTTGTTATCTTTTTAAGATGGTTATATGGTATTTTTCCCATGTGTTGTGCAATATGTTACAAGACATATCACTAGCAAAATTATTCATTAACAATACAGTTGAGGATTTGTGCTTTGAATCTGCAGGCTGCCACTAAAAGTCACAGAAAGGTCATGCAGCCTAAATATTCTAAATAATCTGTCTGGAAGAACCAATGCTGGTCAATCCTGACTACTCTAGCTTGAGCACAGTAAAGAGGGTACACAACTATCACTGTTTCCACTAGACAAGATAGATGCCCTGCTGTTTGGCAAAAAATTCAACATGGCTGTCGTTGTTAGTTGTGGGATTGGAAGTTTAATAATTTAGTTTCTTCTAAAAAGGTTGTAAGTCTCAAAGGGAATCTATGCAATCTACCAAATAATTTGTAGACGACGGACATTAAAATCTGGCCATAAATCAAGTTTTCTGATATTTAGATGCACCACATTAGAAGCTAAAGAGTTTGGAGAGAATCCATGCACAACAACCCCCCCCCCCCCCCCACACACACACACACGGAGGGTTAAACCTTGGTTAAACACTCCTATGTGAAACAGTCCTTCTCTCTCCCTTTTGTACAAACACGCACAAATGGTTTGAGGCAAATATTACTTCATCCTAAGTATTTTCAAATCATGTGATGACAGAAAGAGAGAGAGTGAAAGACACACGTTACTGCTGTGGTTTTGGGTTGAACTCTGGTGTTTGCTCGAGGTTAACGAGCTCTTACCGTCTTGTTATCACACTGATGAAAGACAGAGTGAGAGACAGAAAGAACAAAAACTTTCCAGAGAGAGGTGAATGGGTATAATCATTTGCTTTTCTTTTAAAGAGGCTGCTAAATAAACCTTTCCATTTTGTGATTGTGCATCTGTACTTGTGTGATATATCAATGATCATACTTAAAACCAAGCAATAGATTTTGTGTGTCTTCAAGTCTTGACCACGCCTACTGTCTGCTCTTCTAGTTACCCTGCGTCTTTTGTTTGTCTGTGTGTGTGAGCATTAGGCTATTCCTTTTGCTAATATTCTTTACTATTTTTAGAATTGGTCACATTTATACAAGTAGTTAGGTTTTGGGAGCTTTTACACATTTAATAGACATTTGATAATGTTCTCACATACAAAGCAGAACGGTTTCACCTTTCAGCAAGAGGCTGAGTACATAAAACTGGTCAATCACTTTGTGGCATTGTGTAGGAACAATGGGCCTCATGCAAGAACCGTTCGTACGCACAGATTTGTTCTTAAATCGTGCGTACGAGTGGTTTAAGAGAATTTGCGCTTTTCGTATTTTACGTTTTCTTTCAGGTACGAACAGAATTTACGAGTGATCCAGACCTGTCGTAGGAGTTTCCTAAAATATTCCGCTGTTATTCCAATCAAGTGTGCTTGACTAATGGATTGTATATTTAATTACTTTGAAGCAAACATAAATAAATATATACATTATACCCCATAATTATGCTGACATTATTCTGTTATACTTAAATTATGCACTAATTGAAGATTAATTTGACTCTGTATATAACAAGGTCAATGGGAAGCGTAACCAGCGGCCATGGGCGTCAGTTTGATTTCAGAAGTGCTGGGGACAATTACCATAAACCTGAGAAAGGTTTGAAAAGTGCTGGGTACAAGCTAGGCCCATTACTTCCGAATTGAGGTTTCATGATAAATAATAGGCATTGCATTAGATGATGCGTATTGACGCGATATTGTCCCCATATTAAAATTTAAAAGCCATCTGCACGGTCTTGTTTAGGCCGTCGGAAACAACTTAAGAGTAGGCCCTATTCGTATTTCAAATTCCGCATTTTAGTACAAGACACAATTTCGGTTATTGCACAGCCCTTGACACACCAACAAATCTCAGACAAACCTCGACCAAGCAAGAGTGCATCAGGAGACGTAGCCTGGCTACAATCAGCCCTTGCCCTGACAAAGTTTTCAAACATTGCCAGGCTATGAAACGACGGGCAAGAGTGAACGAGCAGCAACCCCTCTGTGAAATAAGTTTTCATTCATTGTCTATCTCTCCTGATATGCATCATAAACACTGACGAATCTTCACCTGCAACACCAGCGACGTCTTTCATCGCTCGTTACACTGTAACAGACTGCAGACCGCAAGCGCAGTGTGTGGGAGCGGAGCGAATTCAACATAGTTGCTATTCAGCAATGGGGGCTGATCGCAAGCGCATTCATACAAGGAGAGTGAAAGCAGAGCGGATCAAATAGCCTTTGGTTAGGAGAATGCCATGATATAAAATTGTAGTTTTTAGGAAAGCAGAGTAGTCTGTTACATGCATGATGCACAGACTGGTCAAATCAATACATCCACATTTGTTATAGCCGAGCGCTGCACTAGGAGGGCGAGGACTGGCTAGGGGAGGGGCGTTCTTGAGCAGCGTCCCTAGCCTGAGCTCACCAATTCAGCTTCTGCACCAAAAGCGGCGTTTGCACTTTCTCTACTTTTTTAAAGTGGTGGGGACAAATCTGCTCGTCAGACAAAGTGCCGGGGACGCGTCCCCACCGTCCCCGGCGGAAATGACGCGCCTGCCAGCGGCTGACTTGCTACTTTTGGATGCCTTAGCGCGTCAGGCTTTTGGGAGAGAGCGTGTGCTCCGAGACGTGTAGATATCCTGCAGAGATAGACGAATGGCTGACATTGCGATTTAGATTGCCAAGGACTTTGCTGCTGCAGATATGCAGCTTGCTAGAGCCACAACTCCAGAGAGAAACACGCCGATCAAACCCAATTCCACCACACGTCCAGGTCCTCACCACCCTTGGATTTTTGGCCACTGGAACCTTTCAGAGGGAGATTGGAGACAGATCAGGGGTGTCCCAGTCCTCTGTGAGTCGTGCGCTCCCCTTGGTCATCAAAGCTCTCATCAGTTTATCACCCATGGTACATCAGATTCCCATACACCGCTGTCCAACAAGTACAAATTAAGAGGGACTTTCATGCCGTGGCTGGACTGCTAAACATAATCGGAGCAATAGAGTGCACACATATACGCATCAAAGCACCCGTGCTGTTGTGGAGCGCACTGAGCTGAAGGCCAGGTGGGGGTGTCTCCATACACCGGGGGGCAAACTGCTCTATAGCCCAGAGAAGGCATGCCAGATTTGCACAATATAGCCATGAACGAGGGTCTCCTACTACCTGAACCAGCCCAGGCAGACCAGAAGGTGTGGTGCCAGAAGACCCCCCTCTTGGACCACCCCATGAAAGAGCCATCATGATGAGGCAACAACTCGATGACAGTCATCGAGCACCTGGCCATGGCGAGACGTTTTTTTTTTTTAAGCCATTTTCATATCAAACCATTTCTTTTTTATTTCGGTGACATTACGAACTACAGGTGACACGGAATTAACAGCACTCGTAATAACTTCCCATTTCTTGGCTTTAGCAGGTCCCGTAATTCCACTGCTGACTGCTAAAAATGACAGATTTTCCTTTTTGGATCTCTGAAAGCAGAACTTCAGTCTCAGAGCCCGTAAATTTGTTCTTTTTGCGCCTTGGTGCCATTCTCATGACTCAACACTCAACACGTCCTGGCAAAGGAGAGAGGAAGCACAGCCTTATATGGTATTATTTTGGGTGTGGAGTATAAAAATCTACTATCCTCGTGCACGTGCACTTAAATACGCACGAGTGGGATTCATCATTTATGCAGGTCGTTTACACACCTTTTCCGAAGTTAAGAGCGTTTGTTGAATCTGACGTGGCGTGTTCGTACGAGACCTTCGTCCGAAGAAAGTGAGAGAAATTTAGAATAAAAATTCGAAAATGTTCTTCCATGAGGCCCAATGACCTCATCTTCAACACAAACCAAACAAAATAGATGATTGTGGATTTTAGGAGGACCAAGAATGAGCCAACCATTGTCTCCATCCTAGGTGAAGAGGTGGAGGTGATAGAGGAATAGATATATCTGGGAATCTACCTGGACAGAAGACTGAACTGGAAAGGCAACTCAGAGGTTGTCTTTAATGACGGAAATATAACTGTACTTTTTTCAGGAAGCTTAGGTCCTTCAGTGTATGCACCAAGATGTTGCACGTCTTCAAAGGTCTGTGGTGCAGAGTGCCGTCTGCTGCAGCCATCTGCTGCCCCAGCAGACTCAAACAAACTCAGCAAACTAGAAAAGAAGGCTGGCTCTTTGGAGCCCATGGAGCTGATTGGAAAAGAAAAAAAAAGAGAACAAGTTAATACACATAAAGAACACTGTCCATCCTCTTCATAACACTGTGGTAAACAGAAGCGTATGTGAAGCGTCTCCAGATACAAGAGGTCTTTCCTGATAGCAGCAGTGACTCTTCATCATGAAAGCTTTTGATGATTGTTTTTAAAAAAAAATACTGCATAATTTCCCTTTGGGATGAATACAGTATTTCTTCATTTCACATGTTTCAGTTTTAACATAATGAGTTTGTCCACATACCCATGGAGGTGAAAAGTAACTTCATCAGACTGCAGGCTTACTTTCGGTTCCTAGAGTTTCTAAAAGTAGAACGGGAGGCAGATGCTTAGGTTATCAGTCGTCTCTCTTGTGGGACCAGCTTCCAGTATGGGTTTGGGAGGCAAACCTTTAGTAATCTCTACCTTTAAGATTAAGTTTAAAACTTCAATAAAGCAGCAAGGTAGGAATGGCTCAGGTGACCTGGAACCGTTCCTTAGTTATGCAATAGGCTGAGACTCCTGGGGGATTTCCTGTGATGCACTGAGCACCTCTCTGACCCCTCTTTCCTATCTTCCCAAACATAACTCCAATCTTCTTAAAGATGGTACTGGAGGCTAAGGTAATGCCAGCCAGTGTAACTTCATGCTAAGAGTGTTTCTAAGTGGTTTAGGTCCAAACACATTAACATTAGTTTTGTCAGAAATTAGAAGCAGAAAATCACGTCATCAGGTAATATCTTAATTTATTTCAATCTTTTATTAGTTACTATAGTTTTCCTACTCTTTGTAAAAGACTAATACTTGCCGATTAAAGTGTCCGTTGGAGTAGTAGGCCTAAAGAGGATGATGCCTGTTTTTTTTTACCGTTTGTGTCGTTTTTCAGATTTAAAGATGTCAGGGAAAAAAACAAAAGAGTATTCTTTCATACTGGGCGGCAAAGGCTCAGCCATCCAAAAAGGTTTCCAGTGAAATGAGGTGCCGGTGGAAGGTGCAGTGATTGAGATAGCAAGGGAAACGGGGGAGACAGTGACAATGGAGTGTGAGGTGGATGATGCTGCAGAAACCTAAAGAACACCATTTGTACTGGAAGGGGAAAAATAAAAACATGTCTTAAAACGTATATTCAAAATGGTAATCTTTTCACAAAGATACTGCAACCTAGTGCCAAGCGATTGTGAGGTGTAACTTTTTCGGAAGATACAATTTTGTGATACAAATGTATTACTCTTTTGAATGCATATTGTTTTCAGAAGCAAAACGCTTTATTTGTGAAGCCCCAGCCAACTAGCCGGACTACTTACTTCACCGCCAAAACGAGGCTGTAACTCAGCTCACAGGACGCAGTGGGGGGTAGGAAAATGTTCATAAATAATATTACTAGTATGGGATGTAGTACAGCTTCATGTCAAAAGAGGAAAACTATCCCTTTAAAGAGACTTGAACGTGTTATTGGGATTAAAGGAACTGCATTAGGCTGGTTTAAGTCATATTTATCTGATAGATTTCAGTTTGTGCTTGTAAATGAAGAATCTTCCTCACACACCAGAGTAAGTCATGGAGTTCCTCAGGGTTCTGTGCTTGGACCGATTCTTTTCACTTTATACATGCTTCCATTAGGTAACATTATTAGACAGCATGGGATTGCCCCTCAATTTTAAATGCTCACTATTAGAAAATATCAAACAGCCAGAGGGGAGAGGGGAGGGGTCTTCCCGCACCCCTGTTGCCTGGTTGCTGCCTGGGGCGGGGGGGGCCAGGAGGAGGAGTTGTCCTGCTGCTTCGGGGTCTGTGGTGGCTGGGGGGCTGCTGGCCCCCGGATGTGCCCGCTACGCCACACTCCAGCGGAAGTGGGGGATGGATGCATGTGCTGTGCAAGTGTTTGTGGATGTGTTTTTTTTTTTTTTTTTTTATGTATGTATGTATGTATGTATGTATTTATTTATTTTTTATTTTTTTTCCCTGTTATATGATTTATGGGGTGACTGGGTCTGGGTCCTGCTGTCCTCTGGCCTGCTTGTGCTGTTCCTGCTGCTCGCGGCCTCACCCACCTGTGGGCATGTCTTGACTCCCGGGGCGCTTGCCCAGGGGCACTGGGGCAGGCGCTGGCCCACTGCGGTTGGCTGTCTGGGGCGCCTGGCCCTCTTGGGTGTTGGGCGGGGCCCCTGCCGGGGGGTTTTGGTGGCGCTCGGGCTCATGGGGGCCGGTTCCGGTGCGCGGCCCATGTCTGGGTGGCGGGGGCCTGGTGGGGCTGGTAGGATGCCGCCTCTGGTCGCCGGGGGGGCTCTGCCCGATGCTTGTGGGGGCTCTGTCCGGGAGCTTCCTCTGCTGTCTTCTGGGGGGATGCGTGGTTGTCCCTATGGTGGGCTTCCCGGGTTCTGTGCTCCTTGGGGGCTGTTAGTGGCCTGGGTCTGCGGGCCCTCTCGGCCTGCTTCTGATTGCTGGGGGGGGGGGGGGGGGGGGTTGTGACACTATACACTGATATTTAAGCATGGTTATTATGTGGGACCATCTATGTGTATTGCATGTTCATGCACACACACACTCACACACACACACACACTCACACACACACATTCATTAGCCCAGTAGCATGCTCACTAAGCAGTTGTTGTGCTGTCCTGTGGTTTAAGGTCACCTGTGTATTATATGAGATTGCTGCTGCTTGTGTTATTTTGTTTGTGTGTTTGTTCTCTGCTTGTCTGCTTACAGGTGCTCCTGGTGCTTCTAAGGTTGGATTCCCCACAAAAGCCGTGAATTGTCTTCAGTTTTGTTTCTACAGGTGTAGCAGCTGGTTGTCTGATTTTTCATTGTTTTTTATATTTGTCTCTTCATGTTTCTGTTCTTTTTTTCTCTTCTTCGCTTTCCCTCTCTCTCTGTCCCCCGGTCCGTTTCGGCAAAAAAAAAAAAAAAAAAAAAGACAGCATGGCATAAATTTCCATTGCTATGCTGATGATACTCAGCTGTACTTATCTATAAAACCAGATGAACCCAATAGGTTGGTCAGACTACAAGCATGTCTTAAAGACATAAAGACCTGGATGACTCAGAACTGTCTGCTTCTAAATTCAGACAAAACTGAAGTCGTTATCTTTGGACCTGAGCGTTTCAGGGAGAAATTGTCTAGCTATATAGTTACTCTAGATGTTATTTCCTTGGTTTCTAGTTCTACAGTGAGGAACCTTGAAGTTATTTTTGACCAGAATTTATAATTTGAGGCACATATAAAACAACAATTCTTTATTATTGGGCTGTCCCACAAATTCTCTGAAAAGCCTTCAGCTGATCCAAAATGCTGCAGCCAGAGTTGAGAACTAACAGCAGAGATCATATTTCTCCAGTCACCCATGTTCCTCTTCTCAATTCTGGTTAGCTTCATTAGCTCCTCATTTTCACAGTTGTTTTTTTTTTGGGTATCTCAGCTTGTCTGTGCCTTTTTTCTTTGTAATAAATTCAGTTCAATTTTTCTCATTCCACGCCTTGTGACATAAGGTTTGTTTTCAACACAACTGCTACATTGAATACTGTATTCTGCTCTCACAGTATTAATGTAGCAGCCCTCGGAATGAAACGCGGTTGGAGTCTCGAAACGGGTGCATTCTGTTTCTTTATTGTAGCTCCTTCAGCACCGTGAAACTAAAATTTAATACACACAAACAATATGGTTCTCAAAAACACACAATAACTATCCTAAAATCTTAAGTCCATATACAAAACATAATTCATCACATTCACATTAGGCATCCAACAAGTTACACGCAACAGTCCGATAAAAAGTCACAAATTGACACAGTTACACCTTCATCATAACGCTATCTATATTCAGCATTTTACAACATCAATAAAAGCATAAAAACAAGGCATACCTCGCTCCACTTTCCAAGGGTGCAAAACTAGCAGTCCATACGAATCCATACAATAAGCAGTCCGTACGATGAACAGTCCATACGATACGATAAGCAGTCCATACCATAAGCTGTCATCAGTAGTCCATCATGGAATTTCAACGCCACAAAGTGTGTGCGCGCTGATCCCTGTGTGCGTTGTGCTCAACCGCATGAAGAAAACGCCAATATTCGTTTCTAAGAGGCCGCCATGTTGGCACCTAGTGCTGGGCGGTATACCGGTTCACACCGAATACCGGTTTATAATTTCATTATGATATGAATTTTTAATATACCGCCATACCGGTGTATTTGATAACACAACGGGGGGGGAACGCTGCGTCGCGCGACATTGTTTGAGACGGGACCCTTTTCAGTGTTGCGCTTCTAAACACGCATGTTTACTGTCTATTTTTAACTCTATTTAAAAAATACTGGTATTCATTAAGCTGCATTTCCTTTCCTTGCTCTCCCTCCGTCTCTGTCAGTCATGCGTCTCTCTCACATAGCCTACACACACACACACACACACACACACACACACACACACACACACACACACACACACAGCCCCTCCCCTCCGTGCACACCGCGTGTGACTCCATCAGCGCTATCATCCCTGGAAGCATGGAAGCTTGCTAGCTTCAGCGTCGCGTTAGATTAGCTCAACCGAAAGAAGACGGCTGGTGAAATTCACAAAAGGTTGGTATCACGTGCAACTTTATAAAGTCACACATTAAAAAGTCCTATAAAAATATTTTTAATACAATGTTGTCCCGTTCCGACCCGACCCATAGCAAACAAGCGATTACGCCTTCTTTATAAAGTTAACTAGTCGCAAGTTTGCCGTAAAAAAAAATAAAAAATGTAGTTGGGTTGTCGAGGTCAAAACACTAGCAGCTGTGAATCAAATAAAGTAGGTTTTTTAAACTCTTACACTGAATGTTTGCTGCTTCAATCCAGATGAGTATTGAAAAATATTTTCCGCGATTGAAAAAGAGACCAGCCTGAACCGGAGGTATCAGTCTGAAACAGAGCTGAACAGTCCGACCAGTGTAATTAGCTATGTTATTAATTTGTTTACAATGAAGATGTGAGTATTAATACAATAAAGTTCTGTGTGACCAATTATTAACAAAGGAATTATTTTGAAGAATTTTTAATTTTTAATTCTGTTCTCAATCTGTCGAAAATGCTGTGAACACCTAATTATGCATGAAAAAAAAATACCGTGACATACCGTGAAACCGTAATAACGTGAAAAAATACCGTGATATGTATTTTTGGTCATACCGCCCAGCACCATTGGCACCCTCCACTGCGCATGTCTGCGTCCTACGTCGTTTCAAAATAAAGGTCTAACACACTAAGTGGTCAGTTACACTCCCACCAAATCATGTTATGATGAATTACAACAAGAATGAATCAACAATGATTTTCCCTTTTTTTTCTCGTTTACGGACAAAGTACACAATTCAAAAAATATCACAGGCTAAACCCCAAATACATATATTTACATATACACCCATAAACGGATTTTGTGCCGTGTCAATGTAGTGCCATTGCTTGGTATCTGTACTACTTCTTATCAGTTGCACACGGTTGGCCACGAACACATGAAACCGACGTGCTTTGTTTGAGATGTATGCCAACACCACCTGGGAGTCAGTCCAAAAGAATTCTTCATCAATCTTCAATTGCAATTCAGACCCTAACATGACACTGATTCTGGCTGCGGTGACAGCGGCTGACAGTTCCAACCTCGGAATGCTCAAGATTTTCAGTGGGGCGACTCTTGCCTTTGCCACCACGAGGCTACAATGGATCTCTCCCTTGTCGTCTCTGTATCTTAAGTAGGAGCACGCGCCATACCCTGCACTGCTGGCATCCGCAAAGTGGTGTAACTCAATTTTGACAATTTTACAGAGGTTGCTTGAGGCATTACATCGAGGTATGACAATCTGCCTTAATTTTCTGAGTCTTCCATTCCTCCCACCAGAGAACTTCAAGTAATTACGGCATTCAGGCATGACAGAGAACTGATGAAATATTTTCTCAATGTCGCATATCACAGCAACAGCCTCCTTTCTAAAGCGCAGTAGTACTCCCACCAAGTTATTGATCAATTCAGGGCCTGTTAGTAATGTGTCATTCAATGAGATCCCATTAAGCTTGGCAGAGCAATCAAACACAATCCTAAGTTTATCTGGTTTCTTAGGGTGGTACACTCCATGATGTGGGATGTACCACACTGTCTCCTTTCCAGCAGCTGTAGGAGCCAGTTCTGCATCACCTCTTTCCATCATATCTCTCATAAAGGCTGCGTACTGGTCGTAATATTGCTTGTTGTCCTTCAACCTTTTCTTTAGGTGTTGCAGTCTAATGGTGGCCAACCTTTTGTTGTTTGGTAGCCCTGGAGCCTCAGCGTCCTTAAAGGGCAGTGGCATTTCATAATGTCCATTGTCTTTCTGCTTAATATTGGCACTAAGAAACTGGATAAACTGCACATCATCCTGGGACACAAATTTGTCCTCATATGTTTTTTCATTGAAGTCAGATTCTAACACCCTTAACACGTCTGGAGCCGATGGCACTGGGATTTCCTTCACTGATATTCGATGAACATGACTTTGATTTCCCTGCCTGTCTAAATGAGGATTCACTGATCCAATGATGCTCCAACCTAATGCAGTTCTTTGAGCAAAGGGCTCATGTTCATTGCCTGCGATGACATCCAGTGGGGCTAGTGCTGACGGGCAATCATACCCAATAAGCAATCCCACTTCGCAGTCTTGCAAGGGTGACATCTTGCTCTTCAGGTGTTTCAAATGTGGCCACTGGAGTGCGGTACTGGTTGTAGGAATATGTGACTTATCGACTGGAATGAAGTCCCGAGTGTAAGCTTGACCCACTTTAACATACACCTCAGAGTTTAATCCTCGAACCTGTAGACTGCTAACAGCCTTACTTGCTATTAGTGTATTGGCAGCAGTCATGGTGCTCAACTTAAGTTGTACTGGGAGTCCGTTCGCACCGAGTTCAGTGGCCAAATCCTCTAAAATAAAGGAGGAGTCACTCTGTGTGTCAAGCAAGGCATAAGTGAGAATTTCCTTTCCTGGTACTGCTGTTGAAGATACAAGAACTGGGACAATGCTGGAAGTAGCTGAAGCGTGCCGCGTTAGGGCATGTGAATTGACAATATGAGTTTCCTCCGTTGTACGCTCCCCTATGGCCCCAGGGTCAGTTGGCATGGTTTCGTTTGGGGTTACTTGCCTGTCTACGTGCAGACATGTAGGGTGACGTCGGCCGCACGCGCTGCAAATATGGCGCCTTTTACAGTCTTTAGTAATGTGTCCCTTTCTTAAGCAGCCAAGACAGAGTTGATGTTCATAAATTAATGCTCTTTTATCATCCATGGATTTTGCAGTAAAGGTTGGACATCTAGCAATACCATGGGCTGCATCCTGGCAACATAGACATGGTGGCCATGTTCTTGACGGTTCTGTCTCCATGGAGGAGTCTTTCGCTTGGGTGACTGTGCTTAGGGATTTGGCTCGCTGCGGCATCCTCTCATCCGTTGTTTTAGTGTTCAACAAGAATGGTGACACAATGGGGTTACATGCTATTCGTGCTTCATTTGCCATGAAATCCACAAAGCGTGCAAAGCTTGGATAATTTCCATCCTTGTCCAGTTCTTCTACAACCGTGCGACTCCACCTGCAAACCAGCCAATCAGGAAGTTTCTTAAGAAGTCTGTGGTTCTCCTCACAGTCATCAAGAATGCTTAAACCCTTTACATGTGGCATAGCCTCAGCACATCCCTTGAGATATTCAGCAAATTCTATTCAATTCAATTCAATTCATTTTTATTTATATAGCGCCAAATACAACAAATGTCATCTCAAGGCACTTAGATAGTAAGTCCAATTCAAGCCAATTGGAATTCAATTAATTAATAATAATCATAATTCATAAAATAATCCAATTCGTTCATATAGAGCCAATTCAAAAACAATTTCCTAGCTAAGAAAACCAACAGATTGCACTGAAAACTTTTTGTTTTTCGGTCCAATCTCCCGGCCTGAGCGTGCCTGAGGCGACTGTGGAGAGAAACGACTCCCTTTTAACAGGAAGAAACCTCTGGCAGAACCAGACTCAGGAAGGGTGGCCATCCGCCTCGACCAGCTGGGGTTTGAGAAGACAGAAAGGGGGGGAGGGGGCCGCGGCGGCGGCGGCACTGTAACACCATTCAAAGGATATCTGTTGGAACAGGGAAACACGAGTTAATGACCACAATAATATCACATATACATAAAGAGAGTAAAGTGAGGAAAGGTGTGACAGATGAGCTCCCCCAGCAGTCTAGGCCTATAGCAGCTTAAAGGCCTACAGAAAGCTGACACTACACCAAATACATAATGATAATACATACACAGAGGAACAATAATGATCATTGGACTCTACACCAAAACATTTCATAAACGCATGAAATTTGCGATTTTGAATTTGCCGCTAGGAAACCTTCCTGGAATTCCAGACTGGGGGCGGGGCTTCCGTGTGACGTCACAAGTGCCATGGTTTTTCCTGGCTGCCTCAGTGTTGCCAATTTAGCGACTTTTGGCCATCTCTGGCGACAAAAAAAAAAAATCTAGCGACTTTCGGGCTCAATCTGGCTGAATCTAGCAACAATTCAACTTGTTTTGTGAGTGACAAATCAGTTGCCCCGCGACACCATACAAGCCGAGACAGAAGCACTGCAGGACGGTGGCAACCCGGCATTTCCTGTCAAAACCGCAGTTTCAAGCTAGCTACGAGGGTAGGTTCACTTCCTGTTTTCAAAACAAAAGCACCAATTGTATCGTAATGGCTTTCCCTATGATAAAAGGCAACGGGTATTTTATTTTGTGAAAATAACCGGAAGTGCGTTGCTCACTGCGGCTAGCTTTAGTAGCACCGAATTCGTCGGAACAAAATTGTAAACAGCCGGTATTTTGTCAGGTTTTCAACACGTTGGGGATCTAAACGACTACTTTCTCGCCTGAAAATGTTTCAAATGTTGCGGGGACAGAGGAAGCAGAGAGACCTGCGGTCTTGTGTCTGTGTCTCCCTGTCCGCCTGCCTCCTCTCTGGTGAAATCAGCCGGAGCCATCCCGCCGTGTTCAGCTCCCTGCGGTGCGGACACTCAGGGGGAATCCACCTGGCGGAGAGCGGACACACCGCGGGATGGTTGAAATCATCAAGAGCGATGGCGATCATCAAGAGCCCCGACGTGGACATGATCGCTCTGCCGGCTGATTTCCGCTCTCCACCTGGCGGAGAGTGTGTTCGCTCTCCGCCAGGTGGATTCCTGTCCGACCGCAGGTCCCTCTGCTTCCTCTGTCCCCGGTGGTGTGACCTGCTGGTGCTGAGGGCAACACACGCACTTCGTACATCTACTCGCAATAAAAACTGCACTGAACCCAACGTTTTATATTTCCAAGCGACGTCCCGCGGCACACATCGAAATTTGCCGTGAAGAAGCTGTCCAGGTCTGGCAATCTGCTGGCTTCGCTACTAGAACTACTGGGGGTTGTTCCAGCAGCTGGCACTCGCGACGTCACGCACCTGTCGTTCCAGTTTGCCAAATTCGAGTCAAATGTGGTGATAGTTTATTGGGCCTAATCAGGACTATCCAGGGGCCTAAAATTATTTTAAAATCATAAAAAAATTCCATGGTATATAAGGAATCGATCTGCTATTTCAGTTTTGTGCAAAAAAATCACCTTTCTGTAGGCCTTTAACTATGGGATGTTTCAGGATCACCTGAGCCATCCCTAACTATAAGCTTTATCAAAAAGGAAAGTTTTAAGCCTGGTCTTAAAAGTGGAAAGGGTGTCTGCTTCCCGGACATTTACTGGCAGCTTATTCCACAATAGAGGGGCCTGATAACTGAAGGCTCTGCCTCCCATTCTACTTTTAGAAACTCTGGGAACCTCAAGTAAACCTGCAGTTTGGGAACGAAGTGCTCTGTTAGGAAAATATCTTATAATGAGATCTTTAAGATATGATGGAGCTCGGTCATTAAGAGCTTTATATGTAAGGAGAAGAATCTTAAATTCTATTCTGAATTTAACAGGGAGCCAATGAAGAGAAGCTAAAACTGGAGAAATATGATCTCTGCTGTTAGTTCTCGTCAAAACTCTGGCTGCAGCATTTTGGATCAACTGAAGGCTTTTCAGAGAATATGTGGGACAGCCCAATAATAAAGAATTACAGTAGTCCAATCTTGAAGTAACAAATGCATGAATTAGTTTTTCTGCATCACTCTGAGACAAGATGTTCCTGATTTTAACAATATTACGTAGGTGAAAGAAGGCAGTCCTAGAAACCTGTTTTATATGCGAGTCAAATGATAAGTTCTGGTCAAAAATAACTCCAAGGTTCCTCACTGTAGAACGAGAAGCCAAGGAAATACCATCTAGAGTAACTATATAGCTAGACAATTTCTCCCTGAAGCGCTCAGGTCCAAAGATAACGACTTCAGTTTTGTCTGAATTTAGAAGCAGACAGTTCTGAGTCATCCAGGTCTTTATGTCTTTAAGAAATGCTTGTAGTCTGACCAACCTATTGGGTTCATCTGGTTTTATAGATAAGTACAGCTGAGTATCATCAGCATAGCAATGGAAATTTATGCCATGCTGTCTAATAATGTTACCTAATGGAAGCATGTATAAAGTAAAAAGAATCGGTCCAAGCACAGAACCCTGGGGAACTCCATGGCTTACTCTGGTGTGTGAGGAAGATTCTTCATTTACAAGAACAAACTGAAATCTATCAGATAAATATGACTTAAACCAGCCTAATGCAGTTCCTTTAATCCCGATAACATGTTCAAGTCTGTGTAATAAGATACTGTGATCGACCATATCAAATGCAGCACTGAGATCCAACAGGACAAGCACAGACACAAGTCCGCTATCAGAGGCTAAGAGGAGATCATTGGTAACTTTCAGCAGTGCAGTTTCTGTGCTATGATGCACTCTGAATCCTGACTGAAACTCTTCAAACAGATTATTTCTGTGTAAATGATCACAAAGCTGAGCTGCAACTATTTTTTCAAGAACTTTAGACATAAAAGGGAGATTGGATATAGGTCTATAATGAGCCAACACTTCTGAATCAAGAGTAGGTTTTTTAAGTAAAGGTTTAATTACAGCAACCTTAAAAGTCTGAGGTACATATCCTGTCAACAAAGACAGATTGATCAAATCCAATATGGAAGTGTCAATTAATGGGAAAACCTCCTTGAACAGTCTGGTTGGGATTGGGTCTAAAACACAAGTTGATGGTTTAGAAGAGACTATTGCTGTTGTTAGTTCAGAGAGATCAACTGGACAGAAGCCGTCTAAATACAAATCAGGTTCTAAAGATACTTCTAAAGCTGCTGTACTTGATGATACATCACTGATAATAGTGGGAAGGACTCCATCAATCTTCTCTCTGATAGAAACAATTTTATTGATGAAGAAGCTCATGAAATCATCACTGCTGAGAGTTAAAGGAATAACTGGCTCAGCAGAGCTCGGACTCTTAGTCAGACTGGCTACAGTGCTGAAAAGAAACCTGGGATTATTCTTATTCTCTTCTATCAATGATGAATAATAAGCAGTTCTAGCTTTACGAAGGGCTTTCTTATATGTTATTAAACTATCTTTCCAGACTAACTGAGACTCTTCTAAATTAGAGGAACGCCACTGTCTCTCCAGCTTTCTTGCAGTCTGCTTTAAAGCACGCAGCTGTGAATTATACCAAGGAGCCAACCTCTTCTGACTGATTACCTTCCTTTTCAGAGGGGCAACATTGTCCAGTGCTGTACGCATTGAAACTATAGTGCTGTCAACAAGAGAGTCAAGTGCTGCTGGAGTAAAGTTTAGGTAGTCGTCCTCTGTCATATCTGCACATGGCAGTGAAGAAAAGGATGATGGAATTAATTCTTTAAATCTGGTAACAGCATCCTCTGATAGACACCTTCTATACGTAAATTTCTTCTCAGAAACTGTATAGTCAAGTAATGTAAACTCAAAGGTTATCAGAAAATGGTCAGATAAGACAGGGTTATGAGGGAACACTGTTAACTGTTCACTCTCAATGCCATAAGTCAGCACAAGATCAAGGGTGTGATTAAGGCAGTGAGTCGGTCTGTGTACACTCTGAGAAAATCCAATAGAGTCCAATATAGAATTAAAGTTCATGTTTAGGCTGTCATTTTCAACATCTACATGAATATTAAAGTCACCCACTACAATGACTTTATCTGTACTCAGCACTAACTGGGATAAAAACTCTGAGAATTCAGACAGAAACTCAGAATAAGGGCCAGGTGGACGATACACAACAACAAACACAAGAGGTTTCTAGGATTTTCCACTTTATTAAATTCTATAAGTGACATTGGGTCATTTGCGGCAATCTTTGGCCACCTTACGAGCTTGTCTCTGAAGGCCTTTTGAACAATGAATGGACTTCCATAACGATCTTGAAGCACTGCCCAAGCGCCCTGATAGGTGTCCTCTGCGTTTCGATAAAAGAATCCTTCCACAGCCTTACGTGCTTCTCCTGCAAGGTAACTCTTCAAGTAGAGCATTTTCTCCGCGACAGGAAGTGGCCTCTGATCGATTAGGGCGTGGAAGGATAATTGCCAATCAATGAACTTCAGGGGGTCACCGGTGAATACTGCAGGTTCCGGTATAGGTAGACGACTTAGAGTGAATGAGCTGGCAATTTCTCGTGCTAAATTAACCTCTGCCTGGTTTGCTAATGTTCTTTGTGGTGCATAATGGGGCTGGAATGATGTGGCTTGTACATTCAAAGGAGGTTTTGAAAGTTTTTGGTAGTTCTCTGAGATGTGAAGTTGTTCACTACCTCGAATTAGGCTCTCACAATCATTGTAGGCTTTCACACGTGCTGCTGCTACCTTCACATCACCGTCAGCCCGTAGCTGTTGAAGCTTGATTTTTTCTTTATTTATTTTTAATTTCATTTCAGCCTCCTTAACTTTCCACTCCTGCTCCAGTTCCTCAAGCTTTGTCTGTTGAGCATGGACCTCTTGCATGGCATTTGCCTGCTCGGATTTGACAGCAAGCTCTGCTTCAGCCTCGGCACGTTTGCTATACACCACTGAACAGGCGAGTTCCTATCCGACTCCTTAGGCAATTCAGAAACCACAGTTTCCGTGTTTGTTTCACCAAAAACTGATCCACAATCCTGTTTACTTAATATCTGTCTCACTCTTTCCTTTTCAAGAACATCATTAAATGCATGTATGCTCTCAAGTCGTTTCGTGCTAAGTTCTCGGATGTTTGATGTTATAGATCCACATGTGTCCATTCGTTTTACAATGACCGGAGGTGTACTCTGGTTTCTCTGCATAGCCTGATAACGTTCAGCAACTACCTTATATGTGAATCCAATGTTGGCTGTGTGTGACTCCAGTTCTTTGTACGAGCACCACGACTTTAACTGTGTTCTTATATCCTTAGCAGTCTTTCGCCACACTTCATAAGCAGCGTTGAATGCTTTCTCATTTTTCTTTGCGGTTTCTTCATGTAAGGCTTGTCCTTTCTGTGTTAACTTCCGCTCCCGAGAACTAGACCAAGGCAAACATGTTTTATCTGATTCTTCAGGGACCTCCAACGTCTCTGCTTCTTTGATTGACATATTGGTCGACTGAGTGTGAATGTGAGTGCGAGTGTGAATTTAGCAGGTAAGTGGTGTAGGTATGTACTCAACTGATTTCAGTCAGTTTTAACCTTTGTGGACATTAATTTAAAATAATTTGTATTCACAGGTGCGCCAAAATAAGCACATAGTCAATCACAATAGCAGACACAAAGCCTTCACTTAATAACTTGCTAATGCATTTTTTCTTTAAACCCACAAAAATACAATCATGCATTCACACATTTTCCTGATTCTTTAAAAATTAAGACAGTTCTCATGTTTCGAGAATTACCCAACAAAACTGGTAAGCACACAACTCCAACGAATATTTTCCTTTCAGAAGTTTTCAATGTCCAGCTTTCAAAACGTTACTGTATTTCACTCATATAGTCCTAGGTCTAGCACGGAATCTGACAAATGTCTCTGGTCGTGGACTTATCTGTAGACCATGGATGGAAATTCGCACGTCCCGGTCTCGGTGAATGGTCCTGGCGGAGCGCGGTGGTTGACTCGAGCCCACTGTAGTGTCGAGTTTCACTGTAGCAGCCCTCGGAATGAAACGCGGTTGGAGTCTCGAAACGGGTGCATTCTGTTTCTTTATTGTAGCTCCTTCAGCACCGTGAAACTAAAATTTAATACACACAAACAATATGGTTCTCAAAAAACACACAATAACTATCCTAAAATCTTAAGTCCATATACAAAACATAATTCATCACATTCACATTAGGCATCCAAGAAGTTACACGCAACAGTCCGATAAAAAGTCACAAATTGACACAGTTACACCTTCATCATAACGCTATCTACATTCAGCATTTTACAACATCAATAAAAGCATAAAAACAAGGCATACCTCGCTCCACTTTCCAAGGGTGCAAAACTAGCAGTCCATACGAATCCATACGATAAGCAGTCCGTACGATGAACAGTCCATATGATACGATAAGCAGTCCATACCATAAGCTGTCATCAGTAGTCCATCATGGAATTTCAACGCCACAAAGTGTGTGCGTGCTGATCCCTGTGTGCGTTGTGCTCAACCGCATGAAGAAAACGCCAATATTCGTTTCTAGGAGGCTGCCATGTTGGCACCCTCCACTGCGCATGTCTGCGTCCTACGTCGTTTCAAAATAAAGGTCTAACACACTAAGTGGTCAGTTACAATTAACATTACATTCTTGTAATGTTTTTGAAAAAGATGTAGGTCTCCAAGTACAATTGTTGAATTAGGTTAATATATCCAAAATGTTTAAACTATATAGATGGTAATAGATGGTACAACATGCATTACTACGAGTTATGTTGTGTACGTCTCCAGCTTGGTCCATTATCGGAAAGCATTATTCATTAGCACTAGCATGTTATCACCAAGTTACACTTTTCTCAGTTTAGCACAGTAATTATTTATATTATATGATTTATTCTATGGTATGTGTTTTTAGGTATGACTGGAGGAATAGTTTCATTATGTTTCCATTTACTGCATTAAATAACACAATGGCTGCCCAGAGTTTGATGACAGGTAACGTACGTAAACACACTATACAATATTATCTAGTTGTTCATTTCTGTCAGAAACTAGAACTGCAAGCTCACTCAGCTTTCTCATCTTCACAGAAGAGTTCTCCAGAGGGGCAGACTGTGGGCAGGGTTGAGTGCTTGCTCTCTCTTCAACCCCTCTTAAAAGAGAACTGAAAGAAAAGTCACCGTGCTTAAACCAGCAGGTAATTAGACCAAAGCCTGTTGTTGAATAATGACATGATATGTCCCCTTTAGAGAATCAAAATAAGTTAAAATTACTGAACGAATGAAAGCAAAAAAAAATCTAACTCTCTTCAGGAATTAAAAGCCAAGAAATGAAAGTGTGAAAAGCATCAAGTAATGAAGCCTGTCAAACATGTAAGCCCAGCTGGAAGGCCCAGTCTTAACATGTTGGGTTTATTTGTAACCAAAGCAGCTAGCAAAATGGCTTCCATGACAATATTAGTTAACCCTCTGGGGTCTGAGCCCATTTTGGTCGTTTTTGAATCCTTTTGATTTTGCCTTTATATACCACAAAAAAAAAATAAAAAGGTTTGCCATACTCGTGCTTGGTCTCTTTTTTTCAGCGCTTCATTTAAATGATACGCTCCAGGTGACCTAGTTTGTTTTCTACAGCGCCGTAATGACGTCATGCGATCTGATCAGGCCGGTGTCATCATAGACCTCAAAGGGTTAATAACCCTAACCCTAACCAGGTGATATCATTGTCTAAATCCAATCAGAAAGAAGCTAAATAGTTGTAAAAGAGTTGCCATTTTTTCAATGAAAAGTCTGCTGATCCTAATCACATCAGGCACAGGTTCATGGTTACAAAAATGCAATCGTGGAACTTTGTGTGATATAAAGTTCATACAAAAGTCCCCTTCTTCATTATGAGGACTTTGTGGCTTCCTAAAAGAAAGACTTGTAATAGCTCTGTGGTTTAAATGTGGGGGATAAGCCATATTATTGTAGTATTTTGCAGAAATCCATTATAAGCCATTTTTATGAATATGGCCAAACGATCTATATGACCCTTTCAGTTGGAGAATTTGAAAGTCTGCAAGCAGTGCCAGTGGTGCGAGCACAAAACCCTGTAGAACTCCATGACTAACTCTTGTGTATAAGGGATACCCATCCATTAAATAAGCAATCTGGAATCTTTCAAGTTTAATTTAGAGCAGCTTAATGCAGTTCCTTAATTTCCAATGTTCAAGTCTCTGTAAGAACATGTTGTGATCAAATTTAGCACTGAGATCTAACACGACAAGTAAAGACACAATTTCATTCTGTGGGGTCATGATGACATAACTACTAAAAGTAAAGTAAAGTCACAGTTGAGGGGTTACAGAGTTGACCCTTATCATTTTTTTTCTCCTAGCATTTTTGATTAATTAAATATTATTTTAAAACTTACATTTGAGTGATTGGTATGGTTATGATGATTTTAAAATGAGCAGCAGTCAGGGCTTAATTTGTGCCGGATCCTGCCGGAACAGGATCGGGAACCTCTTGGTTTTGGCCTGCCCATGTTCCGGGACTTATTTGGGCTGATCCGGTACCTCTCGTATAGAAAAAAATATCAATATTAAAAAAAAGTTAAAAAAAAATTATAAAATAAAACAATAATATTTCGAACAAATCCCATGAATTTAATGTTGTTTATCAAGATAAAATGACGTCATTTGAAAGACTCGGAGATCTGTTGTTGATGCACTGAAAACTACTGGTCATCAAACCCCGCTTCGTAGACAAAAACTTTTGAAATTTGCGGCATCTGGGGAGCAAGCAGCAGAGAGGAACAAAGAGTTACCTTTTCAATGCAAACATGTCAAAAAGACAGTTGGATTTTTTCAAAAAGACAGAAGAGTTGCATGACGCTTCGAAACGAGTCAGAAAACCCACAACAAGCGGCGACCAAAAAGAATAAGTCCAGGTCATTTAATATGAAGAGCTTCCATGTAAAGAAAGTTCTTCAGATAGCAAGATAATGATTATGGAGATTAAATTTCCTTTGTTGGGGGAGTTAGAAAGCACTCCTTTTTTTTTCACTTGATACACTGAGACTGCAAAATACTAAATATGATACAGTCCAAGACAATATTCTTAATCTATGACATTGTGTTACAGTTCAAGGCTAAAGCCCTTTATTAGATTCAGTTCTAAGTGAAAACATGAACGCAAAAAGCAGTACAGCAACGTTTACATGATGCCTCTATGTATATTTGATGGTAGGCAGGCAGGTAGAATTTTACTGATAGAGAGACTAAATGAGTGACTACAAACATACTGTTATACCAAAGAGTAAGCCAAAATAAAGAACCATTCTTTTTTTTCCAGGGTTGACAGAGTAAGGATGGTAAATAATAGTAAAAGTATAAAACATGAATAAATATCCACTACTTAGACCAGGGACTGTATTACACTTGTGTAATCATCACTGCTTTTCATCCCTGATCAACCCAGTTTCAGTTGAAAGCCAACAAAACTGAAATAATACACAACACACAATCACGCAACACCAGCTCACTTCTCACAACTTATATCCAGAAACAACCATAATCTTGATAAAGGAAGGTGATCCAGTTATGACTGGTTCCCCTGAAACTTTTCAAGGATCTGATGGTGCCCGAACTGCTGGGAAGTTACTGATTCATTTACAATATATAAATATGTTTCACTTATTGAAGCTTTGAGTAGTTTCAATATCATACAGCAGATTAACTCCACAGCAGTACAGTTCAGAAGAGCTTTGTGTGCAGGAAAAGTAGAGAAGCTGCTCATATCACAAGCGTCCAGTGGGTGGCAGTGCAGTGTGTAAGGTTTTGGACTTGGTGCGTGTGTGTGTGTGTGTGTGTGTGTGTGTGTGTGTGTGTGTGTGGCATTTTGCTATCACTTTACCGATCACTGAGTTTAATACCATCACTGCATAGCCACAAAACAAATGTCAGGATTTCTTTTTTGTTAGTTTTAGAACATTCGCAAATAGTAATATCTGCTCCCATTTGCCCTTAAATTTGACAGCAATTACACTGAATGTCGAATGCGAAAATGTTTGTGTGGTGTTCTCTCTCAGTTTGACTAAGCTCCTAATTGAAAACTGATGGCAGGAGCTAATAGTGAGTGGCACAGCACACTCACAAACACACAGAGCTGAGTTGGTGTTTGGCAAGAGTCCAAAGAGGTACTGACAGATCTGCTCAGCAAAGCCTCCCCTGCGCACACACATCCCTCCTCCTTCTCCACACACTCTTGGTGACCCTGACATCAGTCCTACAGTCTTTCCATCACTGTGTTGCCATAACAACACGCTGTGGGAAAGCCTGTGAACTAAAATTGTGTAAAGCTAGTTTGTTGAAAATGATAGACTGCTTCAGTTTTCTTAACCATTTTTAAATGATTATTTTTGCTGACATGTTAAGAGTTTGCTCTCTATCTGATAATAATAATAACAGTTTCTGATAGATATACAATCAAATATTCAATGCTGTGTAACAATCCTACTGCATTTATAAAAGTAGATCGCCTCTTGACTGTTCTGAGTGTTGTAATGGACGAGGAAACATAACAAATCATAGTCCACACCATAGTCCGCATCCCTCATTTCACTTTCAACAACCCTGGGGAGCAGTCTGTATGTCAAGTTATTGACATTTATTTTGCAATTCTGTAAAAAGGTGAAATCTGCATTGGATTTTTAGCCCATTAAAAATTCTGTATCAATCCTTTCTGCAAAATGTGGGGGAAAAAAATCCATAACTTAAGGTACAGCAACATTAATAATGGGGAAGCTAAATAAACACAAAGGAAAGTGTGAAAAAATAAGGTAATATAAACCAAATAGAAAACCCTTGCATGATAATCAAGTCATTGGTTTTTAAAGGAATACGGTGCATCAACATGAAATTAGGGTCAACTGATAAAATAGTTAACCCTTTTCTTATTTTTGACGCATGCCATTATTTGAATCCACAAAAAAAAAAAACATTATAAAAAGGATTTAAGGTCAAATTCTGCACTTAGGCCAAGATGTGTCTGAAAAGTTCTAACCTGTAGATCCAAGCTGTCGCACTGAGGAATCCAAATCTCCAGATCACAGCTTGTATATATCAAAACGATGTTAAAAGAATAAAAATGTTATAGCTAACAAAGTTAAGTGTTATATATCGCTTTGAATGGTTCTTCGTTAAAATGACCATAGAATGATATCATTTGTAGTGTAATACTGCCTGAAGCCACATGGTTGAGACCGGATTTCAGTTTCTTCAAAAAATAGAACTTTTCATTAAATAGAAGTTTTGATTTCAGATTTTTAGATATTGTATACCTTGCCATTTTCTATGCAAATGTTCTACTAAAAGCTAGTTGTTCCAGCTCTAAAGTTAATACTTGAACCTTTCATATTTCCATTATTTCTGACTTTGATCAATCCATCCTTTATTTGCTGCCAATCCAGTTTTATCTTGCTGGCATTCATTTCTCACTTTTTTATTTGGTCCTCTGACTTATTTTAGGCAAAGCAATTGGGCAAGACTACCATCTGTGCAAATTCACGTACATCTCTGCATTTATCTTGGCCAAATCACCGGTTGTTTTCAGGGCATTTCAGACCTGACAAACACTTGTGTGGGTTTTTGTACAGTAACTTCCCTCAGAAGTCCCATTCATAAAGCCATTCCTGCCATGAAAGTTCTGTTTAAGCAACAATAGATAAAACAATAATGACTCTTAATTATCATAAGGTACAGAGCTCAAATCAGTGTACATTTATCTAACATCAACTCTAATGAAATATTTCAAATTATTCAAATATGATCTGGTGCCAGTGGAGTAACAAATCGGCACCATGTTCCACCCCAACATGGTCAAAGCAACCTCTGCCGAGCACAGTGCCGAGAAATATATTGTTTTCTGTTTCCTGTGCAGCCTGCCACACAATTAAAATCATTAATATCATTGCAAGCAGCCATCAAGCACAAAATGGCATATGCCTACAAGAAGACCACAAACTATGTGAGAAAATGTGTTGTAGAGTTGGCCAAAGGGCAGCTGTCCACACCAAAGCCGAAACAACTCTTCAGCTTACATCATGTGCTCCCCTCTGCCTTTCTGCTCTACAAAGCTGTCTGTTATTCAGCCAGCAGGTTTCACATTCTGTTTACGGAGGCACGTCAGCATACAAAACAAAGAGCTTCATAAGTCAGTTAACTATTGACAGATTTTTAAGTGGTTGGGCGCATCCAAAACCCTTTTTTTATTTTTTGCTAACTGAGTTATTAATTTCCTCTTCTTGCGTGTGAGGTGTTTACGTTGGTCCTTTTTGTACATTATTGGGACCTGCCACTGCAAATTTTGTTGTATATTTTTGGCTAATGACAATAAAGGCATTCTTTTCATTTTATTCTACACAGATTATTCTAAATCGATGCTCCTTCTCAGTGACACGTCCAGGCCTACACCATCTTCTGTAAGCACTCCTCCTCCATTGTTACTGCTCTGTCTGCAATCCATAGCCCCTTTCACACTGCGACCCGCTACTTTAGTGGGTCCAAATTGCACCTTCGACCCGCGTCGAGCAATGTGAACGCTTGGCGTGTTGGTGACCCGTGTCCCCTGAAGCCGAGTTCAGGAGGCGTTGCCTAGTGGCAGAGCGTCACACGAAACACATAAAATGCTGGGCGTGTACAATGACGTAGGCACAAGCCATGCGTCGGAGGTAGGGTTAAATACACCTTGAGGACTCGTTTTTGCAATTGTATATGCAGTTCATGGAGATGTTATTTTACGGGGTGTGGATGGTTACAACGTGGGATGCCGCCGAAGAACATATGCGGAGAATACAAGAGTACTATAGTCCCCGAAATGTGGCGGTAAATAACGTCCTCTGCTCGGAGGCTGAGGAGCTCGCGGACCTCCTTGTCTCCCCAGTTGGCCATCTTCAAAAATGTCTCGAACTTGATGTAGGCTAAAACAGAGTAAAACTTGTCCTCACCTGTCGCTGTTGTTCTGAATCAGCTGTCCATTCTGTCTTTTAAACTCCTCACGTCACGCCCACGTCCGACCCGCGTCGATTGCGTTCACATCAAACTCGGCTCGGCAAAAAGACTAGGGTCCGACGCGGGTCGAAAGGCGAGTCGAGTTGACGCGGCAGCCCGGGTCGGCAGTGTCAACGCAACAGCGGACACGCTAAATTCGCGGATTAAACGCGGGTTATTCATCAGTGTGAAGGGGCTCATGTCTGCTCAGATACAAGTTACAAGAGATACAAGATAGTTTTATTTGTCACATACACAATCAATGTGCAGAGAAACTTTTCCTTGTCCTGCTACCAATAAAATGAGAATTCAAATTAAACATGAATAACATAAGAATATAGTCTGAAAGGTGAGCAGAGGGGTCTTAGACTCATTCATGCAAACGTGTTTTGATGAAAAAAAAATGGCCTCCCTGATATTCCTGCTTCACTCCATTAGGGCTCCTTGATTTTATTCAGCAGTGATCTTGCATTTCTACTAATGATCAAGGTAAGAAATGGTTCTCATCTTAAAAAAAATTCTTTGAGTACTTATTGCAGACATTAATTGGGCTTTTGAAAGCTCAATCAGCTAATTCCACATGCAATTAACTTTCAAGTTGCTTAGGTTATAAATCACAACATGTCAAATAAAATGGCGAGAGTTCCCAGCAGAAATCCATCCAGCAGCACAGCATCCAAACCAGCATGGACGTGTGCTCCCACAGTGGGCTGCCACCATGCAGCGCCATTCAAAAGCCTGCTGCTGACCACTATCATTTTCTCCAACATAGTCCCTATACTATATGAACTTTGAACTTTGCTTTCACAGCATGTTATGTGACAATCATTCAAATACTTTGTTGATGTATTTCAAAATAAAGATTTAATTTGTGAATGATGTATTATCATAAGAGTCAGTCTTCCAGGTGGGTTAATTGGGATCTGGGACCATTTTAACCAACTACAGACCCATCTCAAATCTTCCTTTTACAGCCAAGATTGTTGAGAAAGTGTTTTTAATCAACTCAGTAACTTCTTGAACTCCAGTGGACTCCTTGACAAATTTCAGTCAGGCTTCCGACCTCACCACAGTACAGAAACGGCTCTTATTAAAGTGTTAAATTACGTAAGGTTGAACACTGATTCAGGCAAGGTGTCAGTTCTGGTCCTGTTGGATCTCAGTGCTGCATTTGACACTGTGGATCACAGTATACTGCTGAACAGGTTGGAAACCTGGGCAGGACTCAGCGGGACAGTCCTAGAATGGTTCAGGTTCTACTTGGAGGAGCGGAGTTATTTTGTGACTATTGGAAGTAATCAATCTGATCGAGTTGCTATGACATGTGGAGTTCCTCAGGGGTTAGATCTTGGACCCCTTCTGTTCACTCTATACATGCTGCCTCTGGGTCAAATTCTGAAGAACTCTAAAGTCAACTACCACAGCTATGCAGATGACACACAGATATATCTGGCACTGTCTCCAGATGACTGCAGTCCTATAGAGTCATTGTGCGACTGCTTAGAGCAAGTCAAAAAGTGGATGAACTAAAATTTCCTTCAGTTAAATAAAAAAAAACTGAGGTCATTGTGTTTGGCAACAAAGAGAAGAGGTTTCCTGTCAGTAAACATCTTGAGTCACTGTCTCTAGAAACTAAAGACCAAGTCCGGAACCTCGGCGTGCTGATAGACTCAGACCTGACCTTCAACAATCATATCAAATCAGGCACCAAATCAGCCTTTTATCAACTTAAGAACATATCCAGAATTAAGGGTTTCATGTCCCAAACAGATCAGGAGAAGCTGATTCATGCTTTCATCTCCAACAGACTTGACTACTGTAACGGTCTTCTGACTGGACTCCCCCAAAAGAGTCTCAAACAGCTGCAGCTCATTCAGAACGCTGCAGCCCGAGTTTTAACCAAAACAAAGAGATCACATCACATCACCCCAGTTCTCAAGTCTTTACATCGGCTCCCGGTCAGATACAGAATAGATTTTAAAGTTCTGCTGCTCGTCTACAAATCACAGAATGGTTTAGGTCCAGAACACATGAATGACATGCTGGTAGAGTATAAACCCAGCAGAGCTCTGAGATCTGCTGACTCAGGTCAGATAGTGGAGCCCAGAGTTCAAACTAGACACGGTGAAGCAGCTTTTAGCTGTTATGCTGCACACAACTGGAACAAACTACCAGCAGAACTGAAATCAGCCCCAACTGTAAGCACTTTTAAATCCAGGTTAAAAACATTTCTCTTTCGGTGTGCTTATGGTTGAGTTTATATCTTTCCTTTTCCCCTCTTCTTTGATTGCTTTTAACTGTGTTTTAATTTTTATTCTATTTTTTTCATGCTGCTTTATGCTGTTCTTTTAAATGCCTTGTCTTTATGTAAAGCACATTGAGTTGCCTGTGGTATGACATGCGCTATATAAATAAACATGCCTTGCCTTGCCTTACATTGACTAAAGATGATATCTGCTGCATCGAACAGAACCTACACTGTTTTATTTTAACTTTGTTGAAAAGCGTTGCCTCTTATGCCATCATAGATAGTGTGTGTGTTTGTGTATTTGTTAGGTAGCTAGTGTCACCAATAAATGTTCGGTTTCATTTTTTCCTCAGTTCCCTCCTGTCTGGTCACCAGCTCCACTCCCGTCACTAATCACCCTCCCCACAGTATTTTAACTCGTCGTTTCATCCACGGTTTCCCTCCTCAGTTCTTCTTCCAAACCCTTCGTATTGATACAGTCTGGTTTGTTATTTCTTTGTTTTTACAGGTTTATTTTATGGTGTTCCAGTTGTTTCCCTCCAAATAAAGTGAGTTTATTTTTCTGTTACCTCCTGGCTCCTGCTCCGTGTCTGCATTTGGGTCTACCTTCCTCGCCTCCACCTCCAAACCATGACAGCGAGGTCAGTCGAATACCAGAAAAAGACATGAGATGACAAGACATCTATTTTTTTTCATTTCACCAAAATGCAAAGTTAGTACAATGTCCCAAGTGAATCAAGGGCACCTTGTTCAAATCTTGATAAGAAAGGTGTGAAGAGCTCATAAATGCTTTCTTTAGGAGAAAAGAGCTCAAATCAAAGGGGCAGCCAGAGCGTCTCAGGTAAGCTTGTTGATCTTTTTATTTTTATATATCATACAAACTTTCATACAGACCTTCTTCAACGTTGGTGTGGCATCAGACGTTTTTGGATTGGGTGCCAGCTGAAGGAACAGCAGCTTCTGGGACGAGGCTGGACCAGCTGGGCATACGTGTTGTTTGCTCATCATGGGGTGGGCGAAAAAAATCGATTCATGTACATATCGCGATTTTTAATGTGATGATTTTAAAAATCAATTTTTCTCCCCAGAATCGATTATATTACGTTATATCCGTGTCCAGAAAAACTTCATCAATTCATTACATTAAAGGCGGGGTAGGGGATCTTTTTCTGGAACATTTTTTTACATATTGCTTGAAATACTCTTCACACCCCCATTGCAACCAATTAATTAAAAGTTTTGACACAAATATGAAAAGTTTTAGTGGCCTCTAGAACGTACAATCTAGGAAAAACAGGATCCAATCATTGTGAACGGACCGTTCACAATGATTGGATACTGATGCCATCTATCAAACTGCAATCTGCTCCTCCCTCCCCCTCCTTCCCCCTGTGCGCGTACCCTGCTCCGTGAACGAATTACGCGCGCCCAGAAGCTTGGCAGGAAGCTAAACTAGAGCCAGCTTGGCTAGCACCTAGCATTATTAAACGCATAGTTAGCATAAACTAAATACTAAATACGGCAACGATCGATGCTTGCTGTCAGAACAGCGCTCGTGCACCTTCGTGCTCGTGCGCGTTCATGTACTCTAGAGGCGTGCCTTCGGGGTGAAAGTGAAGAAAAGGATTGGGACTTTTTACCTGTGTATTTTCAAAATGCAGCTTCGCTGGACTCAAAATCCAGGATCTCCTACCCTACCTTTAAGTTATGTTAAAACTAGCCCACATTTGTGCTGTGTGGACATTTCAATTCATTTTGTAACTGTAGACTTGAAATAAATGCTGTACATGTTAAGCACCTCTTTTTGTCTCAGTTGAAATAAATGTCAGCTGCTGGACTGACTGACACAGACTGATGTGCATTGTTTATGGGAACGACATTCATTCTCAAAGTGTTTGATTCAACTTGTTTGTTTTTTAAGGAGGAAGAAAATTGCAATTACTGATTATATCGAATCGCAATAATTGTAGAATCGCAATTATCAAGAATCGGGATACAATCGAATCGTGACCAAAGCATATCGTCCCACCCCTACCGTGCAGTGGGTGGGGCACTTTGGAAAAGCATTCTTCCTGAGAATGAACCTGCAAAGAGCCAGCCTTTATCAGTTCATCCATTCTCTTGCTCTCATGCTGCTGCTTCAACAGATGGGTGCAAAGTAGATTGCTCCCTCCACCACAGATTTATCGAACATCTCCCAAAAATATGCAAAAATGATCCAATTTCACAAACGGTGTAAACCTGAAATGTTGATGTTCCACAGCTGTGGTATGTGAGAACAGAAATATTTGCAACATTTGCCCCGCATTCTTTTTTTTTTTTTTTTTTTTTTTTCTCCTTGTCCTGTCCAGCATTATGGCAGCAGAATTGTAATCTGAATACAGTTTATGCTAAACACATTTGCTATGCCAACGGAAGCTTTATGAATGTAAAGCTCCCCTTGACGCCCATCAACTCCTCATTTTTATTTATTTATTTTTGTTACAATATTTAACATGATATGATAATAGTGCCGAACCGGACCGGGGGACAGAGAGAGAGGGAGAGCGAAGAAGAGAAAAAAAGAAGAGAAACATGAAGAGACAAATATAAAAAACAATGAAAAATCCGACAACCAGCTGCCACACCTGTAAAAACAAAACTAAAGACGATTCACGGCTTTTGTGGGGAATCCAACCTTAGAAGCACCAGGAGCACCTGTAAGCAGACAAGCAGAGAACAAACACACAAACAAAATAACACAAGCAGCAGCAATCTCATATAATACACAGGTGACCTTAAACCACAGGACAGCACAACAACTGCTTAGTGAGCATAGTGAGCATGCTACTGGGCTAATGAATGTGAGTGTGAGTGTGAGTGTGTGTGCATGAACATGCAATACACATAGATGGTCCCACATAATAACCATGCTTAAATATCAGTGTATAGTGGCACAATCCCCCCCCCCCCAGCAATCAGAAGCAGGCCGACAGGGCCCCCAGACCCAGGTCACCAACAGCCCCTAAGGAGCACAGAACCTGGGAAGCCCACCATAGGGACAACCACGCATCCCCCCAGAAGACAGCAGAGGAAGCTCCCGGACAGAGCCCCCACAAGCATCGGGCAGAGCCCCCCCGGCGACCAGAGGCGGCAGCCTACCAGCCCCGCCAGGCCCCCGCCACCCAGACATGGGCCGCGCGCCGGAACCGGCCCCCGCGAGCCCGAGCGCCACCAAAACCCCCCGGCAGGGGCCCCGCCCAACACCCGAGAGGGCCAGGCGCCCCAGACAGCCAACCGCAGTGGGCCAGCGCCTGGCCCAGTGCCCCTGGGCAAGTGCTCCGGGAGTCAAGACGTGCCCACAGGTGGGTGAGGCCGCGAGCAGCGGGGAGAAGCAATGCCCCCCCCCCCCATCAGGAACAGCACAAGCAGGCCAGAGGACAGCAGGACCCAGACCCAGACCCAGACCCAGTCACCCCATAAATCATATAAGAGAAAAAAAAAATAAATACATACATAAAGACAAAAAAAAAAAAAAACAAACAAAAAAAACACATCCACAAACACTCGCACAGCACATGCATCCATCCCCCACCTCCGCTGGAGTGTGGCGTAGCGGGCACATCCGGGGGCCAGCAGCCCCCCAGCCACCACAGACCCCGAACCAGCAGGATAACTCCTCCTCCTGGCCCCCCCGCCTCAGGCAGCAACCAGGCAACAGGGGTGCGGGAAGACCCCTCCCCTCTCCCCTCTGGCTCTTTGATATTTTCTAATAGTGAGCATTTAAAATTGAGGGGCAAGCAACCTTGTGGAACTGGGAGCGTGGCCCTCCGGGCAGCCTACATACCCAAAGAGCCCCGCCCACCAGATACCACTCAGTGCTATCGCCACCCAAAACCTAATGTGTGTGTGTGTGTGTGTGTGTGTGTGTGTCTCATGATTAGTAATGTCTAAGGTGTAATTAAAACAAGGGCGGGGGGCTGCAGAGTGCAGCAAAGGGGACCACCTAAGTGGACCCATCCGGTGCCCTCCACAGAACACACCCGCCCTCAAACCCTACGTGTGTGAATGTGTGCTGTGTACAGGAGCCAGAAGGGAGAGGGGTATGGGGATCTAGAAGACCGGGGGAGAGAGGCTCCCCCGGAGAGGGCAGCCAAGGAATGGCTGCAATAGGCACCCCTGTTTCCTGGGATCCGCCACAGAATAGGAGGGCTCGATGTTCACCAGGTTGCCCCGCATTCTTACAGAGATGTTCCACCTATCCCTCGAGTTATGTGGGGGAGACCATGTGTGAACACATCAGCAAATATTCAACAGCATTTGCTCACTGTGTGTGTGTGTGAGAGAATGTGTCCTTTCTGCCAACCTGCATGCTGCTTTCCTTTCACTCCCCACTATTCTGGACCTGGACAGATGCATGCAGTACTCATATCAACACAACAAGGAGCTTCACCTGCAACTTTCCAGTTCAGTCTGTTGTTCAGGTCAGTGTTTCCCAACCTTTTTCGGCCTGAGTACCCTCTGAGCCTTCTTGTCACATCACGAGTACCCCTCACACATACAACGCGTGCGATGATTCTCCAAAAGTAGAGCAACACAGTGGTTATTACATGAAAATCATTTTATTTAATATCCTTAACTTGAACATAAAATTCTCAGGCTTTCTCTCTCTTTTTTTTAACCTCAGTTGAATTCAACATAAGAATAAAAAACATTTTCTTGAAATATAAATAATTAACCAAAATAGTATAAATACTAAATCAAAATAATCTTCCTCTGTTATCTAACTTAAACAAGTAACATTTCTCTTTTTTGTAAGAATGCATGAACATAACTCATTTCTCTCTCTTTTTAAGAATACATTAACAGGCCTAACTCATGTAACATTCATCACAAAACTGGAGTCTCCTTCATAAACAGTCTTCCATAAAAGTGCTTTTTAATAGTTATTATCTGAAACAAAACCTTTATCAAAATACTCACTACTGTAGTATAATCTGGTCTTTAGTGACGCCTTAAAAGAAAAAAAAAAACTCCCCCTGCAGTACCTCCGCGTACCCCCCGGTTGGGAAACACTGGTTCAGGTGAACACCCAGGCATCTGTGGTCCTCCACCACCTCTTTTACAAGAGTAGAAAGTGTTTGACTTATTCCTGCCCCCTCTATAATCCACATGAATCTTTACATTAAATATGATTGTTTTCCCGAGCAGTTCCCTGTACTCAACCTCCTGTTCATCACTGCTGCACCCTTTAGAACAACTTTAAACGGCTGCAGACGGTGGTACAATTGATGTCAGCCATTCTCACATATGTGGGACCACCCTAGGCTTATACAACATGGGGAAGGTATTCAAACCATGCTAAATACAATATTTAACTTTGAAACACTGCATCGGTTCTGACACGGAGGAGGTATGTAAAGCTGCTGCAAGAGCGTCTAGATGCAAGCAAAAAGAACTAATCCGACACCTTCTACACTAGCAGGAGGGTATAGTCTTCTTCTGGAAATGTTCAACATGAAAAATATGACTCATTCTGTGAGATTTCTGAAAGATATTCATAATCAGTGGCGGTTGGTCAATAGAGGGCGCTAGAGCGCCGCCCCTCCCGTGAATCAACCATCACAAACATGAAATTAATTATACATTTGTACATTGCGATTTTACTCGTGCAGTGGTGTGATAGACTCTGCTGTAGGCTACATGCCGCTGCCAGCAACCATTAAATGCTTTCGACTTTAAGATAGGCTTGCTATTTGCTATTGGATATAAAGCCCTCCTCCAGGTGGTCGCCGGTAACACTGGAGTCTATGAGAGCTAGCAAACTTTTTTACCGCGAACAAGCAGAGGCAGCTTTTCATTGGCGCATGAAAAAATTATTCTAGTTCGCAGCTCTGTGCGCCCAGACCAATGGCAGAGTTTTCCTTATTTTTAATCTTAACGTGATTGGACAATTCATCGAATCAATCACGTCCATCAAGCAAGCATCCGAGGAAGCGCCGGGCTCTCGGGGAAGAAGACCACAGACAGTAGGATTGCTGCAGAGGTGAGTCTCTGTTGCAGAAATTAGTTGTTGTCCATTTTTCAGTGCAGTCAAGTCAAGTCAGCTTTATTTATATAGCACATTTAAAAACATCAGAATTGATCCAGTCTTCTATATTAGTCCTCAAAACATTAGACACACCTACCTTTTAATGTGGTCTTTGTTTTTCCTGAATATTTGTACATTTTGCAATAGAATAGGAAATTCAGAACCATCATCCCTCCCTACTATTATGTTGTGGTTATAGTATAACATATGGTCTATTTTCATTAAAGTAGCCTACTTTCTGAATCTATTCTGCCCCAAAACTCTTCATTTTTGATCAACCCAATGTCTGTCTCTAACTGTATTGATAGTTTAACAATTATCTAGTTGACTGGTTTAGATGGTGTAACATGTGGTCTATTCTAATTACAGTAGCCTATATTTCTTTATCTATTCTGTCCCAAAACTCTTTATTTAAGGTCAATATCCAAAGTATATCTCTAATTGTATTAATCCTTGAACAATGGTCTAGTTTAGGTGGTTTTTAGAATTTGTGTATTGTGTTCTGATTGTGAGGTGCTATTTGACCCGTCACGCGCAACTGCGCCCCCCCAACAAATTGAATCACCAGCTGCCACTGTTCATAATCCCAGCGAAAGCAGAGTGTCACGTCCCTCTGATGGAGACAAGATCCTTTAACTATTCTCTTACTAAAGTTGACAACTTCTGTCTTTTCTTTATGAAGTTTGGACAAGTGTCTGGGGTCTTAATGAAATGTGTGAGTACTACAAAATAACTCTCTATGGAACGCAGGAGTCGGCCTAATTACCACTGCTGAAGTGAGACAATCTGGCGAAGGCTGCTTGCTCCTGCAGCCCCTTAAGACTGTGTCTTGACGAGGAACAGGTGTGAAGGCAGGAGCAATACAGACTCCACCCTGGACTTCCTGGAAACCTGCTCAGAAATATGGTTATTTAACCACCAAATGTCTTTCTTCTCTTGTGATAATGATTTAGGAAAATAACACTTTTTTTGCAGCTCAAGAGCTATTCATCTAAGTGACACAAAAAGTTCAGGGTGTTGAAGAAAAAATTGACTTTCAGATGAATATTCGTGACTGGAGTTTGGATATGGTGTAAATAATGTGTCTCCACCTGACATCTCTGGGTGTCAAGCTGATTATTTAAAATCTATCTGTCTTTGTTCGTTTGCTTGTCGGTTGCTAAAGCTACATGGCTGCAATTTTGGACCAGGGTCAGGACCTGACAGGGTGCAACTGAAAGTGAGAGCTGGGGAGATTTAATTAGAATCGTTGATGGTTGCTATGGAAAAACTTAATTTTGTGCCCCCCCCCCCCTCTGTTTTCTGATAAATTTTCATTTCTGATCTAGTTCATCTGTGTTTTGCAGTTAGATGAAATCTTTGACATGGGTCATGTTAATGATTTGTTTACACAAATGGAAGGCAGAAATCGACCACATATTTTGGTGCCATCACTGATCAGTGTGTTTGTGCTTGGGAGAAATAATGGTTCTTTTAACAAGTCTGCCATATCCGTGTGAGATCACTTTGCAGCAGGGTCCACTCGTGTCATTAGTAATGTAGACTAAAATGATCATCCACAGTACAAACACACACATACACACCACACACACGCATACAATAGACATACGTTAGCATGTAATTTAAGCTCCATTCAACTGCAATCCACCAGCCTTAAAGGAGCATCCTTTAAACTACAGATCTTACATTCAGCAGGAGGAAAATATATTTACATAGGAGCATTTCCACATATGACAAAAGTTGAGCCTGATTTATGGTCGGTGATAGCTGGAGGTCACGGCCTGACGACGCCAACAGAACCACATCGTCCGCAAAAAGCAGAGACCCGATTCTGAGGTCGCCAAACCGGACCCCCTCAACGCCCTGGCTGCGCCTAGAAATTCTGTCCATAAAAATTATGAACAGAATCGGTGACAAAGGGCAGCCCTGACGGAGTCCAACCCTCACAGGAAACATGTCCGACTTACTGCCGGCAATGCGGACCAAACTCTGACACCGGTCATACAGAGACCGGACAGCCCATATCAAGGAGTCCGGCACTCCATACTCCCGGAGCACCCCCCACAAGAGTCCCCGAGGGACACGGTCGAACGCCTTCTCCAAGTCCACAAAACACATGTAGACCGGTTGGGCGAACTCCCATGCTCCCTCCAGGATCCTGCGGAGGGTATAGAGCTGGTCCACTGTTCCACGGCCAGGACGAAAACCACACTGCACCTCCTGAATCCGATATTCGACTATCCGGCGGATCCTCCTCTCCAGTACCCCCGAAAAGACCTTACCAGGGAGGCTGAGGAGTGTGATCCCCCTATAGTTGGAACACACCCTCCGGTCCCCCTTTTTAAAGAGGGGGACCACCACCCCGATCTGCCAGTCCAGAGGCACTGCCCCCGATGTCCACGCGATGCTGCAGAGGCGTGTCAACCAAGACAGCCCCACAACATCCAGAGCCTTGAGGAACTCAGGACGGACCTCATCCACCCCTGGGGCCTTGCCACCGAGGAGTTTTTTGACCACCTCGGCAACCTCAGCCCCAGAAATGGGAGGCCCCACGTCCGAGCTCCCCAACTCTGCTTCCTCATCGGAAGGCGTGTCGGTAGGATTGAGGAGGCCCTCAAAGTATTCCCCCCACCGACTCACGACGTCCCTAGTTGAAGTCAGCAGAGTCCCGCCCTCACCATACACGGTGTTGACGGTGCATCGCTTCCCCCCTCTGAGCCGCTGGATGGTGGACCAGAATCTCCTCGAGGCCGTCCGGAAGTCGTTCTCCATGGCCTCCCTGAACTCCTCCCAAGCCCGAGTTTTTGCCTCAGCAACCGCCGAGGCTGCGTTCCGCTTGGCCTGTCGATACCCATCAGCTGCTTCCAGAGTCCCACTGGCCAAAAAGGCCCGATAGGACTCTTTCTTCAGCTTGACGGCCTCCCTCACCACTGGGGTCCACCAGCGGGTTCGGGAATTGCCGCCACGACAGGCACCGACCACCTTACGGCCACAGCTCCGGTCGGCCGCCTCAACAATGGAGGCACGGAACATGGCCCATTCGGGCTCAATGTCCCCCACCTCCCCCGGGACATGGTTGAAGCTCTGCCGGAGGTGGGAGTTGAAACTCCTCCTTACAGGGGATTCCGCAAGCCGTTCCCAACAGACCCTCACAATACGTTTGGGCCTGCCAGGTCTGACCGGCTTCCTCCCCCACCAGCGGAGCCAACTCACCACCAGGTGGTGATCAGTTGACAGCTCCGCCCCTCTCTTCACCCGAGTGTCCAGGACATACGGCCGCAAGTCCGACGATACGACTACAAAGTCGATCATCAAGCTGCGGCCTAGGGTGTCCTGGTGCCAAGTGCACATATGGACACCCTTATGCCTGAACATGGTGTTCGTTATGGACAGTCCGTGACGAGCACAGAAGTCCAACAACAAAACACCACTCTGATTAAGATCGGGGGGGCCATTCCTCCCAATCACGCCCCTCCAGGTCTCACTGTCATTGCCCACGTGAGCATTGAAGTCCCCCAGCAGGACGAGGGAGTCTCCCGGAGGAGCACTCTCCAGTGCCTCCTCCAGGGACTCCAAAAAGGGCGGGTACTCTGAACTGCTGTTCGGTGCATAAGCACAAACAACAGTCAGGACCCGTCCCCCCACCCTAAGGCGGAGGGAGGCTACCCTCTCGTCTACCGGGGTAAACCCCAATGTACAGGCGCACAGCCGGGGGGCAATAAGTATGCCCACACCTGCTCTACGCCTCTCACCGCGGGCAACTCCAGAGTGGAAGAGAGTCCAACCCCTCTCAAGGAGGCTGGTTCCGGAGCCCAAGCCATGCGTCGAGGTGAGTCCGACTATATCTAGCCGGAACCGCTCAGCCTCGCGCATCAGCTCAGGCTCCTTCCCCAGCAGAGAGGTGACGTTCCACGTCCCAAGAGCCAGCTTCAGTAGCCGAGGATCAGACCGCCAAGGTCCCCGCCTTCGGCTGCCGCCCAGCTCACACTGCACCCGACCCCCATGGCACCTCCCACAGGTGGTGAGCCTGTCGGAAGGGGGACCCGTGTCGTTCCTTCGGGCTGTGCCCGACCGAGCCCCACGGGCACAGACCCGGCCACCAGGCGCCCGCCGGCGGGCCCCACCCCTGGGCCTGGCTCCAGGGGGAGGCCCCGGTGACCCACGTCCGGGCAAGGGAACACGGTGTCCATTTTCTTTGATCATCATAGGGTTTTTTTGTGAGCTGTTCTTTGTCTGGTCCCTCATCTAGGATCTGTTTGCCATGGGTGACCCTACCAGGGGCTTAAAGCCCCAGACAACATAGCTCCCAGACTCATTGGGGCACGCAAACCCCCCCACCACGGTAAGGTGACAGCTCAAGGGGGAGTGACAGCTCAAGGGGGAGTGACAGCTCAAGGGGGAAAAACACAAAAAAACAGATAACATATTTTTTACCAAATGAAATAAAGTTTAAGCTAAATTAATAAATTGAAATAGAAAAACAACATGCTGTTTAACACTAACAAAACAAGATGATTGTGGATTTTAGGAGGACCAGGAATAAGCAAAACACTATCTCCATCATGGGAAAAGAGTGGAATTGTTTTAGGACAACAGATACCAATGACTAGGCTGGTAGACTGGAAATGCAATAATAAGGCTATGCTTTTACTAAGTATAATTTCATTTTTCATCCCTCTCATTTTCTTTTCATCTTCATTTAATTTTGTTTAAAAAAAAACCCCCATGGTAGATGCCACAGAGGCCCACCATCCATCCGTCCATTAATCCATCCATTTTCCAAACTCGCTTCATACAATTAAGCTTTGCAGGGGCTTGGAGCCTATCCCAGCTGGCGAGAAGCGGGGTACAGCCACGGTAGAGGACCAGTCCATCACAGGGACCCTAACAAAAATATACTGGAAAAAGTGAGGAACAAAAGATCACGTGTATGATAAAGATAAAATTAGTGTTCACTGTTCCAGAGTTCAGAGGGAAAAAAACAGAATGAGATATGGATGCAGACTTTGTTGTGTTGTATCGGTCAATCATAAATGATTTGAACTCCTGTGTTGTGTCACATTTGCTGTGCTTGCATCCTTCAGTAAAGTTACTGATGTGTTGGGTTATAATGAAAATTTGATCATGATCACTCCCATCTGTGCTATGCAAAGTGTATAAATCAGAGGGGAATGAAGCTGTGCTTGTGTTTGCTTTTGGCAGCCATCTTGACTGAGCTGTTACTTCTTCTGGCTTTCAAATAAACAGCACGGTCAAGCGTGTACGTTCTGTGGAAAATCGCTCCTTTCTGGGCCACACATGCTTTTATACTGTAACAAACTTGAATTTTAGTGCTCTGTATTAAGGCTAATGTGAAATGCACAACTTTCCAACAGCAGCATGTTCATCCCTGTTATTAGAGACTGAAATGAACTATAACCTTATCACTGTTGTTTTTCACACAATTGAAGCTTAGTTAGCCACTTCAGTCCAGCAGGCATATAACTTCTTTTCACCTATACATTTTGGGCAGTCTTGGCTAATTTCATGCCAGAGTCTCAAAAGTGTGTAGCCTTTTAAGAGATTTTCTGCTAACTTGCATTACCATAACACATACTATATACTGTACAATGAGAAATGTGTTGCACATGTATTGATTTCACACATACACCACATTCAGATCCTTCAAATGCAAATCAGTAAAAAACAAACCATGTCAAAAATGCACAAGGATGTTTTATTTTTGTTTGTTTTGTCTTTTGTGAGTGTTTGTTCATCACATAAATCATAGTACATAAAATATGCAGCCTTATTTTTGTTAAAATACCTTGCATCGTCTTTCATCGTCTCCTCTCTTCAACGTGACAGAAAATTCAAGTGCATGGTATTTAGAAATATGTTTGTTGAATTGAATCATACTAAGTCCTACCATTATTCTCAAAGAGAGAAATTGTTTTGTGGCATAAAAAAAATCAATAACAGTTATTCTCAATTAGTCATTCATTAAAAAAAAAAAAAGAAGTCATGAATGACTTGTTGCTCTGGTTAGGAATGACCCCTGCATTGTTCTTTGTTGTTGCGGTGCTGAAGAAGTCTTATCTGAACACTTTGTTGTTTGATGACATTGTTATGTAAAGAGCACAGCATTTTCCATTAAGCTGAACAGTCTTTGCATTATTCTTCTTTGTATAATCAGCTCCAGGAGTAGTGATGGGAAGTTCGGCTCTTTTCCGAGAGCCGGCTCTTTTGACTTGGCTCCCAAAGAAGAGCCGGCTCTTTCGACTCCCGAACGGCTCTTTATTTAGGATCTTTTGTAGCCTATATTTTACCTTAACTTTGCAAAAAAAAATCATGGTTTATGTGTTGAAAACCCTTTTGCGAATGGAAAAAAACTTGGAGTCGGCTCTCACTTGATGCGAGCCGGCTCTTCTGATTCACTACAAAGAGCCGGCTCTCAGAGCCGATGCTTGTGCGCATGACCCATCACTATCCACACTGTAAACCCGGATAAGTAGAATATACTTAAAAAAAGTAAGGTAACTCGTTGCCTTAAATTTTTTAAGTAATGAAGCATTAGTTGAATAAGTGAAGTGGACTATGTTCAATGTACTTGAGCCCATAATGGAATGGAATAAAACATTTAAGTTGAATGTACTAATGACCGAGTTACAGTAACTGAATATACTTAGTTTAAACAATCATTCCCCACCCATTTATTTAACTCAGCTTGTTAAGTAAGCATTATTCCATTACCAATTAAACTAAATTGTATATTCTAACTGACCCAACTTAACTTTTTCAAAATATTAAAATATGTATTTCAATCTATAGAGCCGTGTAAAATACATACAAAAAAATGCAACATTACACTGATCCAATCTTTTTATTGAACATATCTTTTTTTTCAACAACAAAGAAACAAAGCCATGGCATAATAGGCTTCTAGCGTAGTTTCCTCAGTGATAAAACTCAGACCTGCTGAACACTGGCATCTTAACATTTACAAATAAAAATTGTGTCCCTCCAAGATGATTCCCACTGAGGATGCATTGTGGTGAAGGGACAGCGTGTGTGGAGTGATGTTTTCCTGTTCATGGCAGAGGATCCCCACTGGGACATCATTGTACGAACGTTCCTCCTCATCAACGTCCTGAAAAAAGAAACATGTTATGATCACATCAACATGACAACATAGTGCTACAAACGCTGTCTATAGCAGTGTTTCCCAACCCTGGTCCTTAAGGCACACTGCCCTGCATGTTTTCCATGTTTCCCTGTTCCAGCACACCTGATTCAAATGAATGGGTCGTCCTCAGCCTTCTGGAGAGCTTTAAGACCTGACCCAATTATTTGGCTCATCTTGCTCATCATTTTCTTTATTTTCATTATTTATGTCAGCATTAACTATTTCTTTCTTGAACATCTTCCAGTTGTCTTCTCTATGTGCTTTACTTTTATGTGCATTGAAAGTTAAATACACATTGCTTTCAAATCTACAGTGCATATGGACACTGAACCTTTTGGTTAACTCTCAAGTGTCTGCTTCGGAGGTGGGTGAAAAATTCAGTTTCAGAGCAGGGCTCAATGAATTCACACAACTGACAGCAGAATTTGACAGCTTCATTTTCTCCTGGTTGTTCCTCATGAGTTTTAGAGTGAACACGAGATATGTGTGCTTTAAGGCTGTTTAAGGACTTGAATGTGCACAAACAGTCCTGGTGCAAGCAAGGATATTTACACTTCCACTCCATCTTCAGCTAGCTAAAGTTACATGAACTAAGGAAAAATACTGTTAACTAACAGTGCAAAGCTTCTGAAAATAACTATTTGAAATTGAGTGGGAAAAATAGCCAACTAACAAAGAATAAATCAAAATAAATCAAGAAATTAAAGCTAGTTAGCCAGCTAATAATGTGAGTTGGTGTTCACCAACTTAAAGGATAAGACCGGTTTTTTGACATTGGGCCCTTGATTTCACATTATAACATGATGTTCTACTCACCCCTGCTTGTTGTTGGTAATTTGGAGCTGTTCCAAAGATATTCGCGAGGCGTCTGGCTGCTCTCTTGAGATATTCGGCCATGAAACGGTTTCCTATGGGCAAGCTTATACAGGCACAAACTATGCTGTTTATAATTTATTAATTACTGTACACTAGCACTGATAACGTGGAGGTGCTTCGCTTACTTAAAAAAATCCGGGTTACTGTAATTTTGATTTTTTTGTCGTAAAGTGGGTGTTACTGACGTCATCGTCGTGCTACTGCCACAGACAGCCCACAGACCTGCTGCCTATTTATTCATTCGGCTAAAATTCAAAATTAGTAACCCGGATTTTTTTAAGTAAGCGACGCACCTCCACGTTATCAGTGCTAGTGTACAGTAATTAATAAATTATAAACAGCATAGTTTGTGCCTGTATAAGCTTGCCCATAGGAAACCGTTTCATGGCCGAATATCTCAAGAGAGCAGCCAGACGCCTCTCGAATATCTTCGGAACAGCTCCAAATGACCAACAACAAGCAGGGGTGAGTAGAACATCATGTTATAATGTGAAATCAAGGGCCCAATGTCAAAAAACCGGTCTTATCCTTTAAGAGGGTATTTGTAGATTTGTGGCTAGCTGCTTCACCGTCTCAGCTCAACTTTAGCTGTCTAAAGCAACAGAGTAAAATAGTTTAAGAGTCGAGCGGACATCAGCTCGGTGTCACATTAAAAACATGCCGAGCAGTCTGTTGTGTGACCGAGCGCGAGTACTTGGACACCGGGACTCGAAGTGTACCCAAAGCAGGCAGGCGCGATGACCAGGCGGACTCTGCGTACTCGTACTCGGTGTCACACAATATAATCCGCTTTAACAAGGCAGCTGAGATCTGCGCCAACTTACCGGGGCGTTTGTAGGCTGGTCCGTGGTTGAGGTAGCTGCTTCAGGTGTCCGGCTCATGCATGTATTATCCGGCTCAACTCGACTTGAATTAGCTGTGTGGGAGCAACATACAATTTCTGTTACTGGCGCTAGCCAACATTACTAGTGAACACATACATTAGCTAACAGTGTTCATATATATATATATATATATATATATATACATACAGATAAATGTATGATAGATATATAGACTACTTTGAGTTATATCAAAGTTTCATTTCTATGGTGTTGTCCCCATGAAAACATAATACATTTTTTTTTAAATGTGATATACTGCTAGCAAAATAACATCAGCTAGCAGTCGGGACTGCAACGGCATGCAACCAGTGTCAGGTTCCAACTTACCGTTTTGTGGCTGAACTCGGTTCATTCACTGAAGGCTTCAAACGTGGGTCGAACAACTTGCTTGATGGAACGTCAGTTTTCGAAAATGTCAATAAAGCTGCATTCTTTGTCTTTGTTCTGTTCCGTTTCTGTTCTGTCTCAAAAGTTCAGTCATCAATGCCACTCCAACTGGTATAAACTAGATTTTTGGCGGTTGCACGTCAATGCGTTGCTATTTGTAACAGGCAAAACTTGTTGATATTGAGCTGTTTGAGCTCAAACACATAATTACAATAAGTTAAGCAATTAAAAAGTAAAGTTTACTCAGAATTTATGATTAATGTAAAGACATGACATATGTTTAAGTGATACAAACTCAGTTTGTTTGAGTAGAAACAACTGATTGGACTTAAAACCACAATTACAATAAGAAAGGACACGAAAAAGTTCAGCTTAATCAGAATCAACAAATAATGTCGATAAATTAGACACATTTAAGTAGTACGAACTCAATCTCTTTGAGTTGAATAAAAATCTGGGTTTACAGTGCAGGAGCTCCAGAGCAGTCCCCAGCACAGAGCCAGTCTTGTTTATTAGTTTGTTCAGTTTCTTTTAGTCACTGGCTGTGATGCTGCTGCCCCAACAAATGCTCCAACTCTCCACCACAGACTCATAGAATATACTGTATGCAACATCGTGCTGCAAAAATTGAAGGATTAAACTTCCTCAAGAAATAGTCTGCTCTGCCCCTTCTTGTAGATAGCCTCAGTGCTGCATTTCCACTTCAGACTGTTGTCCAGGGGTACACCAAGGCATCTTCAATTGTTCTCCCTGAACAGAAAGGGTTTGACATTCCTTTTCCTCCAAAAATCCACAATGTCCAAAAATCCTCCTTTTGTGTTTTTGATATTAAAGATGAGGAGATTGTCCCTACACTGTACCCCGAACTGGTCAAGCAGTTTGCTGCATTCAGTCTCTTGCCCATCAACGGGTACGTCCAACTGATGATTCTGTGCTGCTTACAGACACACAAACCTTTTAATCTAAACTGTGGTCTGTTTGTCAGGTAGTAAATGATCAAAACTATCATCGATGTTAATAATTCTCACTAAACAGTGCAGGCAGAATTGTATTACATGTGCAGTAGAAATAAAAGAACATGATCCTCACAGTGCTGCCTGTTTTACCCAGATAAGAGTTGGCTAGCTGAAGTAGGACGTTAAAGAAACTGTAGTGGGTACTAAAAGGTGTTCATATGCTCACTGAAGTCAGACAACAACAGTCTCTCCAGAACTTTTATGATGTGAAATGTTAGGAAAAGGCTGTTGTAGACCGAGCAGCAAACACCGTAACAGGCGCGGCTGTCGGCAGGCGGCAGCAGGCAGTGATATGAAGGGAGAGAAAATAGGGCCAAGAGACTGTGAGGTCTGACTTTTTCCTGGAGAACCATTTTGTGATGCAAATGTTTTACTCTTTTGAACGCATATTGTTCATAAACAATATGCGTTGTTTATAATATGCGTAAAATATGCGTAAAAACGCTTTATTTTTGTGCCCCCAGCCAACTGGCCGGATTACTTTTGTCAACGCCAAAACGAGGCTGGAACTCTGCTCACAGGACGCAGCAGGGGGTAAGAAGATGTTCATGCACGATATTGAGAGTATGGGATGTCATACAGCTTCATGTCAAAAGAGGCGAACTATCCCTTTAAAAACCTTGAAAAGCCCAAACACTTACTGTTGTTTAAATGTTTGCAAAAATAATGAACTGGGCTAAACTATCCACCAAGAGTGACAGAGCCTTTGCCCGACTCATCTGGTCACTGGCAGAATATGTTCAGCTGCCACAGTTCATGCAGTGACACATGGCAACAAAGATGTTCTTTAGTTGAAAAATAGTGACTTTAATAATAACAATTTGATGACAAAGTGATACAGCAAAAAAATCTACTGTTTAGCATTTGCTCAAACCACTGACATTTTTTAGGTTTGAGTCGTTTAAGATAAAGAAATATTAACTCTTGTGGCCTCATTCTTTGAAATTCTGTACTAGACAGTCCTCTGAGTACTGGACTCATAAGTACTTCTCACAACCCCCCCCCAAAAAAAAATAGATAAATAAATAAGTCGGGAATATCCCTGTAAGAGGTTCAACTCATAATGGAACAAATTTTTCAGGTAGGAATTTTTTCTAAATTTCAATAAATTTCCAAATAGTTCAAACATGAATCTCCTGAAAACAACTCATCATAAATCCCGGCATTCCTCCTCATCCCAGCACATAAACAGTGTGGACTTATTTGAGGTGAACAGGGCTGTCAGTGTAACTGCATGGTGCTGTGTGGGAGTACAACAGCCGGTTGTGTATGTGTGTGTGCATACCTGCCCCAGGCAGACAGCAGGAATCTGTCAGTCCAGTGATGAATGAAGCTGGGGCTATAGAGCCCTGTGGATGTGCTGTATTATGGGGCTTACCGCCTCTGGGCAAATTCAAACTCTCATCAGGTTTGTGTCTCCCTGCAAAATTAGCTTGACTATCAATGAGCATGGATGCTGAGGCGCAACAGAAAGCTAATGTTTCCTTTGGCAGCCAAATACATGCTATACAAAGCAGTGGCTAACCTTGGCTCATTTTGTTCTTTGTTATTTTTCTACTGATAGCTCTACAAATATCTCTGCTTCTGTTGAGCTGAAATATGAATGCCAACCTTATCATTTATACTTTAACTCCATGTGACCATTTTTTTTTTTTACTTTTCAGATATTTGATTCACAACATTTAGATTTTATATCATGTTGTTAAAATGTTATAGGAATGTAAAGAATAGTAGTGCTATGAGAAATGCAGTTTTCAGGAAACAGTATAAAAGTCTTCCGTCTTATTTATTTGTGTCATAAAACCTATTTATTAATCTGGTGGCAACTGAACAGGCCTGTGTTGTGTGTAAATTACCCCCGAAAACGTTTTAAAATAGCATTTTAAAATGTGAAATGATCTAACCTAGAAACATATTTATATTACGCTTTGCTTTGCGGTAAGACGTATTGCATCACTTCCTGTTACCTTGTTTGTGTTCTGTGGAATTTCTTGCTCCTCTTGGACGACTAATAATCACCTTATTTCTCCCTATAACTTACACAATTTTGCATAGTTAACTCTATAGCTTACTGTTCTGTTAACACACTCCTACAGATCTTTAGTCTTTATTTTGACCTTTTTTTTCTAATTTGCTTTTTTCTTTAGTTATGTTTAATTTTTTGACTTAGCTTTTTAAATAACTGTTTTTTTATTTTATTTCAGGGGTGATATGTTTGAGGCCACATATTGTTTAGGGTCAGGGTGTTCTCTGTGGAAATCTACGTCACAGTGTCATCAGATAGAGATGGTTTTTGGCCACGTACACACAGAGCGTCATCAGAAAGTATGAGAGAATACCACAATCTTCTATCTTTGGGAATTCCATGTGTATACTGCCATGTAACATGTTTCTATGCTGTTTCTGTTAATAAGTTCCCCATAAGAAGCTGCCAAGGTGAGTCCGACTACTCTGGTCTTTTTTTCACAACAGCTTGTCCTTCTTGGTTTAAGTGCTGCATTTGATATGATCCATCACAACATTCTATTTACAGGGATTTAAACGTGATATAGGGATTAAAGTAACTGCATTATTACATATTTGTCTGATGGATTGGTCAATTTGTCAACAAGTTGTCTTTCTCACACACCATGGTTAGTCATGGAATTCCACAGGGTACCTTGCTCAGATTGATTATTTTCACTTTGTCCATCTTCTTTTTTCGTAATTTTATTAATTTTATAACAAATAATAGAATGCACCACACCAAACTGGCTGCATGTTGCAGCAGCTGTGGTCATAATGTGTGTATTCTGTCATTTGGACTCTGGACTCAGGCCAGCTGGTCCAGTCCAGAGTCCAGACTAAACATGGAGAAGCAGCATTTAGCTGTTATGCTGCAAACAAGTGGAACAAACTGCCAGTGGAGATTAAACTTTCACCAAATGTAGACATTTTTAAATCCAGGTTAAAAACATTTCTTTTCTCATGTGTCTATCTGCACGGAATCTTTTAACTTATCTGGACTGTTGCTTGTTTTTGAATTCATTCAAATGATTGTTTCTCTTTATATTCTTTTATGTATTTTTAATGCTTCTTCCACTCGCTGCTGCGATGCTTTTATTTTACGTAAAGCACTTTGAATTGTTTGTACATTGTGCAATATAAATAAATTTGATTTGATTTGATTTTTCCACCAAACACTTTTTTCGGCAAAGCATTTATTCTTGAAATTTTTGAGAAATTTTTCTGTCATCTCCTTTTTGTATATGTGACATTTTTTAACTTCTATTAGGATGAGTTGCCATGCTAAAAAAAAAAAAGTTTCTTGCGAACAGGAAACAACTGATTGAGCTTATTGAGCCACAGGGTCAATAATACACTGAAAAGCAACACCTCTTGAGTAATAACCCACTCACACTCACACACACACACAAACACACACACACACACAAACACACACACACATACACACACACACACACACACACACACACACACACACACACACACACACACACACACACACACACACACACACACACAACAGGCCAAAATCCTAGTTTTGTGCTGGGTCAGGTGTTGTAGAGAGAAATGTTAAGAATCTCTTGGCCCAACCTCACTGTGACCCCTGTAAAGGTCAACACAGGTCAACGAAACCTGAATCCCAAGAGCTAAGTTATCTCTGTACCCACACACACACACACACACACACATACACTCATCCAGATGGAGAGTGGTGGTGATGCTGTCAGGAGAATGTGTCAAGTCAACCTATGTAATAGAACAGGCCGTCTGTTAAAAGCAATGCATTCACATTTCTACATCTGGTTCATTTGGCTATTTTACAACACATGCATAGTTCATGTGATGATCAGACAAGTGGGAAAGTCTCAAACTCAGGGCACAGTCAGCAAGTAGTAAAAAAAAAAAACATCATTTATTTAGCAGGAGGGGAATGGGAACTGGAAGTTTCTACACAAGTGAAGTGAAGCTGGACCTGGAAAGTAAATGGCATAAAATAAAGTCAAATAAAATTTAAAAAAAAAAAACATAAGAAAGTAAAACAGGAAATATAAAAGCTGAGCAGATTTCACTTGTGTTTATTATATTAATTTTGTTATAGAACACTTAAGAACATGTAACAGAGATCAGGTTTCAGTTGAGAACCAGTTTCCAAAGAATCTGAAACCTCCACCTCTGAGCTTATCAACTTTCTAATCCAGCAAGTGCTGCAGCATGCAGACTGATTGCATTCTAACAACTTCCTACAAATTGTGTTCGAACGTGCTGCCGTAAAACACAAAATAAAGGGTTATAAAAGTGCTGGTTTCGTTGACTTCAGAATGATTATTTCACCAAAAACATGTTGAAAAATCTTCCCAGATAACGTGATATTTACTTCCAGGAGTGCTATGTGATGTAGCTCCTGTTAGGGTGCAGCATGATGGACGTGCAGCACAAGTTCTACTGCTACTGTTTACCCACCAAGCAGATCCTCTGTAACCAACAATAAAATTGATATTTGCAGCATGCTTAACATGTCGTTCTTTGACTAAAAAAAAGCCTTATTGAAAACAACATTTTCATTTCCTCCACTTTAGATGTTTAGATGATCTTCAGTTACTGTCAGAACCTGTCAACACCTGCTGCACGAGCAGGTTAAGTGATGAGTGAAGGAAAGGTAGACAAATGTCACCGCAAAATTTGTTGTGAGAGACTCGGACCCTTTCTCAATAGTAGAAGGCTCACATTTCCAGTTGGTTGGCATAGTCTTTTATAGTCTGGTATACATATAACATGTTCAAAAAAGTAGTTTTCTTGAATGTGGGCTAAAAAGATTAAGAATTGTCAAGTTGCTTGTTAAAATTAATTTTTAATTGTTATTTTCCTGGAGCTTTTGAAGACACTAAACTAAAGTCTGTTGTGTTAAAAAAAAACATACTACAATCTTTCTGAAAAAAGAAAAAGAAAATGTTTTTTTTTCTGTTTCGTTTTGTCTTTTTGTTACCTTTTTGTTTTCTTTTATGGATTGGAATAATAATTCCATTTGGATTGATTCTCAAGACAAGATTCAGTTCAAGTAACAGGTTATTCAATTGTTGTCTTGCATCTATGACATCATTGGAAACTGGCCTTTTTATATATCATTGAACTCACACTCCACCGGTCATTTCCATCAAAGTCACTTCTCATCTGTAAAGTATGTTGCTCATGCTGAATGGGTTGTACAGCTTTACTGAATGATCACAAGCAATTGCATGTCGTAAGCTCTGAGCTTTTTTCTAAAAACATTTGGAATTATTGGTGCTTATTTTGTCATTTAGATTAATATTGACAACAAACTTACACAAGTCTAATAGATTTAATATAACTCTGATGGATACATTTGACCTGGATCATTGCTGCCTCTTTAGAACTCTGAGTAAGGGTTAGGGTTAGGGAAGCCGGAACAATGACCGTGAATTATACTTTTGGAAACAGTCATGTAAACATCCTCCATGTCAGTAATTAAGATAGGAAGGGACAAAGTAATGGCAGAGCTCAGTCACAGGTAGTCATACAATGAGGGTGAACTCTGCAAACTTTTATTGAACCAATAACCCCATGCCCGGAGGGAGAAAAATAGGAAGAAATGCAGCCTGTGGCAACAAATAGTGAGGTGAACTGGAGTCAGCAGGAGGGGCTGGAGCTGACAGGATAGGAAGATAAAACAAGGAGCTCAGTGGTGAGTCACAAACTATGGCAAGAGAAACTGTGAACTTGCAACCTTAATGGGATCTTCTAACAAGACGTATACACACAAACATGACAAAATGCTCCACACCAGTGTCCACTTGAGCCATAAAAGTAAAATGAATAGCTTCAAAACAGAAAACCCTGCAATTGACCCAACCATAATAATGTGACCAATGCATGTAAGGAAAGATGTCAGTCATGTTTGGAACAGCGTGATAGAAAGGTGCTTTTATAAAGCATAATGCTGTGGATTCTAGCCCGAGGGTCTCCAATGGTTGTTTATCAATTGTGTGGTTATGACTTCACTGTCTGGCATTAAGGAAACAATAAAGGTGCAGTGACAAACATGCTCCTATCACACATAACTACATTTAGAGTGAGCACAGACTTCATAATATATGATACATTGATCAAGGGGTGTAAAAGTACTTGTCTTCATTTTTTAACTGTCAGGCTACAGTTTGGTACTAAAGAACACATTATATTAAGATTGATGAAAAGTAGTGTAATGTAAAGTGTAACCTATTTGTTCCACCCCAACTGTTTCAGGTGTGCTCGTGGGTCAGCCTTAGCTTTCGTGCTGCTAGGAGTATCCATGTTAAGTAAGCTTGTGCTACTTAATCACATTTTAACTACTGATTTTATATTGTTCTTATTTATTTATTTTTTGTTTAAAATTTAAATCATGCTTTTTATTTCTACTGTTTTAATGTCTCTGTAAAGCACTTTGAATCGCCTTGTAGTTGAATTGTGCTGTACAAATAAACTTGCCTTGCCTTGCCTTACTGCTGCCTCAAAATAACCAAAAGTACCTAAATTGTTTCGTTACTTTAAATTTGTATGTATTATGGCAAGTCTTTTGAGCATTTATTCCATGTCTTTGATGTCAGATGTTAGTTTTTTCCAGTAGTTCACTCTTTGACCATTCTAGCTGGACATTTGGTCATCCTTGTTTGGCATTGTGTTGTCCTAGTTGAGCAAAAAACTCTTACTGGTAGCATTTTTCATACAACTAGTGGTACTTTTGTACAACTAGTTTGATCAGAACCCATCCAACTGAGGCTTTGCACTGCAGTTGTAGCATCAGACTCAGCATCAGATGTTTTAAAGCACTTATGGCCCTAACAACCAGACTGGGTAACTAGTGTATTCATGTCAAAATGTGTAAAATTGAACAAGTGAAATCAAATTCCCACACAACATAAGTTGTGAAAGCCAAAATGTACACTAAAGGGTAAAATGTTCACATGTTAACTTGCCTCTACTGATCCTACTCACTAACTAGTGGGGCTAAAAAAAAGGGTTGACAAGTTAACTAGTGTGGTCCCAAATACCCACACAACTTAGAGACACTTACGCTTGATTGGTGAGCCAGTCAGTGGGGTCACATGGCACTGTAGAAATCGGATTAAGGGCTAAATTACAATAAGACTGAGTTATTAAGTTCATGTATACACCTTAATCTCATATGAATTGGATTACTCGTGATCGGATTAAGATAACTGGGTTGAAAGTCACTCTAAACCTGCTTGTAGACGCTGAAGCACGTGGTGAATCAGACTTTGCGTTCTGCGCATGCTCCAGATGTTTTCCCGGGATCGTGACCCGGAAGTCAAAGGAGACGATATTCCTGTTGTTGTCGCCGTCAAAAAGAAACAAACAACGCGATGGAGAATGCTCCGTTGGGCATCGAGTTTGTGCAACAAGCAGCTCATCACAGACCAAATGTAGAGGGACGTAGCTTCATCTGGCTCTGCGTTCTCCATCTTTCTCCAATGTCTGAGTTTGTTGTTGTTGTTGGTGGTGAAGAGGTCAACAGGAAGTGGCTCTATTAGCAACAGTTGGAATGGGTAGAGCGTCACCTATCATACCGGGGTATGACACGCTTTGTGCCTCTGATCCCATTCATTCACATCAACATATCCAAGGAGAATTACCCTTACTCACATAAGGAGCAGAACCCAACTATAGCTGTAATGTGTACAAAATGTCTCCAGTTTATCTCCAGCCTGCCACTGCTTACACCACCACTCTGCATTGTCTCATCAGCCATTGAGTCCTCCTGCTGAGCACTTGCCAGCCTCCCTTTCTACCACAATAACAGTTGCTCTCAGAGTTTATAATAAATCCTCCATCCTTGCACTGATGAGGTGTTCACCTTCTCTCATACAGTGATAGAAGCGCTTAGGTGCTGATATAGAGGCAGATAAAATCATGGAGTTGGAAAGTCTAGACAGCGCTGTTACAGATTTAATGATGTGCTTCCTTGAGTTTATCATGACAAATCTTTGTGGTTGACTTTGCTGGCTGATACAATAGGAATTGCTCGTTCTGACCGAGTTAGATTGCCATGGCAACATATTTGGAAAAGTGAGCCGGGAGCAAATTCAAACATGAAGCAGACACATTGTGATGCTGATAGATTAGTAAAAAAAAAAAAATGGAATGTCTGACTAATGTTCTCACAAGTATAGCCAAATGTGTCTGTTTATGTAGAGTGTGTGCACGTGTTGATGAATATGACCCTGCTTTGGACCAGCATTGACAATGGTTGATGCATTCTGGCTGTTCCTGTTTCCCCCATCGTTCTTTCAAACACACACACGCACACACAGACACGCGCACACGCACACACACACACACACACCCACGCACGCACGCACGCACGCACGCACGCACGCACGCACACACACACACACACACACACACACGCACGCACACACACACGCGCACACACGCACACACAGACACGCGCACACGCACACACAGACACACACGCACGCACGCACACACGCACACACACACACACACGCACGCACGCACACACACACACAGGGTGCTGAAAGAACATGGTACAATAGCTTGTTTATCTCGTCCATGCACAGCATGCATGTGTGCGTGCGTGTTTGTGTGTGTGTGTGTGTGCGTGCTTGTTTGTATGTGTGTGTGTGTGTGTGTGTGTGAGTGTGTTGCGTGCGTGTTTGTATGTGTGTGTGTGTGCGTGTTTGTATGCGTGCGTGTGTGTGTGTGTGTGTGTGTGTGTAGGTGTGAAGGGGACACATGAGCAGAGGATACACATCGCTGACCAAAGCAAATAGTCACAGGTGTTCAGGCTTGTCTGCCTCATAAAGACACACAAGAGATATTCAGAGGCAAAAAGTTCTCCAACTGAAACACTTGTAGAAGTCGTATGTTCCCCTTAAAACATGTGGTGAAGAAACATTCTCACTTTCTGGTCGGCTGTAGGAAATGAAGGCTTAGAAATGAATAACTACTTTGGTGGGGTAATAAAAACAATCATGGTTTAGACACAAAAATCATGGACACTATTTGTACCCTTCACATTCAATTTCTCTCGTGACCACTAGAGGTTTCATGTTCTTTGAACACAATTATTGACTGTATCTGCCTGCATGTACAAATGCAACATGAACACATTTTGGAGAGGACAGTCTCACAAAACTCTTATTTTATACTCGGGAGTGACGCTAATAGAATTTTAAGCAGTATGTACAGAATCATATCTACTTTAAGGGTTGAATTAGCACAACCTTATGCATACCTCGTGTGCTTTGGATGGTCAGGGTCTTCTGACAATGCACTGAATAAACAAGAATGTCTCGGCTGATAACCTTCACTGCCCTCAGACCTCTGACCTCAGCACTGCAGCCTACTGGCATGCACATTTTCCAGAAAAGAGAAGAAGAAAATCATTTGAAGTGGATTCATGACATTTTGTTTCACCTCTTTTCCTTGGCATTGTTTTTTATAAGACTCAAAATGGTGGATTTTGTTCATGATATCCCCTCCTTTGCTACGTAATGAAATTATAAAACAATGAGCTTGTTCAATACAGTAAGTAACTATGATAAAATGAAATGATATGAAAGAAACGTGACTAAACCTGTTACTCCTCAGAGCAGCAGTCCTGGGTCAGTGGGTTGGGGGGACTGGTTCACTGTGGACATAGACCCCTGACCTCACTAAACTCTGGTTAACCCCAGCAAACAGACCAGAACACATGCTCACCACTGCTGAAATACACATACATGTATAGACACATTCAACAAAATATGTTTTATTTGCCCTAATATTTCAGTTCTTTTTCTTCCTTGTCAGTTTCTTTGTAAACAGGTATTTGCTTTGATAGATTGAGGAACAGCCCTGTGACGGACTGGCGACCTGTCCAGGGTGTACCCTGCCTCTCTCCCGATGACAGCTGGGATAGGCTCCAGCCCTAAATGATAACCTAAATTGGACCCTAAATTAGTTTAAGCGTGTATAGAGAATGGATGGATTGATGGAGATTAAGGAGCATATATTTTGAAATGGGACAATGAACAAAGTACTGCTATTGTTACGTTTATGTTCTCTGTAGTGTTCCCTAGTTTTTAATCAATATATTCCTATAGTATTAATACAGGGTTATAGTAACACAAATATACTGAAATAAAAAATACAACTGAAATGAAATCAAGTCTAATCGTTTACAGTGACATCACAAAAAAGAATGTGATAATGTTAGTGGACATTTGAAAAAGTAAGCAATATAATTTCTGATAATATTCTTGTATTGTGTTATGAGCATAGGTAAGGAATAACAGTGAAGAAACAAAACCATGGCACATCATGGCTACAGTCAGTTTATTATACAAAAAAAATGAACACATATAAAGAACACACACTCAGTTATGGAAAGAAAACTTTTTTCAAAAAGCTTTGAGTCAAACTGCATGAGGTCTCCAGTCTATGCAGTCTTAAATAATCCTCAGTCTTCCTCTCTTTTTAATTTGGTCTTGTCAACAGTTACACAAAGATCCCACTGTAGCACCACCAAAAAGTTCTTCATTATGCCACCTTTGTTTACCTTTGGGTCTTTTCACATATGCCTTTCAAGCCAGGGTTGATGTGACTCTGTTGTTCATCAATGTCATGCTTGATAATACAAAGGTGGAATGAGGCTTTGAGGCTGATCTGACACTGATGCGTCACTGAGCTGGCAAAGGAGTTTGTAACCACAGTGAATAAGTCCGTGTGCGTAGGGAGAGAGAGACAGCATTATAGCACACGTCACTTTAAGCAGTGATGCTGCAGTTACTCAGCTGACTCTCCAACCCTGCTTTTATTGTGTGGAAGTACACACTGATCAAGTGCTCATCTTCCTTTTGTATGTGTAAATAACCAAATAGCAATAGTGACAGATTAAGGAGGACATATTTTTTTGTGCTGATAATCTGCAACCGATATGTGAAAAGGACTTTTCATTGTGGAAAACTAGCATAATACCCCAAAGCAACTGCAGACACAAGTGTGTTTATATGATCTTTGTATTCCCCAGAGATGTCAGTTTGTGGCTGCATTGACTGCTGCCTTAAAGAAATACAATGTCTTCAGATGTAGATGTTAGGACATCTTGAGCTTTGGGGGAACATGCAAACTCCACACAGAAAGGTCCAGCTGAGATTCAAACCAGGATCCTCAAAAACCGTTTCAACAGAAACATCAGGGGATTATGTTTGCACGTGAATGATATACTTCCTATACAACTTCTACTGCCATTCTAGAAGTGTAGCGATGTCATTTTCTTCCTAGGAACTCATTGTTCAAAATGAGGAGTGCAGTGTCTCAAGCATCAAAATATGAAACTGTGTTGATGTTACAGTTCACTTGTGCAATTACTGAGTTGGCAATTGCATCAAGCATAGACCTGGCTCAAGTAATTCCACATGGCTATGTAGCAGAAAGAGGCATCACAACAAACCTAGGTCCATTGGCTGTTGGACCTAAGCAAACCAAAGAAAGATCCAAAATACAAATCAGTCACAATAACTAGAAGAAATTGTTCAATGAGTCTCATGCATGGCAAGATTGACGAAACCAGGACCTGTCATCATCCTTTCATACTACCAAAAAAAAGCTGCCGGGACTCCATGATAACATGGGAGCACAAATGGTTAGGATCCAAACTGGCTAAGGAAAACAATTAGGATCATTAAAGATCCCTACAAGGCCACAATTTATACAGTCTGACTGATGAATTGCCACAGAGCAGTAGAAGCTATGCTAAGGATATAAAGAAATCAGCAAAGCATATTAAACATTCTCAAAATGCAGAGAGGGTTCCACCCAAAGTCCAGCATCCTCAGGCCATATGAACAATGGGTAGATAACGGATTAGGATTAACTATGATCTTGTTGTGGAGAAAAAGGAATCGGAGCATCAAGACACATTGGCCCTCATTTATCAAACTTGCGTAAGACGAAAACGTGCGTAGGTCGTGTGTACGTTCTTTTCTGCGCAAAGGTTGGCATTTATCAAATCCATCGTGAACGCAGGAAAGATGAAATCGCCACGACAGGTCTGAGGCCGGTGTACGCACTTTTCCATTTTGACTTGCGGTGACTGCAATACAGCAGCGTCACTAGTGCGTGCCTCATGAGTCGCAACAAATCCCTTGGTTAAAATTACAGACTTATCACTTCAAAGAAGGCCCATGTTTTATTTGACTTCAACATAAATATAAACATAAACGCAAATTAAATAAATTAAACAAGTACAACTCCGTAATTGGAAGAGTGATGGCTCATTATTCAACTGCGCACCCTCACACCGAACAGGAGAGGCGCTTTAACACTGCGCATTCGCGCACGCGTGCCACTGTGGAGAGGTGTACAGGGCTCCTAAAGCTGGATCTGTCTCTCGGCTGCGGGGGGAACCCTATACGTCCGAAAAGGTATGCAATATTATTATTGCATGCGGGGATCTCCATAACATTGCCCAAAAAAATGGAGTGCCATTTCCAGATGTACATCCAGAGGACCCCGTACCCAGAGATCCCTTCCACCAGCCTGCACAGCCAAGAGCGCTCAGGAGGAGAGAGGAACGTATTCAGCGATTCTGACTTTTGGTAAGCATTCTGTTATTCAAGGAAAAAAGAAAGGAGAACAACGATTTCTTTCAGCATTTATTCTGTGACTTCAGTGTTTCATTTATGTCTTTCAATGTACTGTCGATAGATTGCATGGTGTGTGTTAAAGCCATCATCCACTTCACGATCTCTGTTTGTCTTTCTAGGACCTCTGTGGTTAACACAGCTGGCCGGTGTGACGCTGCAGACCGGGGGGCAGAGGCAGGCAGAGGCTTCGGATGTTGACGGGGCCGTGTATTCGTCGCGCGGGTCAGGTTGCCCGGATGCCACTTCGGATTCATCTGTGAATGAAAAATATTAGTTTGATTAGGAACCTCATTTGTGTTGAATATTAAAGCAACTGTTTTATTTAAACGTCTTGGGTGTGCAGTCATTCTTACCATTCTCGAGCTCTAGCATGGGCGCATCAGTGTCAAGTTTCCCTGGCACGCCCGATGAGGACGTAGCTCCGATCATGCCAGCCACCCTCTCCTCCAAGGCACTCAAAATCCAAACCTGGATTGGACCCCCCCCCCGTTTGTGACATGCTGCGTCGGAGAGCTGCGACCTTCTTTTTTTGGCCAATTTCATATCGGACCACTTCTTCCTGATCTTATTGGAGAAAAAGTAAAACATCGTTCAATTTTAGATTTCATTTAATCTGGAGTTTATCACATTTTATTGACCATCACAGTAGGGGAAAATACATAACTCGTCCGGTCTGCGATTTACATCACCAACGCTGTTGACAGCGTTTCTTTGCCGCCTTTCGTCTATCCATGCCGCAAATTCTAGAGGTGCAGCCTTTTGTAGAAGGCGTGGTTAGGATCATTACGATGGATTTCGGCCGCCGGATTTATCAACAGCCGCTCGGTTTTACGATGGGATTGGTGTGGTATGCATGTTCTGTAAATCTCACTTGAGCCTCTGCGTACGACGAGTTCTCCGCTCATATTATACGATGCTTTCTACGACGGCTTGATAAATGAGGGCCAATATGTGGATCGAGCAGCATCAAGGCCCTGCTCTCCCACATCATTCCCCCTGAAATCACTTATCAGTGATTTAATAAAGAAATAATCTAACTTCTAAAATCATCACACATAATCAACACAAAATTATTCTAATAATCAAAAATGAAATGGAAATAAAAGGGAATATATATGTAGCAAAAGCAATGATAAAACAAGGAAATCACAATAATAATGAATGAATAATGAATAATAAAATGACTTTACTAAAAGCTAAAACTGAAAAACATATAGTACGACTTTTACACCCTGAACCAACAATTTAAACACTGTAAAAACTCAGCACCTCAAATAATACTGAATCCAACAATCATCACTTAAACCTTTAACATTACCATTAAAATTGTCCACTGTTCGCAGCACGCAGGAGCGAAAAACCCGCTGGCTGCTACTTCTGTAACTCATGTTCTTATTCACGGGAAAATTCTCCTATGGTCCCATCCCAACTTGGCGACCGACCACGAATGGCAATGGACATATGTGTGATTAGTTATTACTGATAATACATAGAATGAATAGCTTTTATGCTATTTATGCCCAAGCTTTTATGCAAAGTTAAACAAGAAGTTTCTACTTATATGATAAACTAAAAAAGTCAGTGTCTCAGGACAGAGGGTTATGAGGAGGAGAAGGAGTAATTATTGGAGAAGATCAGTCTCCTCTGTTGAGTATAAGGCCTCTATTTCTATCACCCTCGACTTCAAATATGCAGTCAGTTAACACCCACTGCAGTGAAACAGAATGAGGTGTGTTCTGAGGGAGGGGGGTCTTTAACAAGCCGGTGAGTGTGTTAGAGAGAGAGATTAGGTGATGACTGAGCTCGCCACCCAAGCTCCAGCTCAGGCGTCCGTGGACTAGCTGAGAAGGCGATGAAGATGAGCTGGAGGAAGACTATGTTTACATGTTGAGATATCCCAGATGATCTTCAAAGGTCGAAAGGCTAGCAAGCCACCCACAAAGTCCGGATACATTCCATACAGTTCCAAAAATAGGGAAGTTTTTTGTGAATGCATTTGTATGTGTGTGTGTGTGTCCTCAGTCAAAGATCAGAGGCTTCATAGCCTTAATAATGTGGGGGCCCTGATTGGTATTTCAATACAAAAATACAGCTTTCTGTACTTCTTTAAACATTTACAGTAATTCACATCTAAACCTGTAGTCCTCAGTTAGTTGAGCTTCAAACAGAGACAATCCATGCAAAAAGCATGGAATCCCCACTGTTTGGGGATCTCCTTTCAGTTATTTTAACTAGTCAAAAGTAAGCAAACAAACAAAAATAACAGCTGAAAAATCTGGCTTTTTAAAATCTACAGTAAGAAGTTAAAGAAACTTGCAGTAATTCCTGTAATTATTGTCAAGGAAAAGGAAAGGAATCAATTATGGAATCATGACTCGTCCCTGGAAGATCATTCTCTGTTGCTACTCCTCTGGCTTATATGATAGCTTGAATTCTTAAGGCTAAACTACTAATGACAAATGAAAAACAATTTTCAACTAATTTTCTTAATTTTGGTATGAAGTATGTTTACAAAGCAAGAATGTGCACCTTTACGATGTTATAGGTGGAATAGAATAGCTGAACGAACATCCTCCAAGACTGGTGATTCCATATTTTTGACAGGGTTTGTATATCAAATGCAGGCTTGAGCCCATCAACTCTTTAGTAATATCATGTAACAGGAATATTCTGAAGTAATTTGTGACTATAATTTTTTAAAAACATCTCTCTTCAAATTTGAAAGTATATATTTTCAAAGGGGGAAAAAAAATCTCCTATCATGAGCATGCAAACAAATATTTTGGTGTTTGATGTCAGTACTAACTATTCAACTTTTCTGAAACTAAAATAACTCCACATCATACAGCAGTAACACGGGTTATTGAAATATACAGATGTAAATGTAAAAAGGATTTTTTATACCAAAGTGGTTTCAGTGCTGCTTCAAGCCAAGCTTAACTTAGAATTTTTTTTTCTGTTTTGACCAACAAAACACAGGCTCCATTACCCAAAAACGTGTGTTACACTGGCACCAACCCTTTGCTGGTTCACAGCAAAGAACCACTTTCATCAAGAGCTGGGAGTGGGGCCCAACTGGAGACCAACCATCTATCCATCCATCCATTTTCTATACCAGCTTAATCCAACTTAGGGTTGCCGGGGGACTGGAGCCTATCCCAGCTGTCGTTAGGCGAAAGGCAGGGTACACCCTGGACAGGTCACCAGTCCATCAGTGGGCCACACAGAGACACACCAGACACACAGTCATGCACACTCACACTCACACTCACTCCTATGGACAACTTTAGAGACACTAATTAACCTAACATGCGTGTTTTTGGATGGTGGGAGGAAGCCGAAAAGAACATGCAAACTCCGAAGACCAACTAAAATGTTGGAATTATCATGTCATTCGGTCTTAATTTGAAAGAGAACAATTAAAAACTGAGCAGAAAAGTTAAGTTAATCATTAATTAACATTAATGCAGTTAGTGAGAGTGAGTTGTATGGCTTTGTTTTTGCTGGCATTTTTTGTGATTATAGGACGGTTTAGGTGAGTTTGTCTGCTGAATCTGCTAGTGTGTCTTGTTCTGCCTCCACCTCTGGCACCCTCTATATTTTCATTACCCCCTACCCGAACCAGGGTTTGCATCCCATTCCTACTTATCTTAACCGCTTTTATTTCTCCCCCTACCCGAACCAGGGTTTGCATCCCCACCCCGCTGTGACTGGTGTGCAGTTGGTGAGAGGCTGAGGTAGCTTGTGGCTGTAAAAGATGGTGGTTGTGGTGTGAGGAGCAGTGATGGCTGGCATTAGGGGGGTGACTCTGGGACGCCAGTGGTCATTGTCTAGCCTCCTGGAGGTGTCCTGGGCCCAACCAGACAAATGAAAGGCGGTTCCTACCTGATGACCCCAATGACATGTTGGTCAGCACTGCTCACTGATCTATATTATAGGGAATTATTCACTAAGTCTTGTCCTTTTATTTGTTTCTTTAGCACAATTTCTTGTGTTTACCTTGAATTAACTTTTAAATCAAAATTTGATTTATTTTGTGAATATCACAACTTACAATTGAAAGTCCAACTTCCCATTTGTCACTTAATGCACTTTTTCTTACAACAGCTTTCCTGCAACAAGAAAAACAAAAAATATTGAAGTTATATAATTCTAGCCCATGTAAGCAATAATTTTAACATTACCTTACAAAAACTTCAACAGAATCTAGAGAAATGGAGCACTTATGAAGCCATGGTTTAGGACAAAGGAATTACAATTGGATTTTTGACTGCTGAATAAAATGCAAAAGCTGGCTGTTATGCTCCAAATCATTTGCTTTGTGGCCCTTCTGTTCATGGAATCCAGACCGCACCTGCAGTGTTTTCAACAAGAATTTTGAACTTCCCTTTCCACTGGTGACTTCTTGATGTCCTAATTACTTTCACTTGCGAATGGTTAGGGTTAGGTGTTAAATCCTGTTCTAAAATACATGTTTAGACCGTTACAAAAATTCAGATGGTTAAGGATGACACATTCTGTGATTCATGTGTCGTGTCACACGAATCCTACCTGATGGAAAACAACAGCCTTTGCAAAAGTGAGAATGAGAAGAAATGCCTGTTGCCACTGAGACATGGCTGTGGACTTTTAGACTATGAGTAAATGAAGACAACAGACGGTCCGGTAAGTACTGAGGAGAAGGGACTGCAGTGCTTTTTATTTGTCACTGAGAAGAAGCATCTTTGCACTCAAGATACTGAAAACAGTTTGTTAAAGGTGGGGTATGAGATCTTGGAAAAACGGTTCCTGCAAGCTATATTTTTGAAAATACACAACCTTGCCTCTCCCTTCAGCCCACCCCTCGAAACCACGCCTTCAAAACATATGAACGAATCACGAGTCTGTGAACGCGCAGGGGGAGGGGTGAGGGGGGCTGACGGTGTCAGAATCCAATAGAAGTAACTCTCATCATTACTTCTATTGGTCAGACATTTCCTCTTGCTACACCCTCTACAATGGACTAAAATATTATTTTTTTCCCCAAACATTCTATTTTAGTGGGTGCAATGGGGTCGTGAGGAGGTTTTCAGACAATATGATAAAAAATGCTCCAGAAAACATCACAGACCCACCTTTAAGTGATTTTTTTCTAGATTTGTATTTCCTAAACATGTATATTAATCATACCCATATGGTCCTTTGTTGCCTAACCATAATCATTCATGGGTAAGAGCGCAGTGGAAAAGTAAGGAATTGAGAGTAGCAATTATGGATAAAGCTGGGCAGGACACGTGTAGTGACAACCAAATAGAAGTTTCTCAAATTTCAGGTGTTCGGAGCATCATTAAGTCCAGTAATTAGCTTCCCCCATAATCCATTTCTTCCTCCTTACATGCATTTGTGGCCAATCCAACATTAGCAAGTCATGGATTTTGGATGTAATCAAACTTAAGGGGAGCATGAAACTTAAGCTTCATCTGTTTTGTCAGCTGAATAATAAAAGTATAATCACTACTTTTTTTGTGGATCAAAGTAGATATTTCCCATTCTGTCATGACATCAAGTTGGAGTGGAACTGGTAAGCAAGCAGAGATATATACAGCATTCGAATGAATGAAGATTTACAATCCCTCCAAGAAATGGAAAGTTAAATATAATAAGAACTTTCTACGGAAAGATAATGGTGGTTATGGTATTGTAAGGTTCTAATCATTTTATAGATCATGTAAATACACATAACCCCACATTTGACACTAGGCTTAAAGGGATAGTTTGTCTCTTTTGACATGAAGCTGTATGACATCCCATATCAGCAACATCATTTATGAACATCTTCTTACCCCCTGCTGCGTCCTGTGAGCAGAGTTCCAGCCTCGTTTTGGTGTTGATGAAGGTAGTCCGGCTAGTTGGCTGGGGTTTAAAAAATAAAGCGTTTTGCTTCTCAAAACAATATGCGTTCAAAATGAGTAATACATTTGCATCACAAAATCGTTAGCAAGAAAAAGTCAGACCTCGCATCGCTTGGCGCTACTTTTGCCTCCCTTGAATCAATGCGTTCAGCCACCTAGCGATAGCTGCACCTGTTACGGTGTTTACTGCTCGGAAGCAGTGGACTGCTCGGTCTGCTCTTCGGTCTGCACAGTTTACACAGCCCGCAGTGATACAAAGGTAGAGAGAAACAGCAAATGGTGATGCAAATGTATTACTCTTTTGAACGCATATTGTTTTGAAAAGCAAAACGCTTTATTTTCGGGACCCTAGCAAACTAGCCGGACTACCTTCATCAACACCAAAACTGGCCTGGAACTCTGCTCACAGGACGCAGCAGAGGGTAAGAAAATGTTCATAAATGATATTGCTAATATGGGATGTCATAGAGCTTCATGTCAAAAGGGAGAACTATCCCTTTAACTTCAGCATTTGCTTGGCTGCAAATCCAACATTTCTGGGGGTTTTCTTCCTGCTAAAAACTTTCATACTGGGGCACAAAAAGTTCCCATTTTTAGAAATTCTGGAAACATGTTTCATGGCTTGATTCATATTAGATTGTTTATAATCATCTAAAAAATAAAAAGAAACTATTGCCTCTCTGTGGATTGGCAGAACATTTATTTGAGGTAGCTTTAGACAAAAAAAACCAAGAACATGATTAGATATGTCTTTAAGGCAGCAGAACTAATAAAACTCAGTCAGTCTGCTCTCATTTAAAAAAAAAAAAACATTATTCAAAAATATATATCAGTCACATCTTTTGCAGTTCACATGATAGGCAGCAAAATATTGGAAAACAAACAAAGGAAACTCAGTACAGTAGTTTTCTCAAATCACGCCTCCCTATCCACACACACGAGCATGCGCATACACACAGAAGCCCACCAAATCAATGTGAGTCTAACTAACGTATCAAAAACGTGTTGATCAGATTCCAAAGGAGTCCCAATCAGGAGTCATTCTAAAGGTCAAAAGGAAAAAAATTTCGTCAAAGAGTTTGTCCAAAAATGTTGTCCTTATCTAATGTAGTGCAAAGACCAAAGCCATAGCTGTGTGGAAAGAAAGCAACACATAGAACAACCCTTCAAATTTCCAAAAAAGAAAAAGAAAACTTTTATCATATTATACTCTATCAAAGTAGAAAAAATAGCTTCAATGGTGAAAACAAAGGTTTGATTTTGTCATCAGAAACGAATATAAAGCTCATGTGTCAGCTGTGGCCAAACTGCTGAATATCTGAAATATGAGCCACAGTTTCTGATATCTACTGTGAAAGTCATTTAGGTTTTATTCTTCTTCTTTGTGTTGAAGTGACAAACTAAATACAGTAGGTGGAATGCACTGTTGGTGACAGGTTTTTTTGGAACAATGAAAAGTAAAAGCTATAACAGAAACACCACAAACTTACATTTGTTCAGGGTTTTCTGCACAATGAAAAAGTAATATTAAAAATACATCCTTTTTCTATACTCGCTTATCCAATTCAGGGTCAGGGGTGGGCTGGAGCCTGTTCCAGGTGTCATCGGGTGAATGGCAAAGTACACCTGGGACAGACTCCAGTCAGAGACCAATGAGAATGCACACTCACTCCTACAGTCCATTCAGAATCACCAGGAAACCTAACATGCTTTAGACTGGAGGAGGAAGGTGGAGATAACACATACATGCATGCAAACTCCAGACAAAAAGGCCTAACTGAGATTCTTGTCATGAGGCAACAGTGCCAACCACCACAGCAGTCCAATTTAAGAAATATCAGCAGTAAATGAGCTACATTCAGTTAAAAAGCCCCAATTCCATTCAAACCCTATTACTGATACATCATATAAACACACCAAAGTGCATCCAGTCATTATTACTATCATCTTCATGCACCAGAGGCTGGGTCGAAACATTTTGTGCTTAATGTCTTCAAAAATACAGAGCTATGAATACCCTGGATTTGGACAGTGTTAATGCCAACTCCATCAAATGAACTCCACCAGGTCAAAGGCTTAAGGTTGTGAAAAGGACAAATGTGGACATTGTCATGTGACCAATTGCAGAAAAATTGTCCAAAGTTCAAAAATGGTCTACTCTGTCAAAGGGACTATCACTATATATACTAAACACATCTGCCCAGAGATAGGAAAAAATATTGTTTCTGTTCATTTCTAAGATTAAAACGCATCTGTCACATATACACATTATCAATAAAGTTGACATACAAAATCCATTACATATGACGATAAATTAAACACTTTGCTAAATGAATTTTGAAATATTCTGATTTGTTTTCTTCCATATACTTCCATACTCAACTAAACAAAAAGTAATCGGTCAAAATTCCCATATGCAGCAGTAAAGGGAGAGCAGTTCCTAGAAAGAATAAGAATGGAGCACAGCCACAGGCCATACTTTCACATTTTAGGACTCCACTTTGAAAGGTGTGTTAGGTGGCAGAAACAAACAAACAGAAGGCTTGTTTATGAGCATGAATATCAGGTTTTCAGTTTCCCTTTTCCCACGGGCCTGAGGAAGGAGAAGGCGACAAGCCCAGGTGTTTAGGTGGTGTGCAGTTAGGAGTCCTGGGATTTATAGGAAACCAGGAGCTAAGGCATGTGAAGGAGGCTGTTCATGAGACGACAGGATCAGTTTCCCTTGAATATGTAGACGACTAAATAAGAAGGGATGCGTTGGAGTATCACACACTGAAGTTCCCAAGCACGGACTACGTCTCCGAACTCGGTGACGCGCCTGGAGACGTAGACAAGGACGACTGGTCTGTGTCCTCCGGCTCCTTGGTGAAGCCACTCCCGGGATCAAAGGAGGAGGAGGAGGACGAGCGCACGTTAACCGAGGCTCCCTCCCGCTCGCGCTTCTTCTGCTTCATGCGTCTATTCTGGAACCAAATTTTCACTTGCGTCTCGTTCAGTTCGAGCGTGGCGGCGATCTCCACGCGCCGCGCCCTCGTCAGGTACTTGCTGAAGTGGAACTCCTTCTCCAGCTCCGTCAGCTGCCTCGTGCTGAAGTTGGTGCGCATGGCGTTGTTGTGGGCGCCAGACAGGCCGAAATCCGACACTTTGACTGAGGAGAAGGAGACATATAATATGTGATATTTCTTTTCATCATTATCTATCTGTTTGGACTAGATGACGCACAAATAGATATGTGTGCATGTTGATACAAAGAGAGGTGCAACGCAGCGTCAATTTAAATCGGCTACAGGCCTACATATATAATCCGTTGTCGCTGTAAATCAGATATTCTGCATGAATATTCCACTCTTCGTCTTTTACGTTAGTTGATCTATTTTGTTTTCATCATGTAGGCCTAGCTATATACTGCGATGGAGAGTGGATTACTTTGAAAGATGGCAGCAGATTTCCAAGGAAGAAATAAGCTGCCTCCTGTGTCCATTGAAGCAAAGACAGAGAGATCAGATGGGGCCCACAGCGGACCCAGACCTGCTATCTGTCCACATATGACTCATGCTTCGGTGTCAATATATAAGCATCCGCATTCCTTTTTTTTTTTTTACTGAAACTATTCTCATCTATTGCGCTGTAATAAGAAGCTGAAAAGCTTTTGATCACATATTCAGTAGACTTGGATTTGCGGCCCTGGTTATGGTCAATGTGATAAATCAATCAATCAATCAATAAATGATCTGATTAATTGTTTATAATTGTAATTGACCGCACATATAGCCTGATAAAACTTAGTTTGGTATTTCAGAGAGCTTTTGAATAAGACCGATGTTTTAAGTGGAGCTCGGGGGGGGGGGGGGGGGGGGTGCTTCCGAACACAATGGAGCAGTTTGAAAGAAGGGAATGTCAGAAATAAAGGGAATAAGTTTGTTATTTCACTCGCTCCCTCTTCCCTTATAGAGGCACGCGTTTCCCCAAATGTTCGACTAACCGGCTGAACCCCTGAAAACAAACTCCTCGCCAACGCGTTTTTACTTTGCGCGGACAATCCGTGTTACACATCAGAAACAATCCAAGTGGTCTTCGTCTCTTGCCAATGCACACAAATTGCTATTAAATTGGACATTTTTACTTAACTTAAATATATTTCATGGTTCTTTAACTGTGACCTTGGAGACACCGAACAGGTCAAATATCAGCAAACTCCTCACCTGTCTTCGGCGGATTCCTCTTCACCCTCATCCAGTCGAACGTCTGCCCCTGTCCGGCCTGCTGCCCATCCTCATCCACGCTCCCTCTGTCCTGGCTTACCGGCAGCTCTCCATACCCTCCTCCTTGTGGAAGCCCCAAGTAGCTCACTGTTTCCAGACCTGCACTAACCTGCTGCGGGTACGGAGAGCCGCAGAAAGCCCCCTGTGGCCCGCAGCAGGCCCCGGTAAGGGCGCTGTAGTTGGGGCCGAAAGTTGGGCCCGAGCTGTGGAACGTTGATTGATTATAGTAGGTGGTTGCCACAGACTCCTCCATAAAATACTGGGGATGAATAGAGTTTGGAGGACCCGTTGAGGGAGCATACTCTAAGTTTGTTGCGCACGCTTGGCCCGCGTACCCGCTGCTCGCTGCACTGAGGTTGGTGTAAGGAGATAATATTCCACTCTGTAAGCTTTGGTTCTGGTGAAGGTTAGAATGATGGTGGTAATCAGTGTGAGTATGCTGATGCTGTTGTTGCTCAAGATGATTACAAGGATGTTGATGATGATGCTGGCCCGCTCCTGTGGGCTCGTGCATCCCTCCACTCTCCTCTCCGGTGTCCCCATACGTCCTTCCCTCTGCTGCGTACCCGCTGTCACCACCCGCACCGTTAACCGGAACGATGGGACCACTGAGACCCGTGTGGGGGGCGCCGGAAGCCACGGAGAAGGCATGGTGCTGATCCAGAGGAAGGTGGTGGTGATGATGTTGGTATCCAGGCTTAGATGCAGAATGAGCAGCGCTTCCTGGTCGGTTAAAAATGGAGTATTCCACAAACGAGTTCATTTTGTCCATGAAGGCCTTTAGGCACGGTGGGAAGGAACAAAGATGGAAATGATCTGACAGGAAGAAACACAATTAGTTGCAAATAAACCTTCAAAAAAAGATAACATTTAGAAATGTTTTCAGTAGAAAACATTTGCACGGCGAACACAAATCAGAAATAAAACAGAGAAGGCCCAAATAAATCAAAATAAAAAATTCTACCACATTCACGCAACAGAACAAATAGATGGTTTCAGATATAATAACAGCAGAAGCTGAAAACAACGTGAGCACACTTGAATAATGAGTTGCTAAGTGCATCTGTCTGTTTCTAAGCGGTGTCAATAACTCAACCTGTGGGCTCCCAAAGCTCAGCGGGTGGAAAACAAGGCGAAATACAGTCAACTCTTCACCTGCACGCGGCCTTTACTCAATCTTCCTCCATTCAGGTTTTTTTTCTCCTCTAGTTCGTAACTTTTCGTCCTTTCCTCAACTCTCTTTCTCTCTCCTCCGAGTCACTTCTTTTCCATTCTTTTCTTCCGATCTGGCCTACCTCTGTCGCATGTCACGTGGCTTGTCGCCTATGGCGACCAGGGCCCGAAGTTGTCAGCTGGTCACGGGAACGAGAAAAAAAAAGTGTGCATGTGTGTGTGTGTGTTTGTATGTACAGGAGGAGGGGATGGGTTTCTTTTCAGTTCACTAGTGGAGTTTACGCGCGGTAAACGGCGCACGCGCCTCATCCATCACTCGTACTGACATTAGCACGACAAAGAGACTTCAATCAAACCGGCCCATCAATCTGATATCAGCACGGATCTGTCAGAGCAAAGCGAGAGGCACAGAATAAAAGAGGAGCTGAGAGCCGTCTGCAGCTTCCACACCTCCTTCCTGCAAAATACTGCCAGAAAAAACTCCCAAACCAAATGAAATATAACCAGGAAGGCCTCCAGAATCACACTGGAGTTTGTATAACTTTACAGAGTAGCCGTAGGCCAGATTCATCTCACATTACTGTAAGTATAGGGCTAAAATAAATATATTGCACCATGTGGTTCTCCTGTGACAATTCTTACACAAAAGTAAGATAGAGGATTTTTCAGGTTTATTTTCATAGTTTTGTCTACAATTCCCATCAGTTAGGTCTATATCATCACATTCAATAATAATTAAAACATTAAAGTCAGTGTTCCTTTTATTGTGCCAGTCTCTGGCTTATAGAAAAGGCATTCTTTGAATTCTGAAGCAAAACAGCCTCCAATAAAAGAAATAATATCAAAGTTTTTCTGGTTATACTATTAGAATATCTCTAAAGGCCCAAACTGTATTCACTAATAAACTCTGCAATCACTGAAGTAACAATACAATTCTGGTAAGGAGCCATGATACTGAAAAAAGCAAATGGTGGCTGAACTGTGATCCACGGTTATAAAAAGAAAGACCACCATGTTTACAGACTTCATGTTAAGGCTGGGTACATAGTTAAAATATGGGAATTTACACTTAAACAACAAGTCCATTAGCTGGAGACTCAAACAGGAGGAATGCTAACTTGTGATGGATGTGAACAATGGACAGCATGGGCCATGATTTGAGTGTCCATCTTCATTTAAATTCTTCCAAATGAGACCAGGAAATATTCTTTCCAAATCTAATGAATTTGTTGCAAGTGAAAACGGTGTTAGCAAAATTCAGTACAAATAAAGGGACTGAAGCTCAATGAGATCAGAATTTTATTATCATATGCTGTTGATAGTTTTCCTACACGCTACATTGATTCTTCTACAATGTTCTGCTGAAATAATATTTTTGTGTTCATTGAGCACAGCTGTATCAAGTCTTTTAGCTCTGAATGAGGTAAACAGGAGTATGAAATGACATTTGATTTTTGGGCATTTTAGCCAACACTGCCTGTTTAAAAGAAATGTAATCATTACATCATACTAAAACATGTGAACATTACATGTCTCATATGCTCAATGTACACTGTTGTGTTGACATTTCATTTGTGTGGAGGATGGTCCAGCTCGCTGATCCCCAGAATATCATCTGGTGCATCTTATAATATTCATAAAGAAATGCTTGCACGTTCATCTTCCAGTTCATTTAGTTTTATTTCAACGTCAGCTCCCATCAAGTTTTCCCTCTACTCTATCCCTCCTGTACTAACACTTTACAGAATATTGATTCGACTTTATCTTTTTTTCGCACATTCTCAGATGGGTGAAATCTTTCCATGGATCCAAAGGTCTCCATTGATCAAACAGTCCTATCACAAGGGACTTCTGGGATTGAGTTTACTTTTCAACAATTGGTTTGGGCAGGCATAGATTTCTGATGGGTGAATGAGCAGGTCCACCAGGGTGAGTGTATACTAATTGAATAAGTGAGCTAATCTGTTACAACAATGAGGTTAGGCTCGACAGGAAGCCTTCTGGTTAGCTGAACCCTGCCGGTCCAGCAGGACAGGAAGCTGGGACGACAATCCAATCTACTGTCTGTCAATGTGTCCACATGGCCCAGTTTTATCATCTTTTTTATTCTTCAAACATTTCAAAGACATCTTTGACAGCAATTCTCTTTTTATTTCTTGTTTTTCTTCCAGTCATTTTTACCTGAAATCTACCCCTCATTAATTTCTCCCCTCCGGCGTCCCCCTGAAAGGCCTGACAGCAAACGCACTGCCGTCGTGCCACCAGCACAAAATGAGGACAAGTGACGTGGGCGAGCTACAAGGAGGGAGGTTAATCATCAGTGAGGACTGAAAAGGGAGATATGTTGCATGAGTGGGCAGGAGGGCTGCTGGAGGGCTGCTGGACACAAACCTGAACAAGAAGATTAAATGACACCCACATATCTGTCTGAGTTGTCAGACAGATTGAGTTGAGACACCAGTAGGGAGAGGTCAGAAGGTCAGACTTAACTCTACAGCTCTTACATGATGTACTGTAGTCATTTTCTTGGCATTTGTTGGTTTGGATAGTTTGTGAGTTACAAAGTTTTATTTCTAATTAACACACGTTTCCATGTGAGCTTTATAAAGATATCGTCCTGTATAACATCTGATTAGGGAGTTTACATTCTCACAAGAAAGGGTTTTCTAAAGCTCAGTGTTCATATCCACCCTGCATACAGAGCAGAACATTCAAATAATGCAGGGAAAGCTGGAGGTCTTGCCATCAGCATGGGATTGTTACTGGTCAACTAAATCAATCTCAAAGACTCGTTTCTACTTTGACATGAACTGATATGTATATATCAGAGATATATGTGGGGACCCAGGGGCTTACTGTACAAAGAAGAATGATGCACGGGTTGCTGAACCTAATGGACAGTGTTGCACAGCACAGTGATGGGATGACAGACTGTGTTCAACAGCTCTTTCAGTTCTGCTACAACCAATGACCAATCACAGGAGCTCATTCCTGACCTACCAAACTACTGCTCAGAATCAAGATTTCTGAATTGATTATTTCTGACTGTTATTTTTTGGCTCATATTTACTATAAAAAAAATGACTAATGAATGATAACAATCATTAGTCCAATGAAAACATCAGCAACATCAGAATTTTCCTTTTGGATTAATATTTACCGTGTCTTTAGACCATTTCCATTACTTCTGCATGAAGATTTTTTTTGTAGATCAATCCATCCATACATCTTAATACCCATTTAATCCACGTGACGGTGGGGTTGGAACCCATCCCAGCTGCCATCAGGTAAGAGGCGGGGTCCATCCCACAGCCCACTGTGGGAGGGAGCAGGGCCTTGCCACTGCCCACACCGCATATTATTTAGGGTCAGAATGTTCTCTGTCAAGGTGATGATGGAAGATGTTGTGACAGACACATGATGCTGGACACAGATTGGGTTTTGGCCACGTACACACAGACTGTTATCAGGAAGTAAGAGGATCTCACAAACTGCTGTCGTTGGGAATTCTGTGTCTGCTGCCATGTAACAGCAGCTGGATTCAAGAGAGTCAAGTGTTGCTGGAGTAAAGTTTAGGTAGCTGTCCTCTGTCATATCTGCACATGGCAGAGAAGAAAAGGATGATGGAATTAACTCTTTAAATCTGGTTACAGCCTCCTCTGATAGACACCTTCTATATGTACATTTCTTCTCAGAAACTGTATAGTCAAGTAATGTAAACTCAAAGGTTATCAAAAAGGCCCCAGCTGGAAACTGAACCTGGAACCCTCTCGCTGTGAGGCGATGGTGCTAACCACCACACCACCAAATGCACAATTGCATTTCTTTAAACCATCACAATTCTCTAAAATCCAAAAGAGACTCAAAATCATTTCTCATTACAATATCACCATGACACTTTAACTACAATGTCACTTTAATCACATTGTCATTTTAATTTTATCGACGCCCAATTTATTTATTTTTTAAATTAAAAAAAAGTTTTTTTTTTTAATTGTTTTTTTATTTTTTATTATTATTATTATTTCTAATTTTTAATTTTTATTTATTTGCAAAATATTTAATTTTTTTATTTTTTGTCACCCCCTTTTGTGTTTTTATTTCTTTTTCTTTGTGATTCCATTTTCTTGCTCTTCTTTTAATGTACCGCTCTTCGCCGTTCTAATTGCCCTTCGGGGATAAATAAAGTTTTTTCAGATTCTGATTCTGATTCTGATTCTGATCAAGTACAACATCGAGCAAAATCCTTTGTGATAGAAATCAGGGAATGTTTCATGTCTTTGCCTAAAATATTAGACAGAAATGAATTTCTTAAGTGATGAATAAACTATCAGTTTAGTTACTGATCACCACACAACTGTGATAAGTTTCCTGAGGACATCTGTGTGAGGTCACGCCCTCCAGGTTCTGTTTAACGTCAAGTGACAACTAGAATTCAAGTATCTGCTCAGCCCCACACCATCTCACACTATCTGTAGTTTTCCTGACTGTTTGATGTGCACTGTCCTGCATATTTTGCAGTCCTGGATCAGTTTACAAGTATGATTAAAGACCAGAGAAGGAGGTCAATTTAATTTTTACCAAGTTACTTGTGAAGTCACTTAGAAATGAAGCAAACTCATTTCGGACGAGTTCATTTCCTGTGCTGCTTTCCCTGTTTGTCTCGTCATGGGAAAAAGTCCCGGACAGACAGCAGATGACTTCAGAACCAGGAAGTTCTGCTCGACTATTCCTGGAAAAGAATGAAGATGTACGTGTGTGTGTGTCTATGTGATATGAGATGTTTTCTGAAACTCATGAAAGATGATATAGGAGGGAGAGTGAAGGAGAGGCACCAACAGACTGAAAAGAGAGAGGAGACTGCTAACATAGTGGCATTAACTCTGATACCTGATCTTTGGATGCAGACACTTAGCAGCATTTATTAACCATTATTAAAAACATTTACACACATTTTAGCTAAAGGGGGAGAGAGAAAGTGTTTATATAGATCAGGCACTTTGAGAGAGACTGTTCAAGGTGTTTTTTTTTTCTTTTTGAGTTTTAATGTCATCAAATTAAATTGACAAAATGTGCTAATGAAATAATACAATGACTGTGCAGCCCTTTTTACATATCGGCTGTGCCTTAATAGCACCAAAAGGACGTTCTCATTCACCTGCTGCTGTTCCTCTTTGGTAATTCACACAAACCACACACAGCTGGCTCAGGACACCATCAGAAGCATGTTTTAAATTACATTTAAAGAACAAATTATTGTGTTAGTCCTCCCAAAACAGGGTTTTAAATGCATGTAAACATGTTAGTAAAATCGCATGGTCATGGGCACAAGGCCATGCTCCAAACTTCTTGTAAAAACGGTGAAGTGTAAGTGTATATCAATGCAGCTAAATCTCCAGTAAAGCTGCTCTCATTAACATTTTTTGTCAGATTTTTTCTGAAGGCATATCCATCGTGCTTTGAAAGGCATAATCTCTGGTGATAAACACTATATTTTCCTGGCATTTTTTGTTTTTCTTCTGTACTCAGTAGTAAAGAGATGGACAAGTAGACCCAGTATTTAATTTTCATTCATTCAGCTTCACCAGAGCTCACCAAGCTCATCAGCATTTTTAGGACTTTGAATCTTCTTATGATCGACTGATGTTTCACCTCTGCTCTGACCTTTGACAACCACAACAAAAGTGCATTAAGGATGCCAGATTGTCACTATTCTGGGATTTGATACAACACTGAAATTGAAACCAATGACCATTTATATCATTTTGGATACCAGTTAGCAATCTGCTACTACAAAGTATCTAAAGGCCATTACATGACAACTAGGCATATTTTACAGTATTGAAAACTTACTGGCTGAAATGACTTGTTTAAAAGCCAATGAGAATACCACACACAAAGGCAATGAAGTCCACAAAAAGAAAACGTAAAACTCATTGATTTTCAAGTAAGGACTGTCTCTGTGTTAAAAGGAACAGTATCTAATGACTCACCCTTTACCTAGGAATCATTACCTAGGCCTGATGGCTCTAGACCAGAGAGATTATCTAAGACATCAGACACCAATGGGGCAATAAACAAGTGTAAAATGATGCGATTTCACATTTCTACAAAACACAAATTTGTTATCTCACCAGAACCAAAAGATCCTGTGACATTGATTCTGTCTCAGAGTAACCCTTTGTGCAGGGTTTTGAAAGACTGAATATCATTCTGACCTGATCACCTTTCCTCACCTGGGACTTTTAATAGCTTAACTTAGCCAAGCATTTCTGGTGTCGAAAACCAAAGAGAGAATGAGATCAAAAGTCTGAAGAAAAAATAGGGAGGAACACAAAGAGCAAGGCTGGAACTGCAGTTTGCAGTTTGCAAATGGAAAGTTAATGGTTTCAGAGTGGAATGGAACCAAGATCTCATGGATAAGAGTCCCACAGTCTATTCTACAACCATCTTTTTAATCTCTTCAGGCACACTTATTAGCACATAACACCAGGCCAGGGATACCTGCAGAGAGAAAGAAATACTTTCTTAATGACCGCAGCAATGTCATATGTACATGGAGAGTACATAACTGGAGGTCTCCCAGCAGTCTGGGCCTACAGCAGCTTAACTATGGGATGTTTCAGGATCACCTGAGCCATCCCTAACTATAAGCTTTATCAGAAAGGAAAGTTTTAAGCCTGGTCTTAAAGGTAGAGAGGGTGTCTGCTTCCTGAAGCCAAACTGGCAGCTGGTTCCACAGCGAGGGGCTTGATAACTGAAGGCTCTGCCTCCCATTCTACTTTTAGAAACTCTGGGAACCTCAAGTAAACCTGCAGTTTGGGAATGAAGTGCTCTGTTAGGAAAATATCTTACAATGAGATCTTTAAGATATGATGGAGCTCGGTCATTAAGAGCTTTATATGTGAGGAGAAGAATCTTAAATTCTATTCTGAATTTAACAGGGAGCCAATGAAGAGAAGCTAAAACTGGAGAAATATGATCTCTGCTGTTAGTTCTCATCAGAACTCTGGCTGCAGCATTTTGGATCAGCTGGAGGCTTTTCAGAGAATATGTGGGACAGCCCAATAATAAAGAATTACAGTAGTCCAATCCTGAAGTAACAAATGCATGAATTAGTTTTTCTGCATCACTCTGAGACAAGATGTTCCTGATTTTAACAATATTACGAAGGTGAAAGAAGGCAGTCCTAGAAACCTGTTTTATATGAGAGTCAAATGATAAATTCTGTTCAAAAATAACTCCAAGGTTCCTCACTGTAGTACCAGAAGCCAAGGAAATACCATCTAGAGTAACAATATCAGTAGACAGTTTCTCCCTGAAGCGCTCAGGTCCAAAGATAACAACTTCTGAAGTTTTCGATAATGATGGATATAAACAGTTTGCCCCTGTTTATATGTGTTTATATGTATTTCTGGCAAAGCTGTACCCATTTTTACCCCCCTTTCATTGAAAACTGAATAAAGTAGCCTATGAATTAAACATGGGATGTGGAGCGTTTTGTGTAACAATTCTGCTTGTGAAAATGCACAAAGCAAATCCCACTGGTGTGACAAGCATTTGAAGAATGGAATCAGGTTTAGCACACATCAATCATGCAGTTATCGTTTTTCAAGATAATGAGTTATTTATCTCGTTATCTCGTGATAACGACATAATTATTTCGAGAAAACCATCAGAAAAAAGTTTATATGTACCACGTCCGCTCTCGGCTTCCGTAGCAATTAATGTCTTGTGTCCTAATAATAATGCCAAAAGGAAGGAGTCCTAGGTCCTCTGCTCTATTCCCTCTACAATCATTACTGTGTGGTCACTCATGCCTCCAACACCATTGTTAAGTTTGCGGATGACATTGTGGTTCTGGGCCTTATCTAGAACAACAGTGGGATGGCCTACATGGAAAAGGTGGAGTACCTGGCTTTAAATTGTCTCCAATTGACTGCAAGCCCCTCCACATTAAAGGGAGTCCAGAAGAGAGGTTGAGCAGTTTTGAATACCTGGATCTCAGAGGACCTGACATGGTTTGCACACATACAGGTTCAGACCAAAAGGACAGAAAAAGGGCAAAGCAATACCACCTGAGGAAACTGAGGAAGTTGAGGGAGCCTAAGGTCTTTCTACTCAGGCACTGTGGAGAGCATACTATCACAGAACATTAATTCTTGGTTTGGGAATAACTGTACACAGGACTGAAAAGTCCTACAAAAGGTGAACTGTGCAGCGGAACACTGGTGCAGGGTAAGTCTCCAGGACATTTACACCAAGAGATGCTGGACCAGAGCTTATGATTCATTCCCAATCCCAGGATTATGAAGGACTTCACCCACACCAGCAAATGGCACAGAAGCATCATGGCCAAGACTGAGAGACTCAGGAGGTTATTTTTCCTTATGCCAAAGCCTTCTAAATCAGGACATGCCACCCTACCATAACAATCGGAATATTTGAATGTACATTGCTGTTTGGTACACACTAACAATCACCTATACCTTACGTCAGCTCACTTGTAATGCATAATCATTGCAAAATGCACTCCTTACTTGTAAATGTATATATCCATTTATCCATTTATTTGTGTAGAGGTTAAAGGAGGATTTTGTAAGAGAAAAAAGAATTGTATGTCAGAGCTGCGAAGCTAAAACTATGAAATAGGATGTTGTCATGGTCATGGTCTGTGTGTTTCTTGGGTTGTATTCTGCTGTACTGATTTATTTCTGTTTTGCACTATTATTTCTTCTATTCCTCTTAGGCTAGTAATTTTCTTTGTTTTTGCAGGCCAGGTTTTTTTGTTTCACTCTAAGAAAAGTATTTCACTCTGCCTGGTTTGGCCCGTCGTAATATTGTTTAAAGACTTGTGTTCTGTTTTTTTTTTCGCCTTCTAGTCCTGCTTCTTGTTTTATTGAGTAGAACTGGCCTACCAGGTTCTCTGTTGGGGTTTGCTTTCTGTTCTTGTCTAACACTTGAGTCCTTGAAGCTGATGACCCTCTTGTCAGGTTTTCATACAGACCAGGGTCCTTGTGTATGAGATGTTCCTTTGTTACTTATCAGATCCATATAATTGATGGGTTGGGCCTGCCTGGTCCTTAGACTTCTTTTGGGTTAGATCTCTGTTTTCTTTTTCACTGTTGGTGCAACAAATTTGGTTTATTTTACAATGAAGATATTATTTTGCCATTGTTGCTTTGTTCAGTTCAATTCAATTCAGTTTTATTCACATAGTGCCAAATCACAACAGTGTAATCTCAAGGCAGTTCAAAGTTCAAACCAATTAGAATCCAATTCATTCTAATATAATCATAATCCAATGAAATCAAATGAATTAAATGCCAAAATTAGTCCTATTCAGACAGAGCCAGTTTGAAAAAATATTTCTAGCTAAAGAAACCAACAGATTGCACTGATTCCTCATTATGATCCAACCCCTCGTCCTGATGCAAAAGCCAATGGTGGAAAGAAAAAAACTCCCTTTTAACAGGAAGAAACCTCTGGCAAAACCAGAACCAGGGAGGGTGGCCATCTGCCTCGACCGGCTGGGGGTAGAAAGGACAACACTAGATCAGGGATACCTGCTGAGAGAGAGAAACACAAGTTAATGACAACAACGATGTCACATATACATGGAGAGGCGCATCATGGGAGCTCCCCCAGCAGGCTGGGCCTATTGCAGGATAATTTTGGGATGTTTCAGGTTCACCTGAACATTCCCAACTATAAGCATTTCTTCGTTTACAAGAACAAACTGAAATCTATCAGATAAATATGACTTAAACCAGCCAAATGCAGTTCCTTTAATCCCAATAACATGTTCAAGTCTCTTTAATAAGATACTGTGATCGACCGTATCAAATGCAGCACTGAGATCCAACAGGACAAGCACAGACACAAGTCCGCTATCAGAGGCTAAGAGGAGATCATTGGTAACTTTCAGCAGTGCAGTTTCTGTGCTATGATGCACTCTGAATCCTGACTGAAACTCTTCAAACAGATTATTTCTGTGTAAGTGATCACAAAGCTGAGCTGCAACTATTTTTTCAAGAACTTTAGACATAAAAGGGAGATTGGATATAGGTCTATAATGAGCCAACACTTCTGAATCCAGAGTAGGTTTTTTGAGTAAAGGTTTAATTACAGCAACCTTAAAAGGCTGAGGTACATGGCTGCAGGAACTACTCTAACACCGCTCAACTCAGATGTAAGACTATACGGGCAGACAAAGATTGCAGGCAGAGATGTAACAGTGAAGGACGAGGATTACAGATTAACAGGTGGAGTAATCCTGGACATGTCACTGAGAAGGAGCGTGTCTGCACCTCAAAGTTGGCTGTGGATTCCAAAAGAGTTGTCTGTTACCTGCCAAAGCTACATGTGCCACTCATCCACTGCTCCTTTGCCAAGCTACAAAAACAACACTCCAACCCCTGAGGGTGACCTATGAAGATGCAAAGAGCATTTAATCTAAGCTGGAGCAACATCATTTCTCTTCGGGGATCAGTAACCTATTATTGAACTGAACTGAATTAAATGTAATTAAATTGAGAGACACAGACAAACAAGAAAACTAATCTGTGTCTAAAACCTAGAAATAACTCTGACGTTATGTCACAATTAAATATTGTTGATTTAAAAATCCTAGAATAAGCAGTTCGGCATCTGAAATCAACAACTTGCACTCTGGACATAATCCCATCCGACTTTTTAAAAACTGTTTTTACCTCAGTAGAAAGTGATCTCCTACAAATAGTTAACAGCTCACTGGCATCAGGCATTTTTCCCAAGTCACTAAAGACAGCTGCCATTAAGCCACTCCTAAAGAAGAGAACTCTAGATGCCTCTATGATGAACAACTACAGATCTGTCTCTAATCTCTCTTTTATATCTAAGATTATTGAGAAAGTTGTATTTAAACAGCTCAACGACTTTCTGAATGAAATTGGAAGTCTTGATAACTTTCAATCAGGCTTCAGACGTCATCACAGCACTGAAACAGCTCTGGTCAAAGTCTTAAACGACATTAGGTTGAATACTGATCCTGGTAATGTTTCAGTCCTGGTCCTGTTGGACCTCAGCGCTGCGTTTGATACTGTAGATCACAGAATCCTGTTGCACAGGCTGGAAAACTGGGTTGGACTTTCTGGAGCGGTCCTTAACTGGTTCAGGTCCTACTTAGAAGAGTTATTTTGTTACAATTGGCAGCTATGAATCTGAGCGAGTGGCCATGACTTGTGGAGTCCCCCACGGGTCAATTCTTGGACCTCTTCTGTTTAACTTGTATATGCTCCCTTTGGGTCAGATATTGCAGAACTTTAACATCAATTATCACAGTTATGCAGACGATACACAACTTTATGTGTCTCTGTCACCGGACGACTGCAGCCCAGCAGACGTACTGTGTCAGTGTCTGGAGGAAGTAAACACCTGGATGAGAGAGAATTTTCTACAATTAAATGAAGACAAAACTGAGATCATTCTGTTTGGGAGCAAAGAGAAGAGGGTCAGCGTTGGTAAATATCTTGAGACTCGTGACCTTACAATCACTGACCAAGTTGGTAACCTCTGAGTGTTGATAGACTCAGATCTGACTTTCAGCAGCCACATCAAAGCTGTCACCGAGGCAGCTTTTTACCACCTCAGAAACATCAACAGAATTAAAGGTTTCCTCTCCCAAAAAGACCAGGAGAAACTCATCCATGCATTCATCTCCAGTAGACTCCATTACTGTAATGCTCTTTTAACTGGACTTCCCAAAAAGAGCATTAAACATCTGCAGCTCATCCAGAACGTTGCTGCTAGAGTTTTAACCCGGACTAAGAGATCTGAACACATCACACAGGTTTAAAATCTTTACTCTGGCTTCTAGTCAGTCACAGAATAGATTTTAAAAGCCTGCTGATGGTTTACAAATCCCAGAACGGTTTAGGCCCAAAATACATCTGTGATCTGTTCAGAGAATATAAAGCCAGCCGAGCTCTTAGATCCAAGGACTCAGGTCAGCTGGTCCAGTCCAGAGTCCAGACTAAACATGGAGAAGCAGCATTTAGCTGTTATGCTGCCAACAAGTGGAACAAACTGCCAGTGGAGATTAAACTTTCACCAATTGGAGACATTTTTAAATCCAGGTTAAAAACATTTCTTTTCTCATGTGTCTATGCATGAAATCTGCACGCTATCTTTTAACTTATCTGGACTGTTGCTCATTTTTAAATTAATTTAAATGATTTTATTGGTTTCGCTTTATATTCTTTTATGTATTTTTAATGCTTCTTCCACTCCCTGCTGCAATGCTTTTATTTCATGTAAAGCACTTTGAACTGTTTTGTACATGAAATGTGCTATATAAATAAATTTGATTTGATTTGAGACCAATGAGTCGGTCTGTGAACAGAAAATCCAGTCTAACATAGAATTAAAGTTAATATTTAGGTTGTCATTTTCAACATCTACATGAATATTAAAGTCACCCACTACAATGACTTTATCTGTCCTCAGCACTAACTGGGATAAAAACTCTGAGAATTCAGACAGAAACTCAGAATAAGGGCCAGGTGGACGATACACAACAACAAACACAAGAGGTTTTTGTGATTTCCACTTTGGATGAAAAAAATTGAGAGTCAGAGATTCTATATATTCTATAAAGATACTATACTTTGGGAATACAACATGCAGGTGGATGCAGCACACTGGACATTATCATAAGTGTGGGCAGAACAGTAAAATGTTAGTAGCACTTTCTAATCTCCAGCGACCCCCACAGTCAGCTTACTGCAGCAGCTGCTCTGGCCTTTGTAGTAAATACATGTTTACTACAATAATGCTAATTATATACTTTTTTGATTTTCACAGTGTTTTTCTTATCGTCCTTTAAAAATATGTATTAGGTAGCTATTTGCTTCCTGTGTTGCTCTAACAAATGTTGATAACACAAGAAGCTGGATATTTTTTTAAATGAAGGCCAAAGCTTGTTAGACATGAAACTTATGCTGTATGTTTAGCCACACGAATTCTTATCCAGATATCTACAGCTCAGGTTTTTGAAAAACGTAATGGCTGATGTGGAATCGGCTTTAAAAGGTAATATGCCTCTAACACTTAGAAAGTGTAAGGCTCCCAACATTTACCTTTTACGCTTAAGACGATCGGAAGATCTCCTTCTATATTTACCTAATATCAAGAAATATAAATTGATCATTTGAGGAGAGATGAATTGTATTTTAGATCCCAAACTGGGCCGCTGCTCAACAAGCAATTTTCAAATGCACTGAATCTCAATCTATTTCCCATTTGAAATAAATAAGAAAAGGAAACTTTAGAGACTTTGAAAGGCTTTTTTGTGGAGGCCAAAACAAACTGGAATGGCTTTACCTAATGTTTGATATTACTGCTTGGCCCCGGCAGCTTGTTTGTTTGTCTGTTTATGTTTGTCGACAGGTTCTTTCCATTTTTCCTTTTAGTCTCATGTTTTCTCACATAGTTTTCTCAGTCTCCATGTTTAGGTCATTAGCTCCATTTACTCGCCTGTGTTCAATCGTCTCAGCTGCTAATCAGTCCTCCTCTGCATTTACGCTCCCTTCCATAGTCTTTGTCAGATGCTCTCTGCATCTCTGCATCTCTGCATCTCTGCATCTCTGCATCTCTGCGTGTTATTTTCAGTCACGCGTGTGTCTGTTCCTGTTCTCACTTCTGTTTACTTTTGTTAGTTCCTCCTTTCCACAGTTGGTTTACTGATGTCCCAGCTTGTCCGTGCATTTTGTTCATTTTTGTAATAAATTCAGTTTAGTTTTTCTTCACTCATGTCTCAAATCTGCTTTTTGGGTCCATTCATTCCTCACCACCCGTGACAGAACCAGTTTGTTAGAGAGCATGTGGTGTGAGCGGATCTGTGCTGTATGCTGCGATAGAAAAAAAACCCTCTTTCATCCATTTTGTAAATACAAGACTTACATGTATAGTTTTGAATGGAATTAAGAGAGAGCTAATGTAAAGTAATAGTGATAGTAAAATTAATAGTGATAGTAATAGTAAAGAAAGCTGATGAAGTGAATGACAGTCAGGAGTTAATACTTTTTCTTAAGCTGACGTGTGAGTTTGAGGCTCGTCTGTGAGAGGGGAGAAAGGAGTCCTTTGAGCAGCAGAGTTATAGAGTGCAGAAGTTAAAGAAGGATTTTCGAAATGAAAAACAGCTTAACCCAGCTGTTTGCTAAAATTTTGACTTCTGAACACAATATTTCAAATAGCGTCTTTGTAAGTAAATGTAACTTCTTCTGTTTTTTTCAGCTTGTGTTGTCGGTTGAGTTTGTTTTTTTTTTTTTTATCAGCATTCTACTAAACTTCAGAAAATGAAATTTAAGTGAGCTTCAGAACTGATCTCAATTAATTGGAATGGAAAACAGGTAATGAATAAGTGGCCAGACACGCACGCACTCATTACCATATATACAGTCAAAAAGAAAAAAAAGAAGTTCATTTTATACATGCACACCGTTGCTGTTATATGGGGGGTTCTGTGACTTTCTTTTTGGAAAATGTATGTTTTCTGTGTGGGTTTGCTCCCTTCTCTTGTCCAACACAGAGTCCTTGAATGCTGAGCCCCCACTTGTCAGGTCGCCCTAAACACTCGAGTCCATATGAACCGGGCAGAAACTTTATTCTTATCAGATAGTTACTATTGTTGAGTTGAGCCTGCTCTTTGGTACAGGTCAGTTTCATCTTTCCCTGCGGCTGCAGTGATTCAGGTTGATTTTAGATTTACTTAATGTGGCTTATCAGTCTATGAGCTTATCAGAAATACATCTACATTATTTATACATACTAACATGTTTTGGACACATCTAAACTTATCTTGGTAAAATTGCTGGTGTGTATTTTTATGCATAATTAAACATTTGTGGTATTCATTTCAAATGCTGGCTGATACAGTATATTGCGAGGGATGGGGAAAGAAAGTCTCAAAATACAGATTAAAGTCATTTTCAGTTTATATCTTTGTTAAAACAATTTTCCATGATAAGTGTGGGCCTGACAAAGGAGAAAAGGTGAGACACATTTAGACAGAAAATGGCTTTGGAAGAAGTGTTTTGGTTTTGATTCCAAATCAACTATGTTTCACAAAGTATCACGAGTGTCATCGGTTACTTAAAGGGATAGTTTGCCTCTTTTGACATGAAGCTGTATGACATCCCATATTAGCAACATCATTTATGAACATCTTCTTACCCCCCGCTGCGTCCTGTGAGCCGAGTTCCAGCTGAGTTTTGGCGTTGACGAAGGTAGTCCGGTAGTTGGCTGGGGTTTAAAAAATAAAGCGTTTTGCTTCTCAAAACAATATGCGTTCAAAAGAGTAATACATTTGCATCACAAAATCATTCTCCAGGAAAAAGTCAGACCTCACAATCGCTTGGCGCTATTTTTGCCTCCCTTGATATCAATGCATCCAATGTAAACTATGCAGACCGAAGTGCAGACCGAGCAGTCCACTGCTTCCGAGCAGTAAACACTGTAACAGGTGCAGCTATCGCTAGGTGGCTGAACGCATTGATATCAAGGGAGGCAAAAATAGCGCCAAGCAATGCGAGGTCTGACTTTTTCCTGGACAACGATTTTGTGATGCAAATGTATCACTCTTTTGAACGCATATTGTTTTGAGAAGCAAGGCGTTTTATTTTTGTGTCCCCAGCCAACTAGCCGGACTACCTTCGTCAACACCAAAACTCAGCTGGGACTCCGCTCACAGGACGCAGCGGGGGGTAAGTCAATGTTCATAAATGATATTGCTAATATGGGATGTCATACAGCTTCATGTCAAAAGAGGCGAACTATCCCTTTAAGTGTCATGATAAAGTTGTTGCAGAGTTGAGGTAATGGGTTTTGGTTCCCAACTTGTTTAAGCAAATTCCATCTGTCTTAAAAAGGTTTCAGCTGTCCCACAAAAGTTGGAATTATCAGTAAAATGTAATGAACAGATAGTACAGGCAGCTGAGAGCCATGTGTTCAGTACCAGCAGTCTGCTGAAACTCTCAGTCCTCCTCTGACTGGTGGAAGTGACCCACTGATAACAGCTGAGTCTTCACAGAGCTAACTGTTTAAAAACCAGATTAGCAAAGTCCTTTTCAGTGTTCAGACAATTGTTTCAGGGTGTCATTGTTCCCCACATACAACATGATGCATTTTAATATGCAGCCACATAATCCAGAATTTGGTGTGATAAATCTGAGACCATGTTCTTGGGAAAGGAGACCACTTTGTGCTCCTGCTATTTCCATCTTTTACAGATAAATCAGCCAGAATTAAAGTCTGACGCCCAGTCTGCAGCTTCCCTGGAGCCCTTACTGTCTGATTTCCTCTCACATCTCACTGGTTTGATGTTGAATGGCTGCTGAGGTCATCTGACAACATATCAGTGTAGAAAAAGCATGAAAATGTTGCTTTATCAACAAAAACAGATTAGCGCCAATGATTTAGAAGTATTCAGAAGTCACAACTAACAGACCCACATAAAGGAAAAAGAAAAAGAAAAGATCAACAGAAAGTTGGAAGCTTGGTCTGAGAGCAACGTTTCCAACTGAAGATCAGCTGAGCAGCATCACAGTAAATAATGAATCACAGAGATTAAAAGCTCCAAACACTGTTGCTCTCTGATGACAGATAACCTCCAAAACACCATGCTGCTCCACAATGTTCCCATTTTAACTTTTGATTTGTTCTCAGCATTTTACCTGATATCTTTGGCTGTATCATAAATGCTCTCACCCTAAGATTATCTTAGCATGTCATGTCCAATTAATCAGAACTTTGATTAATTCAACAGATCCCACCCTAAGGAAAATAACCATTAGAAGCTCTCCTACTATAAATCCACAACATTTGAAAAAATAACAAAAATCACATTGGGCTGTACGGTGCTGTGGTGGTTAGCACCATCACCTCACAGCATGGAGGTTCCATTCCAGGTTCAACTCCCAGCTGGTTCTTTCTGTGTGGAGTTTGCATGTTCTCCTTGTGTATGCGTGGGTTCTCTCCCACTGTCCAAAAACATGCATGTTAGGTTAATTGGTGTCTCCAACTTGTGTGTCTCGTTTGTCTGCAGAAACTGCAGTGGAAGAGTTCAGCAGAATTAACTAACAGACAAGACTAAGTCTCATCGGGGGGGGGTGGATGATACAACTATTAATCATGTTTTACTAAAACTTCTGTGTGAAAGTATTTTGTCTTGTTTTTTTCTCTTGATGTGTTCTCTTAATGGTTTGAACTTTTCCACAGCAAAATAATATTGTGTTATTGCATTTCTAGTTGTTTATGTTTATGCAATTTTATCCAAAGCCACTTCAAGAACCCCTACTAGGTGTAGTACCTTTCATGTAGGGGATTTGAACCCAGGTCATCTACATGACAGGTGGCAATCTTACCACTACACTAATCCAGTTGATGCATTACATCCCCTAACTTGTAGGTTTTCAAACTGTGGAAGGGATTCAGAGTACACAGAGAGACTCCAGAGTGGTATGGGAGAACATGCACACTCCACACACGAAGGACCCAACTGAGACTTGAACTGGGAACCTCCTTACTTTGAGGTGAGACTACTAACCACCACAGCACTGTGTAGCTCTTCAAAAAGTTTTTTGCTTTGTCTTATTTTTGCTCTGTCACTTATTTACTGTATTCAAGTCTCAAGTGACTACTTGAAAATAATTATTCTATTTATGAAAATGTGTTTTGATGGCTGATTTGTGATGAACTGTACTGGGACAAAAATTTTTTAAAAAATCACTGACACCAGTGGAAAGGTCACTAACTCTTTCCCAATTAGCCCTCGAGCAGGAGGGTCACACATACGCTCTCCCCAGCTAGACCCTCCAGTGGACGGTACATCCTTCATCTCTTTGCTTCTTCGTGGTCAGCTCAACTTGCAACCCTGAGCTTGATGATTTTTGCTTCCCAGCCGCCATCTTACCTGTCATGTAGCAGCAATGAAATACTTCATGAAATTCCCTCTTCAGTGAAATACCATGCCAAACATGCTGAGAACTCTCTAAGAAGAGACGAGTGAAAACTATGCAAGAACAACAGAGATGCCAGCAGTTTCCTTCCTCTAAAGAGCACACAAGGACTGGACAGGAAAGACTGGACATTCAGTAGAGTCCTGACCTTCTCCAGTCTTTCCTCATGGACCAAGCCATCTCTTAAGAACTCCTGTAACACGGAGCTTGCTGAATTGGCATGCCTGCAGTACAGACCTTTCAGCAATTAAAAAAACTCAGGGCATGAATGACAAAATACTACAATTAAGACTCAGGACTGTTGAGCAACTAGAATCCTATATCAAACAAGAATGGGCCAACAATCCTCTTCCAAAGGTCCAGTAGTTGGTCTCTTCAGTTGCCATATGTTTACAGTCTGAGATGCTACACAGTGGTAAACATGGAGCGATCTTGAAACTGTTCAATCTCCTCCCCTCTGGCAGACGATACAGGGCACTGCTTGCCAAAACCAGACGACACAAAGACAGCTTCTTCCCCCAAGCAGTCACTCTGTTGAACACCCAGGAATAGCATTCCCACCCATAGTGTCTATTTATTGCAAATGTATATACTGTATTTATTAATCTCGTACACATCCCTATTTACCACCCATACTCAATTCAATTCAATTCAATTCAATTCATTTTTATTTATATAGCGCCAAATACAACAAATGTCATCTCAAGGCACTTAGATAGTAAGTCCAATTCAAGCCAATTGGAATTCAATTAATTAATAATAATCATAATTCATAAAATAATCCAATTCGTTCATATAGAGCCAATTCAAAAACAATTTCCTAGCTAAGAAAACCAACAGATTGCACTGAAAACTTTTTGTTTTTCGGTCCAATCTCCCGTCCTGAGCGGCGTGCCTGAGGCGACTGTGGAGAGAAACGACTCCCTTTTAACAGGAAGAAACCTCTGGCAGAACCAGACTCAGGAAGGGTGGCCATCCGCCTCGACCAGCTGGGGTTTGAGAAGACAGAAAAAGGGGGGGGGAGGGGGGCAGGGGGCCACCGCGACGGCGGCACTGTAACACCATTCAAAGGATATCTGTTGGAACAGGGAAACACGAGTTAATGACCACAATAATATCACATATACATAAAGAGAGTAAAGTGAGGAAAGGTGTGTCAGATGAGGCCCCCCAGCAGTCTAGGCCTATAGCAGCTTAACTATGGGATGTTTCAGGATCACCTGAGCCATCCCTAACTATAAGCTTTATCAAAAAGGAAAGTTTTAAGCCTGGTCTTAAAAGTGGAAAGGGTGTCTGCTTCCCGGACATTTACTGGCAGCTTATTCCACAATTGAGGGGCCTGATAACTGAAGGCTCTGCCTCCCATTCTACTTTTAGAAACTCTGGGAACCTCAAGTAAACCTGCAGTTTGGGAACGAAGTGCTCTGTTAGGAAAATATCTTACAATGAGATCTTTAAGATATGATGGAGCTCGGTCATTAAGAGCTTTATATGTGAGGAGAAGAATCTTAAATTCTATTCTGAATTTAACAGGGAGCCAATGAAGAGAAGCTAAAACTGGAGAAATATGATCTCTGCTGTTAGTTCTCGTCAAAACTCTGGCTGCAGCATTTTGGATCAACTGAAGGCTTTTCAGAGAATATGTAGGACAGCCCAATAATAAAGAATTACAGTAGTCCAATCTTGAAGTAACAAATGCATGAATTAGTTTTTCTGCATCACTCTGAGACAAGATGTTCCTGATTTTAACAATATTACGAAGGTGAAAGAAGGCAGTCCTAGAAACCTGTTTTATATGCGAGTCAAATGATAAGTTCTGGTCAAAAATAACTCCAAGGTTCCTCACTGTAGAACTAGAAGCCAAGGAAATACCATCTAGAGTAACTATATAGCTAGACAATTTCTCCCTGAAACGCTCAGGTCCAAAGATAACGACTTCAGTTTTGTCTGAATTTAGCAGCAGACAGTTCTGAGTCATCCAGGTCTTTATGTCTTTAAGACATGCTTGTAGTCTGACCAACCTATTGGTTTCATCTGGTTTTATAGATAAGTACAGCTGAGTATCATCAGCATAGCAATGGAAATTTATGCCATGCTGTCTAATAATGTTACCTAATGGAAGCATGTATAAAGTAAAAAGAATCGGTCCAAGCACAGAACCCTGGGGAACTCCATGACTTACTCTGGTGTGTGAGGAAGATTCTTCGTTTACAAGAACAAACTGAAATCTATCAGATAAATATGATTTAAACCAGCCTAATGCAGTTCCTTTAATCCCAATAACATGTTCAAGTCTGTGTAATAAGATACTGTGATCGACCGTATCAAATGCAGCACTGAGATCCAACAGGACAAGCACAGACACAAGTCCGCTATCAGAGGCTAAGAGGAGATCATTGGTAACTTTCAGCAGTGCTGTTTCTGTGCTATGATGCACTCTGAATCCTGACTGAAACTCTTCAAACAAATTATTTCTGTGTAAATGATCACAAAGCTGAGCTGCAACTATTTTTTCAAGAACTTTAGACATAAAAGGGAGATTGGATATAGGTCTATAATGAGCCAACACTTCTGAATCAAGAGTAGGTTTTTTAAGTAAAGGTTTAATTACAGCAACCTTAAAAGTCTGAGGTACATATCCTGTCAACAAAGACAGATTGATCAAATCCAATATGGAAGTGTCAATTAATGGGAAAACCTCCTTGAACAGTCTGGTTGGGATTGGGTCTAAAACACAAGTTGATGGTTTAGAAGAGACTATTGCTGTTGTTAGTTCAGAGAGATCAACTGGGCAGAAGCCGTCTAAATACAAATCAGGTTCTAAAGATACTTCTAAAGCTGCTGTACTTGATGATACATCACTGATAATAGTGGGAAGGACTCCATCAATCTTCTCTCTGATAGAAACAATTTTATTAATAAAGAAGCTCATGAAATCATCACTGCTGAGAGTTAAAGGAATAACTGGCTCAGCAGAGCTCGGACTCTTAGTCAGACTGGCTACAGTGCTGAAAAGAAACCTGGGATTATTCTTATTCTCTTCTATCAATGATGAATAATAAGCAGTTCTAGCTTTACGAAGGGCTTTCTTATACATTGTTAAACTATCTTTCCAGACTAACTGAGACTCTTCTAAATTAGAGGAACGCCACTGTCTCTCCAGCTTTCTTGCAGTCTGCTTTAAAGCACGCAGCTGTGAATTATACCAAGGAGCCAACCTCTTCTGACTGATTACCTTCCTTTTCAGAGGGGCAACATTGTCCAGTGCTGTACGCATTGAAACTATAGTGCTGTCAACAAGAGAGTCAAATGCTGCTGGAGTAAAGTTTATGTAGTCGTCCTCTGTCATATCTGCACATGGCAGTGAAGAAAAGGATGATGGAATTAATTCTTTAAATCTGGTTACAGCATCCTCTGATAGACACCTTCTATATGTAAATTTCTTCTCAGAAACTGTATAGTCAAGTAATGTAAACTCAAAGGTTATCAGAAAATGGTCAGATAAGACAGGGTTATGAGGGAACACTGTTAACTGTTCACTCTCAATGCCATAAGTCAGAACAAGATCAAGGGTGTGATTAAGGCAGTGAGTCGGTCCGTGAACACTCTGAGAAAATCCAATAGAGTCTAATATAGAATTAAAGTTCATATTCAGGCAGTCATTTTCAACATCTACATGAATATTAAAGTCACCCACTACAATGACTTTATCTGTACTCAGCACTAACTGGGATAAAAACTCTGAGAATTCAGACAGAAACTCAGAATAAGGGCCAGGTGGACGATACACAACAACAAACACAAGAGGTTTCTGGGATTTCCACTTTGCGTGGGAAAAACTGAGAATCAGATATTCAAAAGAGCTCAAACTAATCTTGGGTCTGGGACTGATGAGTAACCCTGATCTGAAAATAGCTGCCACTCCTCCTCCTCTGCCTGTGGTTCCAGGAACGTGAACATTTAAACAGTCAGAGGGAGTTGCTTCATTAATGCTAACATGATCCTCCTGCTGCAGCCAGGTTTCTGTAAGACAAAATATATCAATATGATGATCACAAATCAACTCATTCACTAACAGAGACTTCGAAAGGAGAGATCTGATATTCAGCAAACCACATTTAATAGTTTGATGTTTTTGTTCAGTTAAAGTTTTTGTTTTAATAATTTCTTTTTGCACAAGAGGATTTGCTCCTTTTGTGTTAATTGATTGGGTGGGTAGCAGTAGGTGGGAAGCTGCAGAGAAGTGTGTAAGACTACAACTCTGCATCCTGGTCTGAACCCTGGGTTGTCATGTTTTAGGGTGGCAAATAAATTCATCCATATTTCTAGAAATGAGAGCTGCTCCTTCCAAAGTGGGATGGATGCCATCTCTCCTCATCAGACCAGGTTTTCTCCAGAAAGATTGCCAATTATCTATGTAGCCCACGTTGTTTGCTGGACACCATCTAGACAACCAGCGATTGTAAGACGACATGCGGCTAAACATGTCATCACTGGTCAGATTTGGCAGGGGTCCAGAGAAAACTACGGAGTCCGACATTGTTTTGGCAAAATCACACACCGATGCAACATTAATTTTAGTGACCTCCGATTGGCGTAACCGGGTGTCATTAACGCCGACGTGAATAACTATTTTACCATATTTACGTTTATCCTTAGCCAGCAGTTTTAAATAGGATTCTATGTCGCCCGCTCTGGCCCCTGGAATGCATTTGACTATAGCCGCTGGTGCCTCTAATGCCACGTTTCTGACTATAGAGCTGCCAATTACCAGGGTTTTGTCCTCAGCGGGTGTGTCGCTGAGTGGGGAAAATCTGTTAGAAGCGTGGACAGGTCGATGGTGAACAACGGGCTTGACTTTAGAGCTATGCCTCTTCCTGACAGTCACCCAGCCACGATGTAATCCCGGCTGCTCGGGTTCTGCCTGGGGGCGGCTAATGGAGCTAGCTACGCTAGGTGGCTCCACACTGGCAAAAGGGGCCTGGCTCGCTATCGGTTGATTTTCAACAGTGCAGAGCCGAGCTTCCAATTCAGATAACCTCGCCTCCAAAACTACAAAAAGACTACATTTGTTACATGTACCATTATCGCTAAAGGAGGCAGAGGAGTAACTAAACATCTGACACACGGAGCAGGTGAAAGCAGGAGAAGGAGGAAGAGAAAGAGAACCGGTAGCCATGCTACGCTAGAGAACCAGACACACCGCTAAAAAGTGAGAATAAAGATTAAAGATCTGTAGGAGTGTGTTAGAACAGAACGGTAAGCTATAGAGTTTAACTATGCAAAATTGTGTAAGTTATAGATCGAAATAAAGTGATTATCACTACTCCAAGCGGAGCAAGAAATTCCACAGTGCACGAGCAAGGTAACAGGAAGTGATGCAACACGTCTTACCGCAAAGCGTCACAGCGTCAGCAAAGCCTCAGTTGGAAACAACAACAAATTCCACTCTTACTGTTCTGCATTTCTAATTTTTATTCTTTTATGTTATTGTTGAGTGTTGTACTTTGTGAGTGTAGTCAAATTCCTTGTTTGTTTAGTCAAACCTGGCCAATAAAGCTGATTCTGATTCTGATTCTGATCTCACCTGTTTTGAGACATGTTACTGCCATCAACTTTAAGACGAGTTAATATTTTTCATAAAATAGTCAAATGTCTCACTTTCAACATTTCATATGTTTCTATGTCCTTTTATGAATACCATATTGGGATTGGCAAATCACTGCATTGTGTTTTTTTATCAAGATTTTACAGTGCTCGTCATGGACTGTCCATAACGAACACCATGTTCAGGCATAAGGGTGTCCATATGTGCACTTGGCACCAGGAGACCCTAGGCCGCAATTCGATAATCGACTTTTTGGTTGTATCGTCGAACTTGTGGCTGTATGTTTGGACACTCTGGTGAAGAGAGGGGCGGAGCTGTCAACTGATCCGATTGGCCAGTGGGACTCAGGGAAGCAGCTGATGGGTACTGACAGGCCAAGCGGAACGCAGTCTCGGTGGTTGCTGAGGCAAAAACTCGGGCGTGGGAGGAGTTCGGTGAGGCCATGCAGAATGACTTTGGACGGCCTCGTGATTCTGGTCCACCATCCGGTGGCTCAGGGGGGGAAACGGTGCACCGTCAACACCATGTATGTTGGAGACGGGGCTCTGCTGACCTCAACTAGGGACCTTGTGAGTTAGTGAGGGGAATACTTCGAGAAACTCCTCAATCCCACCGACACGCTTTCTGATGAGGAAGCAGAATCGGAGAGTGCGAATGTGGGCCCTCCTATTTCTGGGGCTGAGGTTGCCGAGGTGGTCAAAATGCTCCTCGTGGAAATTCCCCGGGGGTGGATGAGGTCCATCCAGAGTTCCTCAAGGTTCTGGATTTTGTAGGACTGTCTCGGTTGACACGCCTCTGGAACATCGCGTGGACATCGGGAACAGTGCCTCTGGACTGGCAGATCGGGGGGGAAGTCCCCCTCTTTAAAAAGGGGGAGCGGAGGGTGTGTTCCAAAAACAGGGGGATCACACTCCTCAGCCTCCCTGGTAAGTTCTATTCGGGGGTACTGGAGAGGAGGAGCCGTCTAATAGTCGAATCTCGGACTCAGGAGGTTTTCGTCCTGGTCGTGGAAGAGTGGACCAGCTCTACACCCTCAGCAGGGTACTGGAGGATGCATGGGTGTTCGCCAACTGGTCTACATGTGTTTTTTATGGACTTGGAGAAGGCGTTCGACAGTGTCCCTCGGGGAGTCCTGTGGGGGATGCTCCGGGAGTATGGAATGCTGTACACCTTGATAGGGGCTGTTTGGTCTCTGTAAGCCGACAGTAAAGCCTGATTTATACCTCTTTTAACTGCCCTTGCACTTGTGTCTTGCGCTTGTGTTAATGGCTCGAGACGTTTATGCTTCATTTTGCTTTGCCGGCGCTTGCGTGTGCTGCGTGGCGATTCACCGCCAGGACAGTAGGTGGAGCAGTGGGTTTTTTCAATGACAAGCCTACTACGATGAAAGGAAATTCACCGCCAGGACCTCTTCGGCAAGTCTCTCTTCGAGTGGATTCATGCTTCTTCTTCTTCGCTTTCTACCTTGGCGTTTGACAGCGGTCTTTTATAAGGGGATGAAACCGGAAAATGAACCGCTGGATGTGATGTACATAGTGGCTTGCGCTCGCGTCTTGCGTGAAGTTTAGAAAATTGAGGTGACACACGCAAGCACGCAAGGAAGGGCTTGCAACCGCGCAAGGGCTTGCGTTGCGTCTTGCTTTTTGCGTTGCGTCTTGCGTCACCGACCATAAATTAGCCTTTAGTCGGATGCGTTTCCGGTGAGGGTTGGACACCGTCAAGGCTGCCCTTTGTCACCAATTCTGTTTATAATTTTTATGGACAGAATTTCTAGGTGCAACCAGGGCATTGACGGGGTCAGAATCGGGTCTCTGCTTTTTGCTTAAGATGTGGTTCTGTTAGCGCCGTCAGGCCGTGACCTTCAGCTCTCACTGGAGCGGTTCGCAGCCGAGTGTGAAGCGGCTGGGATGAGAATCAGCACCTCCAAATCTGAGACCATGGTCCTCGGCCGGAAAAGGGTGGAATGCCCTCTCTGGGTCAGGAATGAGATCCTTCCCCAAGTGGAGGAGTTCAAGTATCTCGGGGTCTTGTTCACGAGTGAGGGACGAATGGAGCAGGAGATTGACAGGCGGATCAGTGCGGTGTCTGCAGTGATGCTGTCGTGGTGAAAAAGGAGCTGAGCCAGAAGGAGAAGCTCTCAATTTACCGGTCAATCTATATTCCTGTCCTCACCTACGAGCTGTGGGTAGTGACCAGAAGAACGAGATTGCTAATACAAGTGACCAAAATGAGTTTCCTCCGCAGGGTGTCTGGGCTCTCCCTTAAGGCTGAGTTATACTTCTTTTAACTGCCCTTGCGCTTGCGTCTTGCGCTTGTGTTAATGGCTCGAGACGTTTATGCTTCATTTAGCTTTGCCGGCGCTTGCGTGTGCTGCGTGGCGATTCACCGCCAGGACAGTAGGTGGAGTAGCGGGTTTTTTCAATGACAAGCCTACTATGATGAAAGGAAATTCACCGCCAGGACCTCTTCGAGTGGATTCATGCTTCTTCTTCTTGTAAATAGCCGGTATTTTGTCAGATTTTCAACACCTTGGGGGTCTAAACGACTACTTTCTCGCCTGAAAATGTTTCAAATGTTGCTAAAGTTATATATTTACAGAGTTTATAGCTTAAGGGAAATCAGCTTTTCAGGCTGGCTGATTTCGGCTCGGACAGGAGTGAAGTGCACTGTGTGTAAACGCTCTGCATACTGTCAGATCGATGAGTATGCCGTTTTCAAGTAGTAGGCGGTTTCGAACACAGCCAGTGGCTTGCACTTGCGTCTTGCGTAAAGTTTAGAAAATTGAGGTGACACACGCAAGCACGCAAGGGGGGGCTTGCAACCGCGCAAGGGCTTGCGTTGCGTCTTGCGTTACCGACTATAAACCAGGCTTTAGAGATAGGATGAGAAGCTTGGTCATCCGGGAGGGGCTCAGAGTAGAACCGCTGCTCCTCCGCATCTCCGCCAGATGAGGTGGCTCGGGCATCTGGTTAGGATGCCTGCTGGACGCCTCCCTGGTGAGGTGTTCTGGGCACGTCCCACTGGGAGGAGACCCAGGACACGTTGGAGAGACTATAGCCCCTTTCACACTGAAGAAGAACCCGCGTTTAATTCGCGAATTTAGCGTGGCTGCTGTTCCTTTCACACTGCCGACCCGGGCTGCCACGTGAACTCGACTCGCCATTCGACCCGCGTCAGACCCTAGTCTTTTTGCCGAGTCGAATTTGATGTGAAAGCAATTGACGCGGGTCGGACGTGGGCGTGACGTGAGGAGTTTAAAAGACAGAATGGACAGCTGATTCAGAACAACAGCGACAGGTGAGGACAAGTTTTACTCTGTTTTACTTCAAGTTCGAGACATTTTTCAAGATGGCCAACTGGGGAGACAAGGAGGTCCGCGAGCTCCTCAGCCTCCGAGCAGAGGACGTTATTTACCGCCACATGTCGGGGACGGTGAAAGATGGACCTCTGCTGGAAGGGCTGGCGAGAAAGATGACAGAGCGCGGTTTCCCACGCAGCAAGGCGCAGGTGACCAACAAACTGAAAGCCATGAGGAAAAAGTTCCATGCGGTTAATGACCACAACGGCAGGAGTGGCAGAGGGCGATTTCCTCAACTTGGACATTATAGTGCTCTTGTATTCTCCGCATATGTTCTTCGGCGGCATCCCACGTTGTGACCATCCACACCCCATAAAATAACATCTCCATGAACTGCATATACAATTGCAAAAGCAAGTCTTCAAGGTGTCCCGCCATCTTGGTTTGAAAAATTTGATGCAGACAGGTGTATTTAACCCAACCTCCGACGCATGGCTGGTGCCTACGTCATTGTACACGCCCAGCATTTTATGTGTTTCGTGTGACGCTCTGCCACTAGGCAACGCCCCCTGAACTCGGCTTCAGGCGACACGGGTCACCTAATACGCCAAGCTTTCACATTGCTCGATGCGGGACGAAGGTGCAATTTGGACCCGCGATGGTAGCGGATCTTAGTGTGAAAACAGCTTAAAAACTGGAGGAAGTAGCCGGGGACAGTGACGTCTGGGTTTCTCTGCTCAAGCTGCTGCCCCCGCAACTCGATCCCTGGTGAAGCGGTAGATGATGGATGGATGGATTTTACAGAGCATTACAACCTTTTTGGACTTGGAGTTGTAGAAAGTTATTGACATACCATCCCACTATGAGGTACAGAGGGATACAAGTGATACAAAGGGCATGGTCCAGCACTAGTTGGTTAGCATTTTGTCATAATTTGATATAAACAGACAAGTTGTTTTTTATATTTTGTCCAAGTTTTAATTCATTAAGTTATCAAAATATATCATGTTTTAAAACATTTTAAAATTACAATCTTGTGTTTTAAGATCTTTGTTGTATAAATGTGATAGAATTTTGCTACTAAAATCAATCTCATCAACAAACCCAAACTGAAATCCCAGTCTTGTCCATAAACAATTAAAAACACAACAGTGATCTCCATTATCATGAGCACACATGGTAACTTCACTGTTGCCTGTTAAAAAAAGCATAGCTAAAACCCCTCTTAAAACTTTGATATAGGGGGATAACTTCTGATATCCTCAAAATGTATCAGGAGTGAGGCAATACTTTCTTTTCAATTCAACAATTTAAGTGTATATATAGCATTCTTAAGATTAACAGACCAACACCAATTGTATTGACATGTCCTGGATTGTGCAAATAGAAAATTGTGAATGAAGAAATCACTTCTTTTTTCCCCCTTTTTTTTTGTAAATAAATCCTTTGCCCTAAACTCTAAGAATCTAAAACTATAAACTCTACCCTCTGAACACACCGGTGTGTTAGAGGGTAGAGTTTCCTGCTGACATCCAGGATGATAAAACTCCACTGCTCACATATTTCACCACTGCTGCTAAGTGGGTGATCTATCATGTCTGAGTTGTGCAATCTTTCAATCCCCCCTACACACACGCACACACAGACACAGATATGCAAAAAGGTAGAAATCAAAACAATGTTGGTGATGTAAGCGATAAAGAAACAGTCCATGTATTACAGCATGGCAGCAAACCGACAGGCAGTGACAACCAGGAAAGAGAGACTATTGGTAGTTACACATGCACATACACACACAATCTCATTTTAGCACACACCTACGACACTCAAAAGGTGAGATATGTCTCGCTGCATGGAGATGTACTCTGCTGTAATCTCTCTGTCTACAAGATACACTTAGATGAATGGTAACAGGAGAGAGAGAGAGAGAGAGAAATAAGAGTGAAAGAGAGATGCTGTATTGCAGACTGTAATGCTGTTTGTCCCATTCTCCACTAAATCAAGTCCAGTGGTTGAATTGTTGAATCACTGACAAAGAGTAAATCATTTCATCTTTATTGATACATGTCACAGTGATCATCCAAGGACATCTGGTATTGTTTTGTACACTGATTTTTTTTCCACTTAATTTTCTGGTGTGCTCTGTCACAGAAAGTTAGATGTAAACAAAAATAAACTTTGTATGTGCATTAACCGATCAGGCTGTCTTTGAGACAGTCTGACATGCAGTTAAAATGTCACAAAATCTACTGTATTGTTTCCAAACACAAATTTATATTCTGTTTCTGTTTATAGACATGAGAATCAATGCAACTGTCAAGGCTTGAATGATTGTCACATTCTACAGGAGAAAAAGCTCACATTTGGATGTTGCAAGGGCTTACTGGTGGATTACTGTGTGACCCAAAACTTTCACAATACACTTTACTTACAGACTAATGTTTTCAGGTACTCTTCACTTTTCTTTGGCCAACAGTCTTTGATTAGAGTTAGAAGTGAAAATGTTCGTTATTAGGTTTATATATTGAAAAATGTTTGATTAGTATCAGTTTGAGTTCAAACGGACTCATGTGAATAATGACCAACAGAAAAATCTCCTTGTCTGGTGGGGTGGCTGTAGCTCAGGAGGAAGAGCAGTCGGTGGTTCGACTCCGGCTTCCCCAGGCTACATGTTGAAGTGTGGGCAAGATACTGAACCCCACGTTGCCTACTGATACATCCATCGGCGTATGAATGTGTGTGTGACGGATTAGAGATCACGTGGTGTGTGTAAACGTGCTGTATGAGTGTGGGTGAATGGGTGAATGTGGCATGCAGCCTCAGAAGCGCTTTGAGTGGTCAGCTAGACTAGAAAAGCGCTATACAAGTACAGTCCATGTACCATTTACCATCTGGCTTACCTGTAGAGGAGTTCCACCCACCTGCAAAAGGCAGAAAGCATTCAGGGACATGGTTTTGTGTTATTCGTGATACTTTAGTCATTGTAAGCTTTTTGGTTTCTTTTGGAATAGATTAAATATGAATCCCCACTTCCTTCCTGCTGAATTTGCAGAGAGGTATTTTCTTTATCTTGTGGAATTCTGCTGTCAGAATGCTTATACAGACTACTACATTGCATGTAGAAAAACAAGAAAAACAGTACTACAAGTGCCACATGTCCCAGTGTTATCTCAGGAAACTAATTGACTGACTCAGCATCAGTATATGAGGAATTACAAGTAAAAGTGTGTTGGAAATGTTGAAGTGAAAAGTCTGTTCCTAAAACGTGCTCTTTATAGAAAAATGTTAATTCAACTACACACATCAACAGAACTGGAAAAGCAATACCCATGACATAGAAAAGATATACCTGTACTATGCAGCTGAGATAGACAACACAGGTCCTTTGGTTAGGGACATTATAATTTCATATCACTTTATACCACTAGATGGGACAGGAGTCACCATGGCCTCTCCTCAAGGCAAGAGAAGAAGAAGAAGAAGAAGAAGAAGAAGAAGAAGAAGAAGAAGAAGAAGAAGAAGAAGAAGAAGAAGAAGAAGAAGAAGAAGAAGAAGAAGAAGAAGAAGAAGAAGAAGAAGAAGAAGAAGAAGAAGAAGAAGAAGAAGAAGAAGAAGAAGAAGAAGAAGAAGAAGAAGAAGAAGAAGAAGAAGAAGAAGAAGAAGAAGAAGAAGAAGAAGAAGAAGAAGAAGAAGAAGAAGAAGAAGAAGAAGAAGAAGAAGAAGAAGAAGAAGAAGAAGAGAAAGCAATTAGCCAGTGCCTCCAGTAGAGTACAAACAAATTGGTGGCAAATAGAGCACAGAGATGGGTAGAAGTGAATGAAAAGCAGTGTAATTACAAGGATTGTTGCAGCTTCTGGCTGTTTCTCTGTTCTCTCTCCCAGCAGATATCCCTGACGTGGTATGTGTGGTGCTTGTTGACACCTCTTTCCTGTCCCATCCACTCCAGTCCAAACAGATGGCCGTCCTTCCTGAATCTAACGGTGCTGGAGGTTGCTTTTTGTTAAAAGGGAGTTTTTCTCTACACTGCTGTCTCTTGCATGCAGGATGGTGGATTGAATTGAAGTGAAGTGTGACCTGTTGGTTTCCTTCGATATGCAACTTTTTACGAGTCAGCATGAAATTATTTGGACTAATAAGGATTTTAATCAGTTTGAATCTACTGGATTATCATTTTATTACATTAATTTTATAACTGAACTGAATTGCAGTGAATATTACCGAAGAAAAGGAGAAAAAAAAAGTTTTGGGGCCAAAAAGGACTGAAATCAGAACTTATACCTTTTTCTATGGACTGGTAAGTAAATGGCTAGTATAGTTAACATTGTGAATGAAGTTTTTGTTATATCTATAACCTTCCTGAGCTGATTCTGCGCTAGTGTCTTGTAAACACTTATTGACAGCTGCTTCTGTTTTTATATGTGTGAATTAACAAAGAAAAACAGGTTAATGAAGATGTGTTTTTTTTGACAGTTTAGGCAGAGCTCAAAAGTGAAAGGGTTAAAATGTTAATGTTTGCAACCATGTTTGTGCTTAATGCAACCATACATATGCAAATGTGGGCGTGTTATCTGCCCACATACCATACAGTAGGACTAAAATCAGGGTATGTCTGTCTTATTTTTAGTTGATGATAGTCAGCTGTTCTCATGTCATTGCATATGTTTTTTATTTCACAGATAAAAGTAAAAGTCAGCAGTAAATTGACAGGCAACAGAGACTCTTGGCAGGGGAAAAAACATTTGTTTTTTCATAAAAAAAGAAAAGCTTTTTAAGAAAAAGCTACGAAAGCCATCTTTGAAGTCACCCACTTGGATCAAAAGCCCTGAGAATGAAATGTGTACAGCTATCATTTAGCCCTGCGTTTGTATGTGTTTCAGATGAACATGCAGGATACAGTAATAGCCTCATTTTAGTTGTGGCTTGTGATAGTTGAAGTATAAATGTGTGCTACTGTTATACAATGTTGAAACTGCAGGTTTTAGATCACAAAGTGGTTGTCTTATTTTAGGCAAAAGTGTTAAACCGTAGCGTACATATTGAATCCATATGTCTGAAAGATTACTTTTTTTTTTACCCTTCTTTGGGAACTGATTTGCTTAAACCTGAGTTCAGAGGAGTTTCACATAGTCCTGTCCACATACTGCCACAGGGAGCTCCAATGCTTGCACAATATTGATTTTCATTTTTATTCTTAATTATAACTTCCTTTTAAAGGAACTTGCACATTGCACACTTGGAGTTTTTTTTTTTGCTGTTGTAGTAAGCAACATTCCAAGAGCCAAATAGCCCTCTGAATATATTTCAGCGGGAATGATCACTTGGATTTGAAAGAATAGGAATTTTACAAATTTGTTAATAAGAGCCTCGTAGTTAATAAAGTGGCCAGAATAGTATGTCCCCAAAGAGTCGTCCTTAATTTACTCTTCTCTTCATATTGCAAATTTACGGAATTACATGGCATGCATGTTTTTATTTTTATTTTGTTTTACTCTGTATTCCCCGCAGCTGTTGCCAGGGTTTATCCTCGTGAACTTTACATTTTCTAAGGAGTTATTTTAACTAATAATTATCAGAGATGCAGGGATCATCTCAATTGTACTATGACAGAATTTCCTTGTACAGTGTAGTGTCATGTTGAAATGAAGCCCAGCTCAGTAGATAAGAAAATCCCTGAAGGGAGAGTGCAGCCCAGTTACTGTTTCAGTTTGTCTCTGTTTCTGTTGTTTGCAGCTCTCCATATCCACATCTTCTTACCGGAAACTACATTTGACTTTATTCCTTTCTTAGAATAACATCTTTATTCCTTTTTGTCTTTTTCCTACTAAGAAGGGCATTGGAACTTTTAGTAGGATATTTTAGATTACAGGGTCTGCAGCACCACAAATGACTTTCTAAATGTTATTTTGTTTTAGAATAGATGTGCCTTCCATGATGTGGGCTGATATATCATTAACTTATATGAACTGTGCTTATGCAAATGTAGTGTTATATATATCAAAACCCTTTTTCCCTCATGAATCCTATTTTTAGTTTAAAATGAGTTTATACACTGTGGATATTTTGGTTGCAATACTTCTTCTGTAACTACTGATAATAACGTTGTGGGGTTTTTTTTTTTTGGGGGGGGGGGGGGGGGGGGGGGGGTTTAAGTAAAGCATTAATTCTATGTTTGACTCGCTTACTCCCTCTCACACAAAGACTACACGCACGCACGCACCGCGCGCGCACACAGCTCCGCCACACGCTTTGTCCCTGTCAGTGTGGGCCAGTCATCCTGTAATGGCTGCCACTGCTCATTGTTCATATCCTCTTTTGTCTTCAGCGCCATTTTGACTCTGCAGGAGGAGGAGCAGCTGCTTAGCCTCATATCCACACACACTAATGGCCGCGAGCTAACCATGCTAACTGTCGTTTGGTTTCATAATGAGTGAGCCGACTGGGTTCCAAGCACATCCTGCAAACTATTCAGCCGACTGTGACTATTGGATGCAAATATAACCTCCAGCATACTTCTGTGGTCACAAACAGCTGGTGACCTGTGCAACTTTCCTCAGTAAAGTGTCAGTAAAAAGTGGCCGAAACGGTACATTTTACCGCTGGCCACGGACCTCGTTGTGTTAAACTCCCACCACGAGCCCTTATGAAGGACAACTCAGTTTATGAGATATCACAAAGATATCACATGGATGGGAAAATCAAAGTTTCAACGGAGCAATGAGTCCAAATTCTTTGTGTCAGCCTAAAACAAAGCAAGTGTAAAATATTTCATCTGAATAAAAGATAATTCATCACACAACATTCCAGGCATGGGTTGTAATTGGGATGTATAGAATATAGACTTTTACATTTCGTTAAATATATGTAATTGTTTGTTAAATCTGACAGATAAATTAATCGTTTTGTAAAAGTTAAAAGTGGAATATTATTGGTGTTAATTATGTAAAAATATATCAGTTGAAATTATAGTCCATCTCTGAACACTAAATATTTCAAGAACTTTATAAATCCACATATAAGAATAAACTGTGCAGTACGTTGGAAATGGTCGTGTTTTTATTTTTTTATTATTATCCGGCTATGAAAATATATGTACAATAAATAATTTGAATTTTTACTATTAAAGAATCTCAATAAATAAACTAAGGTCTAAACTCGGGTCATCAGCAGGGTCATCTTGTTCCGTTTAGAAAGAAATAACATTCATTCTTCATTTTCGATTTTCCCAAAGCAGTCAAGCTGTCTGCACCTCGGCTCTGTGACCAGTTCCTGAGAAGTTATTAAGGATCCACCAGAAGAAACAAATCCACACACTGATGAGGATCAGTCCAGTTGTTTTACCAAAACATGAAAAAAAACTCATAAATAATCCTATCTGAAATGTGCACGAGGCAAGAGAAAAACCTCCACAACGTGTTGGCTGAGAAAAAAAAAAGGAGTCAGTTTTCAGATCTGAAACTAAGATATAATAAAATCACCCGCGTTTCTATTAAATTACATTACAGCTTCTAAATAAAGGAAATTATTTCTAAAAACAAAGATATTAATTAAATGTATAAATGTTTCAGGAATGTTTCCGCGGAGCCTTTTTAGCAGCCGGGCTGTTGCCGTGTGTCGGCCTGCCCCAGTGTTCATCCACACCGGCACAGCCTTCCCTAGTTTGCTTTCTTCGCTTTTTCTTTTTTCAGCATGATTTTTTCTCCACCTCAAAAATTGAGATGCTGCAGGTCTATGGTGCACAGTGTGCTTGTGAACAAGTCGAAGTCCTCCTCGGAGAAATCCACCGGGCTATCCAGGGAACTCTGCAGGCTCGGGGAAAGGCAGGCGTCCTCGGCGAAAAACGTCAGGTCGGGCAGCGCGGCTGAGGATGCCGAAGAATGCGGGTCAGAGGAGGCCGGGACTGCGTCGCTCAGCTGCATCAGCTCAGTGTTGTTTGTGGAGTTTGTCGGGGTGAATGCCGGTGGGGAGTGGTGAGCCGTGGCTGAGTCCGGAGAGCCAGATGTCCTGGGAAGCAGGGGGCGTTCGGGGAGACTCAAAGCTCCCGTCTCCTCTGCCGTTGCTTGGGTATTGTCCCCGCTGTCATTAACATAAGCGATGGGGACAGCGGCCGATGCTGGGTTACCGCCGCCCTGTTCCTCCTCTGCCGTAGTGCTGCCGGTCCCAGATGTTTCCAGAGGCTGGCTTGAGTAAGGAGAGGACGCGTCGGTGCCATCGAACCCGCTGGAAGGCGGGCTGCCTCCGCTGCCGTCCCGGTGGTGTGTGGTCTGGCGCTTGTGTTTCATCCTCCTGTTCTGGAACCACACTTTAACCTGCCGCTCAGTTAGATCCAGAAGAGCGGCGATCTCAACCCTTCTGGGACGACATAGGTACTTGTTGAAGTGGAATTCCTTCTCCAGCTCCAGCAGCTGTGTGTTTGTGTAGGCGGTGCGCAAACGGCGGGATCCGGCTCCTCCAGCGTCCAGACCCGCCTGTCCCGAGTCTGCCCGGGAGGGAAGAGAAAGGGAGATGGAAAACCAGATCAATTACATGGACTTACTACATTTGCCTCTCTTTCGTTTGATATTTATTTTAGCCCGGAATTCAGTCTAACTTTTTGAAAAAAACACTTAAAACCCTCGCTGTTTTATAAGAAATAAGGTGCTTCAGCATCGAGCATAAATCTCATTTTTCTGACAATAAACAAACGATAGAACACAAAATGTCTGATGAAAAACAAACCGTACAATTATCTGTAATAAGTTATACATTTAGAAAGAAAGACGGGAGAAAAGAAATGAAGACAGAAACTGTTTGTGTGGTGCAGCTGCAGCCTGGGATCAGATAAACGCAAACAGAGGAAATGTGAATGGGCATGTGGCAATGTCGATGTGAAAGGAACACGACTAAAATACCAAAGCACTGAAACCCAGAGCTGCTTTTTGAATGAGATCAGGGAAAGGAGGAAATTAGAGGCTATTCGAGGAAAACAATCATTTCTGAGAAATTGAGGATTTTCCACATATTCAAGAAGAAAATGATAAATGAATAAAGATAGATATGAAATTAAATTAAATAATCAGGAAAAATGAAAAGAAATGCAAACGTGTTCATTTTGGGTCAGTTGAGGAGATAGAAATGACCTGAACCCCAGAGAATCCGTGTGGCGCGCGTTTCCTCGTGGCTCCAGAATATAGAGCTCCCCAACCCCCACCCCACCATACTTTGTCACTTGCTTTGCCGTATCATTAATTTTCCTATCTCCATCCAATATGGCGGCCATTTCAGTTGTGCCTTGATAAATATACTATACCAGCCTTAAAACACAGCACCCAATCAACAGAATGAAGAGCGAATTAGCTGCTGCAGGACGGATTAAAGACGTGTCTTTGCTGCCTTTGCGCGTCCCTTTGCAGGCAGATTAGATCATTTCAGTGGACAGAATCATCTGAAATGTGGGCCACACCGAGCACAAGTCACATTTAGCTTGTGTTGAAGTTGCTTTAATCGCTTGATTCAAATGTTTACAAAGCACTGCAGCATAATGCAGTGATCTAGATATGGCTTCCCTGTCCACAGCATCACGCATTGTGCAGATGCAAACACACGCATGCACGCGCAAACACACACTCATGCTGTTTGGGGGGGAACTGTAATCTGACCAAATCCATGCAGCGTGTAAAACCACTGGTATCTTTTTTTTAAACGATTCAAACTCATGAAACAGAAACGTTCTCCATACACCCCCCAACAGACTCGCGCATGCATGCCGGTCTCTGAGTCCGACCATACCGACCTGTGGGTGACTCGATGCCCGCTGAAGCATACCCAGAGGCGTTGGGTGACGGGAAGGATGAGGATGAGGCTGAGGTGGTGATCGATCCGCCACCACTGGAGCTGCCTGCAGGCTTTGAGCATTTCTTGGACGATTTCTTTTCCTTCATCCAGGGGAACTCGTGGGCCAGGGGACCGACCGGGATGGACGGAGCCGGGGCCTGGCCGGTCGGGCAGGGCTGCTGGACAGCACGGGGATGCGTCTGGTGGCCATTAGTGGCAGAGGTTCTCCGGTGCTGCTGGCTCCCAGCAGCTGGTTTCGGCTGGCTGGCTGTGCAAGAGCTGAGGCTGGGTATGGTGTGCTCGAAGGGAGGCGGAATTACTGTCGACTCCTTGATTGATGAAGTTTGAAATGACTCCAGGACGGCAGGGAAGGATGTCAGGCACTCTGCAAGGGACGGCTGGCTGTTTATAAACCCGATCTCCCTCTCAAATTCAAAATTCATAGCTTCCTCAAACCGGTTTCACCCTCAAACGGCGAGACCCCCGAACAATCCCTTCCCCAAAATAAAAAAAATAAAAACCACACACACGCACGCTCGCATATGCACACGCGCACACGGAACAATATGGCTTTTTCAGAAAATAAAAAATAAATAAATAAAATAAATTAACGCACCCGCATGTAATCTCCTGACCGCAGTGGCTAAATGCGGTGGCTATATCATAATTGTGTATATTGGTTATATTACAAGCGTATGGGGACCCGTGAAGGCTAATCTGAAGAACTATGGGGTGAAATTGCAGCCAATTCCTGGTCACGTGATCCATAACAGCCAATCGGTACCGTGGGCCTAGCGGCTGAGACGTCTGTGGGAAGATGTTTTATTTTTTCGCCAAATGCTTTGGCAAAGAGGGGCTATATATACCATTGTTTTCACGTCACGGGGGGTAAACTCCGAGGGGAAGAAAGGAGAAGGCGCCCGGTCACCATGTGCGCCGAGTGGGCGGCAGGTCGGCGCATCCAGGCCGGTGACAGGCGCAGACAATGGAGCGCTGGACGTTTCTCCCAGTGCTCTGTGTGATGTAATGGCGCTTCAGATGATGTGGACGGAGCTAGCCGGCACCGTTTACAATATGTCTACTCCAGGGTGAAATAAATTGTTTGCAGCACCCAGCTCATTAATCTTAGAACGTGTGACAAAGGCTAAAAAATCCCCAACTTACACACAGAGAACTATGGAGAGGGTTATAGATGGCGGAGATGATGGGGAAGATTTCTGCTCAGCAGTAGTTCAGATGGAGCAGTTTGGGCGGACAGAACAGAGCAGGCAGAGAGGGAGCCTGTTCACGTGTAAGTGGATTTAATATACATCTTGTGTCGGAGAGAATAGGTGTGTGTGTGTGTGTGTGTGTGTGTGTGTGTGTGTGTGTGTGTGAGACAGAGAGCAAGATAAATATGATCTCACTCTGAAAGAGCTTTTCCTAGCAGGTTCAGCAGTTCCTCATCACGGTTGTTCTCTCAACCTCTTGGCCGTGTGTGATACGTGTCTGTTAAGAATGTGCAGTATCTTGGTGTAAAGAACAGAGTTCACAGCGAGGTCGCTGCAGAAGCTGAAGGAAAACAGAGAAAAGCGCGCGGCGGGGCCCGTGTTCCCCCCTCTAATAAAATCAGAATAGCCTTTTACAGCACACAGAAGATGAGAGATCATAGTTAGTGAGTGCACCGAATAGTCATCAGACTCAACAGAATAGAATTTTAAGTCGGATCCAAACTTGGGAGTTCAGCAGAGGATATTGTGGGGAGGGCCAGAACAAAAAAAGAGAAGTGTGGTGATCAATCTTTCTCTCCTTGAGAGGGCCTGACAGCAGCCCCCCTCTCTCCCTAAATAACACGAAAACTTCCAGTCTTACCATCTTGCATTCCCTGCCTCTGGGTCCACGGTTAGATTGTTTTTTTTTTTTTTATTGTACAGCTGCTATTGTCCTGCCCTCACAACTTCTCCTACAGCTGGAGTTGTATCTGTTCAAACTGAAACCACTCACACGATGAGAACACATGCAGGGTTTCAGCTTGCTCGCTGTTTTCTCTCTGTTTCTGGTGCCGTTTAGCTTCATCCCCAAACACCAAGAAGCGGCAGAAATGCAGAAATGTGTGTGGGAGTGAGGGCCATTGAGCGCGTTTAAATAGCGCAGGCAGTGAGTAGGCAGGGGCTGCTGCCCACAAACCAAACACACCAAACACAGGCCGGGGCAGAACAGCAGCTGCGAAACAGTGCTTGCTTTATTTAAACAAACATTTTTTCTTTTAAAAAAAATCCGTTTTTATGACTTTAAAATCTCCTAAAAACTGGAATTTACGGACTTCTTTGACACAGAACTGAGCCGATTTTTCTCCATCTGATCGATGCATGAATAGTGTGCGACGGTCTGGGGAAGATTGGTGCATTTTATTTCATTCTATTTTCAGGGCAGTTCTTCAGCATTTTTTTCTTTAATAGACTAATAAGATTTATATTTCTTCTTTAAAATTTAATTACTGATAATAATGCAATGTTGACGTTTTGGGGTTACTAACAATAACTCTTCTGCAGCTAAGGCTGACCAACTGCTACAGTTGTGCTGATAATAAGTCTGATTGGCATTGTAAGAAACTGCTGTGCAACTGATTGCTGCAAGATGGTGGAAGCAGATATTTGATGGCGCTTAACAGAGAACAGCTTCCCTGCTTCACAGCGAGCGAATTGTATTTTTAATTTCAGAACACACTCGGTCCGTGTACTTTCTGTGACTCCACAGTATCAGCTGTGGTGGTTTCAGCTGTGGTGGTTTCAGCTGTGGCGGTTTCAGCTGTGGCGGTTTCCACAGTCTCTGCCCGCTGCTGAAGACGAACCGAGCTCTCCATCTGCTTTATGAGGCAATAAATTAGATCCAATCTCTGCTTATTGGTATTTTTATTGTCTGTTAGTCCAGAGGAGATGTAAAGGGAAGTGTAGTCATTATTTATGGGATCCTGGATCCTGATTTATGTCCTAAGTTTTATGCTGCTCTCGAGCCTCTGAGCACGCGCGATATAGAAATGGGGAGGTGGGAATGGGAGCTTTTTTCCCCTTTTTGAACCACAAACAAAGGGCACACAGTGCTCTGTGTTTCTGTAAAAAGTGGAAAAAAAGTTGTGAAGCTTCAATCAGCGCAGACTATAAGAATAGACACATCTAAATGTGCATTCTTTAAAATCCTTACAAGTGACTTGTTGAAAGCAAAAGAAAATCCGGAGTTTTTAGGTAAAAAACAAACACAACTCCAAACATCTGCTTTCTTTACTATCTGTGGTCCAAATGAGCTTTAGAGTCAGTCTAAATGTAAAATAAAAAATGTAAAAATCAGATTTTGCACAACGGGCTCAGTAACATTGTTCAGTCAACAGAGCTGCTGGAAAAGATGTGCTCTTTATCATGCTAATCCCAGTCTGCATTCAGGTCTCTTATCTGGTGTTTTCAACACAGTGAAAACTTCTGAATCTATCTGTCAGAACTCACACAACGGGAGCAGAGCTGACTGAGAGTAAACTATAACTGACTGAGGTAGTCTGAGCAACAAACCGAGCTTAACTCAGCATTCCACTTCTACAGAGGAAGACTTACAAATGCTCCAGCTTCGCTTTGTTGCCTCGGATCCAACCCATATTGGGTTGAAGTGAAGTGGGAGCAGTCGGACTTTAAACCCTCTTGTTATCATCAGTGGATTGTATCTACCAGCACCAGTGATCTCCTCCTTCTGACCGGTTTGCACCATTAAATCACAGATCAGGCCTTTTCTTTGTGTCGTGTCATGTTTAGCTTTGGGATTGTGCTGAAAGGTTTTTGGGACAGCCCTGTGACAGTGATGTCATGTTCAAGCCTCAGGTACCGACCTGACATTCGATACCCGCATCAGTGTCAGCTCAGGTCTTAACAGGACATCATTTAAAAAGAAGTTGCTCCTGATCTGGGATTGTGACTGTTTGATATTGTTACAGGTTTTTAGAAAAACTTTGTAGTAATTTCAACTTATCTACTTCAGTTTAACTTATCTCTCATTAAATGAACCCACCATATCTTCAACAACAGGTGGAGGTTGTTGCATATGTATTGCCTGGATACTTTGGGGCTTGCAGATTCTCATTGGCCAACAAACAGATCACTTTTTCAGAACTGACTTGGGGGTCACTGGGCTCATGGTATTTTCGTGATTATTTACCAAAAACACAATGAAAAAACTTGTATACTCTTGTGTTTCTTTGAAAAAAAAATGACTATTCATCTGAATAACATAACATTTTATTGAAGAATTGTTTGACATACAACTCTCTCAACAATGAAAGAAAAGAAATCTACAAATAACAAAGAAAAAAACTCTTTTCTTTCAAAAAGACTTGTTCATTTCTCCAACTAATAGTTTGTCCCTAGTTTTGGACTATGCATGGATGTCCCAACACTTGTCCTTTTTCATTAAAAGCTGAGACATTTATGTACAAGGGTCATTATAGTAACATAAAAGCTACTTCTTTTCCTCTAAAAAACAGTAACTAAAAAATGCAGCTTCAGTACAATGGACAAGAGGAAACACAATGCTTTTTTTTTTTCTTTCTTTCATTACTGGTAAATACTAAAAAAGTACAGTATTTTTTTCCTCAATATAAATACATGAAGGATAAATAATATCAATACAAAACAGAAATTATTTTTAAACTGGCTATAACAAATAAATATTCATCTATGAATGTTCACTTGAACACAGATTGGCGAAAGACGATTTGATTGGAAGGCCTTCCGTCTTCAAAATAAGATTTATTATTATTTTTTTTTCATTTTATCCATCAAAATGTAAACTCTAAGTGCAACAATGATGCCCAGATGTAAAAAGCATTTGTGTATAATATGAATTTTTAAAAACAACATCATGGATTTGCTTCCTGAATATCAGTGGGTTTTGGAGGGGATTCACCACTCACAGCTTGTTTCTAAGTAGTGAACAGTGGGAGAGACAGTCTGTAAGGGTTCAACTGAAATGCCCTGCTGTCCGTTTGAACATAGAAACCCTGTTGTTTTAAAAAACATACTGTACACATGTGCTCAGATTTCTGGGACATGCATTTTTGTTCAAATATATACCCTGTTTCCAAGTTAAAAGTCAAGACGTGACAAAAACCCAAACAATACAAAATGTGGACTTTAATGCTCCTGTGTCCTCCAAAGTGAAAGAGAAAAATAAGTGTGCGTGTGTGTGTGTGTGTGTGGGGGGGGGGGGGGGCGTAGGGGGCGTCGCCTATGACTTCCCAAAACACAGATAAATAGTTTTCTCCAGCCTTTTTTATATACCCTGTTCCGAGGATGTGCTAAAATTAAGACACTAAAAAATAATCTCTCGTGTCCTCTCACATGTTTGTTTGAGAATGCCGGCATAACTCCACATGTAGATAAATGTCACTGAAAGGAGTGATGCCGTCTGTCCGTGTCATAAAGTGGTGTGTCAGTGTGAGCTTGTTTAGCCTTTAAGCTTATACCGTCCTGAACCCTGTTACAGTGATGGGATGTGAATACCACAGGTGTGTGTGCTTGTGTGCGATGGGCGGACAGGAGATGGTAAAGACAGACAGAGACAGGTACTGCAGGAAGCAGAAAGAAACAGAGAAAGGAAGGCCGTCCAGTGGTTTTTATGTGCTTCATGAAACAGAGGGCACAGAGGAAGATCGCCCCTGCCAGCTCCAGCCATTTATTTCTGTTCTCCCTCTCCTTCCAGCTGATGGAGAGGCAGAGCCCTCAGCATAGCTCAGCTCTGCTGACAAAAACATGTGTTGCCTGCAGGGGGAGAGAATTCAGCATAATAAATCTAACCACCTTGTTAACTGCCCATTAAAATCTCAACTATTTCAACTATCAGGCAGGCTGTGTTTATATGTGCATCTTATGGGGGGACTTTGCCATCAAAGAACAATTTTAAATCCCAAAGTCTCTCTAAGAGGGTCGTTCTGGGCTTTTTTTTTAAAGTTTTTTTTTTTTTTTACTACAAACTAGCTCTTCTGCTGTTGCAATTTGCTCCATCAGCACAAAAGCTGTTACGAAATACCTGATGCATTATAAATCTATGTAGACGTGGATATTAATTAGGTGGTAAGAATAGTACAAATATTCTGTTGGGTGACTTAAATATAGTGACATTTATTTTTAATTCTTTACTTCTTTGTGTTGTAATCACAAACTGACGGCAGTGCCATGATGGCTGCAGGTTTGGTCACACTACACAGTTTTGAGTGAAGTGTTATTGAGAGCAAGATATGCTTTACTGAAACACTTCCTGTTTGGGTTTAGACAATATCATTTCTATAAAAACAACCATGGGTAGAGCCAAATATATTCTTTTTTCAGCACGACCATCACCATCATAGACACCACTTTTAACCCTTTACCTGCCATTGCTGTCACCACTCAAGGTCACATATTTTTTAAACGGCATTATTGGCTGTATCTGTCTAGATGGGCAAACGCCACATGGGAATATTTTCGAGAGGAGGACATGTTTCAGCATCACGGCCGCAGGACAAGCTTCCTGCCGTTCATTGTCCCCAGTGGAGGCTTTGACTGTGCAGCTTAGTTCCATGGCTACATTATGCCTTTCTGCCCTGGGACTACAAAACACATTAAGAGTTTGGATGCTAATTCAAAAGTTTCATGTAAACTTGAAAACATTCATAAAATCACCAAGAGTTTTAAATGAAAGATAAATGTCATATAATGTACTACAAATTGAAGCCATATTTAATGTGAACCCAGACTTTGTATAATAATAATTCTAAATAAAAGGGTTCGAAAAATGTGTTTCTTCATTTTCTGTGAGAATGTAAGGTTTCAACGATTGGGTGTGGTACAGTCCTGTCAAAGCGACACACTTTGGAGATTTTCTTCTCAAACAAATTGAACTGCATTTTGAAGGGAGCGACGGAAGCTCCAGCCCCAAACAGAGTTGATGCTGTTCCTATGAGGGCAGTGAAAACTTTAAACACTAATTTTTGCTCTCTGTGGCTGTAGAACATATAACAAACCACTGGATGGCTTATGTCTGTCTTGTTTTGAAACACCCTCTGTCACATTTCAGCGGTACACTCCCCGCTTAGCAGTTAGCCGGTTAGCGAGTCATGTTACTTGTTAATGCAGTCTTTGTCATTTTATTCCAAACCTGCTACAGATGAGTGAGCTTGGGTGCTTCTTGGATTCTGCCCTGAGTTGAAGTGTGGTGTGCCGACAGCTCAGTGTAAGTCGGATGTGTGGGTGGGTCACAGGGAACCTGGGGGCCCCCTCCACCCACATGGTGCTGGTTGGAAGCTGACATGGGTCCTGCGCCATTGTAGTCCATGGTCTGGTGGTGGGGTTGCGTAGGGCCAAGGTGGCTGAGCCCATACATGGACGGGCCTGAGCCAGGCATGGGTTCCACATAACTGCCACTCCCAACATAGACTGGACTGGCCTGCATGTTGGTTGGAGTCCCATAACCTGCATTGTTGGCCTGTACTAGGCTGTGGTGAGAATGGTGATCACCGTATTCTGGATCTGGGGCACCATACTTCTGGGGAGGGCAGCCTTTCATGGAAACACTGGAATAAGCTGTAGACATAGAGTAAGACACTCCTTGGTGGATCTTTCCAAAGGATGGTGGAGAAGGGGTGTCATAGGCTGGGCCCCCCCCTCCGCCTCCCATCGGGTGCATTGAGTTCAGGAAGCTGGCAGAAGACTGCATTGGCAGAGGAGGGGAGCCTGTCGGAGATGGCCCTCCAGAGCTGGAGCTCAAGCCCTTGGACTTCTGGTCTTTTTTGTACTTCATGCGTCTGTTCTGGAACCAGATTTTGATCTGGCGTTCGGACAAGTTGAGCAGGTTGGCCATCTCCACGCGCCGGGGCCGGCACAGGTACCGGTTGAAGTGGAATTCTTTCTCCAACTCAACGAGCTGGGCACTGGTGTACGCGGTACGGGCTCGCTTGGATGATGCGGTTGACCCTCCAGTAGGACTCTTCTCCCCACTGCTACCACTCTCAGCTCCTCCTGATACTGAGGGGAGGAGAGAAAACATTAGACTGAGAGCAGGCTGGTGTGAGAGACACACAGAAAATAACATTTTAGAGAAGGAGAAAGGTAAGAGGTCAAAATAAAAATAAACTATCATCAGGCACATCAAAAAAGGAAAAAGCGAAAGGTGTGAATATTAACAAAGAGGTTTCAATAATAAAGAGGTAAATTGGTAAGTAACTGAAAATTAGTAGAGAGCTGAAGGTAATACAATACAACAAGGCTGCATGAGAACATTGAAAGCATTCAGATTCTTAATAAAGCAGTGGGAGGTCTGGATTATCCCGTGATATTAGTTGTCAACACTTCATAAGAGAAGCAGTTATTAAGAAACAAAGACCCTGGTGCTGGCCGAGAACACCTAAATTGCATCTTGGCTGGAAAGACAAACCCCTCCAGCAACAGCAGCAGCAGCACAGGAAACTGCTCTAACTTCCATCAGCCAGCCGCGGTTAAATCACAGTGACACTGACTTCTGATAGGACTGGGGAGTGTCTCAGGGACACTTCTGCAGGAAGACTTCCGGGGCTCAGGTTCTTCATGCTTGTTTTTTTAAACAGCTTTTTTTTTTTTACAATAATATCATTTGATTTGATTTAATTGTTGTTTGTGTGTGTGTGTGTGTGTGTGTGTGTGTGTGGGGGGGGGGGGGGGGGGTTCATGCCCCTTGGGCAGTGACATCAGTGGAACATTTTCAACTGAACACATATATACTATCCAAGCTCAGCTAGTATGTCATCATATCATCTGATGCATACTGTCTGAGGAAAAGAAAATATGCTAAATATCAAATATATTCGCCCCTGTCCCACATTTACTTCACCATGAAAAACAAATCTAAAGGTTTTATGATTCCTGATTTAACTTGCATGAAAGTTCAGTTTGGGTTTTATTTCTCTTCTTCTCACCACTGGTTCATTCTTTAATAACATGCTATCACTGTCATGACAGGATCTGCAATATCTTGGTCCACTTTGCAAAATATTGCTGTTTTACATAAAGGAAAAAAAGCTCAAAAATTGTACCTGGACCTTATTTTCTACAGCTATTACCTCTTGTCTACATGGAGATGGAACTGACATGACAAGGTATACATTCTGTGTCTATCAAGATTTACTAAGTGAGGACATTACTGCAGCACCACATCATTCACCTGCAAGTTTCCCTACTTGACAATGTATTGTAGATTTTTTTTTCTCAGTGATGGATGAGATAAGTCTGGTGACTCGTGTAAGGTATCACTAGTTAAAGATGCATCCAATATTTATTTCCCACATCATTTTGGCTAACCTGTGAGATCCTGATGTATACAATGTCATCTTAATGGCTGGGGGTGCAAAAAAGAAAACTTAAGAAGTAGCAAAGCGTAAACTTCCCTTTGTGCAGCAGACATTCTTGTTGCAGAAAGGCTTGACGTTTTTCTTTATTTATTCATTTATCTGTTTAGAGGATAAATGAAATACTGAACTACAGGCCTCCCTGTAATTTATGCAAATATTCAGCAGGCACCTTGGTTATGAACACTGTATGCTGCTATGAACCTTTGAGCATGCTTTTAATGTCCTCATACTAAGAAAAAATGTAGTTTAAATACTTCTTTTTCTATAGGTAACTGTGTGTGTTCTATAGGTTTATTTACATGGGCTGAGAGGGATAAGAGAGTGTCTGTCTCAGACAAAATTGATGTTATCCAAAAAATGACCTCAAATCTGCATCAATAAATGGTCTAATCTCCTCTCAGCTCTTTTCTTGACAAGTGAAAACATTCTAAAATGGAATATCAGACACGTCATTATTGTACATCTTATCCTCTCCTACTGAGTGATGGCTATCAATTCTGATAACATCGTTCTGTCTCATTCTGAGTCCATTACCAGATTAAATAAAAATGTATCATTATATATTTGTTCACAATAGCTAATAATGTCTGTTTCAAATGTCTGCCTGTCATTCTGTATTTCTTTCGAAAAACAAAACATTCAAATTCATCCTGCTCATATGTTCTTATTTACAGAGGCTTCCCTTTGAGGTGTGAAATGGGGATGAGAGAAAAGGCGCCATATAGAGGATAAACCTCTCTCAGAGCAAGGAGAGGAGATGGATGGGCAAGTCGGGAGTGTTGAAGAAAGTATATGAATGAAGGTGCGCAGGCTGCTGGCTGCAGGTTTGTCATGGTTGCCTCAAAGGTGGTGCTCTGTCGGACATGACTGACCAGTTATCACAGAAATGAAAGTAAGGTTAGAACCAATCAACCTGGAAGGCTGTGCATGAACCCCGACCTCTGCTCTTTTATTAAAAACTTGGGAGTAAACCTAAAAATATCGCTGCCCCTCCTTCCTTAGCTCCTAATTCTGACCTGAACCTGTGATGAAATCAGATATCAAAGAACATGTTTATCTGAAACACATTTTTTCTTGGTAGACTTCTATGAAAATCTGGGATTTCTTTTTTAATGTTTTGGGAACTATGTCTATGCACAACCTGGCTCCAGATGTGTACTTAACAAACATAAATACATTTACATGTTGTATATATTGTGTCTATTAATCTTTATCTATCACATTTATAGTATTAGTAATTTACAGTAACAATATCATTATAGTATCTATAAATCTTATTATCTGTTGAATGAATCTCTTCTTTCTTTCTTTTCTTTGTCTTATTCATGTGTGTGTGACATCTTTTCAGCACAATGAATTCAACTTAAAGTGCGAGTGGAGGGATGTTGGGTTCTGGTGTCCTGTTCAAAGCTGAGCTTTTCAACCTGACATTTGTGTGACATGAGATGCAGGTTTATAAGGAGTTATTCTGTCAGTAACACCTTCTAACACCATAACCTTTTATTAAAATACTTTGGTCACTTCGTGGTTGAGTTAAGGAAGTAATATTTTTGCTCACAGTTAGAACTAATATCCATTAATTTTGCGACGTGACTTTCACATTCATGGATGCCGTGTTACAGGTTGCCTTGGTTACATGTAAAAACAACATTTAACAAAATGTTTTCACTTTCTGGTTGGCTTTGGAAAAGAAATCCCTTGTTAAGGAATAGCAGTCAAAGTACTTGGGTAGGAAAACAGCCATGGTTGGAGCAAAAAAAAACTTTTTACACAACCATCATTTTACACCATCGTTAAAGTTTACATATTATTTCAATATGATTATTGCTTATACTTGCCTATATATATATATATATATATATATATATATATATATAGATATATATCCTCTTGACCAGTCCTCACAGTTTTAATATTTCTCAGATGGTTTTACCTTTTAACACGTTTTACTGCATGGCAGGTGATTTAAAGGTTCCCTGTTCTGATGGCCTTTGGTCAAATGACTCAATCATATAACAAGTGCGAGAATGTAAGGCAGAAACCGTTGTGATTTTTGGGAATTACTTTTTAGTATTCAAAACAACATGCTTTAGAGTTTACCAGCCACCTGCACCTAGTCTCACCTAGTCTGAAATATATTGGGCTAAGCATTAGCCAAAACATCTTTTATCCTTTAAGAATCTGAGCCTGGAAATAAAATGTTGATAAGAAAGGTGTGGAAAGAGGGATGTGGTGAGGGTGGGAAGAAAGCAGAATAATACAAACAAAGATAAGGGAGGAAAATTCCCTTATCTTTCCTCATTCCATTAGAACGTTCCCTCCATTAATTGTGTCCCTCAAATGGAGGAATTAATGAAGGAAGGAAGGAAGGAAGGAAGGAAGAAGAATAGGAAAGAAAAGAGAAAAAAAAAAGAATGCGTTGTCGTGATGGAATTTTGTGTGGGGGAAGTCAAAGGCAGATAAAGATCCAAAGAGGTGTAATCTATTGTAACACACCGTTGCCGGAGTTGTTGCTGGGGGAACAGTTTTTCTGCTTGGTGTTTTGCCGAGACTCCTTCATCCAGGGAAAGATCTGCTTAGCCAGTGTTGGGTTGGGAGGCAGGGAAGAGGAAGACGATGTTGAAGATGATGTGGAGGAGGAAGAATTCGATGACTTATTGGGGTCTGATTTAGAGACTGCAGAAGACCTAGTACTGCCTCCCGGCTGCTGAGCTGGGGCATTACCGTTGCTCGGGGTCGGAGGCAGTGGAGGGGACACTTGGGAGGCAGGGTGGTGCTCGGGCGGCAGACTGGGCTGCATGCAGCTGCCATTCAGCTCCTTGGTCTTGGCTAGGTGCTGCTGCTGGTGGTTACCATTGCTGCCCATGGACTGTAAAGAGCAGGCAGAGCGCTGGTATGACTCCACATCCAGATGGGTTGTCGACTGGAAGGGAGGCTGGTGGTGGGACACTGGAATCGGGGCATTGTAGCCCCCAAAGCCATTGGTGGTGGCGGCTGCAGCTGCAGCTGCTGCCCCTTGCACCTGGTAGGACGAGTAGCCACCAAAAAGCGTGGAGGAGTTGTCGTAGTATGTTGTCTTCTGCATTTCTGAGAGAGGTGGCCGTGTCTTTTTTTGCTCCTGTCCTTAGTGAATACCACTGCCGGAAGACCATTTGGTACCAGGGGTCACGTGATGATGCCTCTTCAACGGTCCCCTGCAATCTGACCTGAAAGGTTAGGAAAGACAGAATAAATAAATGAAAGACTTTAAATCCATCTTCCCAGAATGAAAGGCACCATGACATGAATAGAAACCACTGCTTTTCTCTCCTCATCACTTTACCCTCCCCCATTCCTTCTGAGACCAGTGCACAGCCAGCAGATGCTGTTGTGGAGGGGGCACAAGGAGGGCAAACTGTGTACCCTCACTCTGCACAAACACACACACATACTTATCCTAACATGGTCACAGTAATGTTTCCTGAATTCAGTTTATTCTCATAAATCAAACAACTTGCTAATATTCCATTTTAGATATTTTTACTCATTATTACTTCATTATTAATCAATTGTTTTAACATTTAATTCAAAGATGATGATGGAGCTTCACCATTTAAAAATGAAATGAAATGTTTTAAACATTAGCCTACTATATGCCACATTCTTGCATGTATTGAGTGTTGATTGTATAGTTTTGGTGGTGAGCCATTCCCCTCTGCTATCCAAGCCGAGCATTATCTTGTTGTCTAATGGAAGCAGAGACTGTGAAGAATAGATCATCTTGTGTGACTGAGAGGCAGCTTCTCTCCAGCCCGTGTTGGCCTTCCACATGTGAGTTAGTGTATTCTGTCAGCTCAGCTGTTAGCACACTCATCCTCACTCACAGGAGCGTGTCCGCGGAATTTATCACTGCTGCTGAATGACACGCGATATTTTTGATCTGGTCCTTTATTTCACCGGCTCAGAAGAAATGTGTCTAATAAACATGTGTTGTTCTACTGTTAAAAAAATTGCTAAGTTTTCTAAATCTGAATGGTTAAATATTTTTTTTAATTTTATCACTACTTCACATGTCTTAAAAATTGTGAGGAAGCGGAAGTTTGGGGGGGGGGGGGGGGGGGGTTATGGGTTTTTGGTTCGGGATCATTTTATAAATGAAATTAAAATAAGTTTGTAAAAACCCAAATACTTGTAGACCAAGGAAGCATGTCACAAATAGATAATATTTCCCTGAATGAGCTACACAAGCTACAGACTGCGGCCACGGTGCTCTATCATGGATCACGGTCCTTTCAGGTAAAAAAGAAGGGGGGATGATGGCTCTCTGGTGGGGAAGGCCTGCGGCGGCTGAGGGCCGGGTTGTCAGGCGCGAGAGAGCACCTGGTATTCATTTCTTCTCTGGAGATAAAAAACATTTTAAAGAAAGAAGCAGGGCCCTCTGCCATCACACACAAACTGAGCTAACAGGCTTCTCAACTCAGAGCTCACAACAATCTATTTAGTTTACATGGCAACACAAACGGAAGAAAATGTCTTATCATGTAGCCATTATTTCTATGTATAGTGTCAGAAAACTTAAGTCACAGAAATGTAGATAAATAAATAAATAAATAAATAAATAAATAACTAAATAAATAAAGAGAGTAACTAATGCGTGACACGTGGAAAATATAAAATAATAGATCAGCCCAAAAAGCGATAATAACGATGGCGCATTGTTCCATTTTTTCAGCATTCTTTAAACACAAGCTGCACACACAGACCTGCAGACGGCATGAAACAAGCAGTCTAACATCTACGCGGAATAGCACATATGTTATTGTTAATGATGTGCTCTAAGGACGGAACCCGTGGGCTTGCATGTGTATTTGTTCCACAAATAAAATATCACAAAACGTAAATAAATTGCGCCTCAGAATGGTTTCATAGAGCTATGATTGTAGCGAATTGTTGGGCCGTAATTCCCTTGTAAATCTTTTCAGAATTAGACCCATCATGGCTTCGCCTTTTCTCCCCTGACAGTGCAGCCTTGCTCCGGTTCTCAGCACGTCACAGATGTCAGCCATTTATCTTTCCAGTAGACAAGCTGGAATCCTAATTATTTACTCTGAGGAATAGTCCCAAGGAGAGAAAGAGGAAGGGAGAGAGGGAGGCCGTGGCAGTGAGTGTGGGAGGAATATGTTATTGAATCATAACGCTGTTTCGCCATTAAACGCGACACGCAGTGGCTCTGCCCTTGGCATGTAAGGCTACAGCTTAATACAATCACCAACTTTACTAGACGCCTCCTCGAATAATTGACTTATATGCTACTGACAGAGAAACAGTCAAGCAAACTGAAAACAACACACACACCAGGGCAGAGAGAGAGAGAGAGACACACACACACACACACACAGAGAGAGAGAGAGAGAGAGAGAGAGAGAGAGGTGTCCAATGTCTGTTTTATCCCGGGATATAACATTACAAATGGCGCCTACCATGAGCAGCTACCCAGCCAGGGAGGCAGAAAGGGAATCCATTAATTTCAACACTCCACGCAGTTTGTTCTTTACCCCATTAACAGAGTCACAGACAAAAGGAGGGCAATTAGGCTGAGGAGTCAGAGACACGAAGGACCGGCCTGATCATGGTCTGAGGAGGCGCTACAGCCGCCACACCGCAGGGCCTTTATGCGTGATTAAAATGATGCGAAGTCAACATTTAAGGAAGAAATCAAATGCATTTTATATGTTGGAAAAATGATTAAAAAACAACCCCGTTGTGTGAAAAAACATGAAAGTGAGTGGATCTCCCATAAGGCACAGACCGGCGGCCATTGCTTAGTAAATAAAAAGGCAGCTGTTAGTGAGGAAGTGCACGCGCGGAAAAGAGAAGGAATCAGAGAGAAAAGGACGGAGATGGACAGCCGAACGAACAGGGGGGCTGCGTGGAGCTGGCACCTCCAGCTTAAAGCATTGTGAACTCTTCTTGAACCGGGACTGAAGTCACACGGCCCATAAATCACTGAGCCCCGCGCGCAAACACACGGGCTGCCGGCCTGTGCGCTTTTCGTTTGTTTGTTTTTAGCTCGGGCCTGTTTGCCTGCCCGTGGTGTTCCTTACCTTCCTCAGTACCGGGAGTCCCGGTCCAGTCCGGCTCCGGTCCGGCAGGGCTGCATTCCAGCTTCACCTTTCCCGCACCTTCACGCGCTGATCAATAACCACAATAAATAATTCAACGAATAATTTCTCAGTTGACTTTCTCCCCCTTCCCGTTCTCCTGCTGCCTTCTGCGCGGACCCGCGGCTCCTCCGGTGCTGTGCCGACACTAGCACAGCTGCTCGCGACCACCACAACACCCCCCTGGAGCCCCAGCAGCAGCAGAGCGGGCCGCGCGCACCGGACACCGTGTGGCATCAACGGCTCGCGGCTGGCGGAGCTGGGGGGGGGCTGACGGTGTCGGTGGGGGCTCGGTGCACCGGCGGAGTGAGCAGACGGGCTTGGTGGAGGCTACAGGCAGGCTAGCTAGCGCACGAGCTGAACGAGCTTACCGGGAGCCAGCCTGCTGCCTGCTCGCGCCCCCCCGCCCCCTCCACCTCCACCTCCACCCTCCGCCCCGGCACCAGCTCTGCCTGCGCCGCTTTCAGCTGATAACAATGGCCTCAGATTTCTCTCCTCAGTCTGCGCCGCCCTGCCCGGCCGCCCGGACTCAGGCCAGCGGCCACAGAACCAGAGAAGAACCGCTCCTCCACACAATGTCGGCCCATCTCATGTCGGCTGCTTTTAATTCGGTCCCCACTTCTTCTCTGTTTCTCCGTCTCCAGGCTCCGGTCCGTTTTGCGTCGTCCTCGCGGCTTTGCGCCCGTCCCTGCGCCTCACTGGTGCATCTGGAGGGCTGGAGCCTGCGCGAGCTTATTCCGCGCGGTTTAGCGGACGGCAGTGACAGACAGCGGGGCTGGTTTGCCCAAGCGGTGTCATTATGTTGCTGACAACGCGCCTGGGTGCCAATAAGGCTCAGAGGGAAGGGGAGGCCGGAGGAGTCATGGACTCATCAGAGAGATCCGCGTCACTCACAATTTAAACTAAGACTGAAGCACTTCTGCTGCCAGCCTGGGTTTTAGGGGACTTTCCCACGTGCCACCATATGTTGGAAAGAAACTTTGAAGTCAGACTTTTTCTGCTGCACAGTTGGAGGTGCTATGTCCACGCTGGACAAAGATTTAGAGGCTAAATCTTACTGCTTAGCTTTGGAAAAGGTTGAGTTCGCACAGCAGAGCTGACCATAAAGACACAAACCAAAGGTTCCTCTGCCACTGCAGCTACTTTAAGCGGCAGTCAGGGTTAGTCAGTCTGGTCGGAATGTTTCGGAATGCATTTCTATTGAATCAGGTCACTTATAACCTTCATCAAATACTTCAGCTTGCGTCAAATTACAAATCAAATAACAACAAATCAAAAGTTTAACCTGAAACAGCGAATAAACACTCCCATTGTCATTCAGATGTAACATGAAGGCTTGCATTATTATTATTATTATCATTATTATTATTATTATTATTATTATTATTATTATTATTATTATTATTATTATTGTCAATATTTTAACATTTTGGTGCATTTAATTTAGATCTTATTGGGTAATATTTAGTCTTACAGATTCTTCATCTTTGTCAGTAATAAAACTGTTCTTATCATTAAGTATTAAGCTACTCATGTGGAAGTAGTAACACAAGCTTTTTCTTTCCCCAGGGTTATTTTTGTCTCTGTTGTTCTCTTAAAATCCTTAACATCTCTTGCTCTCCTGGTATATAGATCAATAAAAAAAAACAAAGGTGGCCACATTGAAAAGGAGGATTCTGTAAAGTTGTGTGGAAAATGTTGAATTGGTGAGGTAAGTAAAAAAAACAACCAACCAAGCTTACAAACAAGCCAACAAAAAGAAGAAAGATGCTAAGAGCCAGAAAGATGAGAGTGAAATCTCAAGCAGACATCTTCATACCTCAGGATCAGAGTCTCTTCTCAGCTTTCTCTCTCCCACTTCCCTCTGTTTTTATTATTCACGACGTTACTCCTGTCGTTTATGGCTACGTAAGATTTATGAGTTCGCTCGCACCCAGCAGCGTGTGTGCGCGTGTTTGTGTGCGTGTAAACTTTAAAACAGATAGCATTTGCTGTCGCCTGCTGAAATGAGAGGATGAGCTCCGTGTAGGTGGAAGGTGGGAGCCTGAAATGTGCCCGTCTGCAACTTCCCTTTCAAGCCAGCCCGCGCGCGGACTGAAGGATCTGAAAAGCCTCGTTACTAATTAACCAAATCATTAATCAGCATTTTTCCTTTTTGTCGCGGTGGGAATGGGACCTGTGTGGGGAGGAATGAGCGCTGCGGATATACAGATGTGTTCTGCCGGCTTGTAAAAGCAAAGGACGGCAGTTATCTCTTGGCTGACAGACGCACGTCGGCGTGCTTCGTTCCCCGCGCGCTTCGCGGGTCGCGGATTAAGGGTTGCACAACTTAGAGCTGTGGACATCTTCCGTTCTTTTTCAGCCTGGTTTTGGCTTCTTCCCGCTGGGATTTCAGAAGTGCAGCTAACTGAGAATGACACAAAGGAATTTCCTCTGACTGCGGCTTGGCAAAAACCTCACGCGCCCTTTTACTCTGCTGTGCGCGCGATGCGTTTTTGCTGCATTAATCTTTGTGAATTATTTTTTACTCGGAGACTTTGGGTCTTATTAGTCAGCACGAGTGTAATCAGTGCGTTTTTAAGGAGTGAGAAACTAAATCTATCAAATAACGAACGGATTGCGTTTCCTTCATCACCTGTTATTACATTATATGACATTTAATGACCCAGACATAGCCTACAGATGCTCTAAACCGAAGACACACAAAATGACCACCTCACACCGTCAAGTAAGGGTCCAATGATAATGATACTTATACTAATACTACAGCGAAGATAAGATGAGGAGGAACTGGACAAAAAAAAAAAGTGACCATGGAATAAATAGAGACAAACACCATCTCTATATCAAAATATATGACCTCGCCTAATTCAATAGCCTATAAAATGCACCTTCTTGCAAAGGAAGGACTCCTACCCGCAGCATTACTGCCTGAGGAGGTGAGAGAGTGTTACTGGATTACAATGCAGATGCACAGCCGTAAAGTCTTTTCCCAACGCGAGTCTCTTTCTCTGGAGAGTCTCAGGATAATGTCAGAAAAGTGGGACTAACCGGAAAGTTTCCTCGTGTTTCAGACCTTCTAAGAGAGGAAACCCGCTTCGAGAATAGCTCCAAAAGCAGAGAAGGGGAAGAAGGAAGGGGGGGGGGGGGGTAAAAGACTGGCAAGAGAGCGAACAGATATGCCATCAATGTCCGTAAAATCCAATTGGGAACACCGACCTCTTGTAGTCTAATCGAAGGTTTGGGAGTGGAGCAACCACTCTCTGCCGCCGCTGACCTGAAATCATTTCCGGAGTAAAAGCAAAGAGCAGCGGGGGGAAGCATGGAGGTTGGGTGGGAGTGACATGAGGTGCTATTGATTCTGGAAATCATATTGCCCATCCAATTATCCTCACAATGTTTCCTTCGTTTTTAAATTAAATTTTTTTGTTGTTGTTGTTGTCCAACAGGCCCAGCCTTCTGAAATTCTCTGTTTTCGTGTCTGCAGGTGGAACATTCTTCAGTGCACAGAAATGTCGGAGAAACGCAAAGAAACGCGAACATTGCAAAATTATCCACAATTACTTTGAAGCAGGATTTCTGAAACTGGTTGCATAGCTTTCAGTGCGCTGGTACTGGTGGTACTGGCAAACGAATAAAGGTTCAACCACAGCAGGATATTTAGGTAGGCTACTTCTCCTAAAAACGTAGATCCAATAAATAAGCGCATTCACACAAAAAGGAAGAAGAAGAAAGAAAACAGGCCCTCACATTTAGAGCAGGAAATCCAACATGCATTGAGAGCTTCGCTTCATTCTATAACGGAGAAGCAAATAGGATTTAAAGCCCAGCCTAAAAACTTTTGAATGACTTGAAAATAAGCCTTTTAATTTAATTTAAATTTAAAATGACAACAAGAGTTGCTGCTCAAGTCCCACTGACCACCAAAAAGTGAGAAGGAGCCCCCCCCAAAGCAAGCAGCTGTTTCTGTCATCTATAGCTAACAAATCACACACACACACTGTTACCACTACCGCCATTTTTTTTTTTTTTTTTTTGTTTAGAATTGATATCTTCTTCTTCTTCTTCTTCTTCTTCTTCTTCTTCTTTTTTATAACCAAGGTGAGAGAGAAACAGCAGTATCCTCTATGTCCCGGACAGTGAGTTGACCATAACAAATATTTGAACTTTTGAAGAAAAAGAATAAAAAAGATAATAATCTGTAACAGCCCCAGAAGTGTCCTCCTCCAGAATCCCCAGATCTGCTGATGAGTCACGCGATAAAAATGGGGGGCGGGGGGGTTTCAGCTCGGAAAAATGCATCTCAGGTTGAATGTGAGAAATAATTTGAAAACAGCTTGCTCGTGATGATGGACGCAACACAGCCTTGTTCAATGTGCTGGCCGCTTTGGATAAAAGCGTCTGCAAAATGACCGTAATGTAATGTAATGTAATGTAATGTAATGCTGGCAAAAAGAATGCAAATCAAAAAGTGGATGGAAAGTAAGGTTAGACTTCGGGGAGAAAAACTGACCAAACAAGAATTGAAAGTATAATAATAATATAATATAATATAATATAATATAATAACTCAAAAAAAGCATTTCGGAGATTTCTTTTTTAAGACATTCAACATCAGAGGGGAGATATTTGTAATTCTGTGACTTCTTGGCCCTTAGAAATGGCCCCTGAGCTTCCTCCTCTGGATTTACTGACCGGACAGAATATAATGGGAGGAGAAATCCCAAATTTCGGCTCGCATCACATCTGAAGCGATGCTGCTTTATTAGTGAGATGGTTTTATTTCAGGGAGGGGAAATGTTCATCGCCGGGGAGACTGCTGGAGTGGAAGTATCCTGACATGAAGGATATTTCCATACTTGAGTTTGTGGTGCCATCACTGGCCTCGCAGTGGTGCTCAGAGCGGACGGCATACTCTCCATTTATAGCTTGATTTTTTTTTTAATGATAAATACCCTGTGTTATGAATAATAAAATGTAAGACTGCTTCAGTATATTAAGGTGACCAGTATTATTAGCACATTGTCACATATTCTATGCATATGGTATTAACGCCTGAACCTAACCAGCCCATCCAATCAGGGGAACTATTCCTGACCAATGAGAAGCAGAGATGGGCAGATTATAACAGAGGATTTATGTCCTTTCTTTTCCCATCAACACGACTTCTTGTTTTTGTGTCAGTTTTATTTACCTGAAAGTAGCATTTCTCGAGGCAATCTGATATCATTTTCACTCTTCAGACGGGACATTTTTGCTGTAAATCTAGTTGGTTTTATCTTTAGGGCCCACCACACATCTCTCTGCCATCACTGCAAGCCTTTTCAAATATTTCTATTGTTTTAAAAAAAGAGCTTCTGAAAAGCAGGATTTTTGTTCTTTGAAGTTTAAGGAGGTCTAAAGGCCATGCGACATCATCATCACCACCATAGACACAAGTAGCCGAGTGAAGACAAAACTAGCAGTGCAGCACATTTCATCCCCCTGTCCCTGTGTGAGGCGGTGACACACACGTTTCAACAGGGGCCAGATATGCACTGAAACCAGAGGGAGGGGCGTACACCAAACATTTTCAACTGCTCACTTTATTTTCCATGTTCTGCTTTCAGTTAGCTTTAAAAATACACAATAGATTGAAAAGTTGTTTTTTTTCTTTCAGCGCAGCAGCTGTATGTTTAATTTGATCAACCGGGAAACATGCTCGAATGGACAGCTCTTTCACATTTACATGCAGGAACAAATGAATTTCTATGTTTTCATCACTGGGTGTTGTTCTTTAACCAGGAAGACTTGTGGGATCAATCAAGTCTCACAACAAACATGGAGCCGCTGGTCCCTCTACATATTGTGGGCTATTCATTTCACAACCAGTCCAAAATATAGAACCTCAGTGGCTGTGTGCAGTCATGTCTGAAGAGAGTACTTCTCCTTAGACCTATCAACCCATGTGTGCCAAGAGATACCAAAAGAAAAGGAATTATCTACAGGAAATAAATCCTTCTCACTCCTCTACTTTCAATCTGTTTATCCATAAAGGTTTTTTCATTTTGTCATGTATGACCTCTTATGCCTTTGTGTTCCTGAATGTGGGATTGCCCACGTTCCCCAAGAGTTCACCCTTAGGTAAAACCAGTCCTAAAGCAGAAAGCCATTCCATCAGCTCCTTCACTTAACACTGGGTTAATCTTTATCAGAGATGCTAATCTTTGACCACAAACTGAAAGGAAACCCTGACATCAGGAAGAGAGAGAGAAAAGAAAGAGAGGGCTGGGCTGGGGTGATGGAGGGGCCTGGAGCAGGGGTCAAATTGTCCTTTCTGCTCCCCAACCACAAAAAGTGCCAAGCTCACCAAATGTGTCAGGCAGTGGGTCAACATGCTGTACATGCTGTGTGTGTGCATGTGTGAGAGAGCTGTGTGCTCAAATGGTAGAAATAGATCTGTAGGCTGCATTTGCTCTGTTTAGTGTGGTACCTATTTATTCATGGCTTTGATAAATGATCAAATATTTGATCATAAATTTGGCCTTGTTGAATTTTGACATAGCTGCCTGTTGACTAAAGACAATAAGTCATGCTTTGAGCTGTCAGTCCATGCAGAAACAAAAGCTTGTTGCTTCGAATGGATTTTCCAAGGCTGACACTGGAGAGCCTGTCAAAGCCATGATGCTGTGCTAAACCACCTGCACCAGTACAACAGGCCTGGATCATTTTCCTAACAACATATTCCTCTTCTGACACATGGATGAGCAAAAGAAAGCAGTGACTGTAATATAATCAGGCGGAGCAGCAAACGGGCCGACTATAAGCGTGTTCCAGCAGAAGAAAGAAGCCGTATGGATTTTAGCCAGAGCTGTCACCCATCACAGTGCAACAGTGTTAGGTGGGCATGCCCCTACTATTTTACTCTAACTGCGTTTTGCCCTTAGTTTGTCAGTGATATATTAAATATCAATTAGATTATATCTGTGTTGGTGCTATGGTGGGTTTTTCAGACTCTGTAGGTCTCTATTCAGCATTGAGCAAAAACCACCGAGGTCAATAAGCTGCCTGAGCCGGCCCTTACTTCAGATGACATCAGGGAGCTGTTCTGTACGCTCTTTGGCATGCTACCATCTGAAAAGGCAGTCTTGCTTGACCGTAATCCTAGTTTAGGTTTGGACACGTTGAAAGTTGTTTTCGACTCACATACACCCTCAGAGCTAACATCGCGCTAACATTAGGTGCGCAGGGTTTGTGGCATGTGGGGGAATTTAGGAAATAATTTGAACTCCTATTAACTGGAAATAAAGTGTGAAAATACACACAGTAAGCAAAAACTGACCTGTGGATTATAGTTTTACTGAGATTTCAGATTTTGTGGTTTACAGAAAGAATATCATCTTGATCACGTTTGAACAAATTTAGTTAAAGATAACCATGCAAACTGTTGTGTGCCTCCAGTCATCATAACAATGTTTCATTTTTGCAACATTTACTTCAGAAAAAACACTTTGTCATCTTTGTCTGTGGTCATCCGTCACATATAAACTACTTGTTTAAGCTGCAACATGTTTTTCCAAATGAACAAAAATAAAGCAACCTTTGTCTTATTGGTTGCATTCAGAAGTTGGGAGCTCAGCATTTCTAAAACCGTGTCCCAGCGTAGGATCTGATCCTCTGTAACTCTGAAACTGACAGAAAACGTTAGCAGATAACCATGGTTCATTTTCCTTACTCTTATAAACTCTTCTTACAGTTTTTACAATTATAGAAACGTCATAGTTATTGTTACTTTTTGTTCAGCTGAAATGATACATGCTGCTACATGAAGATATGCTGCGTCACACCTGAGGTTTTTGTATTTGCAGCACGATAACCAAATGAATAATGTAACATTTTCATTTGACAACATGACCTCTTGGCTAAGTGGTAAAACTATTTCTAATGTGTATTTTGTACTGTTTTAGAATTAATTTCCCTACTCCCGCCCATAAATAATTGAGTTGCATTGCTATCTTTACCATGTGGTGTGGTCCAACAGAACTCTGATTAAATTGACCAGATGCTGCATCTATCCTGATGAAAACCCAACACAGCGTTCAAATTCAAAGTAGATAATCACTGACTAACATTCACTTTGGACTGAATCTGTGATTTTAACTTTTCATTAAAATAGTAAGACTTTTTTTTCTTTTTAGAATCATGTGTCCATTTCTTGTGAGTTGGGGGCAGGGGAGGACATGACAGGGACAGAGAGAAAGGAGGGAGTGGCTTCCTGAGTGAGCAATCTTTTCACACCGTCATAAATCACAGCATGGCAAACACGCATCTTCTGCTTTTAGAGCTTTCCATCAGTTCCCTATTCTCTGCAACTCAATGAGTCCCTTTAACAAACTCACATGCATATCACCACAGCTCCGCGCGCAAAGCTTTCCTCCTGCTGCAGGTAAACCTTTCAAATAAGAAAGGAAAGGGGGGACGAGAGCGCGCTCGCGCGAAAGAGAGACAGGGGTGGTGGGGGACTGCTTCACACACACACACACACACACACACCAAGAAAAAAAAAGTTTTTTGCCAAAGCGCTTTGCACCCCATGGATGACTCTGAGAGGGAGACAGAGCATATTCACACATCGGATAGTTTATGACTCGTGCGGCATAGCAGAGGATGGAGCAGAGGGTGGAGCAGAGGATGGAGCAGAGGGTGGAGCAGAGGGTGGAGTAGAGGGTGGAGCAGAGGCTGGAGCAGAGGGGGGAGCAGAGGATGGAGCAGAGGGTGGAGCAGAGGCTGGAGCAGAGGATGGAGCAGAGGCTGGAGCAGAGGGTGGAGCAGAGGGTGGAGCAGAAAATGGAGCAGAGGATGGAGCAGAGGGTGGAGCAGAGGATGGAGCAGAGGCTGGAGCAGAGGCTGGAGCAGAGGATGGAGCAGAGGATGGAGCATAGGGTGGAGCAGAGAATGGAGCAGAGGGTGGAGCAGAGGATGGAGCAGAGGGTGGAGCAGAGGATGGAGCAGAGGGTGGAGCAGAGAATGGAGCAGAGGATGGAGCAGAGGCTGGAGCAGAGGATGGAGCAGAGGCTGGAGCAGAGGGTGGAGCAGAGGGTGGAGCAGAGAATGGAGCAGAGGGTGGAGCAGAGGGTGGAGCAGAGAATGGAGCAGAGGATGGAGCAGAGGGTGGAGCAGAGAATGGAGCAGAGGATGGAGCAGAGGCTGGAGCAGAGGATGGAGCAGAGGCTGGAGCAGAGGGTGGAGCAGAGGGTGGAGCAGAGAATGGAGCAGAGGGTGGAGCAGAGGGTGGAGCAGAGGCTGGAGTAGAGGGTGGAGCAGAGGGTGGAGCAGAGGCTGAAGCAGAGGCTGGAGCAGAGGATGGAGCAGAGGATGGAGCAGAGGCTGGAGCAGAGAATGGAGCAGAGGGTGGAGCAGAGGATGGAGCAGAGGCTGGAGCAGAGGGTGGAGCAGAGGCTGGAGCAGAGGATGGAGCAGAGGCTGGAGCAGAGGATGGAGCAGAGGCTGGAGCAGAGGCTGGAGCAGAGAATGGAGCAGAGGCTGGAGCAGAGGATGGAGCAGAGGATGGAGCAGCAGACCTACCTGCTCTGTGTCCGCGTGTCTCTCCTGCTGGATGAAGTCCCTTTCGGGCACGGATGGACGCACACGCGGCAGTTGTGAGCGGAGGATTCCCGCCTCACCAACGCTTCACGCCCGTGCGTAATTCGTTTTTGTTTTTTGTTTTGTTGTTGTTTGTTTTTTTTTCCGAACGATTTATCGCATGTGAAGCTCCACCACTGCCTGTTATTTTAACACTGGCACATCGCATATCTTGAAATTGTCGTCAAGTGTTTGGGAAAAGTGATAAAACTTTACAGGCTCGCTATAAATCACCCACAATCAAGCCAATCTGCACCACACAATCTGACGGGGACTGCTCGGTCTGGAACGCCTTGTAAATTACCACTTTACCCCCCCTCCAAAAAAAAAAAATACCGCGTGCACGCGCTCTTCCCCCACCCCCTCGACCCCTGAAATGTTAGCCCATATAGGTCCCGCTTGTTGCCTGGCCAGCACCACGGCTGGGGCTCGCGCTTCACTTTTCTCCAATCTCTGACTTCCTGCCTTTACTTCGGAAAGCTTCGGTCAGCTTCGGGAAGCTTCGGTGCAGAACGGCTTTCAGATGGGCCTGCAGAACACCGAGTTAGATTTTAAAATAAAGCGATAAAAGCCCCCCTGGGTTGCGCGTGGCTGTACAGTCCGACCCAAGCTTCTCTGCCCCCTGCTCTTTATTCCTGTCTGATATTCTCTTCAGCTCACCGGATGAGTGCAGCTGCACTCCCGTTTGCTCTCTTTTTCTTCCTCCTTTTCTTCCTCTTTTTGGTTCAAACTCCCCCCGCTTCCCCGTCACGTTGCTGCAGGCCGTGAGCTGCCTTGGTGTCCTGTAACCTTCACTGGTTTTTACAGTCTGTTTACAGATAAACAGACAATCTGTTAGCAGCGGGGCTCTGCTTGGGTTTATCCCAGCTCCACCACAGACTGATCGAGCGCGTGAACTGTTCCTGAACCGGGCTGTGGTCCTGGAGCTGAAGAGGCCACAACAAGCAGGTTAGGACGGAGGGTTCTGGTGTAGGAATTGGGTTGTGCGGATGGACTTGCGAGGCTCAGCATGATCTGCCTGTTCTCGGGCCAGATGTTGGTCATTACATGGCGTCAAACTGCGCGCGATCAGAGTGGAGGAAGAGAAAACGGAGACTGAGAGAAAACGAGGAGCAGAAGTTGTGCTGTGATGTGGCCCTCTGCGGCGTTCCGCTTAATTCCCCCGCACACATTCAGTGGTTACATGTCGCTTCCAGGCCTATTATATTTGGATTAAAACATTATTCCAAACCGGAGCAGACCTAACCGAGGAGTTTGGGCGCGAGGTATCCAACGCAGACAGAATCCGAACCAACGCAACTCAGCTGGTTCTGTGTTCAAAGCAGAGATGGAGACATGAACAGAACCACAGGGTTCTACCACGACTGAAGGAGCTCAGGAGCCTTTTACACAAATGAAATCTTTGGGCATTTCTGGACCACCACACACTGGCACGTGACAGCTCACCATCATAGAACTTTTTTTTCTTTTTAAGCATGCAAACATCTGGAGATGACATGACGTCCATACAGATGTACTTGGTTTTGATTTGCGTCTGTCTCTCCCTTTGTGTGCATTTGTACTAACTACCCACGCACACGCGCGCGCGCACACACATGCGAGTGAGGGACGTAAAGCAAAGGAGAGGGAGAGAAAGAGCAGGAAAGCGAACCTGTTCCTTTTCACCAGCAGAAGCTCCACGCGGCCTGGCTGGAAAAAAAAAGGATTCTTCACGGGCTCCTGATTCCGTCTTAGTCGGTCATTTTTCAGGAGCTTTGAATCATCGCGTCGACAAGACGATTGCTATAAATTAGCACGAGGCTTCCTATTGATTAATTTTCGAACACGTATTCATCTCCGAGCAAGGAAGAGTCATTGTAGTGGACTGGCGCAATGGAGCACGAGCTGGATGTCCGCAGCCTGTAAGAGAGATAATAATGCTGATAATAATAATGATAATGCTGCTGCTGATGATAATAATAATAATAATAATAATAATAATAATAATACTGATAATAATAATAATAATGTTTTGTCGGCATCAGTCGACTTTTCCCACACTTAAATCTTTTGCTCTGTGGTACCGATGAAAGGCTTCACATTTATGAGAATCTGTCTCTAAAACATCTCGGCTTCAAAGAAATTGTTGCCAATTTTCAAAAATATTTATTCATTTATTTGTTCAGTGAAACTGGTTTTGTGAATAAGTTCCAGTTAAAAGTGCAAATGTTGTATCACTCCGTGGAGTTTGATCGTTTCTTTCAGCAGCATGATTTATTTTTTTGCCTCCCCTTTCTCTCTTCTTTGCTCACGGCTGGACTATAAAACATCTGTTTTTAGCATCTGGAATGTAAATATTCAACAACACATTTCTTTACGTCATAAAGGCTATTCTTTAAACTTGCACATTTGGCTTTGCCTTCACTTTTCTTTCTACCGTTTTTGACGGTGTCTCCGAACAACGCGCACGTGTTTTCAGAGTCGGTTTTCTTTTCCGTTTTCCTTGTATAATAATTAAAGAATTACACCTCTGGGTCTACTTTGAACTTAGCAGGAGAGGATTCCATCATGCAAATGAATTTAGAGATGAAGTGAGAACATTGCGTGTCCTTCCTGCAGTGAGCCCTCAGTGCGGTTTAAATCTTCTTTGTGTGGGAAACTAACAGCCAAACAAAGAATGTGGCTGCCGCTCTCAGCACTGAGTGGGAAGATAAGCCTTGTTTAAAGTCTTGTCCGAGTGTCTGCTTGTTTTCATGCCTGTCTGTCACATGCACGCGCCTCTACTCCCACGTACTAACCTTGTCTTTGACAATTTGGAATTAAACGGTGCTGCAATTATGGCTGCAAACGCACATTTTTGCTCTTTCGTATTTAATCTATTTATTCCACATCTAGAAGCGCAACAGAAACAGCTTCACGAGCTCTGACCTCACCTCTGAAGGACTTGCAACAGCAAACCATAAAGGCGAAACACGTGCTGCAGTGCCCCTTTTCAACGCGAACACACACACACACACACACACACACACGGTTCTGATATGAATGGTTTTGTAAACGCTGGCTATATTTTAAATGACAGCTTAGACGCACGGATATCAGGGCATATATATTTAAATGGAAACATAAGAAAAATCAAAGTGCTGTTATAGATGATGAATATGAAGGATAAAGTATTTCCCTTATTCTGCCGTGCTCACAAAGAGTTGATCGTTTTGCCACTGACTCTCAGCAGGTTTTGATCCAAACACTCATTTCTGCCTCAGTTATTTCATTTCCTGATTCCAGAACATACACAATAACGCAGTGAGGCTTTTTGCTTCGCACGCGGACAGGAAAGAGGGCCACAGCGCGTAAACCCAGGCAGACTTGTAATTTCAGAGCTGGTGGGAAGTGAGCGCATCGAGGCTTCGGACGAAGTGAAATATTCCTTCTCCAGCCTGCAGCACGGACGCTGTAATAGAAGCCAGGCAGGGCGGAATGTAACATCCTTACAGCCTTTCAGATATTTGAACTATTTCAGCTCTGTTTGATCTGCGGCTATCTGCCAGACAAAACATTCCCAGTGGTGGACACGTGCCTATGATAAGGTAAGATAGCCAACGTGTTCCCTGCTCTCCTTGTTTGGACCATTTAAACGCAGGAGTGTTTGGAACTTTACATTTTTTAGCAAATGTGCAGATGGAAGTATTCCAGATTTGCTTTCTTTATCCGAAGCAGCTGGGCTGAGTGGCATTTTGAAATACAATACCATTGTATCTTTGTCACCCAAACTAAATATGAACAAGAGCTATCAAGAGAAATGTAGAATCAAAAATTTTTTTAAGGAAAAAGGGAGGAATGGACTCGCGTAAACAACCCCACCCCCCTCCTCCGTTCGTCCACAGAAATGAGGCGAAATATTGTTTTTGACGCGGCAGCGGGGCAGCAGGAATACAGAAGCTCTGCCTCTTGCTGCTCTTGTTATCATTATGTGATGGGGAGCCGAAGAGAGGCTCTAATTTGGTTAGACAAAGGTTTACACTGAGAGCCACGGATGAGTCGGAAGACAGACAGGGAGACAGTTCGGAAGAGCCTGAGAGTTCCAACTGGAAAGTGATCCATCCATCCATCGATTGTTTTTATTTGATTCTATTACTGCTACCACTCATATTGATTATATTATTACATCATTACTAAATGTAAAACTGTTTTGCAAGCCAATGTTGTTTGTATGCAATAAATATAAATGATTATCCTGTCTCCTGTTCTGTTTTGAACTCATCTCTCCCACAAAAGACGTTCCAATTCACGGTAAAGATCGAGCAAAAGACACTGAGATATTGAGTGCTGACGTGGATAAGTGTGACCACCTCAATGGCAACAGGCTTTTAAAAGAAATACACTGGGAAAGGCACGCAGATGTATAAAATATTACTTTAAAGATCAACTTAGAATCCGTCTGTTTTCATGCACTAAAGCGCCAAAAGAAATAAAATGACTAACGGCAGAGATCATGTGAGGTATGACACGACAAGAACTTCAGCTGAAATAAAAAAAAGTCAAATATGATTACAAACCAAGCTAAATCTTTCCAGATTTACAAACCTAAACTAACCAGGAACCAAACTGTGCGCGAGAATCAGTGAGCGTGAATCGGTGTCATTTACACCTCCAGCCTGGCTTTCCTTGGCTGCTGAGACTCAGCCACTCCTGTTGACTAAATAATGGAGGTTTTCTTCACCAGCGCGTCCTTTTTATGGGCTTTCAAGGGGGCTAAGGTGTTCCCAGGGTGCCATATTTAAACAAATCTGCCTTTAATTTGTCACTGCAGTAATTCAAAACCAAGAGTTACTGCCAGCTACTGTCACACTGACGTAGAGAAAAGGAAAACGCCCCGAGTAATAATTAAGTGCAAAAAAACAGCGAAGAGGTGTGAGTGATGGCAGAGAAGGAAGAGAAGGAAGAGAACAGGAGCAGGACAGTGGCAGCAGGGCTGGATCACAGGGTGGTGGTAAGAGGAGCCGGCCATGGCAGGATCTCTCCCTCCTCTCCTTCCTCTCCCTCCGCCTGGTGTATCATCGGTCCATCGACCGTCATTTTCCCCACCGTCTTCTCACAGTGTTGGAACACAGAGTGATTTATCGCGGACAGTGCCATACACAACAGCACTCTCTCACAAACACACAATGGCAGCGGCGGCCGCACGCTGACACCCTGCCTCACTATAAATCAACAGAAGTAGCGGGCTGCGAGGAAAAAGTAGGGAGAGAGGGAGAGAGAGGGATGGACAGAGTCAGGTAGATAGAGAGAGATGCAGAGGCAGACAGGAGGTGATGGGAGAAAAATGGAGTAGAATATACAAGTGCTCCTTAAGACAGAAACAGCCACCGGCTAACATTTCACTGCCTCTCTCTCTGCTATGCAGGCTGCGCGCTCCCCGCTTCACCCTAAACTGTGGCTGATGGTGATGAGTGGGGGTGTGTGTGTGTGTGGGGGGGGGTGATGTGTAAACAACACGACGGCAACATGCACCACGAGAAAAACACGGCGAAAGATGAATATTATGGGCCATATTTACCACGCTGTTAAAATAGCCTATGATTCAGTGAGAGGGATGCGGGCGCAGCGGCGCAGCGGCGCGGAAGAACAGGAAGAACAGGAAGAAGACGAAGAAGAAGAAGAGTGCTTTCCCCATGCAGTCCCCTTCCTTCCTCAATACTCACGGTGTCCACAGCGACCCGCAAGACGCACACCCGTCCAAATTTGTTTTATTGCAGCCGCCTTCTCCCCTTTTCTCTTGCTCTCTCTCTCTGTTGGTGTTTCCCGGTGTCTCCTCTCTCCCTCTCTCTCTTTCCTCTCCCCCTCTCCACTGCTGTGGGGGGCTTGTATTTTTTTTAAAGGACACTTGAATCTTCCAAGTCAGGCATACACACTGGAGCAGTGCCGTGTATTGTCGTTACATTTCTGACGAATCTATATCTATTCTGCAACTTGTGAATTAATTATTTAATGACTCACGTGACGTGGGTGGGTGGGTGGGTGGGTGGGGGGCTAAGCCTCACTTCTCAGGACCAAGTTCAGTGTACCCGTGCGTGGATGCGGGAGTTGGAGGACAGAAACGATCATGAAAACAAAAGGACTTTTAAGCCTTTTCAGTCTTTCTCTGAGAAGAAGGCTGTGAGCGCGTGCGTTGCTGTGTCTGTTATAAACTGCAAAGTGAAGCACGAGGCACGAGACACACAGAGAGGAAAGATAGGAGATGAGTGTTGATGTGCGCCTCAGATTTAGTCTCCTTTATTCCATATGAGGTCCTATCTGCTAATGTTCCTATTTCTACTGAAATAACAGTCCAAGGCGGAAAGAACGGGATTTAATTATTCAATAATGCGCTTCACATTTTGTTTTTCCGATTTTTTTTGTCAGTATATTCCTGCGTGCTGAGCTAAACTAAATGTTCAACATCCATACAAATTCCTCATAGCTATAACAACGCCACCAAATTCCACTCAATTATTAACAATAACAATTATTAACAGTAACAGTTAGTCCACCAGTACACCGAAATATAAGAGGCTGCAAATCGAAAAATAAACCGTCACAGGCCGAGTTCTTTTCCCACTTTTATGCAATAAGTTGAACCGGAAAAATAGAAAATAAATACTGTAAAATATAAATACTGCAGAATATAAATGCACACATTTAAAAAAAAAAAAACATTAACACGTTTTCATGTTGACGTGTTCTGTGATTTCCTTTGAAGAAGGTTTATTTAGGCTCGAAGAGAGGATCAGACATGTAGCAGACGAGAGCGCAGAGAAACAAAGACAGTGCAGAGGGAGCAATCTCCCAAGGAGGGAGAAAGAAGGGGAAGAGAAGTGGAGAGAGGCAGAAAAAAAAAACCGAGACACAAAACCCCGTCGCGAGACCGTTCGGGGCAGCAACAAAAGACCATATGAATCTTCTGGCGCTCTGCTCCAAAGCTCGAGCCGCTAAAATAGAACAATGGAGTCCGACACTTGGAGGAAAAAAAAAAGAGGTTGAGGTTGGGAGGCTGTGTCAAAGCTAACCGAGCAGCTCGATAACCAACAAGAAACATTTCAAGGTCAAAGAACGGGCCGCAGCAGCCTGAAGACACACTGCGTCTCCCCGCAGGAACACCAGGCTTTCAGAGGCTTTGGGTTCTTCTGCAGCAGCACTTCCCGCTGCCCCCCCACCCCCCAGGTGCGCTTCCACGTTCATCAGAAGAGTGATTCAGAACTAATCCCATTTTATGTTACGTTTGATTAGAGAAGTGGCGGATTCTATTGGCTGTAAGTTCACCAAAAATAAATGAATCATTTCTGACAGCATTATCTATTTCTGTCTAATTATCAGCAAAAGGAAGAAATACCCAGAGAAATTTTAGCGGGGAGACGCGGCTCCAAAGACACTGTAAATGAAACTGTTGGGTACTGATCGTTTCATAATCTGAGTACTGAAAGCGTGCGCTCCCAGCACGCGACTCTGCTCTGAGATTCTTTTCCACAACAAGATTTAAATCAAACATTTGCGGTTGTGATGATGGCGTCTTTAATGACGGCCGTAAATAATGGGACTCACAGTGTGAAACAATAGCTGAGATTAGCAGCTGAAGCCTTGGCCGGCCTCACAACAGCAACACGAATCAGCTCCATAAACCTGGCACGGGCGTGCGGGACGCTTTTCCACAGGACCGAAACATCCGCGTGATATGACCGTTCACTGAGCCAGCCATGAATTAAACTTTACTTCACTTCAATGATCAGTTCACTTACTCTAAAACACAAAAAAAGAATGAGTAGGATGAGAAGCAAATCGAATTAGGATCAAATCTATGTTTATTTATTTATATCGCAATATTCCAGGGGCCGACCCGTCACAGTGTTATTAATGCACTATTAGCATTTAGAGGCAGAATGATACTGAGAGGCAGTGGTGACACTGGCGTTCTTGGGGGTCTTTCGGTCCGTGATGAATTAGGATAGGTAGAGTCTTCCATTCTTCCCCCTCGTTAATGATTAACTATGCTTTCATTAAAAAGACAGAAACTGAAAATGTCTCTTTGTTTTAACTGAGGATGGCAGAGAAATTCTTATTTTTATTCTTATTATTCTTATTATTTTTATCATAATCATTATTATTAATCTTACTATTTTTATTATTATTCTAATTCGTATTCTTATTCTTATTATTCATCTTATTATTATTATTGTTGTTATTGTTATTATTTATTATTATTATCACATAAACGCTTGAATGATCTGAGAAACTGAGAGATTGATCTCCAGAGCTCCGACATCTCATCTTTTACTGCAGCTCGTAAATCTGTCTCAACACGGAAGCACGATCACAAACGGTTTTTGAAATATATATTTTTTTTCTGCCCGGCACGTGAGGTCCTCCCTCCTTTGTGGGATTGCACTAAAGACTTCCCCAGCCAGTCTCATGGTTTTATCGTGGCCAACAGAACCCCTCGCGCTGTGAATCTTTATCTCTCCAGAACGAAACCAAAACCTTAAAGGACAAACCAAAGGCAATAACCACGATCACCGGTGGAGTTAGATTGAGGTTCTGAGGCCTCTGGAAGCATTTATGTGCTGATTAGAGTTTTATTATTCGTTGAATAGAGACCAATAGAAATGAAAAATAAATATTTCACAGGCGCCTTTTTAAGTGCGCTGACTTTGAGCAATATTCAACGTGTCAGGGAGAGGCTGCGTTACATCATAAATCTGTTTCACATAAACATGTCCGTTTTTGTCTTTCGTGATGTTTCACATCCCAGAATAATAACAGCACAACTGCCATACAAAGCGGTCCTCGCGCATCGGATGCTGCCGTGTCTAATAGCTACAGACAGACACTTCTGGATAAGCGCTGATATAAATGTTATGGGCCTTAAAACGACCAACTGACACGTTGAAAAAATAATATTTGGAAAAAATGCCTTAGTAAGCAACTTTGTTAAAAAGCTCAGGTGAAATGATTTATAAATGATTTAGGCCTGCTGTCCACATATGTGTGTTTGGCTGCACAGAACTCATCTTTACAATAATTCTCGTGATTTTAGCTTCATCTTTTGGCCCCTTGAGGGACATATTTGCTACACTGAAGGCCTATCATCAAACGGCATCACCCCTCTGGAAAACATATTCCCAAATGAAGGAAAAATGAACTTCAATCTATTTTTCTTGCCCATATAAAGAAAATGTAAAGAAAAAAAAGGCTGATGAGCCGTAAATCGGAATTCTAATCTCGCATCGGATTTGCTGCCCACAGCAAGTTCTTGTATTTATATGTAATCATTTCAGTCAGTGTGTCTTTATTATTAAGGATGCTTAGGTAGCAAGCAAACATAGGTTGTTTAATCCTTTAAAATCATTGCGCTTGTAAAGGCTAATGCCCCCTCATTCGTCATACAAGCCGCAGAAGCCTATTTATCACTCACATGCAGCGGATATGAGCGCGTCTGCACCGCACAATGATGGCACCACCACCGGAAGACTGCTTCTCCTGGATGTAGCATCATGGATTCCAAAGCTCAGCAACATATGACTTAACAATAAAGAAGGGTGGTTGAATTCACGCTCAGCTTTCCATCGCTCATCCCAGAAGGCTCTGGTGTGTGCAGCAGTTATATATGGTGATAATCACATTATTTCATTGGTCATTGGTCTTGCTTACTAAGGTGATACTTAAGTAAATGATGACGTCACACATTATTTGAAAAACTAATCATTCACTCAGAATACTGACAAACAAGGCAGACGGATGAGCCTGGCTGCCGTAATGAAGGAAGTGTGCGCGTGCTGCCACTTGGCAGCCATTATTGGGCTCGTGGTTTTTAATGCTAAGAATGCGTCTGCCTCAAATGGTTCACAGAGAGTTTCACAACAGAAAGAGAGGGAGAAACTCGCCACCCGCGCTTGCTGCCATATATCTCTCATGGAGACCTCCTCATGCAGCACGCGCGTCTGCACCGTGACCTCTTTGGCTCCTTGCGCTCTCGAGAACAATAAATTTCTCTTGAAACGTGGATGCATCGAGCGAAAAAGGACAGAAAAGACGCACCGATGACTTTTTTTTTGGTAATTAGCCAACCACAATCAGACCCTCCGGGCCAGAGACAGTGAATTTGGTGTAGCCTAACTGTTGTGTGTGTACTCGCGTGGTGAGCTTCAAAAGCCTGCATTCTCCTGCCTTTAGCTACTGTTGGAACATTTGTTCCATCAGCTGGTTCAGATCTTCCATAGAGACAGCAAAGAGAGAGCAGAATCTCAACGAAATGCGGGCCTCACATCTGCCCGCCTGAGTCTCACATCTGCCCGCCTGAGCCTCACCTCTGCCGGCCTGAGCCTCACCTCTGCCGGCCTGAGCCTCACTTCTGCCCGCCTGAGCCTCACTTCTGCCCGCCTGAGCCTCACCTCTGCCGGCCTGAGCCTCACCTCTGACGGCCTGAGCCTCACCTCTGCCCGCCTGAGCCTCACATCTGCCCGCCTGAGCCTCACCTCTGCCGGCCTGAGCCTCACCTCTGCCGGCCTGAGCCTCACCTCTGCCCGCCTGAGCCTCACCTCTGCCGGCCTGAGCCTCACCTCTGCCGGCCTGAGCCTCACCTCTGCCCGCCTGAGCCTCACATCTGCCCGCCTGAGTCTCACATCTGCCCGCCTGAGCCTCACATCTGCCCGCCTGAGTCTCACCTCTGCCGGCCTGAGCCTCACATCTGCCCGCCTGAGTCTCACCTCTGCCGGCCTGAGCCTCACCTCTGCCGGCCTGAGCCTCACCTCTGCCCGCCTGAGTCTCACCTCTGCCGGCCTGAGCCTCACCTCTGCCGGCCTGAGCCTCACCTCTGCCGGCCTGAGCACATCTCATTTTTGGACAGAAAGAAGCATCAAGACAAGTAAATAAAAAAAACCGTAATGATGTAAAGAAGCATAAATCACTAAAGTAATCTCTGATTTCCCTGAACAAAGCTCAGCATATCGACAACAGAAAAGGTGTCAATTGAACTAGTTTAAATTCCAATGAAAGTGCACGAGCTCAGGACAGAAACTAAATTAACAGACCAACAAAAATGTACTGTTTGCTGTATTTTCGCGGGAAAAACGTGATATGATGAAGAAACAGTAACGGTCGTCTTTGTGCTGTTTAAAATAAAGACTTGACTTTCTGCGAGTGGAACTTAGAGAGCTCCAGGTAAAACTTTATTGGTCACTGATTGAGTTACTGTTGCTGTTGTATGTCTGATTTAAGGATAGTCATGTGCAGATAATAAGGGAAAAGGCACCAAGTGATGTCCAAATATGACCAAATGTATTGAAGAGAGACCAACATCTCTGATGGAACCTGTTTATCCAAATGAGGGCAGTCAATGCTCCAAGCTTTAAACAGCTTCACTGCAGAACAACTCAATGGAAGAATGGAGCCATCAGTACATTTTGGTGTAAACGATTGTGAGGAGAACCCTGATAAACGGCATCAGGAAATAGAAGCTAACAGGCCGGGGTAAAGAAGGGCAGGCAGATCCAGATGGACCAAAAGCATTGTTCCTCACAAACACGCGTTCAAACGCACGCGCACCACCTCTTCAAAATGCAGGTCAGTGCGGGTTGGAAAATACGCATTTACTCATAAATAAAGGTGTCTGAATCAGAGAAAATCACTTCTACGGTCAAATCTTCATAATTCTACTTCATTTGACATAAAGTGGAAACTGTTTGATCAGATCTTTATCATATTTTGTGTTATTACGTAGCCTACGCGGCCAGAACCAGCCTGGAAACTGAAGAGGGCAGTGAACGGCAGCCTGTTCCCGTTCAGCCTTTAACTAAGGTGGGTATGTTTGGTGAGTGTAAGTCTGTCAGCCTGTGGGTTGTGTGTGTGTGTGTGTGGGGGGGGGGGGGGGGTCACCACTGCCTGAATGGGTTACAGTGCCCTGAATTTGGCCTGTTATGACAAAGTGGCCCGAGGGCTCCGGAGGTCCAGGAATGTCCAAGGAAGAGGAGAGTCTGGCAGCCTTGTGAGGTCAAGGGGGACCAGGGGTGGTGGGGGTCTGTGGTGGTGATGTTTGGGGAGGGGGGGGGGGGGGGGCAACCCCCGGTTTCAGAGCCACTGGACCTCATCGGTCAGGAAAACGTGTCCTCTGGCTGAACCTTCTTCGGCCGCAGCTTGATCATTTCTGCTGCCCCTTCTCTCTTTTCCCCCCTTCTCTTTAAAACAGCCTTTAGAATTCTGCGTTTTCCGCGCGACAACCTACGTCCCGATTCTACCCAACAGAACCGCTGCTCTTTTATTTTCAGTCCCCTGGCAGATTGATTTCTGAAGAGGTCAGACACAAGTGAGTGCTTCCTGGAGCCCAACTGCTCCACTCAGCAGATCCGGAGGCCCGAATGCGCCAGGCGGCCAGCAGTCGCGTGCAGTTCATTTGTGAAGTCGTTTCTCAGGTAAACTGTTGTGAAGCACAACCGAGATAATATCATTATTCAGCTCCGTTTTAATTTCCCTGTTTAAACTCCCCCTCCCCTGCAAAAAAAAAAAGAAAAGGGCCTGAGACTGTGGGCACTGCACGAGACACACACATTCACATATGCTCAAACACGCGCGCACAGTTCAACACAAACACTGTGTGCGCCAAATGTTCCCGGGGCAATAAAACCATAAAACACCTCGAAGCCATCAGGGCCGGAACGAGAAAACATGACACAGAGGAGACAATGAATCCAAAAACTCTTACCTTTGGCGGTAGCTGTTGAAACACAAACGCCATCTTCTTCTGCGCCAGGGCTCCCGCGCAGGTCTGCTGGAGGTTTGATAAAGGGGTTTTATTCTTTCCATGGAGAAGAAACGAGTTTTTTTAGGGTCGGGTACTTGCTGGTTATAAAAACAACTTGCTGGAGATTAGGAAGGGGAGGTGTATTTTGTATGTGTGTGTGAGCATCAGGGAGGGAGGACGGGTGTGTGTGTGTGGGGGGGGGGGGGTCCAAGTGTCTTCCAAGACATCTTCTTTCTCTTTTCCTCCGTCTCTCTGATCTTTGCCCTTCTTTCTTGGCATAAGGGATCTTGTGTATGGCTGCCGAATGACAATAGAAGAAGGAGAAAGGGCGTTTAAAAGAAAAACAGTGATTAATGATTTTTCCAGCATAATTCTCACATTTTTCTTGGGGTGCTGTCGTGTCCAGAAAAGAATGGAGGTGAACATTCTTTGAGAGGGTGAGGGGTGGGCTGAGGGCAGCTTACAACAATCTGCTCCCATTTGCAAAAGCAGCAGACGCTCAAACGCACATCTATCTATCTATCTATCTATCTATCTATCTATCTATCTATCTATCTATCTATCTATCTATCTATCTATCTATGTAATCACATATATGTTTTGGTTGCTTTCAGTGTGCGAGCTTTTGCTTCCTGTAAAAAGAAGACAGATACATGGGCAGAAGGAATCTGTGGCAAGAGACCCAAAGGAGGGAGAAATGTAGCTACAAGTAATAGGGGGCTCTGCTTTGGGCCTAGAATACGAGGTGGGTGCCGCCCGCCCCCGCCTAGAATACGAGGTGGGTGCCGCCCGCCCGCCCCCCCCCCCCCCTCTATATTTTCGATACCTGCTGTAAGAAAATAAATGAAAATTAATACGGGACCTGTGCTTTACAAAAGAAGCCATTCGTCTTGTTGATTATCTATTTGGTTGTCAAGGTTTGAGCTATGGCGCTGGCCCGCTCCCTTCATATAATGCACAGAAAAATAAAACACACGCGCGCACCACATCGGTTGAAAAAACACACTATATGAGAGGAAAAGGGTGCATAAATTACACTCATTTAGGAATGAAATGATCACAAACAAGAAACCGAGTTTTTTTTTTTCTAAACCATATGATGAGAGGATGAGATGGGGGGGATGGGGGAGGGGCTCAGCCCTCCGTGTCAGCCCGGTGCAAGCATCTGAGCAGCCGTTAAATTAACGGGAGAACGGAGTGAGACGGAGGAGCGGGTTATGATTTAAAACGAGATTAAAGGACGTAATGCACCAAGATCACTCATGACCAGCACAGATTAATCATCGCAGGCTCCTGATTTCTCACAGGTCGCTGTGCCTTTGTACGCAAAACCAACATTGCACGAAATTATTTATGTAAATAGAAGCGAGTGCATGGATGCGTTTTAATGCGCGGAGAGAAAGAAACTATCACATCTGCTCTGTAAAATGAAAAAAAAAATTCTCTCACAAAGCAATGGGATCAGTTTAGGGAACAGAAAGATAAACAGAATTTGAAAATGAGAATTAAAAACCACATATGGGCAGTGTTTCTGAAGCACGCGAGTCTGATTTTATGATACTTTGAATCATATTGTCTAAAGAAGAAATAGAATAACATCGAAATGTATACATTTCCATCCATTTATTTAAATTTCTATGAACTATTTACAAATAATGAGAAGGTAGACACTGAGGAGGCATAAGCAGAGAAAGTGAAAACTTACATGTTCAACAATAACATCATCATCATCATTGCCCACAACTGGCATTTGGAATGTAAATAAATCAATTCATTAACACAAAAATCATCTCAGAGGCACAGTGAGGGATAGGCCTTGATAAATAAGGAAATGGACGCGCATTTGGTGTGCACAAAGAGTCGAGTGAAAGTGGAGAAAATAGGAAATAGAAAAAAGGAGCTCCTCTCTTCCTAACGTCCCCTTCTAAAACTAATGCCAATATTTAAAACGCATTTTTATTTCCACAAGCGAAAAGAATAGCACGAGTACGAGTTGTACTGAAGGTGGAAATCATTTCAAAAATAAAAAAGCTTCTTAAGCTGTCTCCTCACGAGAAAGAGAAAATCAGAAGGCAAATAGCATATTTATAGGCATGACTGAGGTAATAGGTAATAATAGAGTGCTGTGGTTGTACTTTTGTACAGTTTTGGTGTACTCTCTTTAGGCAGCCGTGTGGGCCCGACCCTGTTTGGTAAGTAGTGGGATATACCTTCCATTCACTCTGAGTTTCATCACTGTAACACACTGCTTCCTGGTACCCTGCACAACATCACACAATAAACAATCAACGGACCATACAAACGCCCCTTTTCACTCTCACCAATAACGATACAGAGTACAAGTTTACAATCAACAATTCATTCAAAGATAGCTATGCTATTTCCAGCAGCTATATTTTGCCATAAGCAAGAAGGAAAAACAGGTTACAATTATTACAACCAGCTGCCTGGAGTCCTTTTGGGTCATATTACTACATGTCAGAGTGAATGTAGGATTCCTTAATGTCTTTCTCTTTGTTAACCCCTCTGACCCTGCGCAGAACTCCAGTTCTGGAGCCTCAAACAGTGGCTCCGGAGCTGGAGTTCCGTGTCTTTCATGTGTTTGGGAGGGCGGGCTTCACTCCGAATAAACATGAGAAATGGTTCCGAAGTCTAGCATGATTGCAGATTCAAGCAAAGACTAACCTTCTCCTAAAGAGCATTCATGGTCAGAGAAACAGAGACACACGCAAACACTGTTTTTTCTGCTCTGTCAAAAGAAGAGAGGGGACAGAAATCCAAAGAGACAGAGACAGGAACAAAGACAGGGAGGTACAGGTGGAATGGGACTGAAAGCACAGAAGCTACCCTGTTTACTCAGCTCTTTTCCTACTTTTGTTGATTATTGTTGTTGTTGTTTTTAACTGGGAACGCGCCCTCTACACTCATCCCAACGTCCTAACGTGGTGAGGAACGACACGGTTCTGGGGGAACAGTGAGCGCTCTCCCCGGCTCCAGAACAAAAAGGCATTATTCCGGTCCAAAGTGCAGTGTGGTTACCTCTTGAGCGTTCAGTTGGGGAGCAAAAAGGTGGACAACAAAATAAGGGTGGGGGGGCTGAAAGGCTGCGCTATAGGGGTTGGCTCTGGGGGCTGGACATAGTCTGGGGATTTGTGGTGCCGTTTGTCCCGGACCGAACTTTGGTGTTGGGCAGCTTGTGGTCTTTCTTCCATTTCATCCTCCGATTCTGAAACCAGATCTTGATCTGCCGCTCTGACAAGCACAGAGTGTGCGCGATCTCCACCCTGCGCCTGCGCGTCAGGTACCGGTTAAAGTGGAACTCCTTCTCGAGCTCCAGAACCTGTTGGCGCGTGTAGGCCGTCCGCGAACGCTTCGGCTCTCCCCCTGAGTAGCTGGTATTCACTGTGGGAGAATAATAATAATAATAATAATAATAATAATAATAATAATAATAATAATAATAAAGATAGTATATTTGGGCTATTGTGATATAATTAAGATAATAAACCACGATAACAGTTCAACGTCAGTGTTGACGGTTCTAAATGTTAGATTAGTCCAAGCATAGCTTAAAAAAAGTGAGCTTTTTTTTATTTGGGCCTCCAGTGGGATCCTTTTAGTGAGCTCCGCAGTGGTTTGGTGTGCACTTTAAGAGAGAAACACGTTTTCAAACACGCAATGGAAAGAAACAATCATCATTCAGTGCTGAGCCTGCACTGACGGAACACAGCATGGCACTGATCCACTCACAGTTTGGCACCTCATTCCATCTGACTAGATTCAAATGCGGAGCTTACAGTCGCGCGCTTGTTTTGTACAACGTTTTGTTTGGGTATTTTTCTAGACTACATATTTGTTAAACATGTGTTGGCATGGTGACGCGCTGCGGCCTGCGGTGGTGTAAATCCCCCCAGCTGGCCTCCATACTGGCGCCCAAATGTTGGGTTGTGACAGTAAACCAGCTGCACAGCTGCACTAAAATGTCCAGAAAGTATTCTGTTTGCGCACGTTGATCAGAGGCTGTGTGAAAATAATAAAACGTTTGTAAGATCAGAGGCAGCGATGAGCCAAGCGATTGGAAGCGGTTCCAGTTTTATTTCAGTCATCCGGAAAAAGAGCTAAGATGGAAGTATTGTCTGTGTTAATAATAGTTTGGAATTAAGCGGGTGGTGGGTGGCGTGTGCGTGTGTGTGTGTGTGTGTGTGTGTGTGTGTGTGTGTGTGTGTGTGTGTGCGTGTATGTGTGGGGGTGGGGGCATTGAATAGCCGGCAGGGTGACCATTCAAGAAATATACATATATGACACATACAGTCATATACTTAAATAAAACGCTACAGCTAAATTTAGCAAAAAGACTAAATGATCAAATAAATCAAATTATTACGCCGAGCATGATCAGTGGAGTGAATATTTGTTTAAAAATGGAAGTGACTTCACAAAACGGAATTTTTGATTTGGTTTTCCAAAGCGTGGAGGGCAGCACTGCTGTTGGAACATGACAATAGAGCCATAACAGACTGGAGCTATTTGGTTTTACATTAGTGTTTTACGGCCGGCTCCATAAACATGAATATTTCATCTGCCATAAAACTTTTCTTTACTTGGAACAGCGAACGGGGATGGAAGGCTCGGAGGACTTAAGTCCACTGTTTATACAAGCCGACCACTTAAAATCAAATTACCGAAGCATAAAAGCTCACTTATGGTCTGAGTTGTTATGAGGAGAGGAATTAGAGCAGACCGGCCCGAGATCAGACTTCAAAAGACACCACAGCGAAGAAGTGTAATAAAAATTTATAGAGGGTGTAATTATATTGACCCTGCAAACAGACGACCGTAAATCTCAGAGCAAGGGCTACTCTTCTGCTCTCCTTCTAACGGGAAACAGAGAGAGGAAACCGTATTCTGGCGATGGAAAGCTGAGTGGCTGCATGGCTTCAGCTGCAGCCACAAAGACTCAGAGAGGGGGAGAGAGAGGGGGAGAGAGGGGGAGAGAGGGAGGGAGAGGGAGATAAAGTTTACATGCAGCTCTTACCGATGTTTACGTGCACTTTCTTCATCCACGGGTAGACCACCGGGTCCTTGCGGGAACTCCCGGGGGGAGAGGTGCTTTGGTTGTTGGTCGTTTGACCGCAGGACGAAGCTGGAGGCGGGCTCGGTGTAGCCGAGTCGCTGCGGCGGCTCTGCTCCAACACTGAGGTGGTCGGGAGAACGTGACCGCGCGGGGACATCACCACAGACGCGTGCTGCGCTTTGCGCTGGCACGGCGTGTATGTCGGGTCGGCTCGCTGCTGCTGCTGAGGAGTCTGGGGTTTCGGGTGGTGGTGGTGTTGGTAGAGGGAGTCCGGCTGGAAGGCGGTGGGCTCTTGCCTGTGGGAGCTGTAGTAGTCCGGGGAGTGACTGGGCAGATAGTCGCTCTGGGAGTATTCCTCGCAGGGGGGGAACTTCGGGTCCACATAGTTGGAGTTGATCAAATAGGAGCTCATGGCCATTAATTTGAGTCTTTTTGTGGAATTGCACCTACTGGAAAATATATAACTAACATTTATATCCCATCCCTTTAGTCTTCGGTTATTTCTGTTCCTTGGAACCCTCCTACTTTTCTGTCAAGTGAACAAAGTTAAGATTCCACGTGACCAAAGCTGGCCAATGGCTCTACGGCTGCTGGACGAACCCCGGATAAGGAAATTGGGTTAAACATATACATGGTTCTCACACGCGCATGATCATATGGCTTCCGTGTTTCCTCTGTTTAACACGCACGGCCCTCATATTTACCCTCTCACCCTGCCTCGTGGTGCCCACCGGCTCTGTGTATCTCCCCCTCACGTGTTGGCAGGCAGGCAACTTTAAGAGAAGCACAACAAAAACAAAGTGCGTCTGACACCTTTAAAAAAACACTCCGAATCAAACCGGGCTGCACGCGCCACATGCACGCCACAGATGGATCCCCCCTGATACCAACCAACCCACGCGCCCTCCTGGTTGTCTGACTGCAACTTCAACCCGAGGAAAACAGAAGATGTAACCGGACAGAAAGTGCTTGGGGGCTTTAAATGGCGCCTGCACCACCCATGTGTACATGTGGGTGTGGGCAGGCACCGCTTGCCAACTCCCTCTTTTTTCTGCTCTTTTGAATCGCTAATACCGGGGAGTGCGGTGGTGTGGCCGGCTGCTGCACCGCCACCCTGCAGCAATGCCGTGTCAGAGATTAATCTGGCTTGTTTAGGATCGATAGAAAATTAATCAAGTAATTCAGGTTACACGGCCCTCTAAATCACCGGCAGAAGAAGAACAAGAGTTCAGCAGCGTTCCCCTCCTCTTAAACTCTTCCAGCTTCCACCGGCACCCATCCCACATTTAACTCCCCTGCGAAGTAATTCACCCTCAGCCCCCAAAACAGGATTTATATCCCTCCACTCTTAGATATCACTGTCACTTGCATAATAAGTCCACATGTAGCACCGAGACTCCACTTGAGTTGTGCATTACTAAACAGAGAAACAACTATCTTCATGCATCTTCCGAAAAGGAAATAATTCTTTCTCACTGGAACAGGAAACTTTCAAAGTTCTGTGTTCCCACTTCAGATGTTAATGTGTCGCCATGTAACACACTGTCACAAACTATAATGCTGTCACTTTGCTGCCACCGTTAACAGACATGGAACTCAGATGCTTTGTTCCACATGATCCAGAAAAGATCATGCAAACACACTCAGTCTGGGTACGATAAAAGCACAAAGATTAGCTGCAATACACCACAGTCTGGGCCACGGGTTTTACTATTTTAATTATTAGAATATGATTTAAAATTAGGATATATATTAGGATAAATTAGGATATGAAGTTGGTTTCCAAATGTATTTGAGGTTTCCGTAAAAACCCATGATGATGATGATGATGATGATGATGATGGAGATAGCTAATTCCTTTGTTTCAGGAAAACAGACCGTTTTCACCCCTCTACACCTTCAGCGCAGAAGACAGAAAAAAAAGTAAATGAATGAAATAATAGAAAGTTGACATTTAAACCGTTGAATCACAATAAAGAGACAAAGAAGAAAAAAGCAGGATTGGATCACCACCGATAAAATTGTGAAAAAATAAAAGATATAAATAACATAAATCAGCTTTCTATGAAAAAGGGAACATGAGAAGAGGCCTGCACGTCTTCATTTGAGTTTCTCCACTTTAATCTGCGAACAAATGCAAACAGAATCTGAGCTGGCAGCAACTGTGCGCGGTGTCCATCGCTGCCGTCGTGTATAAATCCACTATATACTCCCCTAGAAGCGAATTTGTGATTGCTTGAATTATTTTTACACAAATCCGGATCTACAGGGTAGATATAGAAGACATTGGCTCTCTGAAGCACAGGCTCGATTGTCGTTAATAGTTTTAATATAGACCTACGTCCTGCACGTGAGGAATCTTTCCCTCCGGCAGTAGCTGTATCTGACCTGACCTTATACCGCTGTACAGTTTCATGGAGCTCCAGCGGATTCAACGTAAAGCTGAAAGGTGAAATAATGAAACAAAGCAGAGGAAGGACATACTGTGTAAAGCAGGCTGAACACTGTTTATGGAAAGCATTTTAAATACACGTTTTAAGTCTTCACTCACACGGAACGCAGCTCATATCTTATTTTATTATTATTTTTATTTTTTTACTTGTTTCGTTTAAATAGACCATGTGAAATATTTAGCTGAAATGTTAGATCTATCGAATAACGAAATCCTTTTTTAACATAAGATGCCGTTTAATAAGAGATTGAATGAAGCGCGCGCGTGTGTGTGTTACAAACCTCTGTGAGAGATGCGGACTTTTACGACCATTTTTTATCATTTAGAACATTTTCTTGGGGTCATCCAATCCTTTAATGCTCCGATTAAAACACAGGTTGAGTCTGAAATCAAACTTTAGATGGACAGACCGCCTCGCGCAATCGAATTAGAACTTCAGCTGTAATTGTTCAAAAGAAAGAAAAACGTTGGCATGCCCAAACGGGGACTTTATAAAAGAATTGAACGAAAGAAAAGACAGATCACTTGGCGCAGAGGAACGTTGTCCTATCAAACATTGTTCTGAAAGATGTGAGTGAAAAATGGATGGAGCGGTGAATAACTGGATAAATACTCCCTGAGTGTGGTAAATGAACCTCAGGCTGTCCCGCAAACTCTGGTTAACTGAATTAAAAAGGGGTCTGAGCAGAAATGCCTTTCTTTCTTTCTTTCTTTCTTTCTTTCTTTCTTTCTTTCTTTCTTTCTTTCTTTCTTTCTTTCCACACACACACACACACACACACACACACACACACACACACACACACACACACACACGCAGGTCAGTTTATACATATAATACACATTCATGGCTCGTTCTGCAGGTGTGGTCACCTTGACCTTCCGCTCTGCTGAGGTCACCTCAGGTTTCCTATCGATCAAGGTGTGTTGAGTATGACTGCAGCATTTCCTTTGTCAGGTGTGTCAGCAGAACGCATGGAGTCCAATGGCAGCCCATTGTTTCCGGGTAAAGGTGGAGGTCAATGTGCTAAGCAAAGATTTAGACACACCTACTGATACTTTCACAAAATGAACAGATAAACTGACTCGTCCCAAAAGACATACATTGAACTGATCAACACCAAACAGGCCATTACTTGTTACTGACTTTTTAAAAAATAGATTTATATCTATTTTAGAAATAGCAGACCCCAAGATGGATATATGATATATTACACCGAGAAGTGGAGCTAAAAGGAGGGTGAAAATGAACGGAATAAACCAGGCGGAAAATGCAGCAGATGTGGATTTAAATATGTCTTTTATTACGGTTCAAAAGAGTTTATATAGCCTATAACACCTGACTGAGAGATTAAATGCCTGAAATAATAATAAGAGTGCCGGGTTGATTTAGCTTTTAAAGAAAGCTGTGTCAAATCAGGGTTTTCAGTAATAAGACAAACAAAAAACAACAAAATTGTCATTTGCAGTAATATTAAACTCTATTATTAATCAAGAACAGGTTTGTTTCACAATTACAGGGCCAAGAAGGAAAAAAATTGTAGCCTAGAACCGCGTCTAAAATGGAAGGATCGCTCAGCTTGTCATAAAGCGGTGGCTGAGTCATCATTTTTAAATAACGAAAAAAGCATTTCCCCCAAAACAGGCCCAACTGCTTCAGTTCTATGACGGGAAAATGAAAAAGAACATATTGAAGGGTTAAACGGCCTCATTATCTTCAGCCGACGGACTTGTCAATGTTGTGAAATATTAGCGCGGTTGGAAAGATTCAGAGACAAAGAGACGTGGGTCTCCTCCTTTGTGCAGTTTGAAAAATTAATTGTGCTTCATTCTTCTAGTCATTGTCATTCAAAGCAACGGACAGAACAAAAAAAAAAAAAAAAAAAAACACAGCAAAGTTTCCCTGGCAAGTGGAGAGGTTAGAAAAATGGACGAGTCAGCGGGCCCGAGACGGCTGTCACGAGCGTGTCCGGTACAACTGGGATATTAGTTCCCTTATATTTATCTAGTTTTATAATTAGGTGAAAATACTATAAGAGAAAAACACAGCTCCACACCAAACCTTCTCAGTCATCTTTAATGCTAAAAAAACATGTTAACAGCTTCTGAAACATTAGCAGTGGTACGGGCCATTTAGCCATCAGCATCAACGCAGTCTAATTTATAGAAGAGCACAGGCATTAGGAAAAAGCAGAAGAAGAAAAATCTTTTTTTCATCCCAGAGCCAAGCCGTGAAACAACACGAGCAAGTAGCAGAGCTGAAATAAGCAGCTGAAAGTGAGAATGAGCTTCAAAGTTCAGCTTTAAAGCTTCTAACCCAACTTCCATGTGCTGAGAACAGCAAACTACCTGCATCCACACTGATCAAACCACCACATAAAAGGTGTCAAATCTCCTGAGGATCTGGCAACCACTTATTTCTCTGGAGCAAAATTATGTTCAAATATCTGTCCAACTTTAAGTTATAGCTACAGGGGTAGAAAGTTGTTCCACGTGACCTTTAACCTTCCACTGTCCCTTTAACCTTCCACTGAACACGACCTGGCCTTCACCTCGGTGGCAGAACTCTATCTATCTATCTATCTATCTATCTATCTATCTATCTATCTATCTATCTATCTATCTATCTATCTATCTATCTATCTATCTATCTATCTATCTATCTATCTATATATATGAAATGATAAATATTTGATGTACACAACTATGAAGAAAGTAAGTTCTTGGCCCGCGCGTTCTCACTAACAAACGGCACCAGTTGGTTGATGACATTTCCAGGAACAGTGAAGGAAATGCAGTTAAAACGATGAAACATTCAATTCAAAACTTCAAATCTTTGCGTCGTGTCGTCCACCAACTGTGATCAATATAAATTGATATATTTATTGGTAAAGCTTGTGAAAAACTAGACTCTCCTGGATAAAGGAGCTAAAGGAGGAGGGGGTTGGGTGCTCGGAATCAACTCTTTCACGTGGTCTTCCTTTTCCTCTCAGCACGACCAAATCACCTGCCATACGCGCATGGTTCCAGTAAAACGCGAGCACACACACAACAATATGCAAATGAGGCAGCTTCCTCTTCTACAAAACCATTTGTATTTTTGTGAAGGATACTCACTTCACTGGAGCTCCGTGATTCGCCCCACTTTTCGGTCCCCGTCGGTGTGGAATCCATCCCTTCATTTCAACATTTTCCGCGTAACGAGTAGAATTCTTACTCCTAGTTCTCCTCTCTGCCGTCGTCCAAAGCCGTAGGTTTAATTTTTCTGGATTCTTCATGTTATCTCAAAAAGAAAAGGGAAAAAAAGAAAGAAAAAGATTTGGTTATGTCCGTGGACACAGTCGCGCGCGCCTCTGATCGCAGCTGCACTGTACACAATGCTCACCTAAATGCTGTACACTTATAGCCGGTTTAACAGTAATAATCCAGCGGAAACAAAGGCAATGCTTCACACGGGGGCTTCTCCAGCAGCCTGCCCGCGCGGAGAGAGCCGGCCGGACCAGCGTTCATGTGTTTACTCGGTGTTACAAGGAGCGCTTTGGGGCTGAGGGAGACCGAAGGGGCTGCTGTGCAGACTGTGGGCTCTTTAAGGCATTAAGTGTGTGCATGGACTCAAGTTTTCTAATTAATCTGCCAGTTTGGCACACTCTTTGTTTAACGGCCGAGGCGTGTCATCCCGCGTCCCCGGTACACATTTTGATATTGTGAGACGCGCTGACCTCCCGTTCACCCGGAGCCAAGCCAAGCCTGCCCCTCTCTTACTATTTCTCACCCCCTCCCCTTTCCACACCCTTTCTTTCTGACATTTCCACCTTTCTTCAGTCCCTTCTGTCCCTCACCCCTCTTTCTGGGATTTGGTTCTCTCTTCCCTCTCCGTCATACTAAATTGAATTGGAGTCATTTGAAGAAAAATGGTCTGTGGATGTGGAAGAGGGTGGTCTTCGTTCTTCTTCTCTCTACTGAACACTGATTTTCCTTTTCTTCCAGGATCATTTCTCCTTTTTCCTTTGTTGTACAAATACAAATGACACTACCGTGCACGATGACATGTGAACCAACCACCGTACCGCACCATCGTTTAAAAAAAAGAAAAAGAAATGAACATTTTGCTGTTGACTTCAGATCAACAAGCGGCGTTTTGATGTGTAGCAGGCTGCGCAGGCAGCAGGCGCAGACAGATAATAGAAGAGAATAGAATAAAATCATTCATTTGTCTCTCAGAAAGGACAAACAGGGACCCCGAATTTGCATGATTTGAAATGGATCTATGCAGCAGCACTGACAAAATACAGAAATAAAATCCTTAAAAGACAGAAAAATGCACTAACATTACATTTCAGTTTAAAATGTATATATTCATATCTATATTCACGTATGTGTATTTAGATATATAATAAGGTTTATTTCTATCTATGGTTTGCAGTCGGAGTTATCAGGTCCTCCTCTTCTCAGCCTTATCAGCACAGCCCCAGAACATACGTCATGATCTCTGTCTGAAAAATGTCCCGCCATTTTGTACAAACTCCATTTCTGTAGACTGTCTTTGTTTGTTTGTGTCTTTCTCTCTTTGAATAGAATATGAGATATAAAACCAATCAAAACTTATCAAATGAAATATGAAATATGAAATGTTTTTCATGTTAGAGCTCATCTGCATGTTAAACACCCTCACCAGGATATGGGTAATGTTATTAGCATTGTTAATGACATTAACATCTGAGTTGTTGTGTCTAATTCACATATGAAATAAATGATATAGATTAAATAGAGCTAAGGTTTCTCCTCCTTGTGTCTGTTTCACGTTCTTTTCTTTTCTTTTCTCTTCTCTTCTCCTTTAGTCCAGCTTTCCTCCGCATTATATGAAACTTCTATCCCAATGTTTGAAAAGACAAAGTGAGCGTGAGTATGAAAAACAAATGTTAGACGGTGTGAACAAAATGTGTAGCAAAACACCTGCAGCCCCCTGACATCCTTCACCCACCTCCATGTAACTGAATCCCTGCTGCCCTCCCACCACCACCTTGAACCCCCCTGCCTGCCCCGCGCTGTACATTTCCCCGGCAGCAGAGCCTTTGCCTTTGTCACTGGCTCGGGGAAAAAATAGGTCAGGCCTTCACCTCCTCTTTGCATCCTGCTATCATTTCTCTCATCTGTACCCCCCCGGCCCCCTACTTCTGTTCCCTGACACCCCATCTCCCTCCTTTTTGCCTTTGACATACAGCAATTGGTCTGGGGCGGAGTGAGTGAGTAGATGCGAGGGCGGAACTCACGCACGACGGCGAACTTTTGACCCTTCAACTCCATGAACCCTCTGCTGTCGACTGGCTGCTGGCTGAAACATCCAGCTATGCTGTTCTGCGGGTAATACCCTCCTATTCTTTGCCTCCAGCAGCAGCACTGTGGTGGTGCACGGTGACAGCCCACCCTTTAAAATCACTTTTCTCAGTTTTGTATGAACCGGACAGGAGGCAGACAGGAGGCTGGTAGCCGGCAGATTAACGCCGGTTAGAGCTATATCAGAAGGGGGAGTGATGGGAGTGGAAATGGTGGGGCTCCTGGAGCTCCCGGCTGGTTCTCACCGTCCTCCTGGTCTGAAGCGGGCTCTGGTGGCGGCGCGAGAGATCTGCATCCTGTGAGATCATTTAACCAACTGATTGATTTAAAAAGGCTTTAAAATAGCAGAAACCTCCATAATGTGTAAATAAAACTAATAACTAATATATTTTAGTGTTGCAAAAAAAACAACCCATAAATAAATAAAGTATCATTATCAATCAGAAGACAGATGTTATCTCCAGTGGAACTGATAAAGGAGTTGAATCATTTCAAACCCAACTGAGTTTATTTATGACCACGTTAATAACAGATTCACGCGCCACCAATTTGACCTCAGATAAATGGTAGTTAGCAACTTTTTGAGGTTGGAATTTATCATCTTCTCAGTACCTTTTGGTGTTTGGTTGAACGTTTGGTTCCGGCTGTATTTACCCAGCCTGCCTGAGTCAGTCTGTGGAAGCTTTCTGTTGATCTCAAACTGTGATCCGGAAATGCAGGACACCTCTGAAAACAGCCAACTGCTCATTTGCGTGGGTAAGGTCAACAAATCAATGTTTGTGCGGTGGTCCGTGCTCGTTTGCCGCTCGTGCGCCTGCGCGGAACTCTTGCGCAGTGAGTGGCTCGAGCCTGTCTGCTGACCTCGCAGTGACTTCTTGTCATTCATTATTCATGAGGATCGGTCAAGCCGTTCACCCCTGTCAGGATCCAGAGGACATTATGCTGACGTATTGGTCAATGAGCACGCGAACTGTGACGTCAACAAATCACCATAACCTTGGTAAATGGCAATTTAAATGCTGGACTAAAGCAATCACAGGAAGGTTTTTGGGGAGGGTTGGGGCGGGGGCATCAGTGCAGAGGCAGCAGTGTGTGTGACTGTATGGATGGAGAATATTTTCTATTGGCTAAGCTTTCTGATATCTACCACAGACTGAGTGCAGGGAAAGGCCTCTGTGGCAAAATGCAAAGTGCAGCGAGTTAGACAAATGAACTAAATCCCGTCAGGTCATCATCATACTGGAGCTGTGCATGCTGAAAACACACAAACATATTCCCATGCCTTCACCTTTCTATCTCAGCTCGCTCGTGCCCTGCCAGTAAACACAACAAAACCCACCTCCGTGACTCCCACTCAAAGCCCGCGACTCTCTGATACATCACACCATTTTTCCAAGGCATGGAAATAAAGGTCCAGTTTCATTAGTTACTCACCCCACTCATCATCCCCGACACACAAGATGTAAAGACAAACTCAGCGCCCTCTGACAGCCTCGACAGCTTCAAAGGAGCAGCAAGCCCGTACACATAGTACACATAAAGCCGAGGAGCAGCAGCTCTGCAGGCTGGAACTGCCCTGAGTACATAAACGGGAAACAGATGACAAACAGAGCAGAAACAAAGGAGGCCGCAGAGCCGCCGCTGCTGCGCCTTCCCATGTCGGAGCCTTTCTCAGTCATGTCCAAAAGAATGGGAACTACATTAATGTCAGCTCCCTATGTGTCCGGAGCCTGTGTGTGTGTGCAGATGTAGCTGGGAGGGGGTTGGTGGCGCATTTCTGTATCATCATTAAAGGGAGGAAGCTGATGAGAAATTAAATGGGAGGCTTTCACCTTCCTGTTTACTGAACTCAAACTTCCTGTAGGACCCGGGTCATTCTCCAAATACATGTATAGGCTACCCATGTGGCGCAGGCCTTTGTGGGTTGGGTCTGCTCAGCCCGGCCTGACACACATGTGTGGGACACTGCGGGACGGAGCAGGCTGAATGACATAGGCCTACATCCAAAATGTAGGAAAAAAGAAGGGAGAGGCGAGATCATCACACAAGGCGAAACATCCTTGGATTTAATCATTCACATTCATTCATTGTTACCACTGATAATATTAATAATCAGAAGAATAGTAATAATAATGATAATATTGCTGTTTTTGTTCATTTTTTTTAGAATGGTTGGAATGACAGTCGGTGGTCCACCGGAGTCATGCAGCAAGCCAGAAAGAAAGAAAGAAAATATTGACAATAAGATTCCTGATCAGAAGTTTGGAACAAGGTTCAAACGCGTTTTAAGTCGATCATAATTTCCATATTTACAAATATTTACTTTCATGAAGCTCTATGGAAATGTACACATCACATGTAACTAACTTTAGTGGAGGTTGTGAGAAAGAGAATGATTAGCTTTTGTTGTTTGCATATCTCTCTCTGAGGTTTAATAGGAATATTTTCATGACAGGAACCCCCCCCCCCCCCCACACACACACACACACACACACACACACACATATTACGGCAGAGGGCGGAACACTCTCCAACATAAAGAGAAAACTTCCTCTTAGTTTTTCATTCATGAAATAAAAACAAAGTAAAAAATCCTGACACCAGGATGAAGCTTTGTTACGTAAAGTTAGGTATATATACTTCATTCTGTATATGATGTTGCATCGCAGTAATGACGTCATCCATCTCTCTGTTGGTTAGAGACATTTTTTGTTTTATTTTCTGTAATTTTATCATCTTATTTAATTAGTCTTAATTCACCGCTTCAGACACAAGACAAAACTAAACGTGAAACGTGTTTAGACAGTGAAATAGGACAATGGACAATGTTCAGAGGAAGCAGTGAGACACAACGCGCACGGCGCGGATCCGGCCTTTAATTCACAACTAAAGCCAAAGTTATTTTCATTGAATAAAATACGGTCATGTGTCAGATATTCCTTTTTCTGGGAGCGTAAGGTAGCAAGGGGTCAGAGTGCATGTGGCTCGTGGGGAGCAGCAGACTGAATTCTCACATTCATTTGGAATTGTTAACAATTGTTTTTTTTTTTTCTTACTAAACTTTGATGTAATTTGTTGCCATTTATCACTCCTAATTTAACTGATATTTCGGGTGAAACAGCTTCATTGGGATTCTCTATGGAACATGGCGGCCTAATCTAATGTAAGTGTAGTTTATTTCACTGAACACGTGCAGATAATGAAGAATCCCGTTCCATTCTCACTGTTCTCTTGCTTGATTTAGTTCTGCACCCAGTGGACTGTGCCACAGATATCTAAATGCAATCATTTCTGATTGACATATGCCAATAACTGCACCCTGACCTGGTTCAGTTCTGTCGTTTTCATTCATGGATGAAATATAATTATTTTTCAGACCTAAAGCCAGTCCTACTTGTGCCTCAGTATTCTATTATTATATATTCGATTAGAACTGGTTTATACTGCGAGTTTGTTTGATCCTATTGTTTAAAACCGGTTCAATATATTAGCTGTTCTTTGCAACAAGTTGGACGCTTTTACTGAGTGTGTGTGTGCGTGAGTCTTCGTGCATGCACGTGTGCTCAGAATCAAACAAGAAAATCAGGTTCTGGCGTAAAGTAAGCCTCTTTAATATCTCCAATGGTGAGCCTTGGAAATATTTGTGTCCACGACGTACTTTTCACTCACACCCATCCTGTCTGGATAATACAAGGGCGGAGGCAGACAAAGATCTACTTGTATCCCAAGGATGCATGTCACTAAAGAGCGCACGTGCATGTGCTCGCACATGTGTCCTTGACGCTCTTTTTTTTCCATGAACACACACGAGCATTTTTACAAGTGGTAATCCTTCATGTAAACAACTTTGCTGTTGGCTGTGCGTAAAAGCAGCGCCTACTGTCCAACGTGTCAGTTCATCCCTCTTTATCTCAAACATTCAGGCACACCAAACAAATCTGTTTTAAAATGCAGGAAAATACAACGGGAAAACCTCAAAGTAGCTCTGGTAGCCATGGCACCGTTCCAACTAGTTTGTTTCTCACTCGTTTGCTCACTTACAGACGAGCACACAGCCCACCGTTATGAAAACAAACCATTCTGTATTTTACAGTCACGTCTTGGCGCCGAGAAACACTCAACAAGTCTTCAGGTGCAGCATTAGTAGGCACACACTAAGATAAGGCCGCTTTGCCCGGTTCGGACTCCGTCACGACAAAAAATGCCACTTATTTGAAACTGGGGACACGGAGCGCGTTAATGCAGCAGCAGTGCACACAGTGAATGAGTGACTCTGTAATTACACATCCCTACCGCTCTCCCACTTAACCAATCCCACCCCTCTCTCCACTTAGCTCTCACTGAGAGGCAGCTCTCATACTACTTACTGTGCGTCCCGGCTCTTCCTCTCTGCGGGTTTTTCCCAGCGTCCACAGCGCAACAGACCACGGATCGCCGGGGTCCAAGTGTGAAACGGAGCAGGAATAGCAGCCGATAGTAGTGGCCTGTTCTCTCTCACTCTCTCACACACACACGCGCACACACACACTCCTTCTCCCACCCCGTCTTTACTTTACTGACCCCTTTAGGATCCTCACGAAGCCGTTAAACCGTCACTTGCTTTCTAGAATGTGAAATATATAGTACGATGTCAACTCCCCAAAACCATAAAACTAACTTTATGGACCCCACGTGATCAGTAGAGAACCAGTGAGGGGTATCAGTATGAGGCTTGGACTGATCTTTACGATTCAACCTCGAGATAAAAACCCTCATGTGTTTGACAAGAGAATGTCAAAGCTACCTTTTCTTTATTGTTTGGCCCAAAGCAGAAGGGGTTCGTTTAAAAGATCCTCAGCACACATACACACAGAGATTGTGTCCAGATGAAGACCTCTCCAACCCCCCCGCCGCCCCTTCTCTCCGCCAATTGCTCAGAAAGAAAAAGGGCTATGAGCGGGGAAACTGCAGCACCATCAGTTGGTGAGTTTAAAAGTTAATTTGGTTGTTTACAGTTTGGCATCAGAGAAATGTAACTTCATCTATCCGGGAATGGCCTCCGCTCAGGCGGAAAGGGGAGAAAAGGGACCAATTTGTCCACCGTTTGGTCAGTGCTGGCCAGCAAAGATGAAAACATATGGATATTTTGTATGCACGTGGATGTGTGACTCAGTGGTCTTTATAAGGCCCTCTTTATGAGTGGTCTTCCTGGTTCTGAGAAGCTGATTTTGTCCAGGATGTTGTCGCCTTGGAAATATGGCGTTCGGGCCTTCAAAGTGCTTGTTTTGGTGCATTTTACGCATGGTGCCGTTCAGGTTTGATATCTTTCCCTAACTGGTGACTGTAGTTGAGCATAATCCGGTGTGGATTCCACGCGCTAGATGTGCATAAAGAGTGTAGTGCGTTGGAAAGAAAAAAAAAATTCACAGACATTTTAGAACGTGCGTTTTTCCACAGGATGTGAACACGGAGTAAGCCGAAAATCACTGAAATCTTTCTCTGGAACTAAACAAACGCCCCCCGTCCACCCACCAGCCGAGGTGGATTTCACATAAGCAAGAATGTCACCAAAGTATACGAGAAACCTCAGTTACTTTTACTTCCTTTTACACCAAGTTACAAACAAGCACAAAAAAAGCTCACTGACGGAAATCTTACAAGGACTCAATTTCACAGTTCTCACACCGGCACGCACTCACACGCGCTCACAGCCAACGGGTCACAATTAAAAAAGTCAAGACATTTCTCTCTCTCTTTCAAATATATATATATATACACACACACACACACACACACATATATATATATATATATATATATATATAGGCTATGTATGTGTGAATTAATAAAGAAATGAGGGGTGGCTTGCTTTTAGACAGAGGCACCGACATGCACACATGCAGGCACGCGCACGCACACTTTTACTTGAGTGAAACTCGGGAAGAGGACAGTTCAAACACTTGTGATATACTTACAGCGTTAATGGATGTAAATAACTTACAAAACAGACTGAAATGATAACTTTCGTAGAAAGCTCTTTGTCGATTGCAAATCATTGCACGTGGCACATAAAATAATATTTACATATCAGAAAATGGTTTGTAGAAAGTTTTTAAAGTAAGACGTAAGGTAAAAGTATATTTTTTTCCATGTTCATCTTTGACTCCTTTCCTCGGAACTTTTGAAAAATTCCACCTCTTTTTTGGTTGTTATCTGGGTGTGCGTTGTCGGCCTGTTTTTTCTAATAATCTTTTTTTTTCTTTTTTTCACAAGACTAAGTACCGCAGTCATATTTATGTTGCCCTGAAACACCGAAGACCAATATGCCAAACAAAGAAAAAGTGCTGTGCTGCTGTACTGTATATTACAGCTGGTTATATGATTAAATTAAGCGCTCTTAAATCTGGATTTGGTATGTGTGGATTACGTCTTTCTCCGTCTCCATTGCCCTCTCTTCCATGTGCTGGCCTCTATGTGTGTTTTCTGTTTTTCTTCAAGTTTTCTTCGTTTTCTTCCACTGTTCGTGTCATTTCCTTCCCAGGAAACGTGCAGGGTACAGAGTGAGGAGACTGATGAGTTCTGCGTTTCAAAATGGATTCATTTCTAGGGTAGGAAGGCGCTTCCGGCTGGAGTAAGGCTCATGCTTTTCAGTTTGTTGTCTTTCTTCCACTTCATCCTCCGGTTCTGGAACCAAATCTTGATCTGCCGCTCGGTGAGACAGAGCGCGTGTGCGATCTCGATCCGCCGCCGCCGCGTGAGGTACCGGTTGAAGTGAAACTCTTTCTCCAACTCGAGAGTCTGGTAGCGTGTGTAGGCCGTCCGCGCTCTTTTCCCGTCGGGACCGGTCATATCTGAGGGTTGTTAAGAGTGGAAGAAGTCAGTATGTGACATGAGCCGCGCGGCATTAATGCGGCATTATTAATGCCGCATTAATGCAAGTATGCAAACACGGGCTGAGCAACATGTAAGGAATACTTTTCAGTCCCGTAAAAAGTAGCATTGTACCAGAGCCACTGTACATTCTGACTGCATCCACACTTAGAAAATAACATAATTTTTACTCCCTTAGAATAGTTGCTTGTAAGGATGCAGCCATAAGGCCATTCTAAATGTTCTCACACATTTGATTCCAGACATGTCTGCCTCACAATCAATGCTAAAAAAGTGCTGCTATATTTCACCCAACTCTTTTCTCTTTCAACCTTCACTATCACCCCTCCGTATCCCTTCTTTTGACTCCCCCCGGTCCCTTCAGGGTTTTATTGCCTTGTCCTCTGTCTCACCTCCCAAATAAAGTTCCCACACGTAATAAAGTTTCACTTTTCAAAGGAGCAGCAGCCTCCAAAGCCTTCCCGGTTTCTCTTTATTTTTTCTCTCTTTTCTTTTCTCACCCGACTCTGTCTACGCTCCCCAGCCTGTTGCACTTTGCTGCCCGGCCTGCCGCTCCCTCAACAGATTTATGGTAGTTTTGTAGGAAAAAATAAGAAAGGAGAAAAAGACAGCAGGGGCAACCGTCTAACCCTAGCTTTTTTTTTTCTTTTTTTTGTGGGGGGGACTTCTTTAGTTTATACTGTGTGATTACTTCAGATTTTCAAGTTGGTGAAATGTAATAGGGAACTCTATGCGTTCATCTGACACTCCTGCTGGTTTATTTACATTAATGTGGAAATATTAAACTGAGCAGCTGTGTAACTAAATACTTTATTGGTTGTTTCAACGAGGAACCGTTGTTATATGTGTGCCTTGTTAGCTATTCTTAAGAAATTGGTCAACTAAAATCCTATTAAAGCACTGACAAGTCTGTTAAATATTCAGTGCACATACACACTCATACAGCTGCAAACACATAACTGTCGCAGCTTTTGCATGCCTACTGTCAATAATCTATTCATCCAGCAATATGAACTCTTTTGAAACATGTAGTACCGATAAAGTGTAAACTGAAGAGCAGCATGTACCATGGCTAATGTGCAGCTTTCTCATCCAGGGGAAGATCTGTGGTGTTTGAGCCTCGCTGCCCATGCTGCCCTCGGCTGATCCACCCGGGCCGCGCTCCTGCAGCAGAGCCGGCTGTGAGTGCCCGGTCGCAGGAAGCGAGGTACTCCCGTGAGTGGCGTTCCGTTCATGCTGTGCCTCCCCGGTCTGCGTTAAGGTGTCTTCCTGCTCTGTGAGGCGCTGCGCCGCGCCGCCGGCACCCCGGGAGGAGGACGACAGGTTCGGGGAGCTGAGATTAGTGCTTCCTGGTTGCTCCGCGTGGGGAGACGACCTCTGCGAGCCCAGCTTGTTGTCCTCACCTTCGGGTGACATGAGGGATTTGGCCGTGGAAGCGAGGGGGCAGTTGGACGACTGTCTGAAGCCCCTTTCAGCGGTCAGGGAGCCAAAGGTGTCCCCTGCAACCGAGCCTCCTCCGAAGTGTCCTCCGGTGTTTGGAGCGCCGCCTGCCCCCCCTCCCCGGTTGGTCACGGTCAGATCCATGCCATTGTAGCTGTAGCCATACGAGCCCGTCGCATGGTGCACGGTGGCGGAGGCAGAGTCCCTGTACGTCCCGCTGTTCATTGCGCCGCTGCTAGCTCCATAATTCAGCAGTTGATAGTCGGGGCCATTTGGGTAGCGCCCCGAGAACGAGTTTACAAAGTAAGAGCTCATTTAGTTGTTGTGGAGAGATGCAGGCTAACAGCTGAGGCGCGAGGGACGCTTGATTTGCTGGATTTCTCTCGGTCGTTATAACGCTGGTACTTTCAACGATTTATGATGTATTAGTGAATTATGGCGTTGCACTGTACTTCGTTTTTAGCTTTGTGTGCGCCGTCCAAATATGGGGGTGGGGTGGTGAGCTTGTGCGCGTGCTGGATATGGGTGAGTGTGCTCGTGTGCGTGCTGGATATGGGTGAGTGTGCTTGTGTGTGTGTGTGGGGGGGAGACACGGAGAAGAGGGGGGTGCGGTCACGTGCCTTTGTTGACCAGTCGTAAATTCTCACCGATGACTTAGGAAAGGTAATTCATGCTCTGAGGTTTCTAATGATAAAGGGTTGGGCGGGCAGAACTCTCTCTGCGTCTGCCTCTCTCTCCCTGACACACACACACACACACACACACACACACACACACACACACACACACACACACTCTTTATTGTGTTTACAGAGGTGCCAGGGGTGAGTTCACAGCGCCACCTACTGCAGACATGATTTATTACACATATTAAGTGAAAGAGAGAGAAGGATAAATTAAGCATTTAAAAAATGCAAAAAGTCTTCCAGAGCAGTTATGCATATCCCCCCACCCCACCCCCCCTCCCTCCCCCACACCCACCCACACTCACACGCGCACACAGACATCATGTCAGCCCTGTTAATTGACCTTTCTGGTGCTGGAAATTAGGAGCTGGAGACCATAATCCCAAAGGTAAACTGTTAATGATCCAACATGCAGTCCTACATTTTTTATCTGAGAGGAAAGGTGAAATCTTCAGTTTTTTTAGAGTTGCGAGTAAAGTAGGCCATCATCAACAATAATAATAACAACAAAAAAAACAACAACAGCAACAACAATAATAATAGCAACAAAAATAATAATAATTATTATTATTGTATTATTGGTATAATATTATTAAATACATTTATATATCATTATTATTATACCAATAATAATAATAATAATAATAATAATAATAATAATAATAATAATAATAATAATAATAATACTAATAAATTATAATAAAAATTTATAATGAAAAAATGTGATAACATACTGTTCCTGTTCAAATGATGAAATCAGGTCATAAGCAGTAAGTCGAAGGGAAAACCTTTGTTCTCCTGTGTTCCATTTTGTTTAAACATTTCTCTGTGTTTGTCGCGGCCTCCCCTCCAGACACAGAACAGGAGTTTTAAACCTGATCTGTGACATCCACAGCGAACAGAAAGCGTCTGATTTATGATTTGTTGACTCCCTGCTTGAGATACATTACAGCCAGGGTGCCTCCGTGTGTCTGAGTTGGCCTCAGTGCGCGCTCACGTGGGTAACTCCAGCACATTGGCGAGAACAGAGAACAGATTGACAATTGCAAAACTTTGTGTGAAATCACACAGATGACTATATTGTGTGGGCAGTTGTGAAGGTGCAGGCCATGCGGAAGAGTTGGGTGTCAGCTTGAGTAACGCGGCAGAAACGTGGGTCTGACGACGCAAACGGGCAGATTTACAGGCTGAAAATAAACAGAAGCACGAGAAACACGTATCAAATGTTTTGTCCGTTAGTTCACAGAAAATAAGCCAACTATGTACAGGAACACAGGCTGCGGGACTTAAAAGCACAAAGGCACCAGTGTGTCCGGAATGTTCTGCTGGAGGAGGCCCTGACCCGGCTGGCCCAAACATCTCAAACCGCTTCATGTAGCACTAATACAGATTTAAATCACACCAAATCCCTGTCCCATATTAGCTCTCTGCTTTGTTAACTCGTCGCCATCATCTCCGGCTCTGCTTGAGGTTTTTTTCTTTAAATATAATTTAACATTCTCTCTGTTCCCTATCCAGTGGTTACCTTTGGTGGGAATATTTCCATAACATTGCGTTGAATTAAACATTTCAAGCACTTTTTATAAAAGACCTTCAGAAGTTGTTCTTTTTTGTCTTTTCAGTTGCAGCATGTAAATATTTATCAGTGTGTCGCTCTCACGTGCTGCTACAGTTCGAACCACACATCCGTTCGAGCTCCTTACAGACTGTAAAACAGATGCACAGAGAAATGAAGACTAAAAATGGTTGGATATCAACACATTGTTCTCTGATGTGTTACTGCTCTCCTCACGTTTCTACTGATTTTTTTTTTTACACGTGAACGAAAATAATCGAGGTTCAAATCCTGTTTTTCACAACCTTTTACTCAGTCCACTCCTCCGCCATAACGTGCTGAGCTACTTCACTCTGTAGGTTAGAAGTTGAAAGTACCTGTTTAGGTTTATGATTGACGCGCATTGTTGTTTGCATGGTTTTAAAAGCTACGTGGTCTTGGTTAGAACAATAGACATGGTTACGGGCTTAAGACTCATGTGTCGGGGGTAATATCACAAAATGTGGGTTTATCCGCCACAAAACACTTGCCTAAAAATATTATCCTCTCATACGTTTTAAATGGAAGACTGCAACATATTGGACGTGTGGAGCAAAGTATACATTTTAGAGCTTTTAGGGCTGACATCTCACAGAACAGAGCCGACTCACCGCAATCAGAGAACCTAAATCCTCACGTGACGCCCTGCACGTGTGAGATGTTAGTCCGTTTGGGAGAATTCTTATTTCAGTTGCAGAAATAGGACCTGGAATAAAAGATGAAGCTGTGGCTGATATATCGCTTATTTTAATTCTGTCAGGCAACATAGTCACATTTCTGAAACACATCAAATAAAACATTCAAAAGTCTTCCAAACACGGCACTATGTGTTCACTTATTGTACTCGGCTGTGGTGACAGAGAAATATCTCCAGGCAGTTTCAAACAGGACATATATGTCCCCTGGCAGAACACAGACGCCTTTATATGGAACCTTCATTTCAATCAGACCAAAGATGACTTCTTCACGTCTACAGTCTCCGACCTGTCAGAGTCTTTCTGCAGAATGGGCAGCAGCGACTTCCCAAAATGTTTCTGTTTGATTCATCTAAACTCACTCTGAAACAGAAACAGTTGAAAGGGCTTCTTTTTGAGGCGTGATGCCTCTGAGTTTTACTTCTCTTGCTTTGCCAGTGAGTCCTGAATAGTTTTTATGAACAAACCTAATGTGCCCACCAACTCAATCCGCCCAAGACCTCAAATATAACAGAATCCGCTCAATTTCAAGTTCTGACTGAAGACATGTCACCATTTTGGAAAGAAATGAACAAAAATGACAAGGTGAGGTGTTGTTTGTTCCTTTTCCTTTCTTTAATTTCCTTTCTTTCCTTTTCTTGTCTTTCCCATTCTTGTCTTTTCCTTTCTTTCCTTTCCTTTTCTTTTCCCACCTTTTCTTTCTTTGTCTTTTTTCCTCTTTTCCCTGGCTTGGTAAACTATGGTTACCATTTATATTGTATTTTTATAGATTTGCGTCCACACTGAGAATTTGGAACATTAAAACAATGTGACGATACGGACCATTTGAATATGGTCACACAATGCATGCGTCAACAATACTGGAGATTTTTACGAGATGAAATAATGAGAGTTCAAAATAAAATAATTTTTCTGTGTGCAAGTAGGCTATGTCCATTCAACCAGTCTCATGGCGCAACAACGTAACCTGAATCTATTAATCCGTCTCACGATCAGCCAAGATGGAGGCAGCGCGCTGGTCATTCAGCGGACAAGCAGAGTTCGAAGGGTCACAAGGACATTGTCCACTTTGTCTGGGTGAAGTGTGTGTGTGTGTGTGTGTGTGTGTGTGTGTGTGTGTGTGTGACGCGTCTGGCTGCCCAGCTCGACGACAGGTCAACTTTCTCTCCCTTGATCAAGTCATCAATTTGTTCAGCCGACCATCCGCAGCGTCCCTCCCTGCTTGCCACTTCCCCTCCGGGCCGCCCTCGCTCTCAACTGGCCGCCGCCTCGGACTCGCTTCGCGCGCCTCAAATATGTGTTGCATGTTTCACACTTACATGTAAGAGGCTAAAAGGTTTATGGGTCTCTGGGCGCGATTTTAAGTAGGCCACTAAATCATGAAATTATCAAGCCTCGATTTCACAGTCCTGAACTACACAGTCATTGTTCTTAAATGTTTGAATAAATCTCAGTTATATCACAGATCGATCGGTACCCCCCCCCCCCCCCCCCAAAAAAAGAGCCTTTAAGCAGACATTTCTTTAATTTTTTACATTTTATTGGACTTTTTCATAGGTAGTATATGTACTTGACAAAAACACTTTAAAACCCCCAATATACACTTTCCTGAACGTCTTTAGGTAGTTTGGATATTCACATCAGTAGTTAACGCCCCCCCCCCCCCCCCCCCCCCCCCCCAAAAAAAAAAAACCTACGAGAAAGGTGAAACGGCTAGAAAAGCTCAACTACAAGTAAGACCACCTGCATTGACTTTTTCACGTAAAAAGGTAAAAGTCCTGAACACTTTTGAACAAAGACACACATCTTCCCTTTCCATGTCGTTCCTCTGCGTGTGCAGAATGCGTTTGTACGTGCCAACTGAAGGCATAGCGAGCACTTGACCAACAATAGTAAAAAAAAACAAAGCTGAACAGAAACAGACCAAAGTCAAGTGACCCAACTTAAAAAAACAAGTGCTTCACAAACCTGGAAGTTCATTTGAGCAAAAAAAGAACAGAATAGAAAAATAAACTATATCACGAATATAAAGTTAGGCGGTTTTTCTTGGAATGATGCAAGAAATTACGTTCAAAAACAAAAACAAAAAACATTTTTAGAAAGTGTTTCATTTCCTTAAATTAATATCCTAAGTCTGGTATCTCTAACATATATTTCCAATGACCAGACTATACAGAAGAAGAGCGCCCCGCTATCCAGGAAAAGGCCTGAAGGTTTCTACAAACTAAAGTTAAGTGCAGTGCGGACGTTCCAGTCCCTGAAACATACGAAAAATACATCATATGAGGCCTAGCTACTTTTTTTCCATGAATGTCTACATGCCGTGTGTACCATGACCGTCTCGGGCTTTTGTGCCAAACAGAACTCGGTTTGGGGTGGGCCCGCTGCAGGAACCATTTCCCCTGCAGTCTCACCTCTGATATCACTGCTCCACTCTGTGGTGAGGCCTGCGGAGGCCTGTTGACTCGGTTCTTTGGGTTTAACATACGAATCAAGCCCACATAGTTAACTTTGAAAAAAAAATGAAATGACTGGTTAAAAGTAAGGAAAGAAAAATATGTGGCTTAACCAATAAATACTACCCTGGCCGCAAGGAGAGGAGGAAACTGAAATGCCTCCACACCGAACCGTCCAAGCGTAAATACTGCAGGAGTATTTTTGGATTGGAGGAACGTAGAACGGCAGCGCCTTTTCCTGGACACCGGTGAAAGAAATTCAGGTTTGATATCAGAGAGCTGGTGTGCTGCATGTTTCCTGTCTGCTCATTCAGAAAGTAAATAAGAAAACACGTAGAATGTGCTTTCCTGAATGTCCACACAAGGCAAGCCTCCAAGCGGAGGTGGGTGGCTGGGTGGGGGGGGGGGGGGGGGAGATTAACCAGCATATCTTTCTCATGTCTTCCTCTCCTCCTTTCATGTGCTGCAGCAGTCACTTCTTCACCTTTACTCAGTCCGTTTCTCCTCTTCATCTGTACCGTTCACAGTGGAGGAAGATGAGGACGACGAGCCGGAGGAAGAGTTAATGAGCTTGTTTTCCTTCTTCCACTTCATCCTCCGGCTTCTGGAACCAAATCTTAATCTGCCGCTCGGTGAGGCAGGAGTGCGTGCGCGATCTCGATGCGCCGCCGCCGCGTGAGATAACGGTTGAAGTGAAACTCTTTCTCCAACTCGAGCGTTTGATATCGTGTGTATGTCTGCCGCCCGCGTCTCCCGGGGCTGCCGAAGGTCCCTGAGAGATGAAGAGAGGATATAAAACGTTACATTCAAACCAAAGTAACTCACAACAACACACCAAAACATTTTCAGAGAGAGAGTAAACTATGCTGCCACCATGACTTATCATCTCTAAGATGCTTTTCTTTGTGTCTCACCTCCCAGGTTCCTCTCCTGCCCCCTCTGTGGGTTAATAAAGTCAGACTCTGACCTGGACCCAGATAGCCCAGAACAAAAATAGCTATTATAATAATAGTAATAATAATTATTAGTATCATTATCATTATATTAGAGTAAAGGCAAGTATCTTCAGCTTTCAGAATTTTAGTCTAAATCCAAATATTTAGAAGCCAAGTTGGACTATTACCGCGCGGCGGTGTTTGTTTGTTTGTTTGTTTGTTTATTTGTTTGTTCTTCTCTGAGACGCTGTCTTTTAGCAGCATATATTCCTGCTTGCAGCGGGTCATGCTTGGCTTTGCACAACAATGGCTCTGCTCTGTCCTCCATTATTCCCTCCATCCTCCCCACACCGCTCTCTTTCTGGGGCTGAGGCGGCAGTGTGCTTTCCTTATCTCGGTTTCATCTAAAAGCGGCGGTGCATGTATCTCACAGGCATGATCAGGGTTTGAACAAACAGTGCACCAACCTGTCTTCTGTGAGGCGCATTACGGGCTGCCTTTAAGATACCACAGAAGAAGTCATTGTGACAACAGGAGAAACTGTGATTGGCCCTTATTCAATTTATAAAAGTCTTTTCAGATGTGAGGGGGGATATTTTTTGCTGTTGGTGGTCTGTGTGGGATAGATGTTTAAAAAAGAAAACAGAAGATAGAGATTGCCTGGTTTTGCTTTCCTCTCTTTGATAACTGATGGACATTTACTAAAACTTTCCTCCTGCTCGGCAGCAGCTTTCTTAAGCAGCAAGTCACACATAGTTACAGAAGCCTCAACCCAAACAAAGCTGCTTTATGACAGACAATAAAATACCATGACTGACTGAAAAGTCAACAGACGGGATAATAAAAAAAGACTACTGAGAGAGGAGGCAAGAAAAAGGCGACCAGAGAAGATGACAGAGGAAATAAGACGTCAGATTTTATGTTGGGGGTCATAAAATATGCAAAGGCAGGGGGAGAGGAGGCAGAGCACACTCACCGTTGCACGAGTTCATCCTCTGCATCCACGGGTAAATGGGGGCTGAAGGCGCCTGCTTGTCATCCATGGTTTCACCAAACAGCCCCTTTCCACCGAGCCCCGAGCACTCCAGTTTACGATGCATGCCATCCTGGCTGAGCGCGAGCTGGTGCTCCTCCAGAGTGCACGGGTGCTCCTTGTCCCTGTAGAAGGTCGTAGCTGCCGCTGCGGCGGCCGCTGCCGCCGTGGCGTAGTCGCAGGCGCCGGCTCCGGCAGCGCCCCCTACCCCGGCCGCTGCGGCCGCGCGATGCCCGCTGTAGGGTCCGTTAGCTGCCTGCTGGTAGTAAGTGGGCACCGGGTAGGATTTCTCCTGGTGCACGGTACCTCCGCTCGTGCTGTATGCCACCGCCGCGGCGGCGGTCACGGCTGCGGCCCCGGGATAGTGTCTGAGCGGGTGGTCGGCGTATCCCGACGAATAAAGCGAGATCTGACCCAGGAAGGGCTCTGCCGTCGCCGCCTGCCCGCCTCCACCCGCCCCCGGTAACACCGGGAATGAGGAGTTTACAAAATATGAACTCATTGGGAAAACGGCTGAAAGGAGAGGAAGGAGGAGAAGAGAAGGGGAGAAGAGGAGAGGGGAGGACAGGAGGGCACGAAACAAACACAACAAGGTTTACCCGCTGAACAAGAAGTGGAAGGAGGAGTAGACATGAGCTTACGTTCTTCTTCCCGTCCTCCTTCCTCTGCTTTCCGCTGCCTACACTTTATGATTTGTTGTGTTTTATAGCCGACAGGCTGACGGGCTGCTGCTATCACTTAGTTTATCGCAGATTGGGAGGAGGGGTGAGGAGGGTGAAGTTTTTCTCTTTTTTTTGAGGGGGGGGGGGTCTCGTTTGCCTGAGTGCCAGCATTGGGCGCGGGTGGGGGGTAGAGGATCAGTAGCAAGAGAGAGAGAGAGTCTCTGTGTGTATACGTTAGTGGAGAAAATGGGATGGGGTGAGGAAGAGTGTGAGGGGAGGCAGAGACCAGCTGACCTCGGGCTGACCAATGGCAGGCCTCCGTGCCTGGCAATAGTTGGTCCCTTTTCCTTTCGTTGGAGAAAGGAAGAAGAGGAGGAAGAGGAAGAGGTCTGGGAGCTGAGGCGACCCTCCCACTATCCCCCGCATTACTTATTTCCCTTCTTCAATCTCCCGTTCCTGCTCTCCCTAATTGTCATTCAATGTCTCTTTTTAATCTCCCCCCCAGAACCCGGTGAGATTACGCAATCACACTAGAATTCTTGGTGCGTTAAATTGATTCGGTGTCTCCTTGCGTTTCGCTCCTCTGTTGTTGTTGGAGCCATAAAACCCGCCGCTCACACACACACGCGCTTTCCCTGTGTGACTACGTGTGTGTGTGTGTGTGTGTGTGTGTGTGTGTGTGTGTGTGTGTGTGGAGGGAGTGCTGGGGGGCGAGCCGCCAGAGGCAACTAAATACATACTCTGGCGTTTTGCAGATAATGGCCTCGCGTTCGCATTAAAATGAATTTGCCAAACATATACAACCCAGCCTTATATATGACCCTGCATTGATGTGCGCGAGGATAAAATGTCAGCACGTGAGTTCATTTTCAGCAGGTCTATTATGGGAGTTTTGCTCTTCTCTTCCATGATTGAGACGTTTGCATATTAGTTGTTGGTCAGAAGGTTGATTTGCGTCCTGCAGCTCTGCAGGGGGCTCCTGAACCTCCTTCAGTTCATGTGTTTTTGGCTGTCACGTGTTTGCTACGTGAACGGTATGGTTATTGCGTCTCATTGAGGTGTTTTACAAATGAAAGTTTTCCGAGGTTGGGTTTAATCACTGCGCTGTTAAGAATTATTTTGCCCTGAACTGACACTGATTAGACCAAAAGGTAAAGGGGAAGTAGAAGAGAAACAGTCCGGAAAGTTCCCATTTTTTTCACTTTTCTTGACACTGATTAGGCCTCCAGCCTCTCAATGAGAGCCTTTGTACGGGGCCATATATTCAAGTGAATTATAGTAAACTTAATACTACATCCATGACAAGAGAAAAAAAAGTAGCCCAAATGTCCTCTTCTTAAGATAAGTAAATACAAATGGAAAGTATTAACATCACACATTTTTTATTACATCTTGAAAAATGTAGTTTCAAAAAATTCAAGCACCAAGATAGGCAATCACATTTAAAAGTTATATGCCTACACTAACAAAGCATTTACTAAATATATGTGGGAGATGATGAATTAAAAAAAATCTAAATAAAATCAAAATGTACATAAATAGTAAAAAAGAGACATATTCAGATCACCTCAGTTTTACCGAGCTGTGAAAGTGTGATAAGATCTGCTTTCTATCATTTTTCATATCCTATTCAAAGAAAGAAAGATAGAGAGAAAGAAAGGAAGAAAGAGAGAAAGAGAGAGAGAGAAAAGCAGGACTGAGATAGTCTCGGCCTGCTGTTATTTGGCTCTTCCAAACGGAATATGTGTCACTGAGGCTGTAAAAAACCCGCAGCCACAAATAAATCTTCTTTTCTGTCTCTATCTCTTTTTGTTTCCCCCACAGGCTCTGGCTTGTCCACATGATGAAACTGCAGACAGTCGGACTGATAAATCGACACAAAGACTCTATTTTTACTTTTACTTTACCCTCCCACGCGACGCACCCCCCCCCCCCCCCCCCCCCAGCTATATTCTCTCTTCTTTCTAAAAGTTGGCCTCACAGCGTTCAGACAGAAAGCGCAGAAAAAAAGCCAAAGTTTCACCTTCGACGAACGTTGACCACAAGGATTTAGAATCTGTATTTTCAACTAACTTTTCTTCTTTTTGATCCCCCACTCCCACCCCCCACCCCTGCCCTTTCTCTTTCTGGCAGGACGCTCCGTTTCCTCCCCGCTTTGTGGGAACGGGAAGCAGCGGAATTGTTTTGGAGCTGACTGCGGTTTAATCATTGATGATCGCTAACTTTATGAGGAGGACACACACAGAACGGTAATACTATTATTATATAAACAACCGATATGCATTATGGTCTTAACGTGATGGCGGCTTTGGCATAATGGCGGCCCAGAGGGTAAATATCACAGCCTTACAGAAGAGTCGCACATTCTGATTTATGCAGTTTATATAGGCTATATATATTATGTATACACACAAATATGTATATGTGTGTGTGTGTGTGTGTGTGTGTGTGTGTGTGTGTATATATCTATATATATATCTATATATATATATAGATATATATATGTACACACACACAAACCTTTTAGATCACGTTTTAGATAAAGTATTCCACGTATACTTACTTATGACAATTCCTGAGTGTGTATAGAGGCTGAAAGTAAAATAGAGTAAAGGTGTTGGAACTTTCATTTTTGGAACTTAATATTATTTGGGTGATTAAATGTGGCATTATAACGATTTTGTTTTTTAAGATAACTTTGAAAATATTTCTCTTAATAAGAGTGAAATGAAATCCAACCCAGGACCGATGGGCGGATGTTGTATTTTACATTAAAGCATTAAAAGGGAACCTTTTCAGTCCCGACACATGTACAGGCAGGAGCTCTGTTGTTGTGTCCACTGTGAAAAGTCTCAGCTTCAGCTTAAATGCTGAACAGAAATAAAGCCCAACAGTTTGGTTGTTGCGACAGTATTATGACTGTATGGAAATACTCACCACAGGCTAGCGGCAGCTATGTGCGGAGCTGCACTTGATGTGCGGCTTGTTTTTTATGTCTTTCCAGGTGATCCGCGGTTAGGAAGAGCCGAGAGGCAAAAGTCATCAAAATGGAGGGAAAAAGGTGAAGATTCGGCTGTTTGATAACTGACTGAAACAAAAAGGAAAGCAGCAGTCTGCACCGCGTCTGTTGTGAGCTGCTCATAGAATCATTCTCCCGGACTGCTTACTGCTGGCCAAAGCGGCAGAACGTTGAGTTAGCAGATATATCTCAGAAGTAGGCTGCATGTATCTCAACACTGTCACCGAGGTATTCATAAATGTATTAATTTATTAATAATCAATAATGTAAATTTTCCATTCCTGCTTCGTTCCATCCAAGATCATTATTATTATCATTCCCATCAATATTAGTATCATCATTATCATAATTATTATAGCTTCCATTTAAATAGATACTGTTTACAGAACAGAAACATGGAAGGAATATCTGGATGTCTCCCACGGCTCTCAATTACCAAACTTATGATTATGTTTCAGCTTTTTCGGGTTTCAATTTTTTTTTTTTTGTGTTATTTTCACATCACAGTCACTGGCATGATACATACATGTATATATATGTGTGTGTGTGTGTGTGTGTGTACAAAACGGATATGCGTGTTAAGCCTGCTTTCTTCGCGCGCAGTAAATCAGACATGTGCGGCTGAGAGCGAGCAGCAGTGTAAACATTTAAGAACTGCTAAAGGAACTCCAGGAATGTGAGAAACTTCAGAGATTATCGACAAATAAAGCTGGAGGAGTCGGACTGCTGCTTTATGGCTTCATGGCTGGTGTGTGTGTGTGTGTGTGTGTGTGTGTGTGTGTGTGTGTGTGTGTGTGTGTGTGTGTGTGTGTGTGTGAGAGAGAGAGAGAGAGAGAGAGAGAGAGAGAGAGAGAGAGAGAGAGAGAGAGAGAGAGAGAGAGTGTAATAAAGAGAGAAAGAAACACACAGAGGGAAAAAGGGAAATCGAAACTTTTATGGTTTTATGACTTTTTATGACTCCTTGTAAAATGGAGAAATGGCCACAAACTGAAACCAGAGCCGCTTCAAACAGCAGATGGACAAATGTTCTCCTCTGCACAGGAAGAACGCGCACACGATCACGAGCATTGTAGCCTACAGTTAAAGTGTTGTCAATAACAGCCGCGGCGTGTGTTTACCATATCTTATTGACATGAAAACAAATGTTTCTGAAATTCAAACGCATCCGCTGAGTTGTTGTGTTTCTGAGCATGAAAACAGAATTAGATCTGAAGCTTTTCAGAGAGCATGTCACACTATGCTTCCTCACCGCACGCGCACCGACAATCACTGACATGATTACAAAAACTTTCAAATTCAAGAGAATTTTATAAACAATGGCAGAAATGCGTCTTTATTGATCCAGAATAGGATTCTTTATAAATTAAAACACTTTAATTTCCATCCAAAAACAATTCGATCAGAAACATCACCAAATGCTCCAGTTACAGACTGAGTCTGGAACAGAGGAAAACCTAACATTCTGCTTCGGTGTGAGGGCTAAACACTGGCCAAGAGGATCCATTCACAAGAAATGCGTGTGTTATAATTCCCCTGTGCGTGCACGCGCGCTGATGGACCTCTCCTACACGAGTTAATAACAAACTACAAACTGCCTGACTTGTACTTTTTTCTTTTAATGCCTTGGACGGTTCCAGATAGCGCGAGGCACCTGATCGCCTCCTCCAGGGTGCCCCGAGCTCGTGCTCCGGGTCAGTTCACAGGACGATTACCGGTTGGAACGTTCCGTGGACCTGAGAAGGACCCCGGCGGTTACAGATTAACAGGCGCGTTAATGCAGCAGTGAGTGGAGGCCGCTCTAAATAAAGAGCTGTGTGGTATTCAGTGTTCTGATTCTTCTTCGTCTTATTGTTGTTGTTGATGATGATGATGTTAATGGGAATATTATTATCAGGATGATGATAATAATAACAGAGCTACAGTGATCAGCAATCCGCAGAATTAGTTTCCAAATGAAAAGTCGGGTCACTGTCAGCTTTGCCGCCATGGCTGTATGTGAGCCTGAGGTGTTCTGCCTCAGAGTCTGTGTGTCTGTATGAAAGGCATATTATCAAGCACCTTTACATTTAAGAGTTCTACATACAGACCATTTACAGCCTACTCAGTGCTACTAAAGGTCTGATTATCAGTTATTTCTTCCGTATTGTTAGTTATTTCTATCAGTTAGAGTTTTCTTTCTTCCCCTTCTCAGCAACTTGTTTCTTTAAACGGTTCCACAGTCCTGCTGGAAGCGTTGCATGGACACAGGACGTTGCGTCGGACAGGAGGCGGAGGCTCCTCTTACAGGCACCTGCCAAACATTTCTCCTTACTCTACTCCTAAACTGCTGTGCTGGCTGGTTTCTTATCCCCATTTGAAAGACCCGACCGCGAAAAGTGACCACATACACTTGAGCTCATTGATTTGGATGGGTTGCACAACCATAAAAGGAAAAAAAATCCGTCATGTTCACTCACTGGCGAACACATATTAGCACTATAGCATGCGTGTGAGGCTGTTTCCATGCACAGCCAAGTTAACCTGACCAATCAGCACAAATCTCACATCCTGAGCGTCTGTTCCGTAGGCACGACATGCACGCACACTCTGGGCTGTTCTGTGATGCGCGCACACGTGCTTTCCACAGTGCAACAGCAGCCAGTCCCAGAGATAAAAAAAAAAAAACTCCCAACATCACAAATCTCTCCGTCACACTGAGAGAGACCAACTGAAGGGAAAATACATTTAAAATGCAGCCAACAAAAGGAAGTCGTGGACATGTTTGCTGTTTCAAATCGGCGCTAGAGGGCGCCAGAGCCTTTTGTGAGGACAGTGTTGGGGGAACTCAGAGGACCCCTGGCTGCCGCTGCTTCAGCTTCAGTATGCCTGAGTCAGTCATTTCCAGGCCTCAGCCTAGTTTCTTTTCTAAAAAAAATATATCGGTGAATACAAGCCGACCCTTTCTCTTTTTATTTAGCTTGTTTGTTTATTTCAAATAAACATGTAACTGCACGAGATGCCAGTTGGAATGAGTCTGTGATGGCTGTGCAGATATCTGCTGGAATAATGTGCAGCTGAAGAGTGATTGTGGACTGAAACAACCTATTCAGCTGATTATAGCCGTGGATGATAGAGCACGATCAATAATGCTGCGATATGTCGGTATTTTTAATCAAACTGATTAAAATCAAGATATCACTTCTTCTATAGTACAGTATGAAGGGAAACAAGGTGGCAAAACAACAGTCTTACAGCAGCAGTCATGCAAACAATCAAGGGAATCGATTCGTGTTGGACAGGAACAGTGAACAGCTGGAACAGCTGGAACAGCTGGAACAGCTGGGACAGACAGAAAGAAAGAAAAGAGTTCCAACTCTTTCTCTTCATTACCCATTCATTGTTATTAACTGAAGATGATTTTGTTATTTATTGAGAAACTAAGATGTTTTTCTCAGACATCTTTCCACATTTACTTTGTGTTCCTCTTCTCAGCATCGAGCTGTTTCACTGCATAAAGCTAAGCTGCACATTTCTAATTACAAGTGATGCCAGATTTCGAAGCTTATATATCATATCAATGTTTGTATGTGGCCAGTTAAAAATGGAATAAAAAAAATCTAAAAATAAATGAATGAATTACGGAAGGTTGTGGTTTCATCTCGTTTTTAAAACGCACGTGTTTGTGTGTCTGGACATGAATGAAGCTCCAGAAACATTCGGCATCAACACATCAGCAGAACTCGTGTATTCGTGTCTGTGCGCGTTTGGAGATGAGGGGATTCCTCCCTGTAGATGTGTTTGATATTTGAGACAGCAACACTTCAGAAACCAGAGAGTTTACAGACAGACAGATGTAGAAACAGACAAGAAAGACCTGCAAATGAGCGCGTGGGTGTTGGGTGGAGTGCTGCAGAATAATACAGCCCACCCAGCCCCGGGGAGGAAATGCAGGGGGAAGCAAAGTCATAAAAGTGGACAGGACAGACGGAGAGAGCAACATTCCTGTGTCCACACGCGCGCGCACACACGCACGCATGCACACACACACAGGACGGAATGCAAACCCACGGACAGAACCTGGAAGCTTTTCTGTGATATCTGGAAATAAAAAATAAAACACACATCGCTACCATTTTACAGTTACTCCCCATGGCAACCGGTGCAAACACAGACATACAAGCAACCTCTCCACACATAATGCACGTGAGATAACAGTTGGGATGTATGAAATCCTGATCACCTGCCCTCACATCAAAGCTATCCGCATTAACTGGTTGTTGAGCTCATGTCTCAGATTTACAAGTGGAGGGCTTCTCCGGATTCTCCCAGAATAATCTGAGTTACACAAAGCTCTGCTCCTTCAGAAATGTCCGCACAGGAGCGCGCAGGGCAGCCGCGGGAGAAAGGTGCATGAATGGGTCTTACCGTTTGCTGATAATCCATCTGGAGCCCAACACACCTGCTGCCCACTTGGTGTCCCGGGTGTGCGCAGCCCGGCACTTTGGAATGGTATGAGACAGCACAATACCGCGTGGATGGGTGAGTGCTCGATGGAAGGGGAGATGAGGGGGAGGAAGAAGAGCAACTGGAGATCCCTAGCTATCAAAATGTTTCTGTCATCTTCAGCGCCGCCACTGTTGTCATCATCACACTTGCGATGACAAGTGAAAAAATCAATACAACGGAATTAAAGATAAAAATAATGAGGTAATTTCCGGGATGGCTCCTGCGGGCAGGATCTCGCTCGCGCTGTCTTGGGCTCGTCATAGCGCAGCTGTCCCCATTCTGGTGTGTCCTTCCAGTGTGGAGAGCGGCACAGACGGCGGGGGCGAGGAGCCATAGCGGCACGAGAAGGATGAGATGGAGGAGGAGGAAGAGGAGGAGGAGGAAGGTGGGTTGTTCTCAACATCTCCTTCTGTCAGTGTCCACAGTCACAACAAGTATTCTCATCTGGAAGCCCCTCCATTAAAATCCAGAGCGCATTGTGAGTGGCGGAGCCCACGAGCCTCGGGCAGAGGAGGAGTGCAGAGGCGGCTGTTCGACCCAGAGAGGAGTGCGGCAGCAATATAGCCACTTGGGAAATCATAAAAAGTTCATGTTCACGTTAAGCGCGTTCACATGACCAGCCAGTCGTCCAATCCCCACGCGCGTCCACTCATAAACTTGTATCACAAAGTTGTAAATTTTCATAAAACAAGGAATTTATTGCATTTCTTCACGGAGTGCTGGTGGACTGGGGCTGCTCCGTGTCTTTCACCCGTTCGCTCCGCCGCCATTTTCTCCTTCCAGCCTCCTCTTCCTCCTGAACAACAAGCCTCCAGCACCAAAAACAAAGAAAAGAAAGGTAGATTCCAGCCTTTGCCTTGTTTCTTTTCTTCTCCACACGCTATTAGGAACGATCCGCACCTGACATTTTTTCCTCTTTTAAATGCATTCGATGAGGAACTACCCAAAAGACCCCAAAGGTTAAAGTCACTTACAATGCGAGTCACATCTTTTCACATGACGAGGCACCAGGGCTAATGTGGGACAAACATGTTGCCAGTTATTATAGCGCAAAGGAATATTCTTCAAATTAGATGGGTATAATACTTTGTTGATATTAATGTGACCTTAAGTTCTACCCTATGTAGATTATTGACGCCAATATCACTGGTTTTTTTTTATATTTTCTTCCATTATAATTGTTTTATTGTCGGGTGTCGTTCTGGTGTAGGTAAACCTTAAAAAAATCTCACAGTAGATCAGTGAAAGTGTGTCTTTTAATGAAATAGTTGGACCTGAAGTCTGCTTTTGATCGCAGACAAGTCTGTGAAATATAAACCAGTTTCATGCAGCCAGCTTCTGTAGGGAAGGAGTTTTCATTTTGATTCATTCATTTTGGGGCAGCAGAATGTGATTGCTGCATATTAGCTGAGTTCCCTGGATAAAATGCCATGGCTAATAGACAGATAACAAAGTTAACTTGAGCCCAGTGATCTGCAGGCAGAAATCAGCCTAATCTGAGTGTTGGTGCAGAATGACACAAAATGCGTGCAAACGCTTTCGCAATGCGGCAAGCGGCCCCCTTTTAACGGCCTGCAGACCTGCATCTGCTCTGTGCTGAGGGACCCTGCGAGACCAAAATGTGTTTGGATTGTCTTCACACAACAAAGCAGTTTTCAGCTGGTGAAAAGGGTTTTAGAGAGATATTGGTTTCCGTTCAAGCTTAATTATTTCATTTGTTCTAAGAAGCAGTCTCATTTCCAGCAGTATGAGAAGAACAAGTTTCTGCTGCCATGAAGACGCAGTAACGAGCAAGTTACATGATATAACGAATATTTAACAGGATCTGGGACATCAAACCAACATATATATATATATACATATAATATATGTATATATATATATACATATATATATCTCAGCCGCAGATAGAATCAAGTCCGAAGTGACATCCGGCTTTTGGATGTGACCTCTGTCTGCTTTAATTCCTTTTGTTACATCATGAAGTGTTCTATCTACAATTGAGAATTAAAGCCAGGAATTGTAAAACTGTAGACATTTTCAGTACAGTTCAAGGTGAGTGGTCACAGAAAATCAGTTGAGCATGTAAGCTCAGAAAACATTTCAATCTGGACTGACCCACGTTTAACCTTTCTAAGCCGCGCGGGTTCTGCTCCAGGAGAGCCGGATCCGCACTTCCTCGCTGTAAATGCTCCAAGTTAAATTTTAACCGAAAGGAAAGCAGCAACTCGGAGCAGGGGGCCGCGACTCTGCAGTCTGCTACTTTCTTTGTGTGTTTGTTGCTTTCATTGTTTTTTCTCGGACAATAAAAGTTGTGGAACCTGCCACGGCTCCCGTCCCAATCCACGATGAGTTCCATTGGCCTTCACAGACAGCCGATGACTTCCAGAGGACACCTCTTTTGGGCCAGACAGGATTTAATCTCTCTGTTTTGCCGTGAATCTGTGCTGCATAATTGCTCGAACAGAACATTTCATTCCAAAAATAACCACATCAAAATTAATAAGAAAGAAGTAAGAAGCCGCAAGAGAAAGAAATAAAAAAAAATTCATAAGGTTTCTGTTTGAAAGTTTTGGCATCAAATATTTCACCACTTTTTTGGTCAAAATGGTCTTGAGAATATTTGAGAAGAGTGAAAATATTTCAAATCCAGTCTCAGGGCTAAACACGGAACAGACTTAGCCTGTAAACATGTAAATTCTACTTATTTATCGTTTTAGTCCCCCTGAAAATAACTCTTTGAAAGTAACGCAGTGTCAGAGCATTGCGTCAAATGCTCCCTAACTGTTTGGCCACTAATTAAGTAATTATTTAAGGTTAGTTATTGAAATAATTTAGGTAAGGCTAGGTATTTAAAACGAAGCGGTTAGTCAGGAAAACCATATGAACAAATATCCTGTCCAAGACAGTCCCGCCCCCGCAGCTAAACCAGCTCCACAAAACGTGCACCAACACGGGAAACCTGCTGAAATCCATTGTTTTCAAAGTCATGCTGGGAGGCATGAAATTAAAAAGACATATTCCGTTTTCTCTGTAATCTGTGTGGGTTAGTCTGGATTTGCATCCAGTATCTGGCGGGACTTTTGGCTTTTTATCCATTTAGAATAAAGAACAAATAAACGTTACATCTCCTAAGTTTCTGTAAAATGTTTAGACTCTGTGACAAAACTACAGCATTGTGCTCAATATTAAGCTTTCCCATCTCAGTTATTTGCTACCGTAAAATATAAAAAACATGTTACTCTAATCGAATTCCATTCTTGTTTTGTGTTAGACTGGAAGACCTATGATCACGTGCTATGATGCACTAATTAAACATATAGCCATGCTTTTTTTGGAACTGACTTTACATAATATTTTACTATCATTATTTGCAGCTGCAAACTGAAGCTGATGTTGTTATTCCACTGAATAAAGGCTCGAGTAAAAATGCTGGACCTTGAGCTGGTAATGTCATTAACAGGCAGGCCTATAGCATTAACAGTTATATAACACCTGAAGCAGCATTAGAGTTTCAACATTTTTTTGAAAAAAATATCATTAGGATGACTATTATTACACAGTTTTGGACGGCAAGCCATTCCTTACAGCAGAGATTCAAGGACTTAGAGTCATGGGAAAAAACACTTTTTGTCACTTTAAGGTTTTATTTAATAGGAAATAATCATTTTAAAGAAATCAACAAGCCCTTATAAGGTCTTAGAATTAGGCTAAATGCAACAGCAGAAGAACAACTCATGATATATTACACCACCACATCCATATCTGTTTAAAGTAAAACGAACCCAAAATGCAGAAGCAATGTTTGGAAAACAAAGTACACCTGTACTGTTGACACAGAAATGAGATCGAGCTAATTCCTTAATTATCTTGGATTAGGTTAAACCTTTTTCGTCATTGTGCAGTGCAGGATCTGAACCAATGAAATGTAGGTATCAAGTGTGATGGAACATTTGATTTAGCCTTATGCGTGTGTCTCATCAAGCTTAAATCACTTGTGAGACTTGGTCTTCTTTTCCCAGGCACAAGATGTTTCCAAATCAAATCAAATCAAATCTAATTTATTTATATAGCACATTTCATGTACAAAACAATTCAAAGTGCTTCACATAAAATGAAAGCATTGGAGTGTAAGAAGCATTAAAAATACATAAAATAATATAAAGAGAAACAAATAAAATCATTTAAATGAATTTAAAAACAAGCAACAGTCCAGATAAATTCAAAGATATCGTGCAGATTTCATGCATAGACACATGAGAACAGAAATGTTTTTAACCTGGATTTAAAAATGTCTCCATTTGGTGAAAGTTTAATCTCCACTGGCAGTTTGTTCCACTTGTTTGCAGCATAACAGCTAAATGCTGCTTCTCCATGTTTAGTCTGGACTCTGGACTGGACCAGCTGACCTGAGTCCTTGGATCTAAGAGCTCTGCTAGGTTTATATTCTCTGAACATATCACAGATGTATTTTGGGCCTAAACCGTTCTGGGACTTGTAAACCATCAGCAGGCTTTTAAAATCTATTCTGTGACTGACTGGAAGCCAGAATAAAGATTTTAAAGCTGCTGTGATGTGTTCAGATCTCTTAGTCCGGGTTAAAACTCCAGCAGCAGCGTTCTGGATGAGCTGCAGATGTTTAATGCTCTTTTTGGGAAGTCCAGTTAAAAGAGCATTACAGTAATGGAGTCTACTGGAGATGAATGCATGGATGAGTTTCTCCTGGTCTGTTTGGGAGAGGAAACCTTTAATTCTGTTGATGTTTCTGAGATGGTAAAAAGCTGCCTTGGTGACAGCTTTGATGTGGCTGCTGAAAGTCAGATCTGAGTCTATCAACACTCCCAGGTTACCAACTTGGTCAGTGATTGTAAGGTCACGAGTCTCAAGATATTTACCAACGCTGACCCTCTTCTCTTTGCTACCAAACAGAATGATCTCAGTTTTGTCTTCATTTAATTGTAGAAAATTCTCTCTCATCCAGGTGTTTACTTCCTCCAGACACTGACACAGTACGTCTGCTGGGCTGCAGTCGTCCGGTGACAGAGACACATAAAGTTGTGTATCGTCTGCATAACTGTGATAATTGATGTTAAAGTTCTGCAATATCTGACCCAAAGGGAGCATATACAAGTTAAACAGAAGAGGTCCAAGAATTGACCCCTGGGGGACTCCACAAGTCATGGCCACTCGCTCAGATTCATAGCTGCCAATTGTAACAAAATAACTCCGGCCTTCTAAGTAGGACCTGAACCAGTTAAGGACCGCTCCAGAAAGTCCAGCCCAGTTTTCCAGCCTGTGCAACAGGATTCTGTGATCTACAGTATCAAACGCAGTGCTGAGGTCCAACAGAACCAGGACTGAAACATTACCCGAATCAGTATTCAACCTAATGTCGTTTAACACTTTGACCAGAGCTGTTTCAGTGCTGTGATGACGTCTGAAGCCTGATTGAAAGTTATCAAGACTTCCACTTTCATTCAGAAAGTCGTTGAGCTGGTTAAATACAACTTTCTCAATAATCTTGGATATAAAAGAGAGATTAGAGACAGATCTGTAGTTGTTCATCATAGAGGCGTCTAGAGTTCTCTTCTTTAGGAGTGGCTTAATGGCAGCTGTCTTTAGTGACTTGGGAAAAATGCCTGATGCCAGTGAGCTGTTAACTATTTGTAGGAGATCGCTTTCTACTGAGGTAAAAACAGTTTTTAAAAAGTCGGATGGTATTATGTTTTCAATCAAACATTTCTTTATTTAATTGTTCATTCTGTTTGGCGCAGTCCTCAAGGCCGCCCGGCTCATCAAGGTTCATCAGGAGAAGAAGAAGTTAGTTTGCTCAGTCTGACACATGGACATTTTTTCCTTCTCCTGTGTTCGGGTACAATCCGACATGCACTGAAACTGTGGGTCAGAGCTACACTCTGACACAGGTGAGACACAAAAACTAAAGCTGCCTGAATGCTTTTCACCTTAACAGTGCTTGGATAATCATTATTAGGTTTCCCACCACACATCTAACCAGAACTGCAAAAACACAGAACTATATCAACATTCTAACGTGCTTCATTATCTTTGGTCAAAAGTAGTTAACGTTTCTTAAGAAGTTAAAACCCAGTTGGTGAAATGTTCATCTCTTTCATCAGTAGGTGCAGGTGTGCTGGGAAGAAAAAAGACTCAGACTGCAAAGGGAGCCGTCTATCTGCTGGGTAAAAGAACTACCAAACACCTAAACTAGGACGCTTTTGGTGAGTTTTCACGTTGTTTTGATCGCATTTGGAAAAAAACTGTTGATGACTTTACAAGTAATTAGACCTTGTTGTTCACTGGTAAATCAAGCACGATTAAGTAATTGGGTAAATACAGTAGCTTTACTTTTAAGGCACGAAATGCTTTTAATGGTGATATGACGTTATATTTCACAGAGTTTATCTGTGCACATAAAGTTTAACGACACATGGATGACCCACTGCCTCCTTGAGTTAATAAAAAGTCGCAGACTTTTTCTTTTATCTTGTAGTCATTTTATGTCGTCACATTTATATGAAAATGACTTTTTTGCATGACCTGTTTTTCAGGAGGTTTTTTTCCCCCGGAGAGTTTGGAATACACGTGCACGGCTGTGCCCAGCTGTGCCCAGCTGTGCCCAGCCTCCCTTTTCTTACATGTGTGGCTGTAGTGGATGGTGAGCACAGACACCAGATGGCGAGCCTGACCCATGGACTTCCTCCCAGAGAATTGGAAGGGAACGCCTCAGCAGTTGGAATCGAAGACACTGCGCTTTGAGTTTTTGCCTTTGAAACACTGTATTACTCCTGCCTGGATCGTGGAGAATTTCTCCCTTCGATTCAACTTGAAACTGAATTATAACCATACGGAATGTTTTATGAAAAGAAATTGATTTGATAACCGGATGGGATGTGACAGTATGTTCCAGTGTCATGTTGTGGTTTTTTGGTAAATATTGGAAAAATTTTTAAAGTTTTTTTAAGGTCTTGGTTCTGGTCTCTTAACTTTAATTGCACCACCATTCCTGTAAGCCAAGAGTCCTCCCAATAGCTCCTAGGTTGCTGTGTTATAGTGACAGAAGTACTATATATGTACAGTACACAAAACTAAGTTAAGAATGTTAATATGTAGAGTACAGTGTCACGGCGAAAGCCGGGCTAACTTACAAATCGGACTCAAGAGCAGACTCCACTTATTAAAAAGGTTGGTGCAGCGATGAGCCGATGAGTGGATCCAGGTGAACTCTGAGAGGAGAGGAAGATGGTTCGCGTGAGCTAGAGAGAGAGTCATTTATCCAAGAGAAGATTCCTTACTGAGTCCAAGAGGGTTTCCAGCTCAGAGGGGAGGGTGCTGGCTGTGGTGAAGAAGGTACTGAGTCAACGGTGGGTCGAGCAGGCAGTTGGTGAGCAGGTAGATGTCTCAGAATCTGCAGTGGAGAGCTAAATCCTTTAGCTTGGCAATCCAGGGTGCAACGAGCAACGGAAGAGCAGACACTGGGAACACAAGAGTGGCTAGTGGGACTGGATAGTGTAGTGGTAAGTCACCTACCTTTCATATAGGTGACCTGGGTTCAAATCCCCTGCATGAAATGCATGACCTCCAGTAGGGGTCCTTAGGCAAGAGCCCCTTACCTACCTGAAAGTCGCTATGGATAAAAGCGTCTGCCAAATGCATAAACATAAACACAAGAGAACAAGTAAAGTTCATAGAGAGTTTCAGCAGGAAAAGAGCGCAGAAGTCAGCCGGATGACCACTGTAGCAGTGAGAACAATCTGGGGAAAACTGCTTGCTCCTGCAGATCCTTCTGAAGGTGACCAGACGAGTGCAGATGGAAAGCAGGTGCGAGTGCAGGAGCTGAACTAGAAAACCAGGAAAACCTGCACAATCCCACTAAGACCCAGAAACCACACAAACACCACAGCCGAGCATGGTCATTACATATAGTCAGTGGTATGTAAGTGCAGTCTATGGTTTGGATGCGTCCTTCAACGTTTGGCAGCATTTGGATAAATATCATCGATGAAAAGCAAATGTTGCCTCCAGGCTGGAGGCATTTCGGTCTGCTGCAGTAGAGTCGCCATACCCTACCGAGATATAGGTAGTAAAAACAGGGTCATGTGTTTTCAGCAAAAATCCTTGAACACAGCTGAGCTTTCTTGAGGCTCCACTGGAAGTAAAGGTGTTGTCTTCCTTTCTTGATCAGGGTTGAGGGATCATGTAAGATTCCCACGAATTCCAAGCTAGACACAACCTCCACTAAATCTGTATGTGTGTGAGTTGCTTCCAGCATTCCTGAAGTCCACAATATCTTTGGTCTTTTTTTTTATGATAAGGGTAAGGCCGCTTAGCCAGATTCTGGACCTCTTCCCTGTAATTAATTTCCTGTTTCATGTCTGTTGTTGCTGCTGTGACAAGTGAATTTCCCCGCTGTGGGATAAATAAAGTACAATCTAATCTAATCTAATCTAATCTAATCTAGGCCATCTCATTGTATAATTTGATAAGGCTTATCACTGTGGTGTCATCTGCCAACTTGATTATGGTGTTGGACCCATAAGAGGAGCATCATTATGGGTGAAAAAGGAGTAAAGAAGAGGGCTCAGCATGTGCCTTTGTGGGACAACGAAGCTGGGAAGGACTGTTGATGATCAATGGTTGATTAACTTCACAGTTTAGGGTCTGTTAGAGTCCACTTAGAGTCCAGTCCACTGGCTTAGCTTGGAGAACAGTTTGGAAGGAACGAGGTAGTTGAATGCTGAGCTGAACAACATTGTGACATATGGGACTATTCAGGTGGGCCAGAGTAGGGTGGAGGGCTGTGGAGAATATAGAGTTAATTAGAAGGCTGAATTTATGTAAAGAACCATACATTTATCTGCAGATCCAAGCAAAGCAAACATGATGCAACACAGGTAACCTAATTGGTTATAACTGAGAAATAGAAACCACAAAGCTACCTGCGCCTCTCAGTCATGCTGTTCTCTCTAAGTTCTCTGCAGTTGGAAATGCCCATCTGATGTTTATTCTTGTCCTGTTTCTTGTGTCGTGGCTCACCACAGATTCAATCCCCTCTGAGACACAAGACACCACAACAGAGGAATCAGTTTAAAGGTTTTACTTTCATGGGTCAGCAGCCACACTGTGATAACAGACAGGTCCCCCACCCCAAACCCAACCAAGAGTGGCACAGTTAATACCACAATACACCCCACATTAGCCACATCAAAGCACAATCAGTCAGGAGTTTAAGCACAGCAAACAGTTCATGCAAAGGTTCACGGCACACAACGGTCACAGCAATAGTAGTCCCAATGGCATAGTCGAGCCCAAATAAACACACAAAAAAAAAGAAAGAAAAATGCAACAAAGTAATAATCAAAAATTACACCCCAACACAGCAATATCAGCACACGAGATATGGCACAGCAACACAAAGACTCAGATCACCGCATGCAACTAATGCTATAAATCACAGCACACCAATAGCCACCCCCGAACCCCATAGGGACTACTACTCATGGATATAAGAGTAAACCAGCAACCAACCCGCTAGCATAAAATGACAACTCGTATACTACACTATTCTACTCACACCAAGTCACTGACTTCATTTAGCAATGATGCGTTAAACCATTGAAGAGGAGTTCACGGGGATCTGCTAGCACCAAGCAGATGCGCTGCTACCCAACACAGAGCAAAGAGTCCACGTCGGGTCGGCGGCTTTCCCACACCGACCCGAAAGAAAAAAACAAAACAAACTTAGCTGTACCCCCAGTCCATGTATGACTCACGGGTCCGCCGTGGCGGCCGTGATACCAGGCGGAATAATGGCCCACGGATATCCCTTCACACAGTCCAGCTCATCAGCCTCCAGCCACCAGACTTCCAACGACACCTCCGCGACAATCCCTCTCGATCCGCGCGAAGATCTCTAGTCTCTCGTCGCTGCCCTCCTGGCTCTTGACGCCGGCTCCGGTTTCCCTCCAGCACTCCTCGAGTCCCAGGCACCTCGGAACAAAAACACATCTACTGGCACCAGGAGGAGACTAGCACATAGCTCATGCACGCAACGAGAACATAGGGAGAAGTGAAGCACTCTCCTTTAGCAGGCGTGCAATCATGCCCATCATCAAACGCCGTGGATCTCCTGCTGCTGCTTCTGCTGGTGGTGATGTCGTTGTGGTCGCATCAGCTGTGCCGGTTCCGTCGCGGCATGGTGACGTCGCCGCGCTGGCCCCAAGGAAGCTCTCCCAGTGACAAATCCCCCGCATAGAAAAAGCATTTCTCCCGCCCCGAATCAATCAGTCCCACCAATCGCATCAGTCCATTCTTTACAACCAATAATCCCCAGTCCATATATGGAGTCCATGTTAGTCCCAGCGATTACACAGTTGATACCAGGGACGTTGCCCAACAGAAAATGTACAACACAAAACCCAAAACGTGACACTTGCTCTTATCTTTTTTTTCCTGACTCCCTCAGATAACATTTAGTTGTCTTTTTTTTAAATAAAGTTTTATTATTTCTTTCATCTTTAAATAAATTCTGCTTAATTTATTACGGTAAAAGTGTGTTTGTTCTTTGGTCGCTTGCGTGTGACGTGGTACTGTAAAGCGAAATGATGTCTTGCGAGGCTGGAAACCAAACTTGTAAACTGCCACATCTGAATCACTGGGCACTCCAGGCCAGTTTTAATCTGCATAATGAATGTCAGTTTACTTCAAAACGAGACATTTGTGTCATTTGACATCAACTTTGTGTTCCAACTGTGAAAAAGGGAACAGACTCACCAGATCTTTGGCTAAGGATCCGGCTGTATTGAACCTTGGGTTTCACCAGGTAATACAGATTTAGGAGCCTCTGCTCCCATAACAAGCTTCACTTTGCAGAAAGAGCTCTTTGATTTCACTGCCAAGCCAAAACCCATGTAAAGGACTTGGTAAGTAAAGTTAGAACATTAGCCATTGCATTACCTACAAGTGGGTTAGGGTTAGGGTCCGTTCTTATTTAGTGCCTTTTCAACCCTGTATAGGTTCTACAATGCAATTTTTTTTCTTCTATAATCACAGATAGATGAACCTATCTTGGACAATGTGGGGTTGTGTCTTGCCAAAGGGCACTTGGATGGACTGGGGATTGAAGGACCAACCCCTCTGGTTGGAAAATGGCCAGTCTACCAGCTAAGCCACTGCTGCCCTTAAAAATGGACAAAAAAGGAAAGATAGAATAAACTTGTGTCAAAGCAATATTTCAATAAAGTTTGTAAATTAATAAAGAGTGAGTCAGTATACAGAGTCACAAAGAATTTGCAAGAGTTGGCAGAGGGAACTTTCCAAGCATTGTCTCATATATAGGTCTAAAAAATAAGCAGACATAGTTATTAAACTAAGGGCAATGACCACAAGACAGGAACAGCATCTCTCTATTCATGCATCTTTTGTTGCATGCAGATACGAAGGTTTATGGGGAAAAAAAGTCAGATTCATGTCCATATTCATATGAGGAATAAAGTGCACACAAGCACTAAGTGTTTTTTTGCGAACATTAAGTCATGGAAGATGCAGACGGGTCTTTTCCTAGCACAAGTTAGAATCTGTTATTGTCCATCACGTGAAACATTTTTCCATAATGAGACATTGATACAGTTATCTAATTTTGAAAAGTACACAGACTGAGCTGGTTGTATTAATGTTAATTGATGAAATAAATATGAACAGCTGTATATTAATTTGAAGCTGCAAGACACTGAGGTGCATTTTAGATGCATGTGATTGTTAACAAATGAATGGGTGACAGCTCTAATATATTAGACATGTTGGACAATGGTTGGCAGCATTGCCTAACAACAAGAGAGTTGCTGGCTGGAATTCCTGACATATCTCTGCCCACCGTCCTGAACCTATTCTAGCCGTCACCGGGTGAGAGGCAGAGTACGAGACAAACAACTATCCATGCTTTTTGGGCGGTGGGAGAAAGCCAGAGTACCCGGAGAGAACCCAACACACACGAGGAGAAATTATTGGGCCTCGAGGAACGGGTGATCCACCAGTGGCTTTCACAGCATGAGGCTTGAACATGTATGTCTTTCAGGATCTAATTTGTGTTCGTGCTTGAAAATGTGTTGTGTTACCCATGTTTTTTTTCGTGTTTATGTGGTGTCGTAACTTCCTGGCCAGCAACTGAAGTAGTGTAGTGTGTCTTCACACTGAATTTGACAAGTCAGAAAACACTTTAGCCAGGTTCTCTCATTCTCAGGAGGATGCTTCATCAAAGAGAAAGGTCTTCCTTGTCAGTCCCAGCGCCAGGAGATAGTAACAGGCTGGGCAGTTCATTGTTGTGAGCAAGCCTTGTCTATCAAATGAACCTTGACTGTTTTATGAGATAACCCATTCCTTTTCAATAATTCAATATTTGGCTTATGTTGAAGCAGACTATGTATAGAATGCCATAAAATAATATTTTCTTTTAGCGATTAAAAGAAAAATATGTGGAGGGGGCGTGGTGCATCAGCTGCAGGAGAAAGGTGTGGAAAGAGCTCAGGGAAGCGGCATCAGGTGAGTGATTAGTACATCATCCCTTTTAAAAACAGTAGCGAGCTGGACCTGGGGTGGAGAGGAAGGAGAAAACACCAGAAAGCACATGTGGAATTGGACGCACCAGACCTGGGAGGAGGGATGGGAAGACTCCACATGATTAAGGATTGTGTTAAATAAAATCATTGAACAAGACGACAAAGGCTCGCGTGTCCATTTTGCTGAAAACGAACCCGCAGTGGCTCAGAAACGCCACACCCAGTAATGCCAACACTTCAAACTTGCTCCTGAGGTCAGTTGTGACCTTACAGATTTTACAGAAAGTAGAAAATCTCATTTATGAATAGCAAAGTTAGTCTTGTAATATTAACCAACAATTACACTTTCAATCAATAGATAGAATGTCTGATGAGCTCAGAGTCAGACCGAGTTTAATGCAGCTGCAGGAGACGCTTTCAAAAGCAAGCTGGATCAAACGAGCTCTCCAGGAAAGTTATGCTCTGTGAATACCTTTTTCAAAGTGGAAAATGACATAATGCTGTGGAAGCCCCAAAGGTTAGGGCAACCTTATATGCATTCAGGACACTTGGTGTGGCCTCGAGGACTCTGTTGAGAGTACTTAGAAATGTTTTCAGAGTCAATTTCACATCATCTGGAAGTGTGGCACGATCATTGTTCTTGGGTATCAGTTGCCAGGTGACGAAAAACTGCATCAACAGGTATTATAGTTCCAGTCAGCATAGGCAAGACTTTGACTTTTTCTGGGTCCCAGAATGCACTGCTTTCTGGATGAAGCGAAGCAATTGACTTACAAAACGCGCAATTACGCTCTCCAAAGCTCTGTGCCATTCATCAATGCAGCTGTCTCCTGGTTTTCCGATGCTCTCAGTATCTGTCCAACAAACTTTTTTTCCATGTTTTGATTGACAGTGCGTCTCCTCTTGCTCTGGTGCCTGTCAGTGACCTCTGTGTCTTCAGCATACTCTGTCCACAGCTCAACAAGAGTAGTCCACAATCAGACTGCGCCATCCATTCTCGAGAGTCACACAAAGTGGGACATATGCACTAGTGGTTTCTGTGGTTGCTGCTTTGCTCGGTCCCACCCCATTGCTGGAATAATCCAAGCTGCTGGAAGTGTTGATTCTTGCAGCATGACATCTGCTGAGTGATCATCATCAGATGTGTCTTTCTTGATGTTTCTATTTAGCCACTTTCTTATGTTCATTGTCCACAGGAATCAATGTACACTACTACTTAATTGAAGCTAGCTAATGACTGAGCGCCAAATACCACATTAGCTTAAATAACTTACCCACTCACAAACACACATGCAACATAAAAAAATCTCGAGAGGTCATTTTTCCACAGCTGAAAAAGTACACACAGGAGCTCATTATGATAATTGAGTACTAGTGAAAGAACAATAGTTAGACACTTATATCTTGAAATATATAAATCAAAATAAAAAGCCTAATTCGTGGATGGGAGGGTCTTTCCCCTTGGGCCCCGCCCACAATACCATGCCAGTTTCTCTTTCTGAACTATTTCTAAACTATTTAGAGTTATGAAGCGTACAAAGCTAATCTGGAAGTACCCAGGGTTAAAAATTAAATGCTTAAACATTAACATGCTATGTCCACTTTAATATAATCCTTTTTAGTTATACATTTTATGAGGGACTTCGCAGGATATGTCAAAGTAATGTATCGTCAGACATTGTAAAAGCTTGTAATCAACAGAAAACTGATGACTACAGTAATTATACTTTCTTGTACTTCAAGTGCATCTTTCTTGTGTTAGCAGTTACATTTGTGCTTGTCTGTTTAGACCATCCCCCAGTTAACATAATACTCATTCTCAGAATCAACATTTAAAATGGATTCATTTCAGTTAAACAAATCTATTGACACTCAGGTAAACATCTTGGTAGAAAACTATGAAAATGTGTTTTTTAATTTTTAAAGACTGGATTCTGACCAGGTGGTCATAAAAACTCTGTCTGCAAACATGTTGACAGATTTCAATCATGTAACGTCGTCCTGGCAACTGGCTGCAAAGAAAAAATGTTTGAGGACAAACTAAAAATACAGCATTGTGCATCGTTAAATTCTCCAGTGTCTTTTTCACATTCTTTTTTAATATGCAGTAGTTTCCTTTAGAAAAAAAAACTAAACTATTTTTAAGAGACATTTCACAACATTGTTCTATTTTCTAACCCCACAACAGCAACAGTTGGAAGTTGTAAAACACAACTTGCAAATTACTCTTGAAGTGGCTTCAACTGCATTCCCATAAGAGGAACCCCTCGGTCACTACTGATGATGACCAACGAGCACGTAGAGTTTTCAGATTTTTTTTTTGACAGTGTTCCCATCAAGCTCCATGATTATTTTCTGCAAAGCCTCAAACATGTATCTCAGCTCTAGAGGATAGCTGAGGTTCAACAACATGACCACTGCATGTGGTCTGTTTCCCCAACTCATCCAGAACTGCTCCAGAATGATACAGCTTCCGATTCATCAACAGGCTCTGCACCTTCTTTGCGAATGACCAAACGTTGTCTCCATCATTGCAGCTTCACTGTCTGTTCTTCACAGAAAAAAAGATATGTTATACCACTCCCATTTCAGCTCATATATAAACATTACTGCTATAATTTATTCAATTTGCGTGGTAAAAGATTCTATAATTCTATTGTCTTTTTCTAAGGACCTAACTGGTTGGTTTACAGAAGTTAAAATAAGGACTGGTGAATAACAACTGAATGACATACCATCTCTGGCTCTCCACTCGGGTAAACACACACAGGGCTTTGATGTCGGCCAGACAAAGTAAATGCAAAACTAAAAAAGGAAAATAATTTTCAACAACAGGTAGAGTAGATGTCACAAACATAATCCAACACTTAATGAGACATTTTTTAAAATTTAACTCAGTCTTTATTGACAAATATTAGGAACTTGCATTGTCCATAGGAGCATTAAATAAGAACCTTATTAGAACCTTAAATAATGCTGGTTGAAAGCACAGCACAGGTCAAGCAATATGTTTAATCACATTAATATGTTAAATAAAAGCATTTATGTGGTCCCAGGACACTGTAACTACTTCAGTGGACCTTCTTCCTTCTGAGAGAATGTACTTTACCCCCTCTCCATCTAGACCAGGGGTCGGCAACCTGCGGCTCTTTCATCCTTATGTTGCGGCTCCTCGTGGCTTGGGAAAAAAAATCTAAAAGTATCCAATTGAAGTGTATTTTATTTGTGTTAGTTTGTTTGGTTTTCATTGTAGTTCTAAATTGGAAGATTATTGTGATCTTGTAATATTAAAATAAAATCATATTTTATTATTTTTAGTCGCTCAAAATATGTCACACTCACTGAAAGCCTGTATATGGCCACCAAAACGCTGTGTATTTATGGAGATATTCAACCCAAGGTAGGCCAAGTATGGAGAAATGTAAGAAAAGAAAAATATCTGCAGAAAATACAACATTTAATGATGCCTGCAGATTCATTTGCATTTACCTCTGAGGAGATGGGCTCCAGTAGGCCTGATTTTCATAAGCAACACACTATAGCTGTTTATGCAAAGCGTAAAGGTAAAAAAACAATATCTTCATTTGCGGCTCCCAGTGTTTTCTTTTCCGTGGAAACCGGGTCCAAATTACTCTTTGAGTGTTAAAGGTTGCTGACCCCTGCTTTAGCCTTATCCTTCCTTACATTACCTCTATAGATGTCAAGCATTTGGTGAGGTTTAAAATCTTAAACTGTACAGGTTTGACAGTATTTTTTTCCATTATCATACCTGGGTTATGGGTATCATAATGCTCTTAATCGTTCTTGCCAAACACCCTCATCAGGTTTGAAGAGTGAGCATCCAGCTCAGGGAGGGTTGGGTTGGACAGCAAACTGACTTTTGTGATTCTCTTAAATTTAGCAGTTAGCTTAAATGAAAAACGGGTACACATAAAACAAGTTTGAATATCATAGCATTGAAATGACCAGCGAGTTAAACAATATGAAGACATATTCCAATCAAAGTAAACAAATGCTGTGCATTTATTCACCTACCTCACATACACAGAAGAGAGCCGGCCATCGGCTTTTGAAATCAACAATCAAGGGTGCATCAAGAATAACTGCCTTCTGTGTGCAAATGTCTTCTCCATCAGTGCTGCCACTGTGTCCTCATTGTTCCTTTCCCTTGCTTCTAAGAGAAGGCTCTTTTATTTCAAGCATCTCTGCAGATTCAACAGCTGGGTAGGTGGAGCAGTAGTTTACTTCGGCCTTTCTGGGCTTCTTCACAACATAAGCAGGACTGCTTTTGTCAGCAGGTTTATTTGTGAGGGAATCCAGTTCAACCTCTGGGCATCCGAGCCGCTTGAGCTTCCGTTTGTAGTTGGCAAGTTTGTATTTTAAAGGGATAGTTCGCCTCTTTTGACATGAAGGTGTATGACATCCCATATAAGCAATATCATTTATGAACATTTTCTTACCCCCTGCTGCGTCCTGTCAGCCGAGTTCCAGCCGAGTTTTGGCGCTGACGAAGGTAGTCCGGCTAGTTGGCTGGGGCTAAACAAATAAAGCGTTTTGCTTCTCAAAACAATATGCGTTCAAAAGAGTAATACATTTGCATCACAAAATCGTTTTGCATTAAAAAGTCAGACCTCACATCGCTTGGCGCTATTTTTTGCCTCCCTTGATATCAATGCGTCCAATGTCAACTGTGAAGACCGAGCAGTCCCCTGCTTCCGAGCAGTAAACACCGTAACAGGTGCGGCTATCGCTAGGTGGCTGGAAACAGCCCTACAAACCCCCGCTACCAAGCATCTTCCTCACAAATGCCAGGTCTATCGTCCACAAAACTGACGAACTGGAGTTACTGATGGCAAACAACCGAAACATCCGTACCACCTGACTACACCCACTCGTCCTGGACTCGGCCGTTCATCTAACCGGCCGCTCCATGCACCGCTTCGACAGGTATAAAAGCTCTGGTAAGACTTGACGAGGAGAGCTCTATATTCATGTTCATATGGACTGGTGTACAAGCAGTACGGTCATACACACACACTGCTCTCCCGATCTGGAAGTAATGACTGTACAGTTTAGACCCTTTTACATGCCACAATGGTGATCATTGTTGCTGTGTGTATTCCACCAGATGCTAATGTTAGCATAGCGCTCTCCCAGCTTTACGCCACCATTAACAAACAAATGCAGGCTCATCCAGAGGGAGCTTTCATTGTTGCTGGGGACTTTAACCAAGCTTGCCTTAAGACTGTTCTCCCTAACTTTGTACAGTACATACAGTGCTCCACCAGAGGCAAGAACACATTAGACCAGTGGTTCCCAATTGCAGGGAGAGTGTGCGGGTGGAATGAATCAATCAATCAATAAATGACACTGCTAGCATAACATGGGCAAGTTTTTGATGGGGCTCCCATGTTAACGCAAAGCAGAGGATGAAGCATTGACAAATGTGCTTTCAAAGCAATTTCCTTCCATGGCAAAGAAAAGAAGATATGATGACACGTATCTTGTTTTTGGCTTCACCTGTACAACGGTGGGTAATGAGGAGAGACCGCAGTGTGTTGTCTGTCTTACCGAATAAGCTAAGACGCCACTTCGAGACAAAACATCCAGAGCACAAAGACAAGCCAGTTGAGTTTTTCAGACAAAAACTCATAAACTGCCGTGCTCAACAGTCATTGTAGACTAAAGCTGCATCCGTGCCGGCTAATGCTCAACTCGCCTCATATAAAGTTGCCCTCCAAATGGCGCAGTGTAAAATGATGCACACAATAGCGGGGGAATTAATACTTCCATGTGCTATGGACATGGTTTCAACTATGCTTGCAGCCAACAAACTAAGGGCTAGTCTTCTGTCCAGCAACACCATCGCCAGATGCCTTTATGACATGCCAAAGGACATAGAGGAGCAGCTTACTGATGAGGTGCGTGACAGCTGCTTTTCCCTGCAGATGGATGAAGCCACTGAGAGTAACAAAGACTGTTTATTGATAACTTATCAATACTTGGTTATTCCAACCTGAAGCACCCCTCCCTCACTGGGGAAAGTTAGACCATCTCTCACTGCTCCTGGTCCCTGCACACACCCCCCTTCAGAAAGAAATCCAAATCTGTCACAAAAAAATGTTAAAATCTGGCCTGAAGGAGCACTCTCCCAGCTTCAAGATTGCTTTGAGTGCACTGAGTGGAGCATATTTGAATGTCTTGACCTACAGGAGCACACAAATACTCTCTGTCTCTGAACACACGCTCTCTTCGAATTGCACCATTTGCAAAGTCTTCTAATTCTGCTAAAGCAGCCATTGTTTTTAATGGTATGCACCACTTTGTCCATGCTTTTATATCCACTCGTGTTATTGCAGACACATGGGTGTGTTAATTGTTCATCAGTGTTAACTGTTCATGTGTCTCAGATGTGCACATCACTCAGTCTGAGGACTAATTGTTTTCACATTTATTTATTATAACAGTTTCCCAACATCACCTCTAAGTGTCGCCAAAGAATCAACAGCTGTAGAACAGCTGTGTGCATGCAAGCCATGAAGTTGGCGTAAGGCACCGCACATTTCCAAGGTCATTTCAAGGTCACTCTTGATGCATCTGAACTTTGCAGTTAAAAAGAGCGTATGCCAAGGTTTTTGTACCCTTTGTACATGAGCCCCAGGTGAGGCAGGTGCTGAAGACCGTGAACACCAGGTAAGCAGCTGGACCGGATGTTGTACTCAGAAAAGTACTCTGAGCCTGTGCTGACCAGTTAGTGGGAGTCCTGATCAGGTTGTTCAACCTCTCACTGTCATAGGCTACCATCACCCAGTGCCTGAAATCAGCTACCATCATCCTTGTCCCAAAGACTCCTACCCCAAAGTGTCCCAATGACTACAGACCTATTGCCTTAACATCGGTTGTCATGAAATGCTTTGAGAGGCTCATCCTGCACCACATAAAAGCCTTTCTCCCCTCAAACCTGGATCCACATCAGTTCGCCTACAGAGACAGCAGATCAACGGAGGACGCCATCGCTACAGCTTTTCACACAGCATTCAGCCTCCTCGAAATTTCCGATTCTTAGATGCATCGTTATTCAGACGTGGACGATTGTGAATCGATTCTCAAACGTCCAAATTTCGATTATTTAAATAAAGTAATATGGACGGCTCTAAAATGCGAAACTAATAAGGGCGGTACGGGTTATCTCCGGGACACTATGGGGGAGTGTACCAGGAGCGGACACGCTGCACGGAGGAAAACAAACATGGCTGACCAAGGTGGCTACCCACCTCGCCGTGAGATCCGAACAACTCCTTCTAATTGAAAAGCAGACGTGTGGAAACACTTCGGCTTCTACAACGTCGGTGGCGGAAGCGAAGTGGACAAGAGCCACGTTATTATGACGTTTTAAAGGTGTAGTGCAGGGAAATGTGATCCTCAGTGAACAAGTTGTGTTTTATTTTGAAAATGAAACGGATGTTCTGTTTCTGAGCGCGACTTCCTGTCCCGCACATCTGCTCTGTGCTGCTGCGTTCATAGACATATATGTCTATGGCTGTGTTGTGGCAAAAATAGAAGCTCTATATCTGCTGTGGAGGCTCCAGATCGCCGCAGCTGTGATGGAGCCAGTGGCAGCACAGTCATTGATTAGAAATTAAATGTATCAGCTCTGCTGCCGTGCTGGAGCACAGACGCAACACACACGCATCTGGTGGAATTTAGGGGTTAACTCAATTCCACCAGACGTAACTTTCCAGTTTGCACGCATTTCCATTAGTCTAATATTCAAGGTACACACAAGAAACTTGTGCTAAAGAAAAAAAAAATGGACCAGACCATGTCATTGGGGTAATCAGGTGGGAACCTCCTTTCATCAGTGTTTCGTCTAGTTGGGCCCACAACACCTCCAAGAGGCTAGACAATGACCACTGGCATCCCAGAGTCACCCCCCTAATGCCAGCCATCACTGCTCCTCACACCACAACAAACATTTTTTTTTTTTTTCCACAGCCAAAAGCTACCTCAGCCTCTGACCAACTGCACACCAGTCACAGCGTGGTGGGGATGCAAACCCTGGTTCGGGTAGGGGGAGAAATAAAAAGAGGTAAAGATAAGTAGGAATGGGATTCAAACCCTGGTTCGGGTAGGGGGTAATGAAAATAAAGAGGGTGCCAGAGGTGGAGGAAGGACAAGACACACTAGCAGATTCAGCAGACAAACTAAACAGTCCTATAATCACTAAAAATGCCAGCAAAAACAAAGCCAACTCACCCAAAATGGCCGCCTGGTTTCAAAAGGCTCACATGGGCCACACCCTCCACTTAAATATCTTGAACTTCTTCTTTGCTTTTTCCAAAAGTTTGTTTACCCTAAGTGCTCCCCCTGCTGGGCCCCCAGCTGCTATTGCTTCTTCTAATCCAAATCCACTGACTGGACTTTACTGCCTCATCTGATACTTCCTTCACTATTTTCCTCACAATCTGTCCACTTACACCCAGCTCCCTCAACAATGAGACAACAGAGTTAGCAACAAATCCTCTACATCCTACTTCCACTGGACAGATTCTAACCTTCCATCCTCGCTGCTCTGCTGCTGCCCCCAACTCCACATACCTAAGCTTTTTCCTTTCATATGCTTCTGCTCCTAATTCCTCCCAAGGAACAGTCAGCTCTATGAAATAGACATTCTACTCCTAGACCACAAGACTATATTAGTTCTTAGATTTGTAGAGGCTATCTCCTGGGGAACAACAAGCTTATTTCCTAAATCTACCTGCATCTCCCAATCACTAGCATCCTCCAAGCTGCCGTGCCTCCTTATCGTCTTATTAACTTTCTCCCCCTCTTGAACAAACTGAATTGCCACTCTCTTCACCTTAGACCCTCCTAAGTTTACCTGCCTTCTTTTATCTTCAATACCTGCAGCTAAGCTTCTTAATACTTGGTCATGTCGCCATGTATACCGGCCTTGTGACAGACTAACCTTACAACCTGACAAAATAAGCCTTAGAGTTCCAGTACCTGAACATAACAAACATAACGGGTCTCCATTTACCCAGACTTTTAGGTTCTGGGGAGTTGGCAATACATCATATGTTGCCCCTATCAAAAATCTAATACTCCTTTCGTCCATACTCCACAGTTCTTTCCAACTAAGCTTTTTCTTTTCTACACCTTCCCAATTCATCCACCGTCCCTGCTTAGCTTGAGCCACTGCCTTTGCACCCCTTAACATTTCCTCCTGTCTACGAACCTGCTCAACAACTAGCTTTCTCTTCTCCTTGGGACCTGCTCTACTCCACACAGGTTTGCCTGGGCCAAGCCCCAAGCCTCCCCGGCCTATTTGCACATTACCCACAATCTCTGCATGTCTAAGAGTTGCTTCTACCTCCTGAGCTGCCATTCTTGGTTTCCACTTCCTCCCCTTGGTTGTGTTTGGAACCACCTTACTAACTACCACATCTTTACTCCCAGATAACAGGAGCTCTGTCCTAACTTTAGTACATTTAAACTCCTCTACTAGATTAGATACTGGGAGCTGGAGTATGCCTTTCCCATTAAGTGCCACAGTACTTAAGCATCTAGGAACACCTAGCCACTTCCTAATATAAAAACTAACTAATCTTTCTATTTTTTCTACAACAGATAATGGAATCTCATATACAGACTGTGGCCACATCAACCTAGGAAACAATCCAAACTGCAGACACCACAGCTTCAACTTTCCTGGAAGCTGTGATTTATCTATTCTATCCAGTCCCTCAGCAACATCTTTCCGAAACTGCACTGCCTGCTCTCCATCATTCATGTCTGCCTGGTACCACCTGCCTAAACTCTTTACTGCTTTTTCTCTAATTATTGGAATGTTTTCTATTACAAACTTTCTATCACTTAATTTCCCTCTACTTATTGAGATACTTCTAGACTTAGTAGGTTTGATTTTCATCCCAGCCCACTTTAGATTTTTATTAAGTCTCTCAAGTATTCTCTTCATACATGGCACTGTTGTAGTCACCAACATCATATCATCCATGTATGCTCTAATTGGTGTAAGGCGCATGTCATCCTGACGTCTCTCTCCACCTACAACCCACTTGGAATCTCTAATAATTATCTCCATCGCCATTGTAAATGCTAATGGAGAAATCGTACATCCTGCCATAATGCCTATTTCTAGCCTCTGCCAACCTGTTGAGGTAGAAAGACACACCTTAAATTCAATTCAATTCAATTCAATTCATTTTTATTTATATAGCGCCAAATACAACAAATGTCATCTCAAGGCACTGAATGATCCACTCCCACATATAATCTCGGCGACACCGCCCTGTGATCAAAACGATGGTGGATAATTGCTCAAAGCTTGATGACACACAGTGGGATGGGGCACAGAGATGGAAAGCCACCTGATTTAGAACTCCCCAAATATGGAGACATAGAAGTGAGCGGAGCCACTCTGCCACACTAAGATTCATCAACAGGTTAAATTAACTGCATCAGCAGCAGAACCACCATATAACTAAAGGCCAGATAACTGACCAGGTGCCCATCTGAAGTTCTGGCAGGCGTGCCCATCATACCATTTGATGGTGAAACAATCACATGATCTTTATCCACCTGTGCACACCTTGAGTATTTTCTTTTTTTAATTAGCTTTTGAATTTAGTTAGCTTTCTTTTTTTTTAAGCTAGCTTTTTAGATCTCTGATTAGTTATATCAGGGGGAATATGTGGGAGGGAGCAGTGCCTTACCACTGCTCCCACACTCACAGTCGGATTCAGACCTCGAGATAACTCGGTTGAAAGTCACACTAAACGTGCTCGTGGACGGTGAAGCACGTGGTGAATTGGACTTTGCATTCTGCGCATGCTCCAGATGTTTTCCCGGGGTTGTGACCCGGAAGTCAAAGGAGACGATATTCCTGTTGTTGTCGCCGTCGGAAAGAAACAAACAACGCGATGGAGAATGCTCCGTTGTGCATCGAGTTTGTGCAACAAGCAGCTCATCACAGACCAAATGTAGAGGGACGTAGCTTCATCTGGCTCTGCGTTCTCCATCTTTCTCGAATGCCTGAATTTGTTGTTGTTGTTGGTAGTGCAGAGGTCAACAGGATGTGGCTCTATTAGCAATAGTTGAATGGGTACAGCGCCACCTATCGTACCGAGGTATGACACGCTTTGTGCGAATGATTCCATTTATTCACTGCCATATGTACTTGGATAATTGCCCTTGTTCAAATAAGGAGCTTAACCCAACTATAGCTATAATCAAATTAATCTCATCATGTAGACCCACTGAGTGTTTGCACGTGAGTGTTTTTCTCCAAGTGTTGAAGGCTCAGGTGGAGAACAGAGTACAGCAGTTTGGGCGGTAAATAAACTGTAATGTGTCGACCATTACATTTTGGAGACCATGTGCTGCTTTATCAGCCTCTTGAAGCGTTACGTCATGATGGGAGTGAGAGCTACGAGGCAACAGTCATTTAGGCAGGTTATTGTGTGTTTTTTGGCACTGGTGGTGGTAGTTTTAGAGCATGATGGAACAATTTCTTGGTTCAGAGAGATGTTGAGAAATGTCCGCCAGTACATGGCTAGCTGGTCTGCATACTCCCTGAGCACCTGTCCAGGTATAATGTCAGGCCTTGCTGAGTCCAAAGTCTCAAACCTGCCAAAGTCGTTGTTAAGGTAAATGATGTGGTCTGTATCATCCTTTCAGGGTTCTTTCTGGGATTCCTTGTTGTTAGTTATGGCTTCATGCCCTGCCACAAGGTCCTGGTATTGGAGGGATCATTGAAGAACTCCTACATTTTATGATCAAGGCAAGGCAAGGCAATTTTATTTATAGAGGACAATTCGTACACAAGGTAATTCAAAGTGCTTAATAGGCATCATAGGCACGCTTCCTATGGCTTTGTTCAAGTTGGCTTGATTTATTCTGTCAGCCAGGAAACTAGATTTTCCTCTGAATGTCCATGGCTTCCTTTCCAGGTAGCCACACCCCAGCTTCACTCAGACCCCCTGAGACTGAAATCCTTCTCTTTCCTGACAGAACTCTGAGGACAGATGTCACATAACAACTCTCTCTGCAGCCCCTTCCCCCTCCGGACTCCGGGAAGGACGTCCATCGTACTCAAAGTCGTCCTCCACGTTGTCAAAATCTGATAAATATCCTGCCATGTTGCACAAAACTAGCAGTAGCAAACTCCGTGTGAAGTTAGTGGACTCTCATAGAGCACGGAGTAAATAAGCTGTGCTGCAGCAGCGCGCGTCGATGAAGTCATCCCACGAGACGAGTGTGTAGAAAGCTTCCTATAAGCCCCCCGGTAGCCCCGGATAAAAACAACATGGCAGCTATGAGCTAACAGTGCAATAGTACGCGTTCATTCATTCATTTGACTTAAAGTATTGGTGAAATAAAGTCAGAAACAACGTCAGATTCAACAAACGCTCTTAATTTTGGAAAAAGTGTGTAAACGACCTGCGAAAATGATGAATGCCACCCGTGCGTATTTAAGTGCACGTGCACGAGGATAGTAAATTTGCATACTCCACGCCCAAAATGATACCATATAAGGCTGTGCTTCCTCTCTCCTGTGCCAGGAAGTGTTGAGTCATGAGAATGGCATCAAGGCGCAAAAAGAATAACTATAGGGGCTCTGAGACTGAAGTTCTGCTTTCAGAGATCCAAAAAGGAAAATCTGTCATTTTTAGCAGTGTCAGCAGTGGAATTACAGGACCTGCTAAAGCCAAGAAATGGAAAGCAATTAGGAGTGCTGTTAATTTCGTGTCACCTGTAGTTCGTAATGTCACCGAAATAAAAAATAAATGGTTTGATATGAAAATGGCTTAAAAAAAATCCGTCTCGCCATGGGCAGGCGCTCGATGACTGCAACTAAAGCCGTGCAATAAGTTGTTGCCTCATCATGATGGCTCTTTGATGGGGCGGTCCATGAGGGGGGGTCTTCTGGCACCACACCTTCTGGTCTGCCTGGGCTGGTTCAGGTAGTAGGAGACCCTCGTTCATGGCAATATTGTGCAAATCTGGCATGCCTTCTCCCCCCCCCCCCCCCCCCGCGCTGTATGGAGACACCCCCACCTGGCCTTCAGCTCAGTGCGCTCCACAACAGCACGGCTGCTTTGATCCGTATATGTGTGCAGTCTATTGCTCCGATTATGTTTGGCAGTCCAGCCACGGCATGAAAGTTCCTCTTAATTTGTACTTGTTGGACAGCGGTGTATGGGAATCTGATGTACCATGGGTGATAAACTGATGAGAGCTTTGATGACCAAGGGGAGCGCACGACTCACAGAGGACTGGGACACCCCCGATCTGTCTCCAATCGTCCTCTGAAAGGTTCCAGTGGCCAAAAATCCAAGGGTGGTGAGGACCTGGAGGTGTGGTGGAATTGGGTTTGATCGGCGTGTTTCTCTCTGGAGCTGTGGCTCTAGCAAGCTGCATATTTGCAGCAGCAAAGTCCTTGGCAATCTAAATCGCGATGTCAGTCATTTGTCTGTCAACACGGTCTCGGAGCACACGTGTGCTAAGGCATCCGAAAGTAGAAAGTCAGCCGCTGGTTACACTTCCCATTGACCTTGTTATATACAGATTCAAATTAACCTTCAATTAGTGCATAATTTAAGCCAAACAGAATAATGTCAGCATCATTATGGGGTATAATATATATATTTATTTATGTTTGCTTCAAAGTAATTAAATATACAATCTATTAGTCAAGCAAACTTGATTGGAATAACAGCGGACTATTTTACGAAACTCCTACGACAGGTCTGGATCACTCGTAAATTCTGTTCGTACCTGAAAGAAAACTTTAAATACGAAAAGATTGGTGAATGCGCAAATTCTCTTAAATCACTCGTACGCATGACTTAAGAACAAATCTGTGCGTACGAACGGTTGTTGCACGAGGCCCATTGTACTCTTGACAGGAGTGCACACAATGAAAAAATGGGTGAGAGGCATATGGAGAGGGGGAGAGTGAAGCTGGAACACCAGCACCAGCCAGTTCACAGCAGCTTGTTGGCTATTAAATGACTGAGGGTTGAGTTCATGGAGCTCATAATTTGTGTGGATGATTTAATGTCATAGGAGGTTTGATATCAGGCCTTTATAAGGAACTGTGGATCTTTGGCAAGCAATTACTGTCTGTATTTACATTCAAAATTTACATTTAAAACGTCATTTTACTGCGTACTTCTCCCTGCCACACAGACAAACACACACATGCAAATATGACTGAACAGCTTAGAACAGCATTTTTATCTTGCAATCGGTATACAACCATAAGCCTATGCACCAGGCGTGCATATATCTATCTATCTATCTGCATTAAAAACAGTCATTATTCTGTCATGGTAATCTCCACTAGGCATAGGAACACTTTCAGAAATCATTGTTTGTGAACACAGTTCTCCATGCCAACAACAAAAGCAGGTTAAAGCTTTATTGTGCAAAGGAGAAGCCATATGTGAACTTGATCAAGAAACGCAGCCCTGACCGAAATTCATATGAAAAAGGATTGAGACAAAGTGGAAAGTTGTTCTATGGTCACATGTATTAAAGTTTGAAAGCCTTTTTGGAAATATGGTCACAGCATCCTTCAGAGAAAGGAGTAAAAGAGAGACTATCCAGCTCATTTTTAGTACTCAGTTCAAAAACCTGTATCTCTGATGGTATGTATGGGGTATATATAGGGGTGCATTAGTGCCTATGGAAATGGAAACTTGCACATCTAGAAAGGCTCCAACAATGCTGAAAGGTATATGCAGATTTAGAGAAACATATGCTTCCGTTCATGGGCCTTTTTCAGAGAAGGCCTTGTGTATTTCAGCAAGACAATGCTAAACCCCAGACTGCATTTATTAAAGTGTGGCTTTGTAGAGAAAGAGTCCAGGTGCTGGACTGACCTGCCTGGAGTGCAGACCAGATAACTTTTGGTGAATCACAGAAACACAAAGTACAACAAAGAAGATCCAAGATTGTTGAGCAGCTAGAATCTTATATCAGACAAGAATGGGACAGTGTTTCTCCACTAATGGCCCAGCAACTTGTTTTCTCAATTTATATTTACAGACTGTTCTTAAAAGAGGTGGGGTCCCAGTGGTGGACACATGCAGTTGGTTAGAGTACAATTAAAGTATTTTGATCATTTTTTTGTTTTTTTGGCTTTTCCCCTACAGTCTCAGCCCCAGGTTGCTCTGGGGCAGTTTCAGGCCTGGGAATGTACAAAACAAAAGTCACTTTTACGGTTAAATTAATTATAAAATTTGCTTTAATGGAGTAGGCTGCAGGTTGCAGTGACTCCGATGATGTGTGTATTTTTGTGATTTGTACTGAGATGTCTTTCTGGAGGGAGGGATTTTTGGGGGATTTTTCTGCAAGCTTTGCTGCTTGGATGAGTCTCCTTGTGTTTTTGACACTTTTCAACATCTGCTTTGATGAGTTGCCATGCCAATTTAAGATCTATTTGCCAACGGCAGCAGCTAAATAAGTTTTCCAACTGTCAACTAAAGCCCAAAAAACTCCCCCAGCAAAGCCCTGATGGTTTGAAGAAGAAATTCTGAGGATGTTGGGCAGGAGCAACATGGAGAAACCGGTGGAAAAAGTACAGGCCAGGTCTTCCTTTGATACTGAAGGGGAATGTCAGATTGTTCGCAAACAAAATGGATGACTTTGAAGTGATCAGGAGAAAAGAAAAAAATGTAGAGAATGCAATATTTTATGTTTCACTGAGACATGGCTGCAACATCTCTTTATTGATATGAGCTGACAAAAACATTAGAAGCAGTTAGAAGCATTAGAAGCAGTGGTAAAAAAAAAAAAAGGTGGTGGCATCGTAGTGCTTGTTGACAACAGATGGAGTAACCCTGGACCCATCTCAAGGCACTTTAAATTATACAGTTATTATACAGCCAATTAGAGTCCAATTCATCGTACTCAATATCCAATCAAATCAAATTCATTAAATTAAAAATTAGTAATTTATATATACAGAGCCATTTCAAAACCAATATCCCAGCAAAGGAAGCTGTCAGGGACCAAGCAGTAAGGCAACAAAGACACAGGAGTTTTTGTTCAAAACTGGGTTTTTATTTACCCCAAAAAATATTAAAAGTGTTGGCAAATCAAAAGTCCAACTAAACAGGAGAATAAAAGAGGTCAACCTAATGTAACTATATGCAAACAGACTAAAAAACAAAGAAACTCAAAAAAATGAATGAACATAACACAACTAACTGACCTACCAGACACATAAGGGGAACTTAAATACTGGTTAAGCTAAACCATGTAGAACACAAAGGGGAAACAAAATGGCTGCTAAATTCTAAACAAACAGAAGACACACAAAATAAACCCCAAACACCCCTATGACCATGCAGCAAATGGATCTGTCCAAAAAGGCTTGCAGCAGCATATTAGACTCCTCAGCCCTTGACGACGCCCTTAGTTCCACCAGGAGGGAGAAGTTTAATCATAGATAACTCGAAAGAAAGAGAAGAGTAGGAATACAACATAAACAGAATTTGATCTTACAGTGTTGGCATGTGTGCACTCCATAACACCACTACAAGGTGAGAAAATACACAAATTTGGTAAAGAAATAATGTGTGAATTAGTGTGTCTAAATGTTTGGAATAGTGACTGAAATGTAAATTAAAGTGGAAATACACTGGTGGTGAGGTGTGGATATTACCATGTGTAGCAGGCCATCACAAAAACCAACAGATTGCACCGGAACTTCTCTTTGGTCCAATCCTGAACATGCATGAGGTCATTATGGAGAGGAACGACTCCCTTTTAACAGGAAGAAACCTCTGGCAGAACCAGACTCAGGAAGGGTGGCCATCCGCCTCCACCAGCTGGGGTTTGAGAAGACAGAAAAGAGGGGACAACAAACACCAGGCGTGAGGTCCGTTTCACAAAACAGGTTTAGTGAAAACTGTCATCAGAACTCTGGCTGCAGCATCTTGGATCAGCTGGAGGGTTTTCAGAGAACATGTGGGACAGCCCAACAATGAATTACAGCAGTCCAATCTTGAAGTAACAAACCACTGGTGTAGCCAGGAAAAAGACATTCGGTGTGCACCAGCAAATACTGGGTGTGCCAAATTTATTTTCAACAGAGTGTTACACCTCCACAAACAGTCAAAAGAATGTATCTCTGGAATACAACATTATTAGCAAAAAACATATCCACACGTGTGCGTTCTCATCAGTAATAGTCAGCAGAAGTTCACAGCAGGTCTAAACATTCACACATGTGACGTGCTCTCAAACAAATCAACAACAATGAAATTCAAAAAGCGCACTTTGTGCTCTCAAAAAAACAGCAAAAACATAACAGACACACACACAGACATTGTGTTCCCAATGAGATGAAGATAGTGAAATATAACACACTCATGTGCGTACCGATGCACTCTCACAGAGCCATAACCTATCCACATTACGCATGATCAACAAAGCTATTTAACCATCTGAACACAATTATTGGGCTTAGCAGCAGAGTAAAAGACACAACGATATTGCTGCTTACCTGTGCCCACTGCGCAGCTCTCAATTTAAAGGGCAAGACGGCGTGACTTGGCCTTGAACGCATTTATTATTTCATCAGAAATAACGCTACGCCAGGTTGCCAGGGTGCAGGTGTCGCAACGCATCGTCTCACGTTAATTGTTTGGCACACCCGTGGCTACGCCATTGTAACAAATGCATGGAGCAGTTTTTCTGCATCACTCTGAGACAAGGTGTTCCTGATTTCAACAATATTACGAAGGTGAAAGAAGGCAGTCCTAGAAACCTGTTTTATGTGTGTCCAATGATAAATTCTGGTCAAAAATAACTCCAAGGTTCCTCACTAGTACGAGAAGCCAAAGAAATGCCATCTAGAGTAACTATATAGCTAGATAGTTCTTTCCCTGAAGTGCTCTCGTTCCAAGGTAACAATTTCAGTTTTGTCTGAATTTAGAAGCAGAAAGTTATGAGTCATCCAGGTCTTTCTGTCTTTAAGACATGCTTGTAGTCTGACCAACCTATTGGGTTCATCTGGTTTTATAGATAAGTACAACTGAGTATCATCAGCATAGCAATGGAAATGTATCCCATGCTGTCGAATAATATGACCCAATGGAAGCATATATGGAGTGAAAAGAATTGGTCCAAGCACAGAACCCTGAGGAACTCCATGACATATTCTGGTGTGTGAGGAAGATTCTTCATTTACAAGAACAAACTGAAATCTATCTGATAAATATGACTTAAACCAGCCTAATGCAGTTCCTTTAATCCCAATAACATGTTCAAGTCTCTGTAACAGAATGCTGTGATCGATATTAAATGCAGCACTGAAATCCAACAGGACCACAAGTCCACTGTCAAAGGCTTAGAGGAGATTATTGGTAACTTGGTAACTGGAAGTTCTTGTGTTTCAAATACATGGGCCAGACGTGGCCATCAAACAGGCCAGGGGGGTCAGGCACCAGGTAGTTCCTTGAGCTGACGCTTTGCGGTAAGATGTATTGCATCACTTCCTGTTACCTTGTTTGTGTCCTGTGGAATTTCTTGCTCCTCTTGGACCACTAATAATCACTTTATTTCTACCTATAACTTACACAATTTTGCATAGTTAACTTTATAGCATCCCGTTCTGTTCTAACACACTCCTACAGATCTTTAGTCTTTATTTTCACTTTTAGTGGTATGTCTGGTTCTCTAGCTTAGCTCAAGCTAGTAAAAAAATCAGCAAAATCAGCTTAGATTAACATTATAATTGTACAACATTTTTAGCAATAGAACAGTAAACTAGTAATGAATTTGAACGTAAATGTCAGGGTGGGGTGGAGAGGTAGGACACGGATGCAGACTTTCAAAAGAAAACTGGGTTTATTTTCACAAAAAACAAAGGACAAAACAAAAGTGCGGCAGAGCCGGATGACAAAAACCTAAACTGAGGAATAAATACTTAATACAAAACAAAACTCTTGACAAGGCATGGATAAATACTTAACTTGGTGGGACAACGTGGCATGGCATGAGGGATATCACAGGTGAGTAGGTAACGTGGGTAGGAACGAAAGGATCTGACAAAAAGACCGGGGAGACTGGAAACTAAATAGGGACCTGGGAGTGATTAGTGACTGGGTGCAGCTGGTGGGGAATGAACAGGGGACATGAGTGAAGCTAATGAACTGAACATGGAAGTGAGGGGAAAACAATGGCAAAACTAAAAACAAGAACTCAAAACCAAGACCTGAAACATAAAACTAAAAACATGGCAGAGTCCCGTAGGCGTGACAGTAAAGCTGTCATGCCACTATAGCTTCCCCTCTTTTCAGTCCTTTTCCAGCTCTACACACCTGAGCTTTCGCACAACGAGTGCTCACAGCTTGTTCTGCACATTCTCAGTCTCTGAGCTGCAGATGAGAACCTTCGAGAAACATTTTCATGTTACAAAATAATAGTTCCGGTTTTCTTACTTCAAAATAAAAGCCTGTCATTCAGAAACTGACAGGACCACCACTATCACTAAAGGAGGCAGAGGAGTAACTAAACATCTGACACACGGAGCAGGTGAAAGCAGGAGATGGAGGGAGAGAACTGGTAGCCATGCTAAGCTAGAGAACCAGACACATGCTAGAAGAGTGAAAATAAACACCAAAGATCTGTAGGAGTGAGTGTTAGAATAGAACAAGTACATAATAGAGTTAACTTTGCAAAAAAGTGTAACTTTTTGTGTCTATTTTTAATAGTCCAAGAGAAGCAAGAAGTTCCACACACCACAAACAAGGTAACAGGAAGTGATGCAATGCGTCTTACCACAAAGCATCAGTATCCAACATGATAAGCACCAACTATAAACCAATTTTTAAGTGACAACCTGTCACAGTACAGACTTTAAAAAGATGGTCTCAGGAGGCAGCATATGAACTGCAGGAATGCTCTCCACAGACTGGAATGCACTCTGCGGGCCACTTGGAGATGATATCAACGCCACGACTGAGTTTTTGACAGACTACATTCATTTCTGTGTGGAGAATATAATCACTATAATATTCCAACAAAAACTGTGAGGTGCTTCCCCAATAACAAACTCTGGATCGCCATCAAAAAGAAAACCCTTCAGGGAGGATGACAAGAGTTATTGAGGACAAGCGTGAAATATTTCACTTCAAGGTGAAAGATGATCAAAATTAGGGAAGTCTGGACAGAGCCAATGACCTGAACATATATTTCAATAGATTCAGCTCAGATTACCACTTAGCATGCTCCTCCCCTGTGTAGCGTTATCGGGCAATTATATATATCAAATATAAGGATTTATCTTAAACCTCGAATTAAGGGCACCACCTACCGTTATCTTAACTTTACGTTACAGTCAGGTAGGAAAACTGTTAAAATCTTACGATCCTGGTATGTTAAATTAATAATCAGTTAATAATCAATTAATAATCAGTCTCATATCTCGCTACTTTCGTGAAGTTCTCGTTTGGTTGGACAGACATTACGTAAAGAAAGCATACGACACAATCTGTGATTATAACATATATATAGATATATGAACTATTTATTAAAATGATGTGACCAAAACATGAACCTTTAAAACAAACAGGAGATGCATTGAATATGGGTGATTATATAAAACACTTAGTGAATGGAAAATAAAATATGGGGAATGGGGAGATACTGGATGTATTCAAATAGTTTAGGTTGGCTGACTATTTGACGCTAAATACTGACATTTCGGATTAATGTATCATTCTGTGAAAGCCTCGAGACATCCATCAAACCCACTTTAAGGTGAAAACGGGTCGGTCTTACTGTGCTGAAGTTCTGCTTAGTCAGCTCGGAACACGGCAGCGGCCACGCGGGGTCCGAGGGGATTTCTCTTCCGCTCTCTGGGCCTTCCTGGTTGTGGTGGCTGACTTTAGCGGACTTCTCAGTTGCTTTTTTCACTGGGAAACGGGAACGATGGTGCCGAGGGCTGTGGTTAGATGATCAAATCCTCCGAGTGTCAGTGGGTCCGTTGCTTCTCTGATGAAGTGAACTTAAGTTCACAGAAGATTAATGAAAGGTTGCTTGGAGTTGGCTTCTTGGTAGGAAAACTTCATTCTGTTCTTATCTTTGTTCGGGTCTTTCTTTCTCGTCTCCGGGGTCTCACTGGGTTCTGGAGGGCTTCCTTCCGGTCGTCCTCTGCATCGCTCATCCTCACGTCCTTCCGCTCTCTCCTGAGATTATGGGAAAACTCCCAAACTCTGGTGAGCTCTTCTCTCCTTCTCAAACCATCTCCAACTCTCTCTGAGCAACTGTTCTCTGCTCAAATCTCCTTCTGAAACTCTGGGTTGAAACTCTTCTGGAACAAGTGGCATGAAGCCAGAAACAAGACAAGAAGCCAGAAGCGAGAACAAGAAAAAGAAGCGAGATTTTTTCGCGGGCTCCGGGTTTTGACTCTCGGAGGCGGGGCGTGACGTAAGCTTACACTACTCTTTCAGCCAATGATATGCCTGAACTGTGGTGAATGTCTGCCTGGGTGTCTGTGTAAGATGATCTGTTTTGCGTGGGGATTTCTGGATGAGACAAAGAAACTCTTATTTCTCCATTACTCCGTCTCATAGAACATTTGTCTCGGTGATTCTGAAAACACCACATCTTGTTAAGATATGCAGATTAAAGATATAACATAGACTTGCAATATAAAGACATCAAAATAACACACAACGTAATTGATGATTATGACTTTCAAAATTCAGATGAATATCTATGAAATCGTGACATATGAATAGTGAACCACACAATGTTAATTTTCTGTGTTAACAATGGGGATACCAAACAAATACCAAATAGATACCGAAGGGACATCGTTAGAAGTTAATAGTTGCATATATCTTGTCCATTTTACTGAGTCCTCGGGGATTTAAATGTTCAACTAATCAACACTGCAGACCACTAGGGGGCAATGTGGTTCCATCAGGCAGGTTGGGCATTTTCCACCAAAATCAGTTCTTTGTCAATATTTAAGCCAGAATCGTACAAATTGTCTCTATATGCGTCTTGTGATCAAGCTGGAAACCTGAAAGAAATTGTATACGGTTATCAAACACATTTAATATAGTTTTAAGGTTCGACTAAAAGTGAGTCTTAGTGAAGTCTTCTCAGTTCGTGTGTAGCCATCTGGTCGGTCTCTGGTGGAAAAAGGGTGTTAAAATGTCACTTCGATTCATGGTGAAGATAAGATAGTGAGGTCTCCCACATTTCCAACAGAGAGATCCTTTGTTCATTCGAGTTTTCCAATTTTTATGGCAAGTGTCTGTTGCTTATTTTTCACTCCCAAAAGCTCTTAAGGGTGTTGTAAATTAGGCAGTTTCTGTCTCTTTTTCCTTTGTGGAAAGAAAATGGAGATCTGGTTTATATCCACATACGTAAACATCCCCCACAGGAATGTTGGTTTTGTCAAAGTTTGAAAAACTCTTAATCCACACGGCACTGTGACTGCTACATTCCCCCATTCGAATCGGATCTGAACTCGTGGCTGATCCGAATCGCAGGTGAAGAAGTCCAGTGTGTCCGAGTCTGGTGGTTGCTAGGACTCTCAAGAGGGTTATGGTGGGTGTCTCGAGACAGCCTAATACAATTCTGACACAACAATGGCTATAAATGTAATTTGGTTAAGCTTACTTAACCTACGTAGTAAATGTCTAATAACTAAAGATAATATTCATAAGTAAAGGTTTCTAAGTCTATATAATTTCAAATGGAAAATCCTAGTAAAAAGCATGCAGATTTCTTTTGGAAAAAAAAATCAATGTTAGGGGAGAATTTTACTCATTGTTAGAGTCATGATCTAGGATGTGGTATTTCTTAATAGTTAGGAAATGAGCACGTTTACTACCTGAGTGTGAGCATATTCGCAGGACTTTATACGAACAGTAATGTGTAACATATTTGTCGCGGCGGCGGTCCTGGACAGGGCTTCACTGTACAGCAGTAACGAGTGATATTCTAACTAAAAGGATCCATGGTGAAAGCTGTTGTCAGTATTTCACTGCTAATTTGGCTTTTAATTCAGTTATAGACCAGTTTCCCCCATTTGTAGATGTCACATGGGTGAAATAAGGTAAGTTGAGTGTGTCACCAGATAATGATAGACTTGAAGATTGAAGTTTTGAACACTGAGGTGTCCTGGATTCAATCTTGAGGCATCATGATACTACGGAGTAGTTTTATCGTGATTAGGTAAGTGATATTTTGAGGGTAAGCTTCTTTGCTTCCTTTAAGAATTAGCTATGGTTAAAGGTTTGTTATTCGGGGTTACTAGAATGTTTGTTGGAGTGTATGGTCCTACCTCCAGGAACAGGCTAGCATTTCTAAGTCTCTGTTAGCACAGTTGGCCATTACAGGGTTCTGAACTTTTTTCTTTTCTTTTAGCAGCAGACTTTTCAGGCTATCAATATCATCTTGACTGATGGCACTTATTTCACTAGACCATTGCTGAGATTTGATGTGGTCCTTGTCGATGACTCTGCTCATCTCAGTTGTTTTCTGATCTGGTGATGGTTGTGACCATGCAGTGTGTGATGGTTTATAGCGAGACCGAAGTCTATAATTGCAGTTGCGGTTTCGAGCAGACTGCTGGTCATGTCGATTTTGAAAAGACATGTCTTTTTGCGGGTTTGAACGGACACTGTGGTTTTCACTGTGGCAGTGAGTTGGTTCATGGCTGGGCCATGAGGATTTGGAATAGTTGTGTTTGGAGCCTTTCTTAGGCCGTTGAGAATGTGGCCAGTGGGGGACCTCTGCTGGAGGTCTGCCGCTTTGTCCCACTTCTAACTCTGGGGACCAAGAACCAGGGTTCTGGGTCTGTGTGGTGATGGGTTCTGGCTGTTTAGCTTGTCTATGTTTTTGGAAACCTAGACTGGCCCATTCACGTAGCTGCTGAATGGTAGCAGTGTGAGGGTTAGCTATAACTCCTAAGTGATAGCTGGTAGTCGGATGGAGGTTTTGAAGGAAAAGAGTTTTGAAACTCATGTCTTCTTCCATTCCTACCTTGTTGCTGAAACCAAGATAAGCTTTTAGGAGGCGGTAATAATACTGCTGAGGCAGCTCATTCCGTCCCTGTTTAACCATCATGGCAGCGGTTAAGCCAGATGGGGTCAGCTCGTCTGAAAACTCGCGTTCGAGTGTTTGGCAGAGGAGTGTATAGTCGTTCCGGATGTAATCGGGTTGACGTTCAATGAATCTACTGACTTCGCGGCTAGATGTAACCTTAATCAAGTAGAATTTGTTGTTAACTGATGCGTTTGGAAACCTTCGCAGGAAGAAATCAATGTCGTCCAAATATGCTCGGGTGTCATGTGGCGTCCCAAGAGTCGGTTCGAATCTGGGCACATGGCGAGCAATTTTGTCAAGCTCTTCGTCAGAAGGAGCTTGTGGAACTTGGGGTTTTAGAGTGGGAAATGATTGATCCGGTTTACCTGGATCATAAACGATCTTTTCAGATCTGAAAGAATTTGTTGTGGTTGAAGACGGGGGTGAAATAATTGAGCTCTTGTAGGCTGTTTTCACTTCAGGAAAAGGGTTCCCTCTGTCTTTCTGGGGGAAGCCATGTGTTTCCTGTTCATGTCCAGTCTCCAAAGACTGACGTAGGTCTATCTCAACACCTTCTGGTTTATCTGATAGGTGTTCCTGCTGTGGATGAGTGGCGGTTTGCTCATCCTTAGCTTTGCTTAGCTGTTCTTTCAACAGCTGCATTTGTTCCTTTTCAACATTAAGATGCTTGTCATCAGTTGGCACTTTGACTGTTAAATCCTGCATTTTCTGCAGAACCACGTGTAGAGATTGCTGGGACTGTTTTTGTGCTTGGTCCACCTTCTTCAGTTGGACTTGGGTTGAAATCAACTCTTGTTGGCAGTTTTGAAGTAGCTGTTCAAGCTTTTTGTTGTTTTCATTGAGTTGAATAATTTGTTGGTTTGAGTTCTCAACCTGTGTTGTTAACTCTGTTACTTGGGCATTAGCTTGGCTGGATGCCCTCTCAGTGGCTTTAAGTTGGTGTTGGAGGAATTTGGTTTCCTCCTGTAACTGTGGCTTTTTCTGTGACCGAGTTTTAAGTTTGTCAGCGGCTTGTTCCATCACTTGGTGTGCATGTTTAACGAACACCACAGCTAGACTACTTAACATTTTGGTCAGAGATTCTTCTTTGGGCTTTTTAGCTTTTGTCTCAGCCGATGGCTTTAAACTGATTTGCTCTGTTTCAGGTGTTTTAATGCATCTTTTCTTTAAGGCATAACCCAGTGTCAACTTTTTTGTTAAGTCCATCATCTTGGTTTTTCACTTGTCTCAGAAAGGGTTCTTTCTGAAAATAAGTTTGAGTTTGGAACTAGGGAAAATAGTTGGGTTAATGTGAAGGTAGTTGGGAATAAGGATTGTTCTCCTGAAATTAATTTCTTCCTTTTGAATTTGTTTACTTGAGAAACAAATAAGGAAGGATGTTAAAATAAACACGACTGTGTTATTTTACTCAAAAATGGAAGAAATGCATTTAATTTAGAAGCTTATCATTAACCGTTATGGTAAAAAGAGGGAAAACATTAATGCTAACACAAAAGGGAACATACAAGCTCTTGGCTGTTGTTTTCTTTAAGCCTTAGTGTCTTATAATCAGTTCCTGTTAAGGTAATCTGATTTGGTGAAAGACACACATTTGAGATAAATTAGCTTCAATTAATGTTTCCAAATAACAAAGTTGGTATTGTTTATGTCAAACAATTGATTCAAATGCATTAAAGAATATTCAAATAAAGCTGGTATTCGTTAGTACCAAGCAAAATGATCAGCTTTCTTTGTGATCCTATTTAATGTGACCGGGCGGCTCACATGTCACAAGCTCCAAGTGGGCGGGTTTGAGAGAAGGGAGTAAGGAGTGACGTCACTGGTGACGATTTCTAGCACCGCCCACCAATAGTACTTCAAGGATTCAGTGAATTCGCCTCATTTCCCCTGGGGAATGAGAGGGTTAACTTCTCTCACAGACAGCGCACAAGCGATGTTGCAGTTTGCTCACAAACTTTTAAACACAGCTTTGCCAAACTCACAATGCTTGAGACATGGCGGTCTCAGTTCAGAATGCTTCTAAAAGTCACCAACTTTGATAATAACAACAAATAGAGTCACCAACTCAATTTTTCTGCAGCAAAATTGGTCTGTCCACTACTGCCGTTTATTATTTTAGTTAGGACTTGTAAGCATTTTAAAAATAAACACACCCTCAGTTTTTTTTTTTTTCAACTGGGTTCAACAGACACGGCGTTCCGGTCGTTTATTTAATAATACAAAAACAATTGACTGTTTTAGGCTGCGGCTACACGGAAACGTTTTTCACTGTAAACGATACTTTTTCTTATCGTTTCGCTGTCGCGGCCACACGGAGCCGGCGTTCCCACTACCCCAAAACGATAGTTTTTGAGAACGGGTTCCAGAGTGGGAAAGTTTGAAAACGGCCTCGTTTCGTTTCCATTGTTACAGCTAAAACGTTTTTGCGTCAGTCACACGTTGACGCTGTGAGCCAATTTTAACACTTCTCTATTGTCTCACAGCGTGGCGTGACACAGTGGCGTGTGTACTGCATCGTTTCATCGTTTTCATCCGTTCTCGTCTGGACCTGAATCTTTACAGCAGCGCGTTTCCGTGTGGTCGCAAGAATTTTCGTACCCGTTTTCAAAAAAAACCTCGTTTCGTTTTCGTGTAGCCGTAGCCTAAGTCATTCATGCGATCACGTTTTGTGACCATGTGTATTTTATTTATTTTATTTTTTTTTTTTTTTCAGGAGCGACGGCTCTGATTCATTGAGTTAAGCTCAGCAGCTTTAACTTTCAATAAGTAATCTGTATTACTTTATTTTAGGCGTCACAACGCTCCGTTAAACAACGTTTAAACTCGCTCCCCCACTTCATGGGGTTTCAATATAGCACCTTAATGCCTTTTTTATAGGTCCGGCTGCAAGATTACAGCGGGTCAAAACTCCTGTGTTTGAGGAGGCTCTGAGTTGACTAAATTCGCCGGGACTCGCGGCAGAATTTGTGATACTCATAAAAAAAATCAAATCAACCGTGTTGGAAACTCGCAACTACGGCCAGGCCTTTAAATTCAGCGTTCTTGCGCTGTGCATGCAATCTTTATTCTGGGAGGAGACAGCGACAGCGGGGCTGGCGCTGCTTCTGCGGTGTGGAATTAATATTGCGCACCCACGGATTTGGAGAGTTATCATGCGTCCACGATTACTCTGATAAAGTGCTTTTAAGTCATTCTAAGTTTATACACAGCCACTGCTTGCATTGCTCACACACAGATAATGAACCAGCCAATATCATGTTTATGCTTTCCTTCACGTAAGTCAGTCTACCGTAAAACCCCTCGCACGGCGCACCAAAAATATGTAGCGTTATCGGGCAATTATATATATCAAATATAAGGATTTATCTTAAACCTCGAATTAAGGGCACCACCTACCGTTATCTTAACTTTACGTTACAGTCAGGTAGGAAAACTGTTGGAATATTACGATCCTGGTATGTTAAATTAATAATCAGTTAATAATCAATTAATAATCAGTCTCATATCTCGCTACTTTCGTGAAAGTTCTCGTTTGGTTGGACAGACATTACGTAAAGAAAGCACACAATCTGTGATTATAACATATATATATAGATATATGAACTGTTTATTACAATGATATGATCTTAGACATGAACCTTTAAAACAAACAGGAGATGCATTGAATATGGGTGATTATATAAAACACTTAGTGAATGGAAAATAAAATATGGGGAATGGGGAGATACTGGATGTATTCAAATAGTTCAGGTTGGCTGACTATTTGACGCTAAATACTGACATTTCGGATTAATGTATCATTCTGTGAAAGCCTCGAGACATCCATCAAACCCACTTTAAGGTGAAAACGGGTCGGTCTTACTGTGCTGAAGTTCTGCTTAGTCAGCTCGGAACACGGCAGCGGCCACGCGGGGTCGAGGGGATTTCTCTTCCGCTCTCTGGGCCTTCCTGGTTGTGGTGGCTGACTTTAGCGGACTTCTCAGTTGCTTCTTTCACTGGGAAACGGGAACGATGGTGCCGAGGGCTGTGGTTAGATGATCAAATCCTCCGAGTGTCAGTGGGTCCGTTGCTTCTCTGATGAAGCGAACTTAAGTTCACAGAAGATTAATAAAAGGTTGCTTGGAGTTGGCTTCTTGGTAGGAAAACTTCATTCTGTTCTTATCTTTGTTCGGGTCTTTCTTTCTCGTCTCCGGGGTCTCACTGGGTTCTGGAGGGCTTCCTTCCGGTCGTCCTCTGCATCGCTCATCCTCACGTCCTTCCGCTCTCTCCTGAGATTATGGGAAAACTCCCAAACTCTGGTGAGCTCTTCTCTCCTTCTCAAACCATCTCCAACTCTCTCTGAGCAACTGTTCTCTGCTCAAATCTCCTTCTGAAACTCTGGGTTGAAACTCTTCTGGAACAAGTGGCATGAAGCCAGAAACAAGACAAGAAGCCAGAAGCGAGAACAAGAAAAAGAAGCGAGATTTTTTCGCGGGCTCCGGGTTTTGACTCTCGGAGGCGGGGCGTGACGTAAGCTTACACTACTCTTTCAGCCAATGATATGCCTGAACTGTGGTGAATGTCTGCTTGGGTGTCTGTGTAAGGTGATCTGTTTTGCGTGGGGATTTCTGGATGAGACAAAGAAACTCTTATTTCTCCATTACTCTGTCTCATAGAACATTTGTCTCGGTGATTCTGAAAACACTACCGAAGGGACATCGTTAGAAGTTAATAGTTGCATATATCTTGTCCATTTTACTGAGTCCTCTGGGATTTAAATGTTCAACTAATCAACACTGCAGACCACTAGGGGGCAATGTGGTTCCATCAGGCAGGTTGGGCATTTTCCACCAAAATCAGTTCTTTGTCAATATTTAAGCCAGAATCGTACAAATTGTCTCTATATGCGTCTTGTGATCAAGCTGGAAACCTGAAAGAAATTGTATACGGTTATCAAACACATTTAATATAGTTTTAAGGTTCGACTAAAAGTGAGTCTTAGTAAAGTCTTCTCAGTTCGTGTGTAGCCATCTGGTCGGTCTCTGGTGGAAAAAGGGTGTTAAAATGTCACTTCGATTCATGGTGAAGATAAGATAGTAAGTCTCCCACATTTCCAACAGAGAGATCCTTTGTTCATTCGAGTTTTCCAATTTTTATGGCAAGTGTCTGTTGCTTATTTTTCACTCCCAAATGCTCTTAAGGGTGTTGTAAATTAGGCAGTTTTCTGTCTCTTTTTCCTTTGTGGAAAGAAAATGGAGATCTGTTTTTTATCCACATACGTAAACATCCCCCACAGGAATGTTGGTTTTGTCAAAGTTTGAAAAACTCTTAATCCACACGGCACTGTGACTGCTACACCTGCCTCCAGCAACACAGACGTCACACCCTAGCTATACTCATAGCTTCCCTGTCACACCTCCATAATCTCACCCTTCACCTCAGTCATAGATCTTACCACAGCCTCACCAAAATCTTCCTTAGCTCAGGACACACTGCAACCTCCTATGCTTCACCCTGTCTGTCTCTAGCAGTCAGGTAAAGAAGTAGCTGGAGAGACTGAATCAGAACAGGGCTGCAGGTCCTGCAAGTAGACAAATAAATAAATCAAGTTGAGCTGAGCTGAGCAATGTTCATCTTCATTTATGTAGTTCAAATGTAAAAATTGCCATCTCTTTTATCCACAATTCAGAAACCTTAACATCAGAAACTGCTCCTGATCTCGTTTGATTTATTGAGGTTTTCTTAACATAGCATCCTTCTCCATCAAAGTCAACCCAAATTAAAGTAATGGTCTCACCTTGGCCACCCCTACGATCATTTTCTGGTTCCTCCCGTCTAGATTTGGAAACGTTTTGTCAAAAAACCCTAATATTTCAAATTTCTTGTCTTCCTAAGGTTAATTTAAAATGGTAAAAACTCTCATCATTTATTTTCAGTGCATCACTATCTCCAGTGTGACAATATATTGCCTTACTTTGTTTTCTCATGGAACCTATGTGGTCTCAAAATGATGATAAAGATAGCTTACTTGTTGAGAATCAAGACAGAGCCCTTTAAAACATGTCCATATGATGTTTGTTTACACATTCAGATATGGTCAATAATCAAATTCAAAGAACTTGCAATCTCAAGAGGTCATGAGAGCTACTACATGTTCAGGGTAGAAATGATGTACAATGATGGTATGGTCACTTTACAAAAAGAATGTTTGTTTTTGTTTTCTTAATTCCTAATCATGAATGTTTTCTAACCCAAGAAAAGTAGTTTTGATTTATCATCCTAACCAAGTGACATTGTTGAGGCAGCTGATCGGAGCTGTGGCCGTAAGGCCTGTCGTGGCGGCAACCCCCAAACACGCTGGTGGACACCGGCAGTGAGGGAAGCTGTCAAGCTGAACAATGAGTCCTATAGGGCGTTTTTGGCCAGTGATGGGTACCGACGGGCCAAGTGGAACACAGCCTCAGCGGTTGCATCTTCAACACAGTGTATGGTGGGGATGGGGCTCTGCTGACCTCAACTAGGGACGTTGTGAGTCGGTGGGGGGAATACTTCGAGGATGTTCTGGATGTTGTAGGGCTCTCTTGGTTGACAACCCAGGACACGGTGGAGAGACTATGTCTCTCGGCTGACCTGGGAACGCCTCAGGGTCAGGATGGATGGACCAAGTGATGTTATAAGAACCCAACCAGAAAGTGGCGATATTTAATCTGAATGTATGGTGTTTACATGTTTACATGTAAAATAATCTGCAAAATGGCATCCATGTGGGTAAAGGTCACGTTGTATAAATAATGTATTTTAGATCTAACCATAATTGTTTTCTAATCTTAACCAAGGAAAGCTATTACTTGGGAGTCTCAATCTCACATCACAAAAGGCCAATGGTTGAAAGTGCAGTGCTTATATGCTTCACCAAACAACCCCTCTTTCCTCCATAAGACTTTCTGGCTTCTGTTAGGAAAGACTTGAGAATGACATCTGCTCTAGTATGAAAACAGTCATTTGAGTTGTATTTCCCTTGTGCCGCTTGTAGGGAAAGTACTTTGCAGGACACCATATGAGCTTATTGAGGGGTATAAACGGTTGACCGATATTAGTTTCTGATTTACTGTTAAGGCAATAATTGCCTTAAAAGTAAAAAAAAAAAAAAACAAGTAACGACTGAGAATTAATCAGAACTATATTTCACAATACAGTATGTATAAACTTATCTTGAAGTCATGAGAAACTATAGTGTGAGCTATCTATATCTGCATGGCTCTGTTCAGACTTCCCTCAGTTTGATCATCTACATCTATATCTATCTATAGCTATTTAGCTATCGGGAACACAAAAATATGATTTTGGAATATTTGATAATGAATAAGAAAGTATTATTATTATCATTATGTTTAACTACTTACTGTTTGATTAGAGGGGACTGATTTGTGAAAAAAATGGATGTCTGATTTATTTATAGATGATGATGAACAAGTAATAATTCCCTTAAATAGCCGTCTAAACCAGTTCCTGTTTTTATGGCCTATTCCTGGATTGGGAGTCATTAGAGAAATCTCTGCAGTGCACAAGAGGTTTACCATCAGGTTGTTCTTCATTCAAAACCTGAATTAGTTCATAAAGTTTAAAATGTATGGAATGGAATTTTAAATAAGATGAGGAGCTTAAGTGGAATTTAATGAAAGATTCAGAACTAAAAGTTGGGGTATCGTCAGAGATATGATTCCCTTAATGTATTTATTTGAAATATTGAAATGTGTTTGCAAAAGTCTCCAATGTGTATTATTGTACTTTTTTATTTTATGTCAGATATGGCAGAGCCTGCATTACACTTACAACCAAAATAATCCAGTGTCAACTCTACTATTTTACATCGAAGTCTGGTATTCTGTTAAACCTTATTGATTAATTTTGCATTCTTACCCAAACAATGTCAATGAGAGAAAATTCAAAAGAGGTAATGTCACCATGACAAAACAAAGTGAATAACAATGTCTTGTTGTCGAACTCGGGTCCAACAGACTAAACTTCATGTATTGAAACCTTGTTGCTGAAGCATCTGGTTTGGGAAGACAAGATAGGTTGTAGTTTTTAAATGTGTTGTATTCTATGAATATGTAAATATCTATATTCAGTGTTTTTGGTTTTCTTCAATAGAAATCATCTGCAACCTAAACTCGAGTCATCAAGGTTAAAGGAAGTATGAGAGTAGTAAGAAGATGTTTCTGAGTCTAGGCATAATACTAACCTCATCAGTCCAGGAGATGACAGGAAGTACAGGATGAAGGTATGCTGGAAAGTATCGAATGTGCAGATTTAAAAAGATGTAGATAGAAAGGATGATCTAAGAGTTGTAATGATGTTTAAAAAAAGGTCTGGAAAGCTGACGTTTTTTTAAATTTATTTTTATTTGAATGAATGTTCTCTTTTTAAACTGCACTGTGCGCATGCTTTTTTACCCTAAAAGAGATAGGAATACAACATAAACAAACATCATTGACATAGGTCAAAAACAAACTAAAATTACAGTTAGATAGTGTAAAAAAGAGACCCAACCTACTAAAACGGCATAAATAGGCAGTTTCATGTTGTTGGAAATGTCATTAATTGCTACGTCATCATCCTTATAATTATCTTGAATCATTACCATAACAACAACACCATTGAAGTGAGAATTACAGTAAAAAGTGCACCATCATCATTTTTAACTTAAAAACTATACAGCTGCCAAAGATGAAATTGTTAATGATAAATTTCTACCAATATAGAAATGTTTCACGACATTTGTTCCACAAAGAAAGGAAGCTATCTTTTTTTGTGTGTTGTGGGGTTAATGTCTTTTCCTGTTGAACAGATTTTCTTCCCTTTTCTTTTCACTGTCAGGAGGCTCCTTCGGTCTGTCCAACCAGCCGCTCACCGTCCGGGACGCGCGCCTGATGAACCGTGGAGACAGCAGGGCAGTACAGTGGCCTCAGTAAAGAAAAAAAAAACAGTCTCTGGTCCGAACCTCACACACCTTCATCCCATCCTCCTAAAAATTTCGTCTACACTCGGAGTTTCTCCATCTTCCTCTCTACATGGGCTTGTGGCTTTTCTCGGAGCAGTCCTCGCTCATGGAGCCATGTGAGCCCGCTGTGGCCGGCCCGGAGCCATTTCCTCCACCTCCCTCTCCACCGCTGCCTCCGCCGCCCTCTCTCAGCTCCTTCTCCCTCCTCTCCCTCTCAACTGCCTCCTGCTCGCTTTTGCTGCTGGGGAATTTGTCCTTGTTGTTCTCCTTCTTCCATTTCATCCTCCGGTTCTGGAACCAGATCTTCACCTGTCGCTCCGTCAGCGCCAGAGCGTGAGACACCTCGATGCGGCGCTTCCGGGTCAGATAGGGGTTGAACAGAAACTCCTTCTCCAGCTCCAGGGTCTGGTAGCGGCTGTAAGTCTGCCGCCCTCGCCTCCTGCCCGCAGCTGCTGGGGGGAGATACAGAGGGGAGGCAGGGGAGAGCATTGTTAACAAGACCCCATTCTTAAATCGTCACTTTCATTACGACCACCAAACAAATGCAATTCATCGGGTCATGCTTTTCTTTTAGTACATATCCTAATATACTTCATTTATTGATTCTACGCCAGTTATTCATTGATAGGCTGGCTGCATGTTTAATGTTTGTATCTGTTACATCTGAATTACTTCCAAAGACCCAAAGTCACATACAAAACATTTAGACGTTTAAAAACGTCTGGCACTTCATGAAACTTTCACAGAGAAAGTATTTTTAAGGTCACACAGACAGGTAATAAATTCGTTTTTTGGCTCGTGCATTGACACAAATGAATTGGAGTATGAATTTCTTTATGTGATCTGAAATAAATCAACGGATATACGCTGGCAATTATGTTCTTCTACTGGTGTCCTTAATACTAGTTAAGTGCGTGCTCTGTAAAATGACAGCCTCGTGTAAACCGTGTATATCATAAAATGGATACACAAACAAAATCACGCGCCCTCTATAACTGCAATCATTATAAATCACACAATGCTGTGCACGTTCACAAAGCATACGAATATCTGATGATATACACATGGCAAAAAAAAATCACAATAAAGATCCGAAGAGAGATTAAACTGTAGCAGAGAACAATTTAAAGCTATTTAAAAAGTAAAAGTATTTTTAAACATCTGCTGAGACCACCGGTGGGATCAGTTCGTTCGGCTTGAAACAGAAAAACCATCAAATGTAGCTCGGCCCTTCTTAATAAACGCAAAAAATGTCCAGATGTTCTGTGTTTTATCCACTCACTGGATACAGATGAGACGTCATTCACGCGCACTTTATATCAGGCAGAGTTCAAACTGAGTGATTGCCATCTTTAATTATCTGGAGGTCTCTCACTTGAATGACAGTAATGAGAATATAGCGCACAGTAATTCCAATGCAAACTGAGCAAAAGTCTCCAAAATGAATACAAACATACATTGTATGTTATTTACATAAAACATGTTGGCTTTTAGAAAATGAGCGCTGCGACATAGGAAATAATATACCCAACAATAAAGCTTTAAAGTAAAAGGTGCTGCTTCAGAATAACTGAGATATTCATCAGAAGAGCCGACAGTATTCCGAAAATATCTGATGATTATAATCATGTCATTTATTAACTCGTCCAATTGTTGGGGAATTTTCCTTGTGCTTATCTGCAGTCCTCAAACAAATGCAGATATCCACAACTGCTCAGGATTAGATGAAAGAATGGCCCAATCTGTTTTATGGCGGTGCATTTATTTCAGTCCTATGATCGCCTTCAATGGTCAGAAAAAGAATTCAGGTAAATGGGCAAAGGATGTTTGGATATTCATCAGACAGTTGAATCCTGTTTTTGTTTCCAATTTAAGGATTGATTCTGATGGTGTCGGTTTGCTTGCAGAGTCCCTCCATCTGTGGGCACACAGCTGCTTTTTGTGGCACAACAAAACAAGAGCGTCTTTGTTAGAAACGATGTAAATGACTTGGGTTACATCTCAGAGGGCTGCCGTCATTTCTGTGTGCCACAGGTAAAAAAGGAGAGGGCGGCCAAATTTATTGCTGTCAATAGCCACGAATTGATGGAAACAGAAAACGCTTTCCAGTTAAAATAAGAAGGATGAGTGTGAATGTGATCCGAAAGCCTGGCTTTGTCGGTGCAGAGGGGAATAAGATACAGCAAGACTTCTCCCTATTTTGCTATTTTGGATGAATAAATATTTTTTTATTACATTTGACTTCTTCCTGATTTATTTGCAGTTTGAGAAAGGCATTGCAATCATGAAAAAAAGATTTCAAATCTAGAATTTTTGGAATGAAACATTTACAAAGTCAATCAAATATACTGTAAACTAGTTCATGGCAAAAAAAAAAAAAATGTTTCCGGTGTTTCACAGTGAGAAGAGTGCCGAAAAGATCCACCTCTTCTCCGCAAGTTCATCTCTGTGATCATTTTTCAAATCCAAGATCGAAGCCTGTAGCTATAAATGGACACATGGTCGCGAGGAAGCACTTAAATACGGAGATCAAACTTCCGTCCTGGGCGTGCTCAGATGCATTTTCTGGTATTTTTAGTAACCTCCTTCTGAAATAAGTGCAGAGGCGCAGAGAGATAACACCCATTCATGGTCTATCACAGGACCAAACAGAACGTGCACGCTCACACAGAATCACCAGTTAAGCGAACATTCGTGTTTTTGGACGGAAGCCGGAGTGCATGGTGGGGGAACTCACACATGCAAAGTCCAATAAAAAAGAACTCAGCCGTCGCGTTACCGCCGCGCCACGAGGCGCGTTCACGACTTAAATATATTCATTTAGCTCAAACTTCCTTTTACTGCCGCCGTCTTTCCGCGGCAGGGTGATCCTCCAACTGAAAGCTGATATCCAAGCAGCGCGCGCAGGAACTGGGACTCAATGCCCGAGCAACCTCCGACGTTTGGGGACGACCTCCACAACATTTGGTTTTCCATTCTAAGAGGGATTTTCAGGCTGGCAGTGAGCAGGAGGCACGCAGCTAAACCCGCTGTGGTCAGTTTGTTCCATGTTTTTTATTCATTTTCTAAAGTTTTGGCATCGCGCCTGGACGCGGCGGATGTTGGCGGAACACACAGTCCAACAGAGAAACAGATGAAATCGGTTGTGAACATTATGACACGGCACTCTAATGGAGAACCCACCACGCTCACACTGAAGGTGCACGCGCCTTCAGGAAAGTCTCAACGCAACGTGTAAAGTTAAAAAAAAAACGCACAAAATATATCAAGAATTATTTTTATGTGATATCATGCTGATGTATTCACATAAAACTTACAGTACAAGAGCGAGTCATTCGGGTTGAACTAAATGCAGCCAACGTACATGAACAGTAAAGCCCCCCAAGCCCCCACTCTCTCTGTCTCTCTATGTCTCTCTCTCTGTCACGCACAGCAGAAAATAGTTCCCACACAAATATGCTGCATCCACGTGAAATCATTGACCACACATACTTTCTTATTTTTTCTGCCATGTCCTTCACGTATAATTTTGTTTTGTCTATATATATATATATATATATTACATATTATAAATATGTATATATATATATATATATATATTACATATTATATATATAGGCTATATGTATATATCAGTACATACTGACCCATCTCTACAAGTTTTCTGTGCCTAAACACAAAAACAGCTCTCAGTGTTATAATCTAAACCACCACAACCCCAGTTAGAATGTTTTAAATGCTACATTGAAAGGATTCATCACATCGCTCAGGGACCACACGTTGTTAAAACATGTCCCCTTTTCTCTGTACCAACGCAGACGTGTGAACTCACAGATATGTTCTGTGCAGAATGGGAACAGACCACCATGCAGCCGAATCATCCGATCATACCTTAAACTGCAGGCCCGTCGTTAAAAAGGCAGTAAAAGTGTACCCCTGCACGTCGAAAATGTGTCTGGCTGCTATAGAAACAACTATCAACTCGTTCCATTCTGCTCCGAGCAGCATTCTCAGGGGTGGGGGTGGGGATTTTATTTTGCACTCTTTTCCATAATCTCTTACCTATTCTCCTCTCTGCTCGCTTTTATTTTTTCATTATAATTTATCTTTTTTTTTATATATATATCTCAGGCTGTTTTGTCCCCATGTATTGTACGGACAGGGTGATTTAAAGGCGAAGCCATTCGCAGTTTTAACAGATCATAAACGTACAATGTCTCCTGCTCCAGTGACCCTTCCGGTAAATTATTGCACTTAAAAATACTTTTCCACATTTCTCCCACTGTTACCTAACCCTAATGTTGCCTATAGGCTATATATATATCTCATATCTTGCCCTCCTGGAGGACCAGCAACTCTGCTCTTCTGGACACCCGTTAACAGGAAACGTTTTTGGCACGAAATGCTTTGAAAAAGTAAAAACACGAAGAGACGTTAACCATGTCTGCCAGTCTCTCAGTTTCCTCACCTTGCGGCCTCATCCAGGGGAACAGCTGCGTCGGTGAGGGGCTCTGCTCGGTCCCTTCCGTGTCTTCACCGGCGAGTCCTGTCGCGCCTCCCAGCTTACAGTCGCTGTATTGGACCAGATCCGCGTCCTGGGCCCCGAAAAAGCTCTGCCTTTGAAGGGCGTCATATCCGTAAAAGTTGCCCGGTTCTCCGTGGCATGTGACCGCGCAGGGACTCTGCTGGTAGGGGTTGTTGGATAGCGAAGAGGCGCTGTGGTGGTAGAAGTCCTGGATCTGCGGAGCGTGCTGGAAGGTGGCGCCGGAGCCCGGACCATACACCACGGTGGGCCGGCTGCCCGTCAAGTCTTGCGCAAAGCCGCACTCGTAGTAATTCGGACGTAACGAATCTCCACTTTTATATTTGGAGAAGAGCGAGTTTACGAAATATGAACTCATCTTTTGTGTCGTTTATTTTTACGTTTCAGTTTGCGTTCGGCTCGGCAGAGAGGGGCTATGGACCTGTGGCTTTCGGATGTGTATGTGCTTTTCTCTCTTTTTTCTGCAAATTCTTTCGTGTGCTTTGAGGCAGAGTCACAACACAGAGAGAGAGACCGAGGGTGAGAAGAATGAAGCAGGTTTGCCGCTCGTGCCGGTGAGCGTTGTTGTGCCGTTTCCCCTCACAGCCACAACAGAGCAGCGAGTTGCGGTGTGAGAAACGTTGTCAGTGGTCAGCCAGAGTAGGAAAAGGTACAACCACCACTACAGCAGTATGGAGCACAGCAATCACAGCGATTCCAAAAAGGTTATCCAACAAAGCAGACGCTGAGATAAGCGGAAGGAAAAGAAGGAAAAGAGGATGGAGAAAAGGCTCGTTCACATCCCAATTCCTGTGGAAGCAGGAGCTCTGTCGCACTCTCAAACGGCTTTTCCGTGATTTACTCCTTTGCAAATAAGTTGTTTCATATTTTTCTCTCTCTTTCTCTGGCTCTCTCTCCCCCTTTCTCTCTGGCTCCCACTCGCGCGCGCTCCCCCTCTGTTTCTGTCGGCCACGGAGTGTGTGTGTATGTGTGTGTGTCTCTCTCTTTCAGGAGTAGTTTGCTTCTGCTATCAGTGCTACATCTCATTAGACAGAAGAAGGAGCGCGCGTGCACATGTACAAAAAACCCCCTTTCCTCTTTTTACGCCTGTGCCCACACGCGCCTTCAAGTCGAGAAGAAAATCCCTTGTCTCGATTCAAGGAGCTCCGCGCGCCTGTAATATTACAAAGAGAGGGAAAGGATGAAGAGAATAAAGGAGGAGAGGAGGTGTGTGGAAGTGAATGGGAGCTGCACGGAGGAAAGAGGAGTGGGAGGAGTTGGGGGATTAATGAGAATTCTAGCACTTTGCATTTGATCAAGTGTAAAGCATCGCGCGCGCTGCAGACACACTCACGGACGCCTTTAACTAACTAACTCAAAGAGGAGAGTTTTGGTGGTGGGAGGGGTTCCAGGGTTGGGGTTAATTCAACCAGAGAGGCTGTCAGAGCACCGTTGACAGCATCTCTGTCATTAATGGCTCTTTCTCCTTTTTGCCCATCAGTTTTTAAAAAGGGAGCGAGAACCTGGAAATGGAGTGAACGAGGCCCGAAAATGTCAGGAATCCCCGAGGAGAGGCTCACCCAGACTGGGGAGAAAGAGAGGGAGTCGCGCTCTGTAATTGGTGTTGGCTTTAACAAGAGCCTGCCTATAAATGTAATCGAGGTTTTAGAAGTGGTCGTGAGACCCTCTTTTTCCGCACATTTCATGGCGGCTGAAAATAAACGGGTTCAAATGAGGCGCTCTTATCATCATTGGGGGCTGCTTTTATAAATAAGCTCCATAAACATGAAAGGAGGGCTTTAAGAAACTATAAAGCACCGTACAGGAAGATGACATCTTTTGTTTATGTTCTTGCAACTGAGGAGCAAAATGGGGGCGTTAGGGGGGGCTACGACACCTTCCTAAGAGGCAGACGGTTTAAAGCCCCTCGTTATTTTGGAGTAAATAGCGGAATTCTTGGCATCGGTATTTTTTTCTGCTCATTTTCGTCGTGTCTTCTGCTTTGATTACGTCGGCCATCTCAGGGTGTGAGCTGACTGGCCAGGCAGAAGAGCCGGCCTCGTAAAGAGCCAGATGACCTTTGGTGCTGAAAGAAAAGAAAAACAAAAGGAAAAATAACACTCACATTTATAGAGCTCCAGTAAGTCCAATATTCATCTTCTCATCCCAGTCACCTCACATCAGTCTGTTTTAGGTCTATTTGGAGCTATTGTTCCTTCCTACGCTGTTGTGTGTCCGTTGCACAGTTACATCTGAGTTTCAAATGTCATTAAACTCAGTTTCATTTATTTAGATTTTACAGCACTCACATTTGAAAGATTGGAAGCCACGCGTCTGCCTGAAATACACACTTCATCGCGTTCAATCAGCTGACGGTACTCTCGAATATTCCAGGAGTAATTGCCGCAGTATTTCCCCAATTTATTGCATGGAATATGATCTCATTGAAACGCCATAGCGCCATGTTTTACACTTCCAATAAAAACTTTGGTTATAAGATCTGTTTGCCAGTGGAGATGGGGGTGAGGTGCGTAAAGTAGTTATTTTTTTGTCACCCACCTCTGCTCCATAAGTGAACATACGAGCCCCCTTATCATAGTCAGGACACAAATCCAGAACAAATGTTTGTTAGGAGTTATTCAGGCGCATGTTGGAAAAAAACGAAAGTATCAAATGTGTCGGGAGTATTAAAAACGAAACATTTTCTTCTTGTTCTCTTTTCAGATAAGTCTCCACTGATTGAACAATAACAATGGATGAATGTGACAGGTGAAAACTCCTGCAGCCTATACCGACCTTCCCCATTTTACCCCTCTGGTACCCGGTCCACTGGCACGCGCAGCCCTCTTACAGTCATAGTCTGAATATTAAATAGACACACAAAATGTGAAAATCTCCTTTTTTTTTCTGGGGAAAATGACATTCTCTGGCAGTCTGTGTGGATAGATCTGTGGGTTATTTTCCAAGTTCGTTGCCCATCTGCTGAAATGGACTTATAAGTGCTCCAGCTGTCCGGATGTTCTGACTTGAAATGAACATGAATCTGGCCTCATAAACCTTCATTTTAAAAATACACCCTTTTGAATAAATTCTGGTAAAAAAAAATAATAACCAGGACGACTTTCTTCCTTGTCAATGTATGCTCCGTTTAAGAAGAAAGGAAAAAGTTCAGCTCAATCCTGAATCTCGGTGGAGCAAGTTCGCCATCAAGCGGTCGATGAGGGTAATGCAGGTTTCAGGAAGCCGGCCTTCGAGCGGCCGGCGGGAGGAAACCCGACGTGGTTTGTAGGCGCTTTGTGCGTGAACGAAAGGGAAACAGCTCTGTCGCGTAGCAAATTAAAATATAATTCTCTTGAAATAAAATGTGAAAAAATAAGTGAGAGCTGTCATTTATTTACAGCATAAGCACAATGATCACACACACACACACACACACACACACACACACACACACACACACACACACACACACACACACACACACACATAAAACTGCCAACATTAGCCTGCGTTTAAAACTCATAAGGAATACATGCCAGTCTGAGCATATTTTAAATATGAAAAATAAATGTAGCCTATTATCTTCTACTGATGCATAATTCCAAATCAATATACTTCTCTGTGGTTTAGTTTTGTTTTCATCTGTAAAACCAAACTAAACGAAGCTGGAATATAACGTAATAAGTGCCGGTTCTGGAATGCTCTGCGTCAGCGTGGTCCGGTGCACCTGGAAAACTCCCGTTTTCTTAAAGGTTTCAACGTTTTCTGCTGGAGACCTGGTCTGTGAGCATGTGTCGCTGTGTGTGTAAGCAGCTAAATTACAGGCAGTAAACAGACCGTAAAACGCGGTTGTTACTATGAGCCTTTGTGGAGACATTGCAGCCCAGAGCCCCAGTTTCACCTCACTGAAACTGGGGCTCTGGGCTGCAATGTCATGAACCCCTACTGTGCGCATGGATGCCAGAGCACAGGCCAGTGCGCGTGTGTGCGTGTGTAGGGGGGGAGGAGGTGGATATAAGATTAAGAAAAATAAATGATGTCTAAGTAACTATTATCACAACATAGTACTGGCGGCTGGAACCATTAAAGGCGAGCCTTCATTTAGTTAAAAATAGGTTTAAGCTGCAGCTCAGCTCAGCCCCGCCGCGGCGAGGCCAGACAAGAAGCCTGAGACCCGACCACAGCATGGGCGACATGTCCAGCTCTTCTTTGTTATAGATGCTTTTTGGCGTGAGAGTTAATTGGTCCTTCTGTTAGGATGCATCTGGGAGAGACAAAGAGAGGTCGAAAGACACTCTAAAGCAGGGGCACACAAAAAAACCGGCCTGCAAAATACCTCTATAGACCCAAAGTGCAACAAAACCATAAAATCTCCAAAGTTGACAAGAAGAAGAGAATGAGGCGAAGGAACGGTGCTCCAGCTCTTTTTTTAAAACCCAGAAACTGCCTGATTTCCCTGCACGTCGGTCCTTCTGTGCGGCGGCGCGCCTTTCCTCTCCGGTGGGAGCCAAAGGGAGACGGAAACGGTGGGATTCAAAACTTTTGCTCGGTTTCCCCTCTCTCTGAGGCTTTCACCATCGTCCCCCACCCCTGTTTTTTTTTCTCACGGCGTGTTTGCTTTACAGCCGTTTAGTTCTTAACCTTCAGAAATTTATACGCTATAAACTTTTATTGCCGTCATATTCTTTTATTGCACCACACTGCACTGAATCCTCTTTCTCCCTCTCTCATCTCCTCTTCCTTTCCGTTTTGCTCTTTGCGGTTTTTATTAGAGTCGACTGTGGCTTCATCCAAAGCACCCGCGCCCCTCATCACGGCCAGGTTTCTTTTTTATAACCCATGTGCTCCAGACCCCAGATAAGCTGTTTCCCCTCCTTGTGTATCAGTGATAAGAAGTGTGTAAAGTGGTGAACATGAAAAACATAACAAAATATAAGGCCTTTTCGCTTTTCTGAACAGAACACTCACTGAAAAAACATCTGTAATGTGTTTGCTTTTATGCTTATTAATCCATCATAAATTAAACTAATTCAAATGCAGATATTTGAAGGATTGCGAGATCAAAAGTGTGAACCATAAATAATAACAGGCTGCCTGTTAAACATAATATGTGTCAGAGGTTGCACGTGACGTGGAGAGTTTGTGTGAGAGCACAGATTTTTTTTTTCTGCTTTTAATAACAGCAACAACAACAATAATAATAATAATAATAATAATAAAAACATGCAACTGAAAGGACTGAAGCTACTCAGGCTTGATGGTGCAAACTGCTCCAGTTACAGATGGAACGTGCAGATTATTCACTCGTGCTGCTGAGGCCACGTGCAGAGCAGCCAGAAGTTGTCGGATCGCAGTCCAGCTATTAATAGGTCCAAATTGGTCAATGCAATCTGATCCGTACAGGCGTTTTCATCACGGAACTGTAACTCACTTTAGGAAAATGTATGAAAATGATTGAATGCTTTTCCTGCTGCTTGACTGGATCTTGTAAATGTAAAGTAGCTCATTCAGAGAGATGCGCGAGGAGAGCTGAGAGGAAGGGAAGATAAAGGGAAGACATGCATCAACCTTTTAATGTAGGTTTTCTTCTCCACCATGACAGTAGGAGATAGTTTCTGACGTGTACGGAAGTGGATTCTTGTTTTAATAATGTCAACATCCCACCTTAAAAAAAACAATAACAACAACAAACAGCTAAGCTACTGGCCGCATTTCCAAGAGGAGCCGCGTGCTCAACGCAAGCCAAGCTCTTCTGGAAAGTTCTTCACTACTAAAGGAGGAGCATGTTATGAAAAGCAACAGAAGATCAACCAGGCTGTTTCATTTATTATTACTTTATTATTACAGCACAGCTTTTGGGTTCATATATGCGGCTTCAGCGTGTCACGTGAGCTGCCTTTATGTGGGAGATTAAAGGCTCATGTTTCATCCTTTCTTCCAGTTTCCCTCCGCCAACTCGTGAGGACCTTTTGGCTCGTTTGATGTAAATTTTTGAAAATTACTTTGTAATGTTAATTGTCAACATCTAATATTACTGTGGCCTTTGACTCAGCAATGCCAAAGCAAACTGAGCATCCAGCTGAAAGCACAGGCGGTTGTAGGTTGGTGTTCTTCATGTGAGGAGACTGCGGTTCTGTGGAGGTGGAGTGGGGCCACTTTCAAGTTCTCAAAAAACACAGAAAATGGGAATTAGTGCAAAAGTCCAGAAGGAGACATTTGTTACTAATTGCTATGGAATTTGTGGACTATACACAGGCATCACTCAGCAGTTTCCACAGCTCCTGTGCGTATTGTAGTACCACGTGGTGTGTGTATAAGTTTGGAACCATCATGCATCTATTGATCAAAACAAAATTTCTGTTTAGATTCATTGATCCCAAAATTAAATTAAATTAAAAGCAAATTAATTCTATCAAATTTTAGCAACGTCATGGTCTACTTTATGCCAGCTACATCCATCATGCCACCCAGATATGTAAGAAAAATGTATGTTCAATTGGGTTTCTAAAGTTGTGAAATATCAGTGTCAAACGGCATCAAGACCAGAAAGAGCTCCCGGTGAACATTTCTACAATGAAATGGAAACAACCTCAGATAGAGAATTAGAGAGACTTAATCCATTGTCATTCAAATACCATCCACACAACAAAAGATGTGCAGAGAGCCCTTACTGAGTCTGCTTGTGCCAGAGCCATCTTCCCTGCTTCCATGTTGTTGCCATTTGCTTTCTCACTGAGATTTTATGAGTTTCTCTAAAGTGGCTTGTGATGGCTTTGTGCTGTAAACTGATCCTCTCTACTTGAAATTGAATCTTATCTTATTTATTTGTTATGTTAACCTGAAGGGGAAAATAAAACTTGACCACAAATTCAAAACTGTAACATCCAGAGAAAGCATTGTACCAGAGAGTTTAAAGCTGAGGGAATGTCTGAGTAAAAGGAAAGGAGAGCAGTTCTGGGTTATGCACAGATACAACAAGGCTTTATATAATGGAACATTTGGAATTATAAAAACAGAAAGTATACTCTGCATATGGCAATGTGCACATGCAAAACTTCTCTTCTATTCCGTGTCTCAGAGATGATCAGTATCAAAGGCACCCGCGCCATGCTGCACATGGCAGCACACATTGCTTTCCCTCCCTGGGACAGCAGGCCTGCAGCTGGGAAACAGCAGACTCCACCCCTGTTACATCTCAGAGTGCTATCAGCAGTCATCTTCAGCGTACAGCCCCTGACAAAAATGATAGAATCGCCACACTTCAGCGGTGTTTATTTTCCTTTATTATTTTGTAAATAAAATTTTTTTTTAAAAAACTGATGCGACACAAACAGTTCCATTAATAGTTGGATATTCTGGCTTTGTAAAATATACCTCAAATCATTTTAAAATGATTGTAATTTCTTGCTTTTTTTTAAGAGGGAAAAAAAATGATGGAACACCTTGTGATTTGCATTTCGAAAAAATGAATATATGCCCTAGTCTTAACAAATCTGCAGCTAAGAATGTATGCAGAGCTTCACAAACTGTTCCACCTGCCTAACATGCAGGAAACATGGCTCCAAAAAGAGCTGTGTGTGGACACAATGGAAAGTTGCTCCCAGTCAGCTGTTTAAAATTTGGAGCAAGTAGAAACAAGTTGGGAATTTGTTTTAAAGTAAAGCCCACAGGACAAGAAATATATCAAAAGTCCAGGACAGAAAACCAGCACATTTCCCCCAATCGCCGGGTCGGGTTGATGTCGGGAGCAGGACCAGGAGAGCTATGGTTTGGTGCTACTGGCTGATAATGCAAAGACACTCCAAACTTTTCTTCAGGAAAAACACATCAACTCAATGACATGGCCAAGTAACAGTCTAAATCTGATTTTGTGTTGGAAACTGAAAGAAATGCTCCATGACAAGGCTCCATTTTGCAAAGTTGATCTGCCAACTGCTGTACAAGAACGATGGAACTGGTTGATAAAGAATTTTGCGTTTCATCAGTGAAGTCTGTTAGAATCTGTCAGAAAATGATTATTTTTTCTTCCTCTCACAATCAGGTCATTTGATGACTTTTTCTCTACTTCATCTGAAAAAAAGATGCAAAAGATGGATTTTTTTGCTGTAATCCATGGAATCAATGCAGATAATCTGCTGTGTGTTGGAATGAAGTCCTGAAACAACAAACGGTAATGTATGAGTGCATCTGCTCAGTTTGAAACAACGAGGGCAAAAAATAAAGCAGGGTGGAGTAGAAGTGGAGGGAGTTGGATCCTTAACCTCAGTATTTCTAAAATCCTAGCTATGCCCTGCTTGCAACCTTAGTTCCAAACAACATGAGCAATATTTGCTCTTTTGAAATGCACAACCTGTAAAGATGCTAATGCTTCTGCCACTAGTTTAAGGTGGTACTGGAGAGCAGCGTCAAGCCCTCTTTGGCATGAAGAACAAAAAGGATTTTTTTGACTTTTTCTCCTCAGTTGCACGTTTTTAAATGATTTCTCTGTAAGTTTAAGAATGACAAAAACAAAATGTAATAAAAGAAACACCCTGCAGCTCCAAACAGAGAGAAAAAGAGGAACCGCAAAAGGCTTCACAGGCTCCTAATGGACGGATGACGACGCTCCCAATGAATGCACCCATCCTCCGTGTGTGTGTCTGCGTGATGGGGGGGGGGGGGGTTTATTGGTTTATGATAGTCTTTTGGTGTTGCAGCCAGACGGACGCCATTTCCTTGTGTATTACGGAAGAGACACATATTTGAAACACATGCTGGCTCATTTGATTCTTTCTAATTCTCGCCCACTCTTTCGTCTGTGTGTGTGTGTGTGTGTGTGTGTGTGTGTGTGTGTGTTCATTCGTCCCACAGACATTCTGGAGATTAACGAAAAGAAGAAATTAATGACAGAGTTATTGTCTGTGAACCTACACATTGCAATGTCACTCTCAAAAACCAAAAAGTAAAATTTCCGCAAAAGAAAAAAGGTTGAATGAGCAGCAACAGAAACGCACAAAACAGGGTCATACTGTAAAGTCTCATCTTTAATGGGAATCCGGAACGAGCAACAGCAGTGTCATCGCACAAAGTAAGAAAAGACAATGCAGAGAAGAGAGAACAGGAAAACATTCAAGGGATTTGAACCGGGGAGCAGAATGGAGGTTTCCCGCTCGTTAATAATGCCTATACTGTGACCACATGCTTTGGATTTGTCTCGTTAAAAGTCAGAAGGGAAACAAAGTGACTTCTGGAGCTGCATCCATATCTGTGAGCAGCAAACCTCCTCAAAACGGGCTTCTCCTTTCATGAGAGAAAATGAAGCGGGGTGAAGTCAAAAGGGGAAGAAAGAAACCATCAATAATTAATAAAAGCTTCGCTTCATTTCAGTTAAGCTCTTCTCTGTTGTAATATACCAACAGAATCTAAGTACTTCACAATGAACAAATCAGGGACACACAGAACTTATTGGACTGACATCAGAAAAGATCATTCAAACTACTCAGCACAGAAAACAAGATCTAAAAAAGCAAAGCAGACAAATAGAAAATAATCTATATTACAGTAAGATACGGAGTGGACGAAACAATATTCAGCATATTCAACTAATTCCAGTAAGAAAGAGGTTACTCACTACAATAAATTACAAATACTTCCTATGGATATTTTTTTCTATCATTTTCAGTAACAGTAAGCATTACCTTCCTATGTACATTCCGATAGATTCTGCACACAAAAGAAAAGCAAAGAAATGATGTCTTTAAAAAGACAATTGACTTGGGGCATGCGCAAACCGTGTAAACATTTCCGGTGTAAATGGGGGATTCGATGTTGCTTACTGAAAAATGTTGCTGTTCAATGTGATTAGACGGAAAACAGGAGGAATTAGCCATGTAAGGGTGCAGTATGTACCCCACCCTCCACCCGCCGCTCCGTCATACTCCCGTACACACGCGCGCAACGCACAGACACACACATTCCAAGGTATCTATTGACCTATCTTTTATAAGACGTCCATAAAACTGCCACCGGACGCCACTTGAGTTGGCAAGGCCAACACTTCAGATAACGCCAGTGACAGGTAGAGGCAGACCAGCCGACACGGCCTCTTTATGTTTGAACTCCCGGGATCAATACGATTGGACATAAACTGAAGAAGAAGCAGACCATTTCCAGAGCGAGCAAATGTAGAAACGAGTGCAAAAACAAATGCGAGCAAAGAACGACTGGTGGTGTGTGACTAAGCTGGAAATAGAACATGAAGGAACAACATTTGAAAAATGGTGGGGCCTAAATTCACGTGATAAACATTTGGTCACATCGAGGAATGTCGCTCTTTCTACCAACTCGCGTTTAGCCCTTGTGCGCGCTTTCAGTTCCTAACGTGGAAGAGAGCTGCCTTGCATAGCAGATAATCCAAAACACACCGAAGGCCCGTGCATAGAAACACGCGACGCCAAGTGACATGTTGAATAAAGACTTGGTGGTAGTGAGGTATTTTCTGTCTGCAGGGAGGCTACAGAGACTGGAACGGAAGCTCATCTAATAGAATATGCAAACATGGATAATTTGAATATTAAAATAAAATATCTAATGCTACTTTAGAACATGCTATTTGATAATAGGCCACCAGAAGTCCGTGGGATGTTTCTTGCGGGGTGAATAGTGATCTCCACCGAACGGAGGCAACACAAAACGGAGCAATTGTGCTCCAAGTTTAATTTGTATCAGAGGCGTGAGTTGTGCAACGTGGTGCTTTATGCAATCTAAGAAAAGCAGGATTCATTCTGGGCACGTGTGCCGCGGATGGGACGACATGATGCAGGCAGCAGTGGAACCGCCACAGCGCAAAAAATATGGGACGATTCCTGATATCGACAGCAGTCTGATCGCATCCCGCACTGATGAGCTCGGTTAACAGCCCTGCATCACCTCTAATCCTGCTCCTGAGCCTCTTATTTGACCGACAGACGAAAAAACAGACGACAACTGGATTCTCATCCATTGGGCGCGTTTTAATTACATTATGCAATCAATGAGATAATAGAAGAGAAAGTAAGGGTAAGCAGCATCCTGATTGTGAACGCCCCCCCCCCCCCCCCCCCCCCCCCGTCCTTGTTCTCAATAACGGCTGCGTGAAATCCCGCTTTCAGCACCGCCGTAACCTCCGTTGTCGCCAATAGTGAAATAAATAAATAATAGCTGTGCTTGAGAGAAGGGAAAAGCCTCTCTCTTTGTTGCCCTCACTGTGTCATCAGACATGCCCGCTTTCTTTTCTTTTATGATGTAACATAACATCTCAACCTGATCTGTACACAGAATTAAAACCAGTCCCTTCACATCTAAAGAAGATAGTGCCCAGGATGAATTGTTGTTAAACTACTCAATTTTGTCGCCATCTATTCCTCCGAATTCAATTAATTCCGACGTTCCAGCTTTCAGCCATCCCACTGAAAACCATTCTTTCTTCAAACTTCAGTTGTTTGTCTTCGTTCTAAGGGATCGACTGAAAAAAAATAAGACAGCTGTGGCGTTCTATAAATGTAAATATAAATGTTTGACACCTTTTTGATCCTTTGGAGCTCACGTGAGAGCGCAAAACGGATTCAAAGAAACAGCTCATTTGCGTGTATACGTTTGGAATTCAAGGGAGGGTTTTCTTTATACGAGCCAAGGCATAATGGATCCCCTACGTGGTGTGACTGTGCACGTGCGTTTGACTGTGCCCATGCACACATGTGCGCACGCGATTCCCTCTAATCCTTCGGCTGGTCCTTGCTCTGTTTCTTCATTTTCATTCTCCGGTTCTGGAACCAAATTTTAACCTGCCGCTCAGTCAGGTTAAGCGCTCGAGCCACCTCATGCCGCCGGTCCCGCGTGAGGTACATGTTGAACAAGAACTCCTTTTCTAGTTCTAGGGTCTGGTATTTTGAGTACGGGCACCGCTTTTTCCTGGAGGACCGGGCATGAAGCCAGTTGGCCGAAGGATCATCTGTAAAAAGAAAAAAAAGAAGAAAAAAAATTAAAGTAAGAAGGCAAATGAAAGTGTCTGTAACTCTTTCTTTCTTTCTTAAATTCCTACATTAGAGCAATATTATCACGATACTAAAGCCAAGATTTGTTAAGATTTGTTCTAAAACACTAGGCACTAAAAGTGACATTTGAGTTTTTAAAGAAGTTTTAGACCAACAACAAGTGCTCACAACACACACAAGTGGATTTGTTTGTAGATTTGATTTCACAGAAGACAGACGGTCTGTTGTTTGTGATCTGGAGGTGGTAAAATGAACAGATGAACACATGTCTACAGACAACGGGATGAAATGATGATAACAGACGGATCTGAATTTGTTTTAGGATAACTATTCAGTTAAGCTTAAACCAATTGGTAGACTTGTGTCAAAACTTGAGTCTAAACTAAAAAAAAAAAAAAAAAAAACTTATCCAAACACAGCAAATAAAGAGTAGTCATAGTTGCTCCTGTGTAAAACAGGTTTTCATTCAAAGATGCCCTTCATCCTCAGCTCAAATAAAAAAAAAGATAGTTTGGAACAAAGAAAAGACTTTAATGCTAATTAAAGCAAGACAACATGTGGTCTGAATCTCCAGCTAAATAATATTTTAAGACAATAAAATAGATTTATAAAATGGAAAAGATTATTTCCCACAGTGATAAGAAACACGTAGATGTCGCCTACACAAAGCTACACACACACATATAAGCTTGTTTTGTCACCATTGGCATAATGCATTCCATAGAGCCTTATCCTAATCCTGACCATCACAGCTGGATTACTGTCCCACACCAAAGGAAAATGTTTTACGGGCATAATATTGTTTTTATTTTTATTACTTTCTTTTCTGTGTGAGTGTAATTACATTGCCTCTGTCACCTCAGCACCTCTGATTGCTCCAATATGTCTCTGAATGTCTGGCAGTAAAGAGATTAGAATATCAAGTTAATCTGTAAACTTTCATTACACCTTTATAAATGTAATATCATCTCTACTTCGCAGAATTTACTTTCTTAAAATAGTTCTTCAATAACTTTTATCATAACAAAATACATAATTTGCTGTTTACATAAAAACTTGTTTTTGCCATATTTTGCCGATAAGATCAAAGAAACTAGAAGTGACAGGGTCCTCTGAAGGATTTGTCTAATAATCAGCTCCATGGAACCCATTTCAAATTTCTGAAGCTCCAGTGTAATGAGAGAAAACTGCGATGTAAATGATGATCCCCAGGATAAATTTTTATGTAACTTTGTGGTGACTTTAATTTGAAATGGAAATCACAAGATGAGTATGATCAGGGCCTCTGGATATTCCTGTTTCTGACAGAGAGAAAATGATAAATTCCAATTTTTTTTGTTTGGCCTAACTTGTTTTCCAGGCAACTAACTTCTCCTATATCTTTCCACGACACTGCCATTTTTAAAGCTTTCAGATCAGTATAAATAACTGGGAATTTTGTTTTGAGATATATTGGCCTGGCTCAAGACTTAAAGCGAGGGTATCTCTTCTCCCCCTTGGAGAGAACTAAAAAATGGACCACAGTTCTCTGCACGTGCGCCGCTGGTGCCTCGGATTGACATGTAATGGTGTTTTGCTGCCACTTGGGGACAGACTAATAAAAATATGGAACAATCTGAGCTGTGGGCTGTGCTTAGTTTTGTTAGTGTTGTTGGTGGTCCTTTAGCTTTGCTCTGCTGTGGAAAAGACAGAGGTCAAAATGGATGAAAATTTGTTTTGTCCCTCCATCTATCGGCCCTTTTTCTTGAGATCAGGTCACTGATACAACAGGTCCGGGAGGGAAACCTAGACATCCCTCTCCTAAGTCACATTATCCATCTCCTCCTGGGGGATCGAGAGGCATTCCCAGGTCAGAGAGTTTAAATGTTCCATCAAGCATGTTTCGGGTCTGCCCCGCAGTCTGCTGCTAGTTGAATGTGTCTGAAAAACATTCAAAGGGAGGCGACCTGGAAGCATCTTAATCATATGATTAGGATGCATCTGCCTGAACCACTTCAGATGACTCCTTCCAATGCTCTTCTGGATGTTTACGCTCCTCATCCTTTATCTGATATGAGCCCAGCCACAGTCTGAAGGAAACCCATTTTAGCCTTTTGAATTTGCAATCTCATTTGTTCTGTTATTATCCTTATTGTGTGACTATAGGTGAGGGCAAAAAAGGAGAGGTGACAAGGGGAAGCCCCCACGGAGTCCAACACACACCATAAACAAGGCAAGGCAAGTTTATTTGTAGAGCACCATTCATACACAAGGCAATTCAAAGTGCTTTACAGCTACATAAAATCACAAGAAGGCAAATAAAATCATTCCAAAAAACATAAAAATAATCATAAATTCATTAAATTAAAAGCGAAGAGTGCAGATAAAATACTTTCAGTTGTCATATGCACAGCTAAACAGAACTGTTTTCAGCCTGGATTTAAACATTGTCAGAGTTGAGGCCTGTCTCACATCTTCTGGAAGACTGTTCCAGATTTTAGGAGCATAAAACTGAAACGCAGCCTCACCTTGTTTAGTCCTGACTCTGGGCACCAGCAGGAGACCCCTCCCTGAGGTTCTCAGAGTCCCAGTTGGTTCATATGGCTCTAACATGTCAGAGATGTACTTTGGCGCTAGACCATGAAGAGACTTGTACATGAGCAGAGCTGTTTTAAAGTCTATTCTCTGAGCGACAGGAAGCCAGTGCAGAGACCTGAGCACTGGACTAATATGGTCGTATTTCCTGGTTCTAGTCAGGACTCGAGCAGCAGCGTTCTGGATGTACTGCAGCTGTCTTACAGCCCGTTTAGAGCCCAGTGAGCAGGCCATTACAGTAGTCTAACCTGCTGGAGACAAACGCATGGATCAGTCTCTCTAAGTCTGGTTTAGACACTATTCCTTTGATTCTGGCAATGTTTTTTAGATGGTAAAAAGCTGCTAATGTTACAGATTTAATGTGGCTGTTAAAGTTCAGGTCTGAGTCCAATATTACCCCGAGATTTCTTACCTGGTTATTAGGTTTTAGAGTGAGAGTCTCAAGGTGACTGATAACACTTTCTCTTTGTTTCTGTGGGCCACAGACAATGATTTCAGTTTTGTCTGAGTTTAGCTGGAGGAAATTGTTTTGCATCCACACACTGATCTGTTCGATGCAGCGACACAGTGTATCTACAGGCCCGTGTTCTCCTGCCGTCAGTGACACGTAGATCTGAGTGTCATCTGCATAATTGTGGTAGGACACATTATAGCTGCGTATTAGCTGGCCTAGTGGAAGCATGTACAGATTGAACAATACGGGTCCCAGGATTGGCTTTTTGGAGAACTGCAGGTCTGTCTGTCTGCATTCAGAAAATTGTTCAGGCAGAAACTTCTGCTGATAGATAGCTCCATCTCCAAGACATCTCAGCTATGAAGCAGTCAGCCTGGACTCAAATTTTTTCAAATTGAAAGTGATCCATCAGCTATCTGTTTACAACAGCTTTCATAGTCATCCTGACAAGGGAACTTCCACATAAAGTAGGCTAGTAGACATTTGTTTTTGTTGCTCCATAAGTTGAAAGAGAACTGCAAAGATGGCAAGTTCCAATGAAATAAGAAACAGCACAAATAAGGATGTAAGCTCATCTCAAATGCAAAAGAGAAGACTTTACAGTGACTTGTTTCTACAATTCATGCATATGAAAAAATATGCATACTCAACTTTCCTTTTTTTATTTTTGAAAATTCTCTTAACCCCAGTTCTGCTCCCAGGAACTGCCCCAGTTCCTTCATGTTGGATGCATTATGCTGCCGTAAATCAATCTATAAGTCATGCCACAGATTCTCAATTGGATTGAGGTTTGGGCTTTGTCTAGGCTATTCTGACACATTTATACCTCTTGAGAGCTGTTTCAGCAATTTGCTTTGGACCATTGTCCTGCTGGAAGGTGAACCTCTGTCCCAGTCTCATATCCATTTTTTTTTTCAAGAATTTCCCTGTATCTAGCATCATCTATCATTCCCTCAATCTAGTCCCTGCTGATGAATTACATCCCCGCAACATGCTGCCGCAGCTACCATGTTTCGCTGTGGGAATGGTGTTCTTGGGATGATGAGATAACAGTAATAAGGTGATTTGCGCCAGACATAGCATTTTCTTTGATGGCCAAGAAGAGCCCTACTTGAAACAATGGCTTTTTCTCGCCACTCTTTTGTATAGCACAGCTTTGTGGAGTGCACATCTTATAGTGGCCCTATGGACATATACATCAGTCTCTGCTGTGGAACTTTCCAGCTTCTTTGGGAAACCTTTGGTTTCTTTATTGCCCTAATCAGTGTACAACCCTCTCTTTAAGCAGGATTGTTGTGGTGATGTAATCTTTCTATTTAGTGCACAGCCCTCCATGTGCTAGCCAGAGGTACCCTGACTGCCATTAGGTTCCTTCTGATTCATGACAATACTAGGCCTCATGTGGCTGAAGTGTGTCAGCAGTTCCTGCATGATGAAGGCATTGATGCTATGGACCGGCCTGCCCGTTCCCCAGACCTGAATCCAATCGAGCACATCTGGGACATCCTATCTTGTTCCATCCACCAACGCCATGTTGCACCACAGACTGTCCTGGAGTTGTCTGATGCTTTAATCCAGGTCTGGGAGGAGATCCCTCAGGAGAACATCCGCCGCCTCATTAGGATAATGCTCAGGCGTTGTTTCGAGGTCATACAGGCACGTGGAGGCCACACACACTACTGAGCCTCATTTTGACTTTTATTGAGGAATTTCCACTGAAGTTGGATCAGCCTGTAATGTGAATTTCCACTTTTATTTTGAGTATGATCCCAAATCCAGACCTCCATGGGATAATATTATTGATTTACATTGATAATTGTTGTTATTTTGTTCTCAGCACATTCCACTATGTAATGGATAACGAAGTTCATCTGGAATATTTCATTCATTGAAATCTAGGAAGTGTTATTTTAGTGTTCCCTTTATTTTTTGAGCAGTGTATAATAAGATCATGTGACACTTGAACTGCACACAGATGGACCTTACTGAGCTAATCTTCTGACTTTTGAAGGTAATTGTTATCACTCGGTCTTATTTAGGAACTTGAAAGCAAAGGAAGTGAGTACATATGCATGCACAACTTTTTCCCTTCACCAGTTTGTACTATTTTTTTTTCTATTTCTTTTACATTAACCCCCACAAAAAAACAATTTGAATTACAGGCTGTAACACAAAAAATAAGAAACAGGAGTGAATAGTTTAGCAAAGTAATATATTGTTTTGAGTGAGTCATATTAGTGTGCATTACTAATAAAAGCCTTACCTATTCACCTATTCACACGTGGTCTACATTTGTAACCAACAATGAAATGAAAAGTATTGACTAAGGAACATGACTGTTTTTGGTCACACGATATGAGAACTTGAATACATATAAAGCAAGTATTGGTATGGATGTAAAAGATTTGGTTTTGAAGTAAGAGTGAGAGGCCATGAAAATTGCGATTGGTAGACCTAATACTTCTCCCCTTTTCTTCCCACCAGACGAGCTGTAGTTAGCAACCATAATCATGCGATGTGCTTAATATCCTTTGGAACCAATTTCTTCCAACATAGAGGATTGATTACGTTTAACAGCAAATATAATGTCTGGGAAAGAGGTATGTGTGTTTGCTTATTGGTAGAGGTGAGACAGGGGATTGTGCAGTTTTGACACTTTAAAATAGGTGCTTTGCATTCCTTTGGTGTACAATCGCCTCAAGGACCATTCATTACCCTCTGAGATACTCCATAACTATGAGTGTCACTCAAAATGACAAACAGGTAGAGGGGATGGCGGAGATTGGTGTCTTGAGGTGCTGGTCAGTGTAATAGACTCTTTACCCAAGGGGTGGGGAAAAAAGAATGGATGCTGACAGAAAGAGGAGAATACAGCCTTGTAGCTTATATGAGCATTTTTTTCCTCTAGTCTGTCTCCATGTATAGTAGCAGCTAAACCAATGTCAGGTTTGGATACAGTTGGATGAAAATGGCAGCCAAACTAGTATTATGTGCCACCTCTTTCCTCTTCTCACCCTCCCTTTGCAATTTCACAGTAATAGTTCCAGAAATTGACCTCACATACATCCCAAAGGCACGTTATTACATTTCCCAATTGTATTTTATCTACCCCTCACCCCATCCCAATACCCCTATCTACACAAAGCCTTGCACCCTATCTCTCCCATCCACCAACAGTAACTTGCCAATTAAAAGAGTTGTTCATCCGATGATATAACTTAACAAACTTTGGGGGTAATAACTTTCTCCCTCTACCCGCTAGCAGCACTGAGACTGAAGGGATCTTGTGGTTTATTCTGGATGGCTGCCCAGCACCCATAACACAAAGAGTAATCTGTTGTTGGCTGGTGGCTTTACTGAATGTTTTAAAGGGTAAGATTCCAGTGATGTTATTCACAGGGCAGCGATTTGACTGAATGTGTCGGGAAACTCAGCTTGGATCTGCCCTGCTGTTCACATATATTATGAAAGCACTTTCTGTTATTTCTGTTATTTTCTCACTGAAAAGTTAGAGTCAGGGACAAATGTAAGCTTGGAGCCCAAACTGACAGCTTAATATATCTAACACACTACAAAGACCTCTTGAAACCTCTTACTCTTCAAATTTCAGGTCTTTGAACCTGGTCTTCACTTAATAAAAATTTGGAAGTGGACAGTATTACAGTGGTGTTGTTGTTTAAAAAAATCGTATTCTGTTAGGAATGCTTCCCTGAATGCAAAATAATATGGGACTCTATCTTATTTAGCATGAGCATTTCATGGAAACTAACAAACTTATTTGTCAAAAATATCAAATTAATTTTTAAAACCACTAGGGCATCAAATAATACTCACATTTTGTGATATTTAGCAGACTAACAGTTCATAAGTTCAAAGCCCTAAGAACAATTTTGCCAAAGTTGAAAAATAAAATGTTAAACCTATTATCTGAGCATGCAAGCTTGAATTCTAAAATCAGAATCTGAGACAACAAGAGGACTTGTTTGCTAAAGAACAAGGCTGGAGTCAGAAGTTATTCTCAACAAAATAACTTGTACTGTTCGGGTTTTTGTCGCTGGTCTAAATTTTGCACTTTGAATTGCCTTGTGTACGAATTGTGCTCTATAAATAAAATTGCCTTGCCTAAATGTATCTTTCATTTTGAGGCTTAAAGTCCACATGAAATCAAACTGGATGAATAAATGTTTTTATTTGCTATATGTTGGTCTATACATTAATATTAGCGGCTTTTGCTCACTCTGATGGTACCATGTTATGTTATTTAATCAAAAAGCCATGTACCCTAAAATTAATCCAAATTTCTCGCCAAATTTTAACATGATAGGAAACATGGTTTAGCACAGTTCTGTTCATCTTTATTTATATAGTGCCAAATCACGACAAATGTCATCTCAAGGCACTTCAAAGATATAGTCCTGTTCGAACCAATTATAATTCAACTCTTTGTAATACAAACAAAATCAAATCGTATCAAATGAATCAAAATCCATATTAGTCAAATTTATACAATGCCAATCAAAAAACAGTTGTCCAGCTACAGAAACCAACAGATTGCATCAAAACATCTCTTCAATGTCCTGAACAGGTTCAAACATTTTTGAAACCTATTTCCACGTCATAATTTGATACATTGTAATGTGATGAGTTTGTGCATCATGAACGTGACGACAATCTTTTACTTAATCTAACCAGAAAATTTGGTTGCTACTTGGTTCCTGATAACGTGGGTTTAGTTCCTAAACCTTACCAGGAAATTGTTCTGCCTTAACCTAGCCAAGCAGTTGTCATGTAAAAAGTGACTTGATAATAATAAGAATGTGAAAAGATCACTTCCAAAAGTTTTTTTAAACTAAAGTCTCAGTTATCCTCGGATTTCCCCCAGCGGCCTTATGTACACCATTTCACTTATTTACAAGTGAACATAACAGAACTTATTTTATTGCATTTGTTCTTTGCTCTTTGCATCAAATATTTCTGAGAGCAGTGCAAAAGGCCAAAAGACATTTTGCAGTCACCTTGGAGTGCTAACAAAATGGCTGCCTTGATTTAGGAAAAGTTGCTATATACATCAGATGTTTTGTAAGTATTCTTAGTGCCATTTTACAGTTTTGTAATTTCTTGGAAAATAATACAGAACATGTTGATTGCTCATTAGTCAGTTGAAAACGTTAGCATTGGTTTCAACCAAATGCTTTGAAAAAAGGAATCGGTTCAAATTCAGTGTTGTGTGGTTGTATCTGAGGTGCTGGGGTTAGGGTTAGGGCTCAGGGGTAAACAGAATTAGGTTAAGGTCAGGGGTAGCCAATAATTGGTAATAGTTAAGATTAAGTTAGTCAATACAATGTCCTAAAAAGCTCAGCTGGTCAAGTTTTTTTGTGTGTGTGTGTATTTAATGCCAGTACAGTGATTACAGTGCTTATATCAATGTGTGTAGTGTAAGCTGTATTGTCTCACTGAAAAGGCCACTCTGGAGGTTAAATTATACATCTCACACATGCATTTAAAGCAGATTGATGGATCACATACTTCCACGAGATTTATCGGAATTAGAGACCGTGGTTTTATATCAAGATGAGCAATTCAGGTCAAATATTATTGCTATCACTACAAATGAAGAAAACAAAATCTCACTCGTATAACATTCGGCTGCATTTGCTCCGTGCTTTGACGTAACATTTTGAATTATATTTCGTTATCTAAAAATTAGCCTCAGAAAACCTATTTTATTTATAATAAATTCTCAAAAGAATACACTGTGGCTTTTGAGTAGGGGAAAAAAAAAAATCAATGTTGAACCTTTTTTGTCGCGTTCAGCTACTATCAGACGCCGCTGCAGAATTTACACAACCCAGCATGGATTTTTGGACTCTCCCTCTCCGATAAGAATCCAAGTAACGACAGCTGGGCAAGTACAGTGCAATTAGTCTCCACCGCAGGCATACATATAAATAAGCTTACCGTCCTGATTTTTCACTAGTGAGAAATCCAGTGAGAAAAGCAATGGCTTTTGATTTTCCCAAATGCCACACATATACGCATATGTACACACCATCTAATGCCAACAACTTCCTCAAACAGAGGAATGCGCGAGGCGCATTTCCCAAAGATGTAACGGTAACCCAAAATGCAGTAACACTCTTTAATGACAATTATAGCCTACTAATAAATTAGCTAAATCCGCTCTATTTATCCTCTATTTACTGGTTCTGCACTGACTGGGAAGCATAATCACAGCAATCATCTATAAAAATCATTATGGCTGTGAATTACGCATCAAAATATATAAGATGGTTTCATGTTCTTATATTGATATATATATATATTATATTATATATTGCTATAAGGAATGCATCTAACTTTGCTCAGTACTGTAAGTCACGTTCAAATAGTTTTATTGGACTGCAATAAAAATGTCACTTTAACACTGAGAAATACAATTTTACGTCATTTTTTTGCCAACACTAAATAATGTGATTAGATATACATTATAGTTGTTTCCCTATTCATATCGGCTGCTCGTGTTATTTTGTCCATCATTTGCAGGTCACGTGTGTCGCATTAGAAAAAATGATAACACAGAGGTCGGTTTAAGGTAAATTCACAGAATATGGTTGTTTATGATTTTTGTAAATACTTTCCCAAGTAGTCCATGACTAGAGCAGTTGGCCGTGGGGAAGCTAAGGGTGAAAGCAGAGAGCAGGCGGTGGGGCACTCTAGCTCGCGTCTCTTTGTTCTTGTTTTATGGCAGCATTAAAAGCAGTTACAGTCTCCTGCTCCATTCTCCCTTCCCCACGTGTTATATCCTGTTTTAATAACTTACTTTGATCTAGTCCGTCTTTGTCTTCACTCCCTTCACAAACGTCCTTACTTTCTTCAAACCCTGGTCCCGGAATGGCTGTCGGATGGTGGCTCGGCTCACGCGCCGCCGTGGAAATCGACTCCAAGATGTATGTTGTGGTCTCGTGCTGGTGCTGGCCACCGACTTTAACTGGGATCTCCCCGTCTTGACTCCCGAGCTGGGGCTCCAGCTTGACCTGCCCTGTTTGGCTCTGGCCCTGGACCGACTCGGAGTCGCGAGGAGCGCAGTCCAGCCATGAGCGTATGTAGCGCGTGTCTGTGGGGGGCAAGTGCTGGGCTGGAATGTAAGAGTGGTAGACAACAGGAAGGCCACTGGCTCCGTGGTGCGGGCTGAAAGGGCTCCAGGACGACGAAAAGACTGGAGGCTTGGGCTGGAAGCTGCAGGATGGGTACGGCTCGGAGTGAGAGTGTTCCGCGTGCGCAACGGCTACAGGCTGCCTTCCGTCCACGGCCGCGGCGGGATTGGAAGCGGAATACTGGACGCCAGAAAAGCGAGCCGGGCCTGAGAGTTCATCACTTTCGTGATTTATGATGGAGTCCACGTAGTAGTTGCTCAAAGTCCCAGAAATGGACATTTTCTGACATTATCTGGGATACGCCGCGAGTTTGCTAAATGGAAAACAAGAGCGGAGACATTGTGAGGTTTTCGTCTCTCTCCTCGTCTCCCCAGACCTCTCTCTTTTCCTCTCTCTCTCTCTCTCTCTCTCTCTCTCTCTCTCTCTCTCTCTCTCTCTCTCTCTCCTGTCACCCCTTCCTTCTGTACAACTTACTCACTGAAAGCGAGAGAAAAAAAAATTGCCTAACCTACAACTCCGTACTGTGCGCGAGGGTTTTCGGGTCTGTGCGCGAGGCGCAATCTGACTGGCCGGAACTTTACTTGGGGCATGAAAAGCGTCATTCTAGCGTAAATATATCCTGCAACATCCCCCCCCCCCCCCCCCCCCCCCCACATCCCCCCCCCCCCCCCCCCCCCCGCCCTCCATACACACACACACACACACACACACACACTTTCTCTCTCTCTCCTTCTCCCTCTGTCACCTCTATCTCCTGCCCTCATATTGCGTTGTCTTGTTACATGCAATATGCAAAATGGAAAGTTTGTCCTTATTGCTGGCGTATGTAGGTCACCTATCACCACCATTTCACAGAGAAGATGGCTGACCAATAAGTGACACCATATATTTTTTTATGTATATGTATGTTTACTTTAATGTAATAAATTCAGTAACTAGCAAAACATTCACTATTGTTCCATTTTAGACGAGTAATTGCTTAAATAAATCCCGGCGTAAGCCTGCGTGCAAAGCACCAGTACCACTATTAATACATTTAAGTCGAGTAAAAAGCTCCCAGATAGATGGTGAAACTCCCATCTTAGTATGTTTAATAATTTAGCCGCTGCAGATTGATTTGAAAGGCTTTCTGTGAGCTGCACTGTTTTTACTGGCAGATTAAAAGTCCCTTTGATAACTAGTGCCGTTGAATAATATCCTTTCCTCTTTACAATGCATCCTACTTCATCTACTTTTTGGGGTCCGTTTAATAACATAATAAAACCCTCCATCTGAGCAGTGTCTTTGCTTTTATGGGGCTTATATACGGGCTGTGGCAGCGCAGACGCGACAGAGACTGCTGTGGCCTTCTCACTGGGGGCTGAGGCTGCTGTGAGGAGAGGACTGGAGCAGTGACAGCCCTGCTCCCCAACGGGATGGGAAGGCAGCGAGCTCTTCTCTCTGCTCAAGCTGCTACTTCCCACCTAAAATCAGCCACAACGTTTGAAAATTAAAGGCCGTCTTTGCATCCTTGATGATGAGTTTGAAGAACATCACTCGACTGGAAGGGCTGTAACACTGCGGTTGTAAGTCTTTGTGTTGACTTGTATTTATGTATTTTTTATTTATTTTCATGTGATTATAACATACATAGATTATTATCTTTGGAGATGGCAGGCTACTTGGTGCAACAAGTATGCATTAATCATATGCACTTAATATGACATTAACTATGCAGTTAATTCATTAAGGGAAGTAAATATGAACCATGTCGCTGCTGGGGTTTAACGGGAGTATCTGCGGTGAATCTGTAGCGCGGCTCTCAAATCCGCTGAAGAAAAATGATTATTTCGGAGATTGACTGAGTACCTTGTTCTCCTTAAGTTCAGGAACAACAACAACAACAAAAAAAGAGTTTATCATTGACGACTCTGGCATTACGCTGTCGTCTACAATTCTGTTCTATTGTCATATTTTCAGCGACCAAATTAGAACCAGCCCAGAGAGTAAAGATATGGCGAGTGATAAGTGTTGTGCACATTCAAATAGGTTCTGCAGCTCAGAAATGCTCCGGGTGGAGGTGTAAGCTGTGCTTCAGATGGGCTTCATCAGCTACAAGAAGAACAAATAAGAAGAACTTTTATTGAGTCAGAGAGGGACAAAATGTTGTCCAATAAACCACAAACCCCAGTTTGGGAAAAGTAACGGGTCACATTGTTAAATTATTCTTTAAAATTACAACCCAAATGCCCTTTTCACAATGCTCCTTGCTAGACTCAAAAACTACTTTGTTTGGCATTCATGCATGCTCAGGATATTTTTCAGCTGAAATGGCCTCTCCTCAGACCACAGGCTGCAGGAATTTTAATTTTTGGAGGGCCTCCACCCTGTGGGCTGTGCTGCTAAACAGATAGGCTTTAATTGGGAACACTGGAGCTAAAAAAGCTTGCAAAATATTATCAGCAGATCACTTTCCTGCTCTAAACTTTGCCTCAGTTTTGAGAAGCACATAATAATGGTACAAAAGACATTTGTGACACTCTCCTGTACCCCAAACCCCACCCTACAGGTTAACTGAGAGGAAAAGGCTCATGTGTGACCAAAAGCTACATTTTTTTATGCCAGTAATGAGCACTGTGGAATACATGCAGGCTCCAACCTTGTCCGTTCACTCTGAGCAGTTGTAATCCACTCACACTGCTCTGTTTGAACGCTCAACGAGATTTTGAAACACAATATTCTTTAAAAACAAACAAAAAAACCCTCAAATGAAGCTCCGACAGATTTAATCTAAGGGAAGTTAGAATTACAAATATCATAAACATATTCCGACAAAAATAAATAAGGGTCAAAATATTTTCTTCCCATCTGTTGCACTTTAGGATAACTTAATCCAAAGATCCCCCCCCAACACACGAGGACATTAATAAAAAAATAGCAGTTTTATCATTCACTGACTTGAAGGACTGTGATTAAACTGTCAAAGCAACCCAGGCTCACAGCAAAAACTCCTGAGAATTTAACATTTTAAAAACATAATTACAGAAATGTAAGATGATAATTTGCTTTTCCTGCAACAATAACCACCATTACCCGCACTGGAGCCAGGTGTGGAAATGATCAAATTCAATTTCATGGTCTCTTTTGGTTTGGTTTGAAATATTTTGTTTGAGCTGCAACAAAAGATACAGAGAGAAAACCCAATTTTTATTCAGGTTCTATAGAGCTGTTGTATTGCAGGAGCAGCACCCGAATAAAACATTAGAATGAACATTTATACATTTTACAGCATCTTAAATGACATGATGAATTACATAAAATATTTGAAATGTTCCTGGATGGAATTTTTCAGAGTTTATAGTTTAGTCTCATGGAATTGATGTGAAGACAAGTTTGAATAGGAAACATGCAGACATGTAGTTCCTGGCCAGCTTAACCACTGTTCAGTGGGAGTCATTCTTAATGGTATCTCAATTTTCTTCAAGTTTCGTAATTTAAAATTTATGAATGCTTGTGATCCCAAATTAAAAACTATCTGGAAAAATGTAACCACTTAATGTTGATTTCTCACTCAATGTTTTTCTTTTATTTCTGCAGTTTAGCTCTCAAGGCTAAAAAATAATGGTATTCAAAGTGAACAGACCTGTCATTGTAATTGTAATTAAATGTGTTATATGCATTTGTGGTTTGAAACTATGTGTTCTGTATTGAATATTATCCAAAGAAGAATGAAGGATCTTTCTAGTGTATTTGCTGTTATACAATAAATAATAGCATATGATTTCTGTATCAGTGTATACTCTTGTGCTATACAGGCCTGAATCTAATTTGTGATCACTTATGTAAATGCTGTATTCTGATGAAAAGGCAGTGGCTGTTACCATACGACAATTGCAAGCTGTGTGATTGAAATAGCATATAATAACAGGTCCCATAGATCATGCACAGCGTTGTATTTCTCAGCTGAAAAGCTGGAGCAGGCCCCAGGCCTAATTCCCCAAACCTCTTTACAGCTCACTTGCCTTTGAAAATATCAGTAGAGAGCTATTAATTGAGTATCCTTGACAGCAGGGAAAAGTAGGAATGTATGTTGTCATCTCCACGCACTTATTACTCCCATCTCCTTCTTGAGTTCATAAACATTTTGCATATCTGTCTTCAAAGATGATGAAAACCAAATTCTTTATTACAAAGGCTAACATCGTGTCTTTGTCCCGCTCATCCAGCTGCAGAACGTAACCATGTAACAAGTAGGCATGATGGTAATCCTGTTTGACAAGCCCACTCCCCTCCTCAATAAGATATGGATATCAAATCGAATCAAATCAAATTTATTTATATAGCACATTTCATGTACAAACAATTCAAAGTGCTTTACATAAAATGAAAGCATTGCAAAAGGGAGTGGAAGATATGCTAATGATATCTATTTGTTTTTGTTATTTTTGGATGTACAATGAAAAACATATTGGTACATTAAGTTTTTTTATTTGTGATTTCTCCGCGTCTTCACTTTCATGTTCACGTTTTATATTTCCAGAAGTCACTCATAACCTGATTGTGCTGTTTTGCAAGGCTGCATTACAACATAATCCAGTAGAATGCTGGCTTACTGGATAGCTGTTGTCCAAGGTTTTTTTTTATTGTTCCGTGATGCCTCATTTACATTTTATTCCAGTCTTTTCTGGTAAGATTTATTATATGAAGCAAATTTTTAATACTTAATTTGACACGATATCTTCCACAAGTGTTATTGAGTCTGAAGACGTGTTTCTGTCATTCAGAGGCCAGGACCCTGCTTTATCATTAGGGCTTTTATATTACTGTCAAACAAGCTGCCCCTAAGAAATCATTTACAACTGAATACCACATCCTGCATTTTTCTCAGTAGAATCATTCATTCTTCCTGCATAGGAATAAACACTTTAATCGCTTTGGAAATTTGCTTGATGATTTTATAATGTGTGTATTTCCTTAATATTTCCAGTATCTAAACAAAACAACATGACTTCAGTCATTTGGTATAACTTGAAAGTTGTTTGTTTTTTTCTAAATCAATTAAGCTGTGAAAATGTAAAGCTATATTAAGTAGCATGGTGCCTGGTCTCTATGTGGATTTAATGTTGTGTGTTTACTGTGTAGTTTTACTTTTTTTGAACAAGAATATAATCCACGTGATGGCTCAACTGAACTGAACTGAATAGATTCTAATTTGATAACACTTTAATAACTCCCAAATGGGTTATTCATTTTGAAGCATAAAGAATCAAAACCAGAGATTAATCCCCAGTCATTGTAAAAAAAAAAGAAAGTCCCTGTGTATGGTTATTGCCTCGGGCAGGAATGACCTCCCATACTGTTGCAAAAGAGCAGAAGAAGCCTCTTAGCTGAACATACTTTGTTGTTTGATCACGATGTGATGTAGGAGATCTGTGATGTGGTCCATAATGTTCAGTAAATATGTGCAGCATTCTTCTTTGCATAATCAGCTCCAGATCAGTCCCCAGCACAGAGCCAGCCTTCTTTATCAGTTTTTTCAGCTTCTTTGAGTCACTGGCTCTGAGACTGTTGCCTCAACAGATGGCTTCAAAGCAGATTGCACTCTCCAACAAAGACCTATAAAAGACATGCAACATATTGCTGCAAATGTTGAAGGACCTAAGCTTCCTCAAAGAGTGGTCTGCTCTGTATCTTTTTGTAGACAGCCTGAGTGTTGCATATTCAGTTCAGTCTGTTGTCCAGGTTACACTCCAAAAAATAATCTGTTAACATAATCTGATTAACATATTTTGATCATGGCGCCCATTTCCATGTAATTAAATCAAGTACAATAACCCGTCATTGATTATGTCAAATGAACACATTTGACATTTGTTGGTTAAAGGTAATCAAATTTGTTTGAATTCATCCGACACCAGTAAAAAACTTTAAGTAAAACGAGATCAAATCTTGTTGCATGACCAACAATTTTGTTAATCAATGCTTCTACTGTTAGTCTTGCTTAAACCAGAAATATATAGTTTAATAACCTATTATTATTTTACAACAAAAAGCACAAAACATATGCTTATCAAATAAACTTTATTAGCAGGCTTTAAAATACAGCATAAATGCTTACCGCTTCTTCCACCTTTACCAATCAATATAACACTTCAAAGTTTGAGCTAACATACAAAATACTGCTTACATCCTAACAGGAAATGACGATGGGCATGGTTTATACCAATCTCAGTGAAACCGCTAAGAGGGTATGGGTCAAAATGAAGCAAGTACGCAAAATTGTAAAATGTAAAACACGTCTGCAAAAAAGGGAATAAACATAACTAACTGGTGGCAGTAAAGTTATACTTTAAAGACTACTAGCACATAAAAACATTGCTGATGAAATTGATCACAATCAAGGTTTCTTGGGGTAAAACCCTAAAAGCAGTATGTTGTAAAATGTTGACTTTTTTCAACACATTTAAAATGTCTTTAAATTTCTAACATCTAACATTCTAACATCCATGGAAATGCAAATTATTATTGTCTTCACATTCGTTGAAGCGCATGAGCAAAGATAAGAGCTTGCACGTACAAACATGAATTCATGTAGATATTTCCAAGTGCATCTACATACATTACCCACCCCCCCATTCTTAAAAAACAAACAAACAAAAAAGCAGTGGGGAGCAACAAGAGGGGGCTATAAAGAACTCCAAAGAACGATATCATTAGTGGCTCAAGATGTGACACGGCATTATGGTGTGTGTGAATTATTGCTTAGTGCTACTGCTCAAGTCAAAAAACAAATAAAAAATAAAAAGAAATGATCCATTTAAAACTGTCCATGTAAGAAAAAATCTTAAAAGAAAAAAATCCACCTGGACTACTGTATACAAGGTAAAGTGACAAACAGAGAGAGGAGAAAACACATGTATAACTTCTTATCTAAACCTTTAATAATGGAAGTCAGCTTTGCAGCAATGAACCACTGAAAGGCTTCCATTGGTTTTTGTCAAGCTCACTCATCCCCCAAGCTTGTTTTTTGAGAAACTATGCCTTTAAAGAGAGTCTTTGTCCATCAGAATTGTGTTGTATCTTCTGGAAGACTTCAAAAGTGTATTTCAGTTCTGGGGTCCGTTTCACAAAGCAGGTTCAACATACTCTGAGGCTCTGTTTACATTAATTAATTTCACCATTTCTTTGTGTCGGCGTCTTGCAAACTATTTACATTTACACACAAAGGTACTGTCCTCTCAATAAAAGCCTAACTGTTTACTCTGAAACGGGGATCGGCTGATTCGCTAGTCACATGACTAATCAGCCATCACATCACATGATCGCCCTTGCATCTGGAGCATGCGCAACTGCTTAGAAAACACGACCTACAGGAAGAATCCCACTACCTGCATTGTGTTGCTACCTGTAGCACGTCACGAGCGTCAAGAGGAATGGCAAACATTAGTTCTTCCAGTGTAAAATGTGTGTTCTCGTGGACAGATGACGAGGTGCAACTTCTTTTAAACACAACGATGGACTATAAAACTTCGGTTGCGGTACAGTGCATAGACTGGGAGTCGGTACAAACAAAATATGCAGACATCCTTAGCCGTTAGTTTCCCAGCACTCAAGTCACATGACCAACGATACCAGCCTAGTGAATCAGGGAGGAGTACGTCATAGTGATGTTGTCCAACCAGGACGAGTAGCTAGAGCTCAGCACTGCGGAGCCTCGTTTCTCACCGTTTACAACTGCTAAAATCAGCATCGTATGCGAATGCTTACGTGGGCTCCGGCGTCTTTGAATCCTTCCACCTATGAAGTCGTATTCCAGTATTTTAATGTAAATGGACAGTGCATCCGCGATAGAAACGATATAGAAACAGATTAGTATAAATGGCACCTGAGTCTATTCCTGATCTCTGAGTTGATCTACTCTGAGATAGAAAACTCTGAGTTTTCGGTTCCAGAAACGCTGATTTGAGTGAGGTTAATCAACTCTGAGTAAGTTCACCTTGAGTTTAGCGTATGCGCCACAACTTTAAAAAGTCAGCATCAATGGAGCCCAGATTTGACGAGTCACCATGGAAACGGGGAAGAGGAGGGGCTATGTTTTTCACCAACCTCGAATTGGAAATCTTAATGTGCTCATACGGCGAGTTTCAATACGTTTGAAATAAGTGCAACACCGCTGCAGCAGCAAAAGTGTAAGTTTAAATGTAGTCCTTTGCAATCACAATAATATTACAGGGAAACTGCTTGAATGGTAGCCCATTCATTTATTTCATTTAGGTGCAATCTCGCGGGGGAGAAGCGCACTTGGCACCAGCTAAGATGAAATATAAAAACATTGTTCAAACAGGTGAGACCTCGGCATGGAGGTACCTCATGTTTTACACTGTAAAATAAATATTAAGTGGCTGTTTTACTTTGCAGTTATTTTATTCCCAACATAATGCTGTTTTCACACACATAAACTATGTCTTCTCATCTATATCATGGTCTGTTAAATAATTAAGCCTATTTAAACTAACACAGACTTCTACTGAGCAAACAGAAAGAAGGCAGATGCCCGTAAAACGGGGCCACCACCTCTAACGGGAGGGCAGTGGCTGAGGGAATCCACCCCCAAGACACAAGTGTCTTTATAAAATATAATAGGCCTATATATATCTTTTTTAAGCCTATTCATACAAATATTTATTTGTCTTTTTTTTCTTTTGTCCCAACAAAATTCTGATGGTGCCACTCAAAAAGATAATTGTCTGGAAATGCAAAAACATCTATGCGCGGTCTGATAACCATCTCCGACGAATATTTATTTCTCTGCGCAATAATGCTGCACTTTCATCCACGGGATCGTTGTCAAAAGGACATGTTGGTGAAAAAAGTTGCCTCCTACTGTGCCTAAGGACTTCTAAAAGTCGCTCTGCTGATTGAATGAATGAGGAAATCAAATGGCGTGTGTGGCTGAAAGAGGGCGGAGACAGAAAGAAACTCAAGGTTTCTTGAATAAAACCTGGTCCCGACCAGGTTAGGTTCATAGAGTCTGTTACTACGGTAACTGACCGAGAGCTTAAAGGGGAACTCCGGGGCATTTGAAGCGCATTTCCATTGCTAGAGGTTGTCAAATACTGACAGTAGGACACAGACAGGTGCAAATCTGCGCTCCCTGTGTGGAGATTGCGCTGTTTGCGCAGCCTGTCATGCGAGGCTAATACGTGGTGGCTAGGGGCAACTGCTAACCCTTCCACGTAAAACAACAACTTGCACACTGCAGAAACGTCACACCACTTTATAAACCATCCGACAATAAAGTCACAAGCCTTACCATCAAAACCATATGCATGGTTCTCACATTACTGGCATGGGGACGTTACAAAACAACTTTATAAACAGCATGTCACTTACCGGTTGTTTGTATGCTCGCGCATGTGAAAGCCCAAAAGAGTCAATGGACGATAATCCCATTTACAAAACAATTATCTTCTCTAGAAAAACTGCGTTCAAGTATTTAAAACATTACAACAATACATGCCCAGCGTACAACTAACCGGTGAGTTACATGCTGTTTATAAAGTTGTTTTGTAACGTCCCCATGCCAGTAATGTGAGAACCATGCATATGGTTTTGATGGTGAGGCTTGTGACTTTATTGTCGGATGGTTTATAAAGTGGTGTGACGTTTCTGCAGTGTGCAAGTTGTTGTTTTACGTGGAAGGTTTAGCTCTTGCCCCTTAGCCACCACGTATTAGCCTTGCATGACAGGCTGTGCGAACAGCGCGATCTCCACACAGGGAGCGCAGATTTGCACCTGTCTGTGTCCTACTATCAGTATTTGACAACCTCTAGCAATGGGATTGCGCTTCAAATGCCCCGGAGTTCCCCTTTAAGTTACCTCCCTTTGTGAAACGGAAAACTCAGGGTTTCCCTCATTTCAGGGTTAATCAACTCAGAGTTTTCACTAAACCTGCTTCGTGAAACGGACCTCTGGTGGGTAGCTCAGCTTCAAACAGTACATGAGTCAAAACAAGAGAGCACGTGCTTGTGCAATGTTACCCAAACCAGTGAGAACCTCCACACCCTCAATTAGGACATCAATGTCCTCTGGGTCATCTTCAGGTTCAGCACCCTCCTGCTCAATAACATGCACCCTCATCACAGTCTTCTCCATGCAGCTGTTTGTCTCGCTGTCCTGTGTGAAGAAATATAAGTCAATCCATTAAGAAGACAAACAATGTAAGATTTAAAGGAAAATCCCAATTTATTTATTGATAAATTTTAATTTTTACAATTTGCAGATAAGGTCATATCCCAATTTGTATGTTGGCAGTTATTGTGTTGTCATAATAACTCACTAAGTATTCATTTACAAGTTTCTTGTGCTCTTCGTTTAGGTAGGTGTACAAAGATTTCAAGATGCACGCTCGCCTGATATTACATTACATTACATCGCCTGATATGTATGATGTCATGCTGGAGGAGGGGGAGACACTAATTTGAGTCACCAAAAATCTGTCCCATTGTCATAAATATAATTTTTGTTCAAAATGAACTCTTTGGTGTATCATTTAGTATAAACGTACAGACAAAATAACCAACATTACCTCATAATCTTATCGTACTGTATATTATGCTAATGTTATGCTTAGTTATGATGCATAATATATGTTTATATGAATCTGTCTAACCAATGATGATACAAACCTTTGAGATGACGAGTATGTGACCTCTTATTCTATTTCCAGTTTTCCCTCCTTTGCCCCGAAAGACCTCCGTCAAGCGTGGCAAGTACTGGACAAGCTCAGAAAAGAAAGTAGATAGCAGAGGAACAGTGTTAATCCAATCTTTTGGAGGAAAAAAAAAATTAAAATATTGTTTTTCTAAATGTAGATGTCACTTACTTCACCTCAAAATTATACAAAGACTAAAATTAAACACATATATACTTACTGCAGTCATGTGAAAAAGTACACCCTGAATTTGATTTATTGGTCATCATCAATGTAAGTTTGCTGGTCTCAAGCCTTCAGTTGTGTGTTAATACAATGCCAAGGAGGAAATACATCAGCAATGATCTCAGAGAAGCAATTGTTCCCATCAAACTGGGAAGGGTTATAAGGCCATTTCCAAACTCTTTAGAGTCCATCGTTCTACAGAAAGAAAGATTATTCACTGAGAAATGCAACGAATTTGACAACTTTTTTAGCCAAAAAAATCAAAACACTTAGACAAAACATTCACGGCCACACAGACAAACAAGGAAAATAATCTGTGTCTAAAACCTAGAAATAACTCTGGCGTTATGTCACAATTTAATATTGTTGATTTAAAAATCCTAGAGGAAACAGTTCGGCAACTTGCACTCTGGACATAATACTATCTGACTTTTTAAAAACAGTTTTTACCTCAGTAGAAAGCGATCTCCTACAAATAGTTGACAGCTCCATGGCATCAGGCATTTTTCCCAAGTCACTAAAGACAGCTGCTATTAAGCCACTCCTAAAGAAGAGAGCTCTAGACGCCTCTATGATGAACAACTACAGACCTGTCTCTAATCTCTCTTTTATATCCAAGATTATTGAGAAAGTTGTTTTTAACCAGCTCAACGACTTTCTGAATGAAAGTGGAAGTCTTGATAACTTTCAATCAGGCTTCAGACGTCATCACAGCACTGAAACAGCTCTGGTCAAAGTGTTAAACGACATCAGGTTGAATACTGATTCTGGTAATGTTTCAGTCCTGGCTCTGTTGGACCTCAGCGCTGCGTTTGATACTGTAGATCACAGAATCCTGTTGCACAGGCTGGAAAACTGGGTTGGACTTTCTGGAGCGGTCCTTAAAGGTGGGGTCAGAGATCTTGGAAAAACGGTTCCTGCAAGCTATATTTTTGAAAATACACAACCTTGCCTCTCCCTTCAGCCCACCCCTCGAAACCACGCCTTCAAAACACATGAACGAGTCACGAGTCTGTGAACGCGCAGGGGGGAGGGGCGAGGGGCGAGGGGGGCTGACGGTTGATTGGCGTGTCAGAATCCATAGAATAGATTTTAAAAGCCTGCTCATGGTTTACAAATCCCAGAACAGTTTAGGCCCATAATACATCTGTGATATGTTCAGAGAATATAAACCTAGCAGAGCTCTTAGATCCAAGGACTCAGGTCAGTCAGGTCCAGTCCAGAGTCCAGACTAAACATGGAGAAGCAGCATTTAGCTGTTATGCTGCAAACAAGTGGAACAAACTGCCAGTGGAGATTAAACTTTCACCAAATGTAGAATGTTATGTTTAAGAAGGTGCTGACAACGACTGTGTGCTAACTCCGTGCTTTTATTATTAGCAGCTTCAGGTGACTACCAGGACACACATCACACGTGCATGTAAGGCACCTGGAACCATCGTACACAATCCCCGTGCAACGCAGACATCATTCCAGCAAGAGAGCTCACCCTTGACGGGGTGGAAGGGCGCCAGTTCATCCAAAACTCTGGTGGGCCAGTCCTCTTGGATAAACGTGCGGAGTTGGGCGAACACAGGATCCTGTTCGGAAGCAGCCTGGAGCTCCTGCAGAGAAACAGCTGCCTGAAGGGGCGTGTGCGGCATGAGAAACAGTTCTGGCTCTGAGGGGTCCTGGACGGTGTCAGGCACAGAACCTGGCGTGGCTCTGGAGAGCAGATCTGCTACGACATTCTCTCTGCCAGGCGTAAACTGTGTGGTGAAGTCGTACGCCTGCAGCCTCTCAGACCACCGATAAAGGTGCAGTGGCTTGTGGCCAGATCCAGTTGTGGCCAGCAGGGTAGTGAGGGCCTGGTGGTCCGTTCGCTGGGTGAAGTGCTGCCCGTACAGGTACATGTGCCAACGTTCACAGACCCAGACGCAGGCCAGCCTTTCCCCCACCGAGTACTTGCGCTCAGCCGGAGTGAGAGATCTTGAAGCAAACGCCACAGGCCGCTCTGTCCCTTGCTGGAGTTCGGACAGGACGGCGCCGACTGCTGTGTTGGATGCATCACAGGTCACGAACGTAGGACTCAGCAGGTCAAAGTGGGCAAGCACCAGCAGAGAGGTGAGCTGTGACTTGAGGCAGTGGACAGCGGCACGGCATGCAGGGGTCCAAGCCCAGGGCGCGTCCTGCTTGAGAAGGGCACGCAGCGGTGCAGTGCTGTCATCACCAGGAATGAGGATAGCTGGGCAGGGCAGGAAGGCTCAGGCAGGCACAGGACAGCATCGACATTTGAGTGGAGCAGACTCAGGCCGTCACTCGTCAGGCGAAACCCCACAAATTCGAACGCACTTCTATCAGTTCAAGTGAGGTTGTGGATGCTGAGGGCATCGACCACCCTGGAAAGGCGCTCGTCATGTGAGGCGGACATCACCCCGTGAACCACGATGTCGTCGAGATATACAACCACACACCTGGGATGGCTACAAAGATGGTGGCCATGATTTTCTGGAAGCAACTAGGGGCGGAGCTCAGGCCGAAGGGCATGCGGGTATACTGAAAGACCCCTATGTGGGTCACAAAAGCAGTGAGATTGCGACTGCCAGGATGTAAAGGGACCTGTAGATAGCCATGGCAGAGGTCGAGCTTGGAGAAGACTGTTGAGCCATAAAACTTAGCGGACAGTTCCTCCACCATCGGCAGTGGGTAACTATCTGGGATCACTGCTCTATTTACCTGCCTGAGATCCACGCAGGGGCGCAGGCCACCTGACTTCTTCTTTGCCACCACCATTTTAGAGACCCAGGGTGAGGATTGAACCCGCTCAATGATGCCGGCGTCCAGCAGTTTCTGCAACTCAATGAGTGGCTGGTGGTTGGAGGTGGTAAGGCAGCCCAGCCCGGCGAAAAGTGGCGGCCAGCGGTGCTGCCAGGGTGTGGACACTGTCAGTATGGTGGCACCCATGTTGTCAATGATAGAAAAGCCCAGGGCGCAGAACAGATCAAACTCTAGAAGGTTGACACCATGGCGGGACACCTGAAAGGTAAATGCTGGGAGAGCCCTGGAGCCGTAGCGGACAGTAAGTGGCAGTGTCCACCATGCTGATTGACATTGTCGGTAGGATCTTATGCGTCCGCTTTGATCGTCTGTTGGGGGAAGAGCCGCCGGACTGTGGACTCGTTGAGCAGAGATGTGGAGGCAGCAGTGTCCAGAAACAGTGGTAGGCATACTCCATCTCGCTCCACCGTGCACCAGGTGAATGGCTTAGCATTGGAGCCCACAGAATGGATGGTGGTCGGGCTTGCGGGCGAGGTTAGCAGGTTGGGGTTTGCGGAGGCAGATGCGGAGCGGCACACTTTAGTGAAGTGGTTAAGCTTACCGCGCTGGCACCTCTGCCCCATGGCTGGACACATTGGTGAGCGTGAGGGGTGGGAGGAAGAGCCACAATTTCCACAAGGCCGGCGTCCTGTGGACCCTGGCATCCCTAAATGTTTACCTCAAGGTTGGAGGAAGGTTGAGCAGGGTTGAGCAGGGTTGTGCCAGGGCGGCGGTGAGCGGGGGCGTCGGGCCTGGCGCCGCTACCCGCGATGATAACTGAGCAGTCGACTCAAGCTGGAAGGCTATTTCCACCGCCTTTGACAGCGACAGGTCGTCCGGCGCGGCGAACAGTTTCTCATGTAGCTTAGGGTCAACTGTGTGCTCTGCGAGCTTATCTCAAATCATGTCCTCTTCTCATAAGCAGAACTGACAGAGGCTGGCCAAACACCGCAGGTCGGTAAGGTACTAATGAACCGACTCACCCGACCACTGTCGGCGTTGACGGAAGATAATCCGCCGGACCACGACGCTCTGTGGCGCGGCGAAATGTCTGTCCAGCAAGGTGACACAGTCCGTGTATTCCGGCGCAGGTCCGAGAGTCCGGAAGATACGCTGTCCCTTGTTACCCAGGCTGTGGATTAGCATAGCTCTTAGGATTGTGGCCCTATACACTTATACACTCATAATTAAAGCTGCCGTCGGCATCTTTTTTTTAGTCATATTAGCTTGAACTGTCATGGGATTCTGAAAGGAGAATATTGTTGTGGAGAAATTAGAGTCGAATCACGCGTTGGTCAGCCGTCCATTGGGGAGTTTATTAAACAAACTGTCACAGCAAATATGCATACAGGATGTACAAAATGTCCGACGAGCTCATCTTGTGACACCCTTTTATACCGTTTTATCATAACAAGTGTACGTGGCCCTCTCTGGAGGCGCCTAGCTTTCGCAGTTTATCATAAACACGCTCATACTAACTATCAACAATATTCATATGAACCAGTCAACAGGCACAGGATGTAACTAGGCCAGAAGTCATGACATCCTTCTCCCACATAGTCCCCCCTGAAATCACTTATCAGTGATTTAATAAAGAAATAATCTAAAATGAAAGAAAATCATCCCACATAGTTAATTAAGAATTAATTAACATAATCAACACTAAATCATCCTAATAATTCTACAATATCAATCAACGGGACCATTTTGAATAAATGAAAAGGAATATATATATGTGTACTCGAAACACATTAAATGATTAAATTAAATTAAACGATATTGAATTCAACAACACTACAAGTTTTACATTGCCATCACACTTGTCCACTGTTCGCAGTGCATAGGTGCGAAAAACCCACCGGCTGCTACTTTCGTAACTCATGTTCTTATCTTGGGAAAACTCACCTACGGCCCCACCCCACTGGCGACCGACCACTTTACCAAAGGTCGCACTCCGAACAGTTGACTGACACAATTGGCAATGGACATATCAGTGATTTGATTGATAATACACATAGACTGAATACATCACCTTCAAATCAGTTAATCACCGTTTTGTATCAAGTACAATACATAAAATTCTGGATTATCACACAACAATAGTAATAAAATGCAATGTAATGCAGCTCCTCCAGTCCCGTCCCATCTCCTGTACTCTGATGTCGTCTGCTTCCGGCCGAACATCCGTCCGGCTGGATCTGGAACTGCTAAGCTAACTCTGGGAGGAGAGGTCGCCAGTACGTCACTCCCAATCAAAGAGATCTTCAGCATCTCTTCTCCCTGTCAGACTAAACTTGGTTCCACACTCGAGGAAAGAAACTTGTGAACCATCCGTTGATAACCTTCATTCGTTGACCCGCTCTTCCATGCGTTGGTCCTCAGACCTGGTCTCGCATGGTCATCTGCCTCCAGATTCCTTCCACTGTTTGTTTGAACATCACTTGCAGCAAACACCTTCTCAGAATGGGTATAATGCAACACCCCAATAGGGAAACCATTCTCACTATCAACAATATTGCTATTCCCGCCTTAACTGTCATCGCTCCCCCTTCTCCCAAAATCCCAAACAGACCAGTCCACCACCGTTCACCTCCACCAGCATCACACGTCAGCTCCTCTCTCCGTTCTCTGATCTTCTTCACGGCCGTTGTAAACGTTCCACCAGCTGCTGCAGTGTTCCCGGGTATAAATGTACAACATTTTCCCCAACCATCTGGCACACACCATTTTCCCTTCTAATATCCATTCTAAAACTTGTCTGTTCTACCAAGCCATCATACTCGTCTCATGTAGTTGTTCTCCAAAGCCTGCAAACCCTTCACTCGTGTAGTTAAGAATTCCCTGTTGGTTGTATTATATGTAATTAGTCCATTCCCCATTTTGTTAAATATGATCCACAGCAAAATAGACTCAAATCCAGCTGCAATCTCCCTGCGTGCTTTGAGCTCAAAAGGAAAGTAAACGTGCTTATCCATGATGTAGTTACCACTATCTGTTTTAACTCTCCCTTTTTCCACATCCAAACCTCGCATCTCGTTTACCTTGTCATACACTACCACAACTGATGTCTTCCTCCTCACCAGTGCCCAAAGACCTATCTCCCTGTTGGGTAGCACATTTAACAAAACATGATCTCCACACATCCAGTAACTCTCAGCTATCAGGTGTGTCTGATCCCCAAAAAGATATAGAGTTAAAATGATCATTTCTATATTTTCACAATTTGATCCAAATAAATAAATCCCAATAAATATTGGTTTCATTTAACAGTAGTATTACTTACGCGAGTTCCAAAAGCATTCAAACTCACCATCGTAATCTACTCTATCATCAGTCGGAGGCCCATCCTGTGATGTACTCAGATTAAATTCAGCACAAGAAGACTCCAATTTGTGGCCCTCCCTTATTTTGAAAATAACTATGTACTTTATTTGGCCCAAACATCAATCTGCACTTAATACCACACATAGGAAACAATAACCATTTATCCTCTGCCGATGTGAACCTACCTTCTCTGCATTCCCGTTGCTGGACCACCGCACCGTCTCTGAAGGTGTGTGGCTCTGAAACAACAACAGGCAATGCTCCTGGAGCGTCTGCGCATATGAGACACTCCGTCGCTGTCAGTTCCCTCGTAGTGTACCATGCCCATCTATACCACATATCCTGTGCTGCCTTAACCCATTTTCCACAGTTACACTGTTTTCCTGACTTTACCTGTGCATGTACACTCCGTCTGTTCTTGGGTTAACATGATTATTCTGTCCCGTGTGCTAACGGTATCAAGTCCCCCTAGACTTCCACGAGAAGTCTTTCTGTTCTTACAACTATTGTGAACAACTTCTTCTGACCCAATCTGACATGATCTTACCAGATTGCCCCTTTGTTGTGGCGTCCAGAGGCGGTGATTTGGTCATCTCCTCCTCCGGACCCATGATCCACACCTCCTCCCACTTACCCCTACTTACTCATATTTACTCATCCTTCCTCACCCTTTATTCCCACGTACTTAAATTCAAGCTTAGCAGATGCCTCTTCACGACTAGCTCTAGCGTGTACTGCTGGCAAAGTTCGTGGCGTGGCATGGTCTGAGTGGGTGTGTATTGTTGCATCATACTCATCTGACCCAGGCTGGCTACTTCCCTGCGGGGTGGCTTCATCACGGGACCCTTCCAGCCTCTCCTGTCTGCGGGATCCTGTCCAACATCTCCAGGCTTCGTTCTCCTGAGCCCATGCTGTCGGCCAGCACCCACACCTGGATGCTCACAGTGTCAGAAATCTTAACCTCTTCCTTTTGTTCCTCCTTTCCCTCGGACTTAACTCCGTCTGTGTCTTTAGTCCGAACCTTAGTGCAGTGATTCAAATGGTACCATGTGTTGCTACCTTCCACTTGAACTGCTGTTGACGTTGCTCGCACCCTTGTGTACGGTCCTTTCCGTCTTGGCTCAAGCCACTTCCTCCGGAACACTTTGATGTGCATCTGGTCGCCTGGCACCACTGGACTCTCAACCAGCTGTTCGAGACCTGAGTCTCTGGACTCCTCCTGTAGATAGATTGTTCTGTGGATTGCAGTTAGTTGCTTCATGTAAGCTGTCCACTCTGTTTGCACCTGCTCGAGTGGGGGCTGAGGTGCCGGCATGGGTCGACTCGTTAGCATTTTATGCGGTGTTAGTGCGTGACTCTATGAGTCTGCATAGGACATCTCATTAGTGCAAGCGGCAAAGCATCTAGTTAGTTTAGTTTTTACGCACAGATTAAATTCAATTTCACTTTCCAGGTTCCATTGATCCTCTCAACCATCCCTTGACTCTGTGGATGATAAACGGCCCCACAGCGCTGCTTGATTCGCAGCTGCTGCAGAATGCCTCTTGCACTTTTATAAACAAACCCTTAACCATTATTTGAGCTAATCTCTGATGGAATGATAAACAGATGAATCAATTCTCCTACCAAAAAAATTTTTATGACTATTTATCCAATATGTATGACCAATATCCTTGTGATGGCGCGACCTCTGGCTCCAGTAACACCATTGGTGCCAAAACAGCAAGCTGGCACTTTGATGCTACTTTCGCTGCTTCATCAGCCGCGATATTACCTTTACCAACCATTTTGTTACCTTTACGATTATTTGACACTGTATCACTGCCAATTTTCAATTTTCATGACTGCAATCCGCTCCTTCATTTGGACCTCCTGTCGCACTGGACTTCCGTCTGACCTCCTGAACCCTCTCTGCTTCAAACTGCTTCAAACAAATAGCAAATATCATGAGCATATGCAGAATCTGTGAACACATTCGTAACCTTACCTTACACCAGTAGACATGCTTCCGTTAGTGCCTTCAGTTCAGCCAACTCTGCCGAACATGGCTGTTCACACTTCTCAGCTTTCACCGTCACAAAGTTTTCACCTTCCTGCTTCATAACTGCAAAACCTGCATGATTACCCAAATGATCTCACAACATGATCCACACACAACATAAGTGACATCAGCCTGCACAAGTGAAGTTGCTTCTAAGTCAGGTCTCAGTTTAATGTATCTCACAGCTTCTGACACACGCTCATGTGGTTCTCCTTCAAACTCACGTGGAATGACATCCGCAGATCCCGATGTAGTACCCTCCTGTATTCACATCTGGACGTGTCAAAAGATGCACAACCTGCAAACATCCTGCCTGAGTCACAACATACCTACTCTGATTTATTAGTTCTGAAATCTTATGGTGTCTATTGGAGACATATAAGAAAAATGGCTTCTCATAGACTAATGTTGCCCGTTTCGGATGACTCTTGCTAATTCTGTTTCAAATTTTCAAAGGCTAACTTAGCCTCGGTTGTCCTCTCCAATTGTGCTTTCAACCTTTGATCTTTGGATTTTTCATGATTCCTTCCAGAGGAAATGCATTTTATTGCATAATCCTCCCAAAAGAAGATCATACTTGTTGTATTTTAATTTTATTTATTTATTCATTAGTTATTTATTCATTTATTTTGGACATGGCGCTTTTCTTACTCCCTCCAAGTGGGATGGAGAGATATCCGTAATTCCCTATGGGCTAAATAGATACTCTAATTTAGGCTATCAATGCTAAAATTTAAATTAGAAACTTTGTTCCGTTCAAATTTTAGAACTTTGTAATAGTGGCACATTTAAATTTTAAATTCAGAAACTTTGTTTTGTTCTGTCCTAGTAACAGTGACCTATTTAAATTCAAGTTTTAGAAACTTAGTAGTCGTGACACATTTAACTTAAAAACTTTGTTTTGTTTTGTAATGACACACCTGAGGGCGGTTTTTAAACCCTTTTGAGTACGTCTGGTGTAAGTGTACTTCTTACCTCTATATGTCAATGTAAACCAATACTGGGATTCCTCTGCCAGAGGAACGCCTTGGACCTGCCGGGTCACTTGCTCCGCCCCGCAGGGACTGGCCACGGTCCTGCCGAACACTCGGGTTTCTCGGTGCTCTCGGACAGCTGTAAACAAAGTGTCCCCTCTCGCCACAGGCCCAACATGCCCCCGAGGACCTTCGTCCTCCAGGTGCACCTCTTCTTGACCTTTGACAGGGTCGACGATGGACTTGCCCCTGTGATGGCTGTTCAGCGGCCCCCGCTGTTATGGCCTCACATCGTACCTCTTGCTTCGCTTGCAGTTCTTCTAACTGCAACCGTGCAAGTTCCCTTTGCATATCCTCCTCCTGCTCCTTCCGTTTCAGTTCTTTTCTGTATTTGTTTACTGCATGCACCACGTGGTCTCGGAATTGTCCATGTGACATTGAATTCAACCCCACCACATCCTCCAGCCTCCCCTGAACTGGGGCAGGCAGAGCCTCTTTGATGGAAACTCTGAACAATGTCACCCAAGCTGGGCTCTTCTCGATTTCTCCCTCAGACTCTTGTCTCCATTTCTTCAATTGTTGTGCAATGTACACAACCGGACTCTCTGTTCCTGACAGTGGCTCCCCCTTTAATGCTTCGAGGTCCACTCCTACAGGAAACTCAGCTCGTAACGCTCTCCAGAGTGCAGCTCGATATGCATTAAAATCAGTTCCATCAGCTCGGTGGCTTAACATCCAGTCATTCTCACTGTGTCTCAGAATGCCCTCCATGGTAGAAGTTCCAAAACACAGTGCCCACACTGCCTTAATGTGTCCCACAGACAACAGTTTATGCACAGTTTCTTGTTCAAAAGCTCTTATCCATCTACTTGCACCTGTGTGAATGTCCGGCAGTCTGGCAACCAGCCCCCCTAGGACGAGCGTCTGCCACGGCACATACTGTCCCTGCGTCATTTCTATCAAACTCGGTGCTGACGCTGTTGGACTCTTATGTTCTTCAGAAGATGCCTTTTGAACTGGAGGTGCCAGTTCTGGTGATTTTTGGTATTGTGGGAGCTGTCCCCTTGCCTGATCTGAATTACAGACGGCGTCTGGCTCAGGAGCTCCATGACTGCTTTATGGAGCTATTTGTGGTTCTGGACGTTCATGAGATATTTTGTGATCTTTTATTTCAGAATCTCCTTGTATGTTTACTGCTCCTGGCAGTGTTGGATATAGCTCTGCATTTTCAAAGAAATGTAAAACTTTTAATTCAAGCTCTGTCTTTTCCTGTCTCTTTTTGCTTTTGTCCTTTGGTTTGTAAGCTTTAATCCTTTGTTCCATAATCTTACAGGCAGCTCCATTGAAAGTGCCACCTTTTGGCCAGGGTGAGAAATTATTCTTTGTTCGTTTTTCCCATTTTTGAGATATCTTCTTAATGACTTTGGAATGTTCAGGATACTTGGCGCTGATGGTTATTGTTGGTGTTACATCCATTGTTTCACCTAGTTAATTCCCTTCTTTTGACTTTCGATTTACTTATTTATTTTCCCTAATTTTATTTTATTCTTATTCTCCCCCTTTTTTTTTTTTTTTTTTTTTTTCCCCGACAATTTTTGAAAGTCAATTTGAATTCACTAATTATTTAACTCTAATCAATGCTAATTTAATGCTCGGCTCAATTTAGCTTAGATGCAGCTAATTATTGGATTGGATATTGTCAATGCTACTGTTAAGGTTAGCCTATGTTAGCTTTGAAAGCTTATGCTCTAGGTTGTTTTTTTTTTAAATTAAACCAATGTTAATTCAATGTTAGGCTAATTTAGCTTTTTGACTTCTAGTTTGGAGTTAGGTTACTATTATTGCTAATGTTAATGTTTGCTAACCAATGCCAATTGATGTTAGCTTCCTAGCTGTTGCTAATCAATGCTAACCTATTGCTAATTAAGATTTAAACCAATATTTGCCTTATTGCTATTGCTAATCAATGCTAATTGTATTTCTGATCAATGCTAATTATGGCTAACGAAATGCTAACAAATGCTAATAATGCTAATCAATGCTACTTATTGCTAATCAATACTAGCTTCCTTGTTGACCAATGCTAATTGAATGCTAATTATGCTATTCAATGCTAGTGATTGCTAATCAATGCTAGTTATTGCTAATCAATACTATTGATTGCTAATCAATACTTGCTGTATTACTAATGCTACCCAATGTCAATTTATTGCTAATCGAAAGCTCAGTTAATGCTTACTCTGTTTGAAGTGACTCAGGCTAAAGGCGTTGCCCCAACCTTTGCTCACATCCGGATGTTACCGATCCAATCCACACACAATGTCTCCCACCAATCCAGATGATCCAATGCACGTCACCGCTACGTCAATTCTGACCAATGAAATAAAAATATTTTTTGACCAATGAAATCTGAACACACCTCTAAATCTATCTCCAATGAAACACGTCTGAGACACGTAACTACTAACCAATAAAATATGAACACATCACCACGTCTACTTCCCAGGCTGTTATTAACTCCTCCCAAACATAACAATTGAACCAGACATAACAATTGAACCACACCCCAACTCAAAATGGCGTTTGTCACACTTTTTGTGACAAATTAAGAAAGAGGAAGAAATACAAACTTTCCAGCTGGACAGAGAAAAAATACAAACCAAACAACACAGAAATAACAGTTGCACTATTCTTCACCTCAAAATGGCATTTGTTAAGAAAGAGAAAGAAATACAATTTAACACGCTGTGGACAGGGACAATACAAATCAAAAGATACAGAAACAATGCATAAGCGAAAAACTTTCTTTATCAGGAATGTCACATTCACGTCGAACGACGTGATGAATCAATGGCCTAAGGACAGAAACTCTCCCTTAGGAATTGCGAAACCAACATTTACTCGACTGATAACAACTCTGCAATTAGCACATTACCTAAAGAAAACTAATAATTATTCCAGTTCAACCATAAAGTGCCCCTGGAAGACACAAGGAAAGAAAATGTGATCACACACGAACATTTGCAGCAGTAGAAAAATGCCAAGGACGAACCACGCGCCTACACACCAGCCGCGTGAGCGCGCAGCACTCTCTGTCCCCCTGAAAGCCAAAACACCTTCACTCGCCTGTTGAGAATAGAACTTTAGAAACTTAACACCAATCACAGCAGTATTCAATAATTCAATAATAACAAGGTGCACTCAACCAACATACACAATCTTAAAGAAATCAACATTCAGCGTTTAAAAATCACAGCACATTACTGCAACAACTCCTTATCTCCCCAAGTTATTAATGTGGCAACTATAACAATTAAGCAAATTATAACAATGAAGCAAATCTGAGTGTAACTTAAAATACTACGACTACTCAAAAGTCAAGGGATGATATGAGTCAGAACCTTTTTTCTTTTCTTCTTTTTTTAGATTCACATAAAACAGCAGGATTTCACACACATTGACAGACAACAGAGACCGGTCCCACACACTCACACCAAGTCAGTCGATCAAAGTTTTTGTGTCAGTCACCGTTCAAATCTTCACATTTTTAAATTATCAATTTCTTTCATTTAGACTTTTAATTTTTCAGGAGATGTTGGTGTCGGCAATATATGGAATACAAAATGTGTTTTCCCTACAAGCCTTGTGATATGGTTTCTTGACCAAAGCAACAGATGCTGACGTGTACTTTACCAGCCCCGCTGTGACCTCTTAATATAATCTCCTGTGGCCAATTTCATAAACGAATTTGAATTTTCTTCTCAAAATGTCTTTATACTGAGGTCTCGGATAACTCCAAAGAGTTCTAAGCAGATATAAAATGATATAAACATATATACTTAAAATGTGCCCGTATAGAACTGGAATTGACTTTTTCGGAGTTTTCTTGAACTGCTCTTTTGATTCCACCTTCAAACTTTTATGTTCGCAAGTCAATCAATTACCAGCATTCGTCTACTCCTTGACTAGTGAAAATAATTTTCACATATATTAATGACTAATGCGAACCATAGTCCCACGGTATTCCTACCCCCCATGCATAAAAGGTCGGCCGTTGGCTCTATGACATCACTATGAACGAGTGATTTCCACTCTGCCCGCTCTAAAAGCGTATCCACTATTCCAGTTTAAACTCATCGATTTATTTCCTGCCCGAGCATGAGCGACTAGTCTTCCTTAATTACCACAAAAAAACAATACAACAACACAATAGCCCGACCAGCTGCTCACAGCTGTCTGCTTTACAACTCTCACAAGCTGCTGTTTACCCAATTTTATCCCAATTCACACATATGGCACCTCTTGGCCCAAAATTTCAACAATTACAATTTCAGCAGCCCCCCTGCGCAGAGGTAACAATGAAATGCTTACCGAATGCAGGATCCGTCTCTCTCCTGTGTTCTTTTAAATTTGGGGAAGCCGGAAGAAACCTGTGATCTGTGCTCCACTAACAGACGCCAGTCGTAATGGTGGGAAATCCAACCAGCCGGCTCTCACAGCTGATGTCGGTTGTCGGGGCACAGAGGACACGCTCCGCCGGGATCCAGATGCAAACTATCACGTCGGGGTCACCATTATGTTGTGGAGAAATTTGAGTCGAATCACGCGTTGGTCAGCCGTCCATTGGGGAGTTTATTGAACAAACTGTCACAGCAAATATGCATAATGGATGTACAAAATGTCCGACGAGCTCATCTTGTGACACCCTTTTATACCGTTTTATCATAACAAGTGTACGTGGCCCTCTCTGGAGGCGCCTAGCTTTCGCAGTTTATCATAAACACGCTCATTCTAACTATCAACAATATTCATATGAACCAGTCAACAGGCACAGGATGTAACTAGGCCAGAAGTCATGACATCCTTCTCCCACAATATTAAATTGGCTGTTTAGGAAAAATCCCGAATTCTGTAGCTCCCTCTGAAGCCTGTAATCGTGCCTGCAAAAATCGAGCGCTCCCGGCTGTTTTTAACCAATCAAGTTAGGTTTATTATTGATCTATTATCTGAGCAGAACAGTCACCAACCACGTCTTCCATGCTGAGCGTGAGTCTGCCCCCAGCTTGTGTGCGCGCACACTGGTGTGAACTCACGTGCACAACCTCGTCTACAGAGGGGGAGGGACCTGAAAGTTGTATCAGTTTGAATTTTCCGACTTTAGACTCGGAATTTTGAAAACCTGCCGACGGCAGCTTTAAGCATGGTTATTATGTGGGACCATCTATGTGTATTGCATGTTCATGCACACACACATACACACACATATTCATTAGCCCAGTAGCATGCTCGCTAAGTAGTTGTTGTGTTGTCCTGTGGTTTAAGGTCATCTGTATCCACCGTTATATTATATGTGATTGCTGCTGCTTGTGCTTTTTTGTTTGTTTGTGTGTTTGTTCTCTGCTTGTCTGCTTACAGGTGCTCCTGGTGGGTCTAAGGCTGGATTCCCCACAAAAGCCGTGGATTGTCTTCAGTTTTGTTTTTACAGGTGTAGCAGCTGGTTGTCTGATTTTTCATTGTTTTCAATGTTTGTCTCTTAATATTTCTGTTCCTTTTTTTTTCTTTGCTCTCCCTCTTTCCCTGTCCCCCAGTCCGGTTCGGCTCTATCACATGTTAAGTACTGTAACAAAAATAAATAAATAAATAAGGAGTTGATGGGCATCAAGGGGAGCTTTACATTCATAAAGCTTCCCTTGGCATAGCAAATGTGTTTGGCATAAACGGTATTCAGATTACAATTCTGCTGCCATAATGCTGTACAGGACAATGGGTTAAAAAAAAAGAAAAGACGAATGTAAATCAAAATTATTATCCCATGGAGGTCTGGATTTGGAATCACACTGAAAATAAAAGTAGAATGAAAAAAAATAAAATATATATATATTTTAAAATCACTACAGGCTGATCCAACTTCAGTGGAAATTCCTCAATAAAAGTCAAGATGAGGCTCAGTAGTGTGTTTGGCTCCACGTGCCTGTATGACCTACCTACAACGCCTGGGCTCCTGATGAGGTGGCGGATCTTCTCCTGAGGGATCTCCTCCCAGACCTGGATTAAAGCATCAGTCAACTAGTGGACAGTCTGTGGTGCAACGTGGCGTTGGTGGATGGAACAAGATAGGATGTCCCAGATGTGCTCGATTGGATTCAGGTCTGGGGGTCGGGCGGGCCGGTCCATAGCATCAATGCCTTCATCATGCAAAAGCTGCTGACACACTTCAGCCACATGAGGCCTAGTATTGCCATGCATCAGAAGGAACCCAGGGCCCACTGCTCCAGCATATGGTCTCACAATGGGTCTGTGGATCTCATCCCGGTACCTAATGGCAGCAGAACGTTCTCCACGGCGTCTCCAGACTCAGTCACGTCTGTCACATGTGCTCAGTGTGAACCTGCTCTCATCCGTGAATTGCACAGGGCGCCAATGGTGGATCTGCCAATCTTGGTGTTTTCAGGCAAATGCCAATCGCCCTGCACAGTGTTGGGCTGTAAGCACAAGCCCCACTTGTGGACATCGGGCCCTCATACCCCCCTCATGGAGTCTGTTTCGGACAGTTTGAGCAGAAACATGCTAATTAGTGGCCTGCTGGAGATCATTCTGCAGGGCTCTGGCAGTGCTCCTGTTCCTCATTGCACAAAGGAGGTGGTAGCAGTCCTACTGGGTTGTTGCTCTCCTACTGCCCCCTCCACGTCTCCTGCTGTACTCTCCTGGTATCTCTGGACACTGTGCTGAGAGACTGAGAGATTTTGAATTTTAGCCGAATGAATAAATAGGCAGCAGGTCTGTGGGCTGTCTGTGGTAGTAGCACGACGATGACGTCAGTAACACCCACTTTACGACAAAAAAATCAAAATTACAGTAACCCAGATTTTTTTAAGTAAGCAACGCACCTCCACGTTATCAGTGCTAGTGTACAGTAATTAATAAATTATAAACAGCGTAGTTTGTGCCTGTATGACGTTGCCCATAGGAAACCGTTTCATGGCCGAATATCTCAAGAGAGCAGCCAGACGCTTCTCGAATATCTTCGGAACAGCTCCAAATTACCAACAACAAGCAGGGGTGAGTAGAACATCATGTTATAATGTGAAATCAAGGGCCCAATGTCAAAAAAACGCTCTTGTCCTTTAAAGGAACATTATGTAATTTCTTCCCCCATCTAGTGGTGCAATTTTATTTTGCAAAGTCGAATGAATTTGCTCTCTAGCGCCTTGCGTTTTCAAATGTGCGTTGAACTACGGCAGGCGGTATGTGTCAATATTCAAGAAGCTCACGTTGCCTTTTCAATTCTCTTTTTTGCTTTTTTGGCGACGAGGATCCCTTCTCCTGTGGCGTGGCATAACTATGGTCTTCCATTGCGAACAAAAGTGCAGGCCGTTCAGGCTGGTTTATACCAGAGAATGTGTAATGGCGTCGACTGGCTCTGTTTATACCTGCGTGCAAACGTGACGTCAAAATGGGGAAAACGCAATTTGAAGTCCCTCTCGGCACTTTGTCGTTTTTCATAGACCGGAAGGACATGGCAGCCTCCATAGAGCTTGCCCGCTTTATGTAGATACAGACGAGTTATTCTTCACTCAGGAGTATAATTGAGATTTTTTTTTTTTTTTCAAGTATTTTTTGGGGCTTTTTATGCCTTTAATGAGAGGACAGTTGGAGAGAGTCAGGAAGCAGGGGGCAGAGATAGGGGAAAGACACGCAGCAAAGGGCCGCTCGGTGCGGGAGTCGAACCGGGGCCAGCTGCAACGAGGACTGTAGCCTCTGTACATGGGGTGGCTGCTTAATCCACTACGCCACCGACCGCCCCATAATTGAGATTTTTGACAGAGATAATTTTACACCAATGAGGACTAATTTATGAATGAATATGTTGATTTGAGCTAATAAATGACTTAATATATTACATAGTGTCCCTTTAATGTCATCTGAAGCAGGTCCAAAAAACAATGAGCTAAATTGAACTCTAAAATTTAAACTGGCTTATTGTTGCCATTGTTGGAACTCAGTGCTTTGCAACTTTAGAAAAAGTGCAAATAAAACAATTGAGAAAAATTAAGAAAACATTAAAATGATATCCACCCTGCAAAAACAAAAATACTTGCAATACTAAGACCAGGCTGAAAATCATTGAGATGTCAGCAGTGTGTCATGTCTGTGAGTTTTTGTCATGTTTTTAGTTCCTGGTTAGTTTTTAATTTGGCCATGTTTTGGATTCTGTCTTGTGTTATGTTTTAAGTTCAGGTCTGGTCTTTAGTTTTTCCATGTTTCCCATAGTTTCTGTTGCCCTGCCATCACCTTCACTCCCAACACGTGTTTTTCCCCTCAGCTGCACTCACCCACTAATCACTCCCTCAGTATTTAGTTTCCAGGGCTGTGTTCGAAACCGCCTACTTCTCCTACTATTCCTACTAGTCATACTTTTTTAAGTTCCCGGATGTACACTAGATGCATACTAGATTCGCCGAAATGTTGAGTATTCATCATGAGGTTACTTGTCACACTCAAACTACCCAAGATGCAACGTAACGTGACGTCGCCCATCGCCATTTGAACGGTCAAATTCCGTTAACGGGACGAGAGCAGTCAAAACGGCATAACCGGAAGTGCGTTGCTCACTGCGGCTAGCTTTTTTAGCGCCGAATTCGTGGGAACAAAATTGTAAATAGCCGGTATTTTGTCAGATTTTCAACACCTTGGGGGTCTAAACGACTACTTTCTCACCTGAAAATGTTTCAAATGTTGCTAAAGTTATATATTTACAGAGTTTGTGTGTGTAAACGCTCTACATACTGTCTGATCGATGAGTATGCCGTTTTCAAGTATGTAGTATGTAGTAGGCGGTTTCGAACACAGCCCAGGTTTCCCATGCATCAGTGCCACATCCTCACCGTCACCCATGACAGTCATCCTCTTTCATGGTCCTATGCCACAGTTGTTCATGTCAAGTTTGTCAAGTCTGTCAAGTCAAGTTTGTTCTTTTGTGTTTTTTCATAGTCCGAGTCAAGTTTTGTTTTTTTGCCAGTTTTTACACAGTTTAGATTTTGTAATCCGACTCAGATGCGTTTTTTGTTCTTTAAAATGAATCAAGTTTGTTTTTGGAAATATCTGCACCCATGTCCTATCTCCACGCCACGCATCACCACACCAAACGTGACAGTGTTTCTAGGAAGATATGCCACAGCCAGGATTTCTGTGCATGTGGAACATTTTCCTCCGTCTTACAACTTATGTGGTTAACTTTTTGTTAGTTTTGTGAGACACCAAAATACATGAGAAGTTGGAAAAGGCTTGAAGATCAAAGTTTAGATGAAAACTGAAACATTGTTTTTTTTTTTTTTTATGCCTTTAATGATAGGACAGTGTGAGAGAGACAGGAAGCAGGGGGCAGAGATAGGGGGGAGACACGCAGCCCAGGGCCGCTCGGTGCGGGAGTCGAACCGGGGCCAGCTGCAGCGAGGACTGTAGCCTCTGTACATGGGGCGGCCGCTTAACCCACTACGCCACCAACCGCCCCAAAACTGAAACATTTTATCTGTGCATTTTGAAATGTTCTGGTTGTTGTGAGTTTTTGCAGAGTAATCATCAATTTGCATGTTTCTGTGCGAATATAATCGTGATGCTGATAATGTTTTCTGAATTTGCTGATGATTTATCAATTTCAATTACTTTGTTCTGCTATGGTCCACTGCATCACCAGGATGACAAAGCCTCGGTCTCAGCTAGATTTTGCATATCGCTGGAAAGCCGTGACACTTCACATCAATTAAAGTGATATAACATCAAACATCAGCAGGAAAGTGGCAGCAACTTCCAACTAGAGCCTCACAAAAATAGCTATGCAGGCCTCTGCATCACTTTGAAAAGGAAAAGAAATCCATCATAAATTAGATTTTTTTTTTTTTCACTGCTTAAATTTTATTGTCAAAAAAATATACTGTTTTAGTGTGAACAGAGTATAATTCATTAGAGGGAAAAAAAACAGGCTCTAAATATAAAAAAAAATTTGCCATGAAATGAATGCTCTTTTGTAGTAAAGTGTAAAGACTATAAAAAAAATTGCCTTATCCCTTTCACTTTAAAGAAACATGGTCAACCAGGAAAGCAAGAACAAAAATTCAAGAAGAGATAAGATTAAAAAAAAATGAACAAAACAATGAAAAAGGCACATGGTCTCATCTATCCCCCAGTAATGACACAGGAACAGTTATAACACCAGAACTGGCTCAGTCCCGTCCCTCAGCCTATGAAAAACAACTTTCAAGGTATTGTCTGTATTGTTTTTACTACAATTACCTTTGTTTTACTTTTCTTGACATTTTAGATTTTGTAGGTCCAAACATACTTTTTACTATGGAAATGTCAAAACATTAAGGTTGTACGTTAGCTAAACCTTTTCACTTGTTAAATCGAAGGAATGGTCATAGAAGTATATAATAAAAGAGGGGAGAGTCAAAGTGATCTTACACAAAAGACAAATGTGAATGAATGAATGTGAATGGTTGAATTATTGCATAGTTGAGAAATGCAATCTTTTTTGCCTGAAACAGATTTATTTGTGCCCAATGTCGTCGTCCTGCAGCATCCTTCTTGTCTTGGAACAGGGACAGCAGTTTGGGGGAATAGAAGTCCAACAATGACATGCTCAAGGAAATGACAAAAACCTGAAAATCTGATCGATTATCATTTCAATCCAGCCAAAGCTTGAGTTTGTATCGCGACAAGATTGTTCCATGCATCTTAAAAATACTTTAAAGTGTGACGTGTAGTTTGTTTTCCACAAAAGAAGAAGAAAAATAGAGATTAACATAGCAGGCCATCTGTCCACAATGTCTTTGAGGCTCAGCTGTTGGCTGATGATATCACGTTGTCACTGTGCAAAGGTTCTTTAAATCCTTGATGGCTGTGCTGTTTTTCTTCTTACACTCATCAGTCAGATGTTGTCAATCTTGCTCTTGTTGTTCTTTACCGCCTTCTGCAGGATAGTGTGGGAGAAACAGTACTTCTCCTTTTCGTGCTTTCTTTATATTCTTTGCTGGTGCCTTGTCATTATGGTGCTTGTTCTTTAGTGAGTTGCAAGGAATGTTTGGAAGACTTCGTAACTTTGACCTGTAATTTCGCATCTTGTACACAAGACTATTTATTCATCCAATCCAGCCATTACTACTGCCTGGCTCTGTCACGCATGGGAATGTTTTGACTGAAGCCTCTGCCACCTCACAAATCTGAAGGCCTGTAGGGCTATGATCTCAAGGGCTGTGTAGCTGCTCATATTGTCAGCTCATTTTTCCATGATTTTCGACTTGACATGAGCATTGCTCATCACAGTGCCATCTTTAGCCAAGACTTTATTGGCACTCGTCAGTACAGTCTCTGTTGCCACAGAGAAAAGTGGAATGACGATTTAATCTGTCCATAGGGTACTCTGAGGGCTTTATAGAGGGGAGAGTATAACAATAACATACCATCTGTTTGGCAAACAATTCAGTGACATTTCAGTGACACCACTTGCTTCAAGATATGCTCCAAGAGGGCTCTAATATAAATGCCCCTAAAATGTTCATCATACCAGCTGCTGTTAAATTCACAATGAAAAGAAAATCACTGTCTATGATAACGATCTGTAAAATCACAACAAAACTAGAAAGCTGCAAGCCGTTGGGGCATGCGCTGGACGTCGTAGCTCTGCCCATACGCACGATACCCTCTGCATACGTACGGGCACATAATAACCCCAATGCGGAGGGGTTTTTGAAAATTTCTAGGGGGCGCCAATTAACCATTTTGCTCCGCCAACACACGATACCCTTTACATACGTACGAGGTCGTCAGGGTGGACGTGTGTGCCAAGTGTCATGAGTTTGCGAGAAGGCTTTCAAATCCCCAACGGCATCACATGATTTTCACCACCTTGCCACGGCCACACCCTTTGAGGTTTGAAAAAGTTTCTCCATGATTTTTTTCCCCCATGTCTTAAGAGTAACCTGGCCAAGTTTGAAGCTTGTAGGAATAAATATGTAGGAGGAGTTTGATCAAATGCGAGGTGTGGAAAGAAAATGACTTTTCCAACCACCAGCAGGTGGCGCTATAGGTGGATGTTACTATGATAATATGTTCGCGTTCAAGCTGAGTCCAGCATTTACCGTATGAAGTTTAGGAAATATTGGATAATATATGTGGGAGTTATAAGCGACTTAAATTTTTGTGGCGAGTGATGGCGAGTCATCCAACTTTGAGGCGTCGCCACGGCCACGCCCTTTGAGTTTTGAAAAAGTTGCCCAATGATTCCCCCCCCCATGTCTTAAGAGTAACCTGGCCAAGTTTGAAGTCTGTAGCATTAAATCGTTAGGACAGGTTCGATCATATGAAAGGCGTGGAATAGGTCAAAAATGGCACGAAAACTCACTTTCCATCCAAAATGGCCGCCTTCCTGTGGACGTGGGACCATGGCTGCAGGAGACTTTTTTGTGCGTCTGAGCATGATGAATGAGTGTACCGGATTTTGTCGTCCCACGCAAAACTAAGCCCAATGCGGGGACCATTTTTAAGTATCGTAAGGGGCGCTACAGAGTCAATGAGCGACTCCCAAAAATATAAAGTTTAGATTCTTTCATGTCGTCGACTGGCAGGTGGTGCTTGCAAAATTTCATGAGTTTTTGAGTACCTTTTGCAAAGAATCGGACGGAAAGAATAATATAGAAGAACTCCTACAGATACAATAGGGTCCTTGCAGTTTCACTGCTCGCTCCCTAATTAGTTGACCCATGAGGCAAAACTATTCCTGCAGCATATAGAGGGGTTCCATGATATGTCAGGACATTGGTCAAATTCACACAGGCTTGCTTGGGATAAACTTCCTTGAGAGACAGCTGTATTTCCATTACAAGTAGTTCCAATGGAAGGGATGATGCTTTAGTGACACATACTGAGGTTTTTAAAGAATTTCCTTGTGAATAGTAGGATAATAGTGTTAGATTTGGTTCTTTTAGTGGGAGGCTCAAGAACGGACCGAAGTAATTCAAGTGAAAATGAAGTGTTTATTGGTAGTCACACATCAAAGCATATCAGCGCTGGGCTCAGTGGAACAGAGCTCCCGCAGGAAGTCTGTCAGACTGGCCCTGATTTCCGGTTATCATCTGTACTTATTGCATAGGTTGGACTCACATTCGACCGAGTATGATTGGACATGAGTAGGTTCAACATGCTTCGTCATATTCTCTGGATCAGCCCAAAACAATGTGTGTGTGTGAATCTGCCCTTGCTTTCCCAGGCTTTCCTAATTGTTTTGTCTTTCTACTCCTGGATCACTTTAGGTCATATGGAAAAGTACTGAGGCCTATTTCATTCATAATGTCTAAGAACAAAGCCAATTTTAACAATCCCCCTTTTGAAGTGATTTTATCATTTCAACTAATTCAGTTAAATAACTGAGGTAGGAATGTAATATTCTGTATTGTGTCACATCTGTATTAGCAGTAGCAAGTTTTTAGCAGTACCCCCCAAACTGCAAGAGCCACTTACCTTTTGAGATGTAGCACAACCAGTTAGGAGACATCTGTCATCCCCCTTTTGATGTGACTTCATGTGTTATTATGTAAGCTCATGTGTAAGCTGTTCATCATTGCAATTAAAGCAGCAAGCAAATCTTCATTGCACAGGCATGGAAATAGTAAACATAATTCTAATGCTTAAGCTACACCTTCAAATCCGGACTATTCCATCATTTTACTCGGAACAGAACCTCTTTCCGAGAGGGTTAAGACCTTCATAAGTCACTGATTATAACTCTGCAAATGAGCACATTTAAAAATAATTCTGATGCTTTAGCAAAACCTTCTATATCAGGAGTATTAATCAAGATTCTAGAAACAGAGACTCTTTTCAAGTAAGTTTAAAACCTTCCCCACTCAACTGATAATAACTCCGCAAATGAGCACATTTCTTAATAGATTATATGTAGAAAATCATATTTTGCTATATGTATTGTGTGTATGTGGCCCTGAAACCATCCTCTGTGTGGAATCTTTGTTCATAATGGCCTAAAACCTTATGTGGTTAGCAAGGCCTTGCTCCCTCATAAGTACCATAACATCACACCACAACACTGATTAATCAAAAAATTTCACATCATTTCTATTCTACTGACACTCAAACATTGCATAAGGCAATTAACATTACCAGCAGGTTCGTCCACCGTTTGCAGCGAATAGGAGTGAAAACCCGATGGCTTAACCGGGAAAAATTCACCTATGGCCCCTAGTTGCACTTGGCGACCGACCAACTTATTACCGTTCTAAGTCTAAGGTCCCGCTCCAAACAGCCGAGTCACCCCACTGGCAATTGACATTCTAAAAATGATTCATTATCAGCCTTTAAGAGGAATTAGCTAAACACTTTAAAAATGAAACACAACAAATATCAATTTAACCAAGGCTCGACTATATGAGTATATTAGCCTCTTGAACAATTATGATTAACTTTTCTTTTAAATGATATATCTTTCTTAGATGACCACATGACGAGTCGTGTGGTCTCTTGTGGTCAGGGTTGGGGAGTAACGGATTACATGTAACGGCGTTACGGTAAAAGGATACAAAATAAAAGTAACTGTAATCCGTTACAGTACAAGCAAAAACGATGTACTCAGATTACAGTTACATTCAGTGAGAATGGGGGTTACTTAACAGGATTACAATTTGTGCGAGGTTGCAGTGACAGAAGTACAGAGCGGCAGGGTCGGACTGGGGAAAAAAATCAGCCCTGGCAATTTTCCCCGGGACCAGCCCCCCCCTCAGTATTAATTAGTATCTCCAATCTAATTAAATAAAAATAAAAAAACGAGCACAGACCGCTCATACAGTCAATGGCATGTACCCATAGAAAAAATACACACTCACACACACATCACACAACCTGACTATCGACTGCTAACAACCATGATCAGTAACCTACACAAACCCAGACACATAATGGCTCGGCGGCCAGCAATCGGATAAACCAATGAAGTGAATCAATCCTGTGAAAGAATGAAAACAAGTGAATGAAACCTGCACTCACCCATTATGAAGTTAACTCTGCCAGCCCCATACTCTTGCCCCTGCTCAACCAACTCCTTGACGTCGGGTATGGTTGGTAACGTTACGGCGGCTAGCATTAGCAACGAGGCTGCTAGGCTTGCTAAATCGGTAAGCATTAAGCATCAAGGCTACTGAAGAAAGCTAGTCTTTTTAGCTACGTTATATTATTATCTTTCTTCTCGGCTATAAGTTAACCTTTGTTTACGGCCACTGGCCCTAACCTGACGCGCTAGCTGTCAAATCACCGGAAGTTTTCACCGGAAGTACTGGCACACACACACAAGCAAGGGTGTGCAAAGAAAAATAAAATGTGATGTAAAAGTCTTACTTTGCTTATTTATTACTAAAGTAGAGCACTTCATTGTCATTGCACATGTATTAATGAAATGCAGTTTGGCATCTTATCAAGTGTAACGCGTGCAGATTGTATAGCATGCAGTATTTAGAGATAAAATGCAGTTATTTACAGCTAGTGTAAGGAAAGATGGTTAATAGATATGTGCAGAATAGATCAATTACCTAGGGAAATGCATGTATGTGCAGAGAATGTATAATGTAGTTATGGCAGTACAATGAAAAGAAAAATAGCATGGTATAAATAAATGTGATAAATACAGATGGAATCATACAGATAATAGGCTACCATAAATAGGTAAAAGTAATCCAAAAGTAATCCAAAAGTAATTAGTTACATTACTTTTTTTAAGTAATCCAAAAAGTTACATTACAATTACATTTTAAACAAGGTAACTTGTCACTGTAACGGATTACATTTTTAAAGTAACTTACCCAACACTGCTTGTGGTCCAATCCTGTCGGTGCTCTTTTTTCCTCTTGGCTGAACGTCTGTTCAGCATTCTGATCCGGAACTAATCTTGGAAGGAGAGGTCACCAGTACATCGCTTCCTTGAGGGATATTCAGCATCCCCTCCCTAACTAATTTTCTTTTGTGACAATTTCGTTGTGTAGTTCTCCACCATCATCTTGGCATGATGGGAAAGGCCTCCCAGAACTCAAGCTTATGAGTCCTCCGGCCGTACGTCCTGTAATGGTTCTGAATCTGTGGAATAATATTAGCAAATCTCGCAGCGCAGTAGTGCAAAATGTCATTTGCACTGTATTTCTATACTAGGGCATCTCTCTTTGAAAGGTTCAATTTTAATGCCCAATTCATTCTTTATTTATTTATTTTTCATATGGACCCCAAACAAAACCAAAGTCAAAATAAACAAAACAAAAGAAAATCAAAGAAATAACAAAATAAACAGAACCCAAAACAAAACAACTGGCCAGTTGGTATAACCCTTGCTTTTAGGAACCAGAATAGTCATCAAGCTGCTGTGCAGCCTTAATGAGAAATCCAGTACCATCTCCTTATTTTGCTGTTTAAAAATTTAAATTATCTAGGGAACACATCCTCACGATCAACATCAACACAGTTGGTATAATCCTTCTTTTATAGGACAACACCAGAATTCTCACCAAGTTGCTGTCCAGCATTCATGAGATATTTTGTATTATCCATTTATTCTGCTGTGGAAAATCATTTAGACAGTTTTGGGATCATGACAACACACAAACAACACTCAACACCAGACACCACAGGTTAGGACAACAGATGACAAACATATATCGCATTTCTGGGTTTGCCCAAGCAACCCTCATGTCTTCATTTAGGCCTAAGTAAACAAACAGTGGTCTTCATATTATGAGTCTGATTCCATGTCTTCCTCTTCCAGGTCCAGGAAGTCTTAATGCAAAAGAAGATAGAAACACACACAGAATTTTTGGGAAAATTTGAGAAGTTTTAGTAAACCATGATTAATTGTTAATTAATTGCCGAACTGCTCCACTGCAGTTTCTCCTCCTGTGTTGTTGTTTGCTGCAGGACAGAAATGTTTGTGGTTAGATCTCACCTTGGGCGCAGCACAGCATCAAGAAAGCAGACATTTTCCAATGACGAACTGATTAACTTGTTTAGGTTAAATATTGTCTGTCCTCTCTGAATTCAGGTCAGAGCGTTAAAAATAAAATTTCAGCATAACCTGCTTTATTCTTACTTGTTAGTTAGTAATAATGTTGTTTAATTTTTACCAGTGGCTGTTTCGTGATGCTGAGCCGTACACAGACAGTTCAGGAATAGCATTAAGTTTTTTCCGGATCTAATTGAATCAGAAACACCTCATGTGGTACCAACGGTGTGACATCAGAGCTGTTTCTAACATAACATGTTTCCATACAGATATTAAAAGCCTAGGTTAATTTTATTTCTTTATTTATCCTAATTCATCCTTTATTTTTCTTTGAGGATCACGTTGTGGTCCCTGCTTCCAGTATGTGTGGTGTGTGTGTGTGTGCGTGGCTTTATATGTGAGTGTGCATGTGTCTGTATGTGGCCTTGGGTTTCACTGCTTTGTTTTATCTGAACGCTCTTTGTTCTATATTTTCTTGGATAAGAAGTGCTATATAAATAACGTCTGATTGATTGATCAATTTAGTGTAGTAAATTAAAACTTTCTGGTCATCCTAATGGAACGTCTTCCGATGACCCAAAACACCTGATTACAGAACATTTCATTCATCCCATTCATATCCTTTTTCTTTCAACCACAGGCAATGACTGAGCACAGTTCGACACGCCACCTATTGGCGTCCTTCTCCTTCTCCCTCAGGTAGCCCTTGTCCCCCAAGCCGTTAGTGCCCCCTTTGGGAACTACTCAGCCCCCACTCACCATGGCCGTCGCTTAGCAACCCAACCTTTTTCGCACATTCACCTAAGTCCTCATAGTGTCCCAAAAAAGCTATGGACAGGGTATTTTCTCCCCGTCCAGGCCTCATGTGGGACAACCTGAAAACATTCATATATAGGTCATATATTATATATCATATAAAATAGTAGGTTAAATAATGCATAATAGGGATAGCTTCAGCCAAATTAAGTCTGTGTCTGCATAGATCGTTATTTTGGCTCACTAAGCTGCCCTGTGCTCACTGTTTTTAAATGCGCCATAAAAACAAACCTTGACTTGTCTTGTTATGGCTCAGTCTTTGCTGCAGCTGTCCTTCTGTTATTCTCCTAATTTATTTAAACTTCTATGAAGCACTTTGCTGCTTTATTAAGTTATCATATTAATTGTTTCATAAATCTGTTGCAGTTAAGTAGTTAAATGATTTAGTTAAATACTCAAATGGTTTAGTTTGAATCTAAATATTGGTGATAACTATTGACTATTGAATTGGTGACCTGAGGCAGAGGAAATTCCGAGCAACTAAAATTTTAAAGTCAAGTTAATATCTCCTAATAAGAATAAAGGCCAAGCCTCAATAACTTTAATATGATATCAAATTGTTTGACATCTGACCGTCTGGCCGCGATATTAAATCCTAATTCCTGTTTTTTTCCTTTTAACTTATGTCATTTGGTCTGACTGCCTGCTCTCAGTCCTGTTTCAGGTGGAATCATAAAGTTTCACTTTGTAAAACATTTTTTCAGATTATATTTTAATTAAAGGAGCAAATCTCCTAAACACTCTGCTTGTGTATTTGACTTTAGCTCTTTAAGAGAGCTGTTAAATCTTATTTTAGCAACAATTTGTATGAATGTTTCAAACACTGTTCTTCCTGGATTTATTGTTTCTTATCTCATCTCTGCGATTTTTTCATTGTAAAGCTGTTTTCAGTTTATCTACATACTTTGGTGTCTTTCCTAATCATATGCATTTTAAAATGGATGGATGAATCAATACTATTTGCTCCAATACAAAATTAAACCTCTATTATAATCAGTATATCATTATAAACACAGGCCAATGATCACCCAGAGTCTGTTTGGATGGTTCTCACTCTCAGGGCTGAATGAGAGAAAGAAAAGACAATCTTAGGGTGTGCGCATTTATGATAAAGAGAACAACTATAAAATTAACTTGGGAATATTATGGCTCAAAAAGCGTTAGAGGCTTTTCATTATTTATTATTCATTATTCATGTAATGCTGCTGCACAGCTGATCTTTAGTTAGAACTTCAGGCCTCAGGCCAAGCCTCCAAATCTGTTCATTCTTCCTTACAGGTCTCTTATTAGTGCGTTGATGCTGAAAAACAAAATTATCAACTTTTGTCAACCTTTGGGATCAAATATATCATACATCAACTTTTTCCTTCTGTATCATGCATGTGCTTGATTCTTACTCTCTCGTTTGTTTTGAAAACATTTTGAACACACACACTCAGCCTCAGTGGAGCAAACTCACACACTCTTTTTTCTGCATTTCTCCAGTCCAATTTATCTGTCACTCGTTTTTCTTCTCACCCCGGGACCATTTCTTCCATCTTTCATTCAATTTTTTGTGACATATTTTCGAAAGTTATACACGTGTTATTCAAAGTAGCCTATATGGAAGACGTAATTGCCCAAATGCTGAAAGTAGTGAAGAAACTTCTACGCAGAACGCTGTGTTCTGTGCGCTCCACCTCTCGGTTACCCCACTTATCAAAGCATTTGTTTATTCCAAAACTTTGGGTCACACCATAAAAATACTGATTTCCCCGAACAAAGCGACCCGTATAGCACGCGCAGCCACTTGTTCTCCCCCCTTTTTATGTATACCAACCCCAATATTGAACAGAAACCACTCGAGATCTGCTGGCGCAGTCAAATATCTTCGAGCGGCGAACCCCACCCCACAGTTGCATGAAAATTAAAAAATCTGACCCTGTGCCATGCAAGTATAAATTTATTCTTGTCAGACCGACTCTGTTTCGGGATTATAGACCGCTTGCACTCCGGGAGACTCAATCCCTCGTTCTAACTTTCGTCAGAGGAGAATCTTTCCGTGTCGGAATTAGACCACTAATTTTATTTATTTAGTTTACCCACATATTTTGGGATTTTATAACCTACTTCGGCCACACTTAGCTATTAGTGCACGGAAAATAATTTTGAAGACAAGTTCCCCTATTGGGATATTCATTTATAAAATGAATTTATCTTGTCACTTTGTTCGAATTCACTTGTCAGGACACTTATTCACTTTCCCTGTGTGAAAGTATGTGTTTAAACACTGGACGTGTTACTATTCAATGCAAACATCAGACAGTACATTAACACTTGGATTTACCATGACCAGAGGACAACTCAATTCAGACAACTTCATTTAGGTTATTCAATATGCAGAAGTTACACATTTAGTCATTAAGTGGTGTTCTGCTCACCTTTATCTTGGCGCCTGATTGTCTGAAAAAAGCTGTCCCTCCTATCACCTCGAGGCGTCCTCCCTCGCACGGGGTCGGTCGCATGGTACGGTGGTCCTTTAGCCTTCGAACCTCGTGTCACGGCACCATTTTGTTAGATTCGGTTCTTTTAGTAGGAGGCTCAAGAACGGACCGAAGTAATTCAGGTGAAAATGAAGTGTTTATTGGTAGTCACACATCAAAGCATATCAGCGCTGGGCTCAGTGGAACAGAGCTCCCGCAGGAAGTCTGTCAGACTGGCCCTGATTTCCGGTTATCATCTGTACTTATTGCATAGGTTGGACTCACATTCGACCGAGTATGATTGGACATGAGTAGGTTCAACATGCTTCGTCATTTTCTCTGGATCAGCCCAAAACAATGTGTGTGTGTGAATCTGCCCTTGCTTTCCCAGGCTTTCCCAATTGTTTTGTCTTTCTACTCCTGGATCATTTTAGGTCATATGGAAAAGTACTGAGCCCTATTTCATTCATAATGTCTAAGAACAAAGCCAATTTTAACAATAGGACCAAATACTCTTGACAAGACTGGATAATACTCCAAAAAAAGTTTAATTTTTGCTCTTCAAAAACTTCCAATAGCCTGTTGTGATGTTCTGATATCAATGTGTCTAAGTAGCAAATACTTTCCTGTGTCAGGTAAGATTTACTGCAGGCCATCTTGAACTCCACCTTCATGAATTCCAACTCCATCACTTGTGTAAAAATGTACCACAGGGGAAAATTTCAAATAACACAATTACAGACGGCCTGTCCAGGGTGTACCCCGCCTCTCGCCCATTGACTGCTGGGATAGGCTCCAGCCCGCCTGCGACCCGGTCGACGGATTCAGCGGTATAGATAATGGATGGATGGACAATTACAGACCAGGGGGATTGTGGTAAGACGGATGAACGCATAAAGACTATTTACTCTATTTGAAGGCTAATTTTAATGGAATTATGCCTTAAGAATAAGAATAGGCAGGTGCAATTCTTTTCTGGATCCAAAATGTACTCTACTGGTTCAATAACAGTTTTGTAGTCCTTCCATGAATAAGATTTGTGTTTTCTACTTATTCTGCTCTCCTTGTGTGTGTCTAACACAATTTAGCAGTAAGCCTAACTCCAGTCGAATGAATACGTGAGTCAGCTTGTAGCTTCCTTAGCTCCACTTTAATTTGATGAACCACGTACACGTTTTAACATGGAGTAAAACTGTAGGACAGAAATAAAATTGCTCCTTTTAGTTTAGAATCATTAGAAAAAGTCAAACAGAAAATCAGAATACCATGTTTACTTTAAACAAACTAATATGAACCCATAGGCATCATATAGTAATCAAACTTAACATTTACTGTAAAGATTCTCCACAAATAAAGCTTAAATAAATCCTAATCTATGATATTAAATCAAAACTTACAGACGGTGGTGTTGATGGCATAAACAAAAGGCAGATTGCAGTGGATGAACTTCTTCACATGTGGCTGACTGAAAACTAAAGAAGATTGCACACTTCCTGTTTCATACCCAAGCTGACCTTCAAAATAAAGGTCTGGATAGACTGAGACTAAATTAACATTAAACACCCATCTCACAACAAATTAAAGGGCAGAACACTACTTCTGTGTCACATAAGTTCCACATATGTTTGTCTTGAAATAATATCCATAAAAGGCACATTCTTTGTGTTCATGTCTTTATCTAGATCTAGAGAAGAGTGAGCACATGGCACCCGATTGTCTTGAAAGAGCAAGGTCATGCCAAATGAAGACATGGGATTGAATATCCATGACCAAAGGTGTCCCGCTTCACTCTGTAATGTTCAAATAATGTCACTTTTGATGCAGCCTTGTGTTTGCAGAGTTTACATGGTGTATAACTGTCAGCTGCCACCTAAAAAACTGGATAGGAAATTGTGTCTCACTGTATGGAGATGACAGAATGGCATATAACTGTATTTACACAGTTTTTGGACGATTTATTTATTAATGAATGCCAACAAATACACTTACTCCCAACAATGTCGGAAGAACTACAGTTGATTACGATCATTTAACAGTATTAGAATGTTGGCCTGTTATGACATTGATTACAGTCGACCACTGTATGGAAGCAGAGTCCAACACCAGCAGAAAGAAATTCGGAAACCTGCTGCTGGCTCGTCAATATAATGACACCGGTTGGTTTAGCGAGGTTACCTGATATCAAATATACACAAATACAGAACTGTACACGGTATTTCATGCCTTTGGTCCGCGGTTTCATTACAAACAATAACGCATTTTTTAATGCTAGTCCTGATACAGAACTCCACCTCCTTTTATGTCTGACATAATTGGTATCTCTCCTCTATGATGCACAGCGTGTTTCAAACATCACACTTTATCTTGCACATTACTCAGATTACTGTAGACATTTCTAGCTGTATTTTCCCTTTGTCAGAAAAAGTGACCCCTTTCTAGAAGACATTGGGCCTCATGCAAGAACAGTTTGTACGCACAGATTTATTCTTAAATCGTGCGTACGAGTGATTTAAGAGAATTTGTGCATTCACCAATCTTTTCGTATTTTACGTTTTCTTTCAGGTACGAACAGAATTTACGAGTGATCCAGACCTGTCGTAATAGTTTTGTAAAATAGTCCGCTGTTATTCCAATCAAGTTTGCTTGACTAATGGATTGTATATTTACTGTATATTGTATTTACTGTATATCACTTTGAAGCAAACATAAATAAATATATACATTATACCCCATAATTATGCTGACATCATTCTGTTTTACTTAAATTATTTACTAATTGAAGGTTAATTTGACTCTGTATATAACAAGGTCAATGGGAAGTGTAACCAGCGGCTGACTTGTTACTTTTGGTGCCTTAGGGCGTCAGGCTCTTGGAAGAGAGCAGTGTTCGAATTACGGGGGGTACCGGGGGGGTCTGACCCCTCCGATTGAGACTTGATACCTCCCAAATGGGACTAAATTACACTTTTGGGGGGTACTGAAAAAATTGATCTATTATTAAAATCAGGTGTTGAAAATGTCTTGTTACTTAGTATTTTTCAATGTGTACTATGAATAACCAAATAAAATGCGTTTTGGAACACCCCTTCAATGGACTGTACCACCAGCGGGCGTTTCGCATGTTCGCAGGCAGCTCGGGCATAGTCCAACATCGGCAGCACTGAGATGCAGGGTGTTGATGCCCGTTAAAATGATGTTTGAGATGCGAGCGCGTGGAATTAAGCTGTCAAGGTGGAGGTTTCCCGTGATTTGTTAAATGAAACTAACAAATCAACGTATTGTTGTGTTTGCATATCATGATATTATCATGATATTTTTTTTTTTTTTGTTGGGGGGGGGGGGGTGACGTCATCAATTGATCCGCAAAAAGTCCGACCCCCCCGAAGCCCGGTGGATAATTCGAACACTGGAAGAGAGCGTGCAGATACCCATGTGGAGACAGACGAATGGCTGACATCGCGATTAAGATTGCCAAGGACGGGGGGTCACGTGACGATGTTTGGCTGAAGGCTGTGTCTTCGCGGAGCTCCCGCTCTGGTCTCGATATTTTTCAGCTTAAAGCACCTTATACTAACCAGACGCTACTTTAACGATATTATAACATGGCAAATAAATCAGACCGCCGGACCAAGGAGTGACCGACCCAGACCGGTGATTATCAAGCTCCACAACTCCCGGGACAAGCCTCGGATCTTAGCAGCCGCAAGGAAAGCGAAAAACCTGGAATATGGGGGATCGAGCATCTTCATCCATCAGGATCTGTCCAGCGCGGTTCGGCTGAAGCGTCGCTCTTATAATGATGTGGTTCGGAAGTTTATAGACAAGGACATTAGATTCATGATGCGGTTTCCAGCTAGGCTTGTGATACAGCATAACGGGACGGAGCGCAGCTTCAACGACGCTGAGGAGGCTCGGCTTTTTCTGGCCACGCTCGGCTGACTACACTGTCGGTGAGGTATGGATATTTACATGTTAAAATTGGCTTTGTTATTAGACATTATGAATGAAATAGGGCTCAGTACTTTTCCATATGACCTAAAGTGATCCAGGAGTAGAAAGACAAAACAATTGGGAAAGCCTGGGAAAGCAAGGGCAGATTCACACACACACACATTGTTTTGGGCTGATCCAGAGAATATGACGAAGCATGTTGAACCTACTCATGTCCAATCATACTCGGTCGAATGTGAGTCCAACCTATGAGGCTATAAATAAACATGATAACCGGAAATCATGGCCAGTCTGACAGACTTCCTGCGGGAGCTCTGTTCCACTGAGCCCAGCGCTGATATGCTTTGATGTGTGACTACCAATAAACACTTCATTTTCACCTGAATTACTGCGGTCCGTTCTTGAGCCTCCTACTAAAAGAACCGAATCTAACAAAATGGTGCCGTGACACGAGGTTTGAAGGCTAAAGGACCACCGTTCCGTGCGACCGACCCCGTGCGAGGGAGGACGCCTCGAGGTGATATGAGAGACGACTTCATTCAGACAATCAGGCGCCAAGATTAAGGTGAGCAGAACACCACTTAATGACTAAATGTGAAATTTCTGCATATTGGGTAAACTAAATGAAGTTGTCTGAATTGAGTTGTCCTCTGGTCATCGTAGATCCAAGTGTTAATGTACTGTCTGATGTTTGCATTGAATAGTAACACGTCCAGTGTTTAAACACATACTTTCACACAGGGAAAGTGAATAAGTGTCCTGACAAGTGAATTCGAACAAAGTGACAAGATAAATTCATTTTATAAATGAATATCCCAATAGGGGAACTTGTCTTCAAAATTATTTTCCGTGCACTAATAGCTAAGTGTGGCCGAAGTAGGTTATAAAATCCCAAAATATGTGGGTAAACTAAATAAATAAAATTAGTGGTCTAATTCCGACACGGAAAGATTCTCCTCTGACGAAAGTTAGAACGAGGGATTGAGTCTCCCGGAGTGCAAGCGGTCTATAATCCCGAAACAGAGTCGGTCTGACAAGAATAAATTTATACTTGCATGGCACAGGGTCAGATTTTTTAATTTTCATGCAACTGTGGGGTGGGGTTCGCCGCTCGAAGATATTTGACTGCGCCAGCAGATCTCGAGTGGTTTCTGTTCAATATTGGGGTTGGTATACATAAAAAGGGGGGAGAACAAGTGGCTGCGCGTGCTATACGGGTCGCTTTGTTCGGGGAAATCAGTATTTTTATGGTGTGAATATGTCACAAAAAAAATTGAATGAAAGATGGAAGAAAATGGTCCCGGGGTGAGAAGAAAAACGAGTGACAGATAAATTGGACTGGAGAAATGCAGAAAAAAGAGTGTGCCAGTTTGCTCCACTGAGGCTGAGTGTGTGTGTTCAAAATGTTTTCAAAACAAACGAGAGAGTAAGAATCAAGCACATGCATGATACAGAAGGAAAAAGTTGATATATGATATATTTGATCCCAAAGTTTGACAAAAGTTAATAATTTTTTTCAGCATCAACGCACTAATAAGAGACCTGTAAGGAAGAATGAACAGATTTGGAGGCTTGACCTGAGGCCTGAAGTTACTAACTAAAGATCAGCTGTGCAGCAGCATTACAGGAATAATGAATAATGAAAAGCCTCTAACGCTTTTTGAGCCATAATATTCCCAAGTTAATTTGCACACCCTAAGATTGTCTTTTCTTTCTCTCATTCAGCCCTGAGAGTGAGAACCATCCAAACAGACTCTGGGTGATCATTGGCCTGAGTTTATAATGATATACTGATTATAATAGAGGTTTAATTTTGTATTAGAGCAAATAGTATTGATTCATCCATCTATTTTAAAATGCATATGATTGGGAAAGACACCAAAGTATGTAGATAAACTGAAAACAGCTTTACAATGAAAAAAATCACAGAGATGAGATAAAAAACAATAAATCCAGGAAGAACAGTGTTTGAGACATTCATACAAATTGTTGCTGAATAAGATTTAACAGCTCTCTTAAAGAGCTAAAGTCAAATACACAAGCAGAGTGTTTAGGAGATTTGCTCCTTTAATTAAAATATAATCTGAAAAAATGTTTTACAAAGTGAAACTTTATGATTCCACCTGAAACAGGACTGTGACACAGATTAAACAACCAGGATTTAGGATTTAATATCACGGCCAGACGGTCAGATGTCAAACAATTTGATATCATATTAAATTTATTGAGGCTTGGCCTTTATTCTTATTAGGAGATATTAACTTGACTTTAAAATTTTAGTTGCTCAGAATTTCCTCTGCCTCAGGTCACCAATTCAATAGTCAATAGTTATCACCAATATTTAGATTCAAACTAAACCATTTGACTATTTAACTAAATCATTTAACTACTTAACTGCAACAGATTTATGAAACAATTAATATGATAACTTAATAAAGCAGCAAAGTGCTTCATAGAAGTTTAAATAAATTAGGAGAATAACAGAAGGACAGCTGCAGCAAAGACTGAGCCATAACAAGACAAGTCAAGGTTTGTTTTTATGGCGCATTTAAAAACAGTGAGCACAGGGCAGCTTGGTTAGCCAAAATAACGATCTATGCAGACACAGACTTAATTTGGCTGAAGCTATCCCTATTATGCATTATTTAACCTACTATTTTATATGATATATAATATATGACCTATATATGAATGTTTTCAGGTTGTCCCACATGAGGCCTGGACGGGGAGAAAATACCCTGTCCATAGCTTTTTTGGGACACTATGAGGACTTAGGTGAATGTGGGAAAAAGGTTCGGTTGCCAAGCGACAGCCATGGTGAGTGGGGGCTGAGGAGTTCCCAAAGGGGGAGATCCCAAAGGGGGCACTAACGGCTTGGGGGACAACGGCTACCTGAGGGAGAAGGAGAAGGACGCCAATAGGTGGCGTGATGGAAATTCAAACTGTGCTGAGTCAGTGCCTGTGGTTGAAAGAAAAAGGATATGAATGGGATGAATGAAATGTTCTGTAATCAGGTGTTTTGGGTCATCGGAAGACGTTCCATTAGAGATGACCAGAAAGTGTTTAATCTACTACACTAAATCGATCAGACGTTATTTATATAGCAGTTTATATAGCACTTCTCACCCCAAGAAAATATAGAACAAAGACCTTTCAGATCAAACAAAGCAGTGAAACCCAAGGCCACATACAGACACATGCACACTCACATATAAAGCCACGCACACACACACATACTGGAAGCAGGGACCACAACGTGATCCTCAAAGAAAAATAAAGGATGAATTAGGATAAATAAAGAAATAAAATTAACCTAGGCTTTTAATATCTGTATGGAAACATGTTATGGTATCATGTGATGTTAGAAACAGCTCTGATGTCACACCGTTGGTACCACATGAGGTGTTTCTGATTCAATTAGATCCGGAAAAAACTTAATGCTATTCCTGAACTGTCTGTGTACGGCTCAGCATCAAAAAACACAGCCACTTGTAAAAATTAAACAACATTATTACTAGCAAACAAGTAAGAATAAAGCAGGTTATGCTGAAATTTAATTTTTAACGCTCTGACCTGAATTCAGAGAGGACAGACAATATTTAACCTAAACAAGTTAATCAGTTCGTCATTGGAAAAATGTCTACTTTCTTGATGCTGTGCTGCTCCCAAAATGAGATCTAACCACAAACATTTCTGTCCTGCAGCAAACAACAACACAGGTGGAGAAACTGCAGTGGAGCAGTTCGGCAATTAATTAACAATTAATCATTCAAACTTCTCAAGTTTTCCCAAAAATTCTGTGTGTGTTTGTGTCTTCTTTTGCATTAAGACTTCCTGGACCTGGAAGAGGAAGACATGGAATCAGACTCATAATATGAAGACCACTGTTTGTTTACTTAGGCCTAAATGAAAACAGGAGGTTTGCTTGGGCAAACCCAGAAATGCAATATATGTTTGTCATTTGTTGTCATCTGTTGTCCTAACCTGTGGTGTCTGGTGTTGAGTGTTGTTTGTGTGTTGTCATGATCCCAAAACTGTCTAAATGATTTTCCACAGCAGAATAAATGGATAATACAGAAGATCTCATGAATGCTGGACAGCAACTTGGTGAGAATTCTGGTGTTGTCCTATAAAGAAGGATTATACCAACTGTGTTGATGTTGATCGTGAGGATGTGTTCCCTAGATAATTTAAATTTTTAAACAGCAAAATAAGGAGATGGTACTGGATTTCTCATTAAGGCTGCACAGCAGCTTGATGACTATTCTGGTTCCTAAAAGCAAGGGTTATACCAACTGGCCAGTTGTTTTGTTTTGGGTTCTGTTTATTTTGTTATTTCTTTGATTTTCTTTTGTTTTGTTTATTTTGACTTTGGTTTTGTTTGGGGTCCATATGAAAAATAAATAAATAAAGAATGAATTGGGCATTAAAATTGAACCTTTCAAAGAGAGATACCCCAAGTATAGAAATACAGTGCAAATGACATTTTGCACTACTGCGCTGCGAGATTTGCTAATATTATTCCACAGATTCAGAACCACTACAGGACGTACAGCCGGAGGACTCATAAGCTTGAGTTCTGGGAGGCTTTGCCCATCATGCCAAGATGATGGTGGAGAACTACACAACGAAATTGTCACAAAAGAAAATTAGTTAGGGAGGGGATGCTGAATATCCCTCAAGGAAGCGATGTACTGGTGACCTCTCCTTCCAAGATTAGTTCCGGATCAGAGTACTGAACAGACGTTCAGCCAAGAGGAAAAAAGAGCACCGACAGGATTGGACCACAAGAGACCACACGACTCGTCATGTGGTCATCTAAGAAAGATATATCATTTAAAAGAAAAGTTAATCATAATTGTTCAAGAGGCTAATATACTCATATAGTCGAGCCTTGGTTAAATTTATATTTGTTGTGTTTCACTTTTTAAAGTGTTTAGCTAATTCCTCTTAAAGGCTGATAATGAATCATTTTTAGAATGTCAATTGCCAGTGGGGTGACTCGGCTGTTTGGAGCGGGACCTTAGACTTAGAACGGTAATAAGTTGGTCGGTCGCCAAGTGCAACTGGGGCCATAGGAGAATTTTTCCCGGTTCAGCCATCGGGTTTTCGCTCCTATTCGCTGCAAACGGTGGACGAACCTGCTGGTAATGTTAATTGCCTTATGCAATGTTTGAGTGTCAGTAGAATAGAAATGATGTGAAATTTTTTGATTAATCAGTGTTGTGTTGTTATGGTACTTATGGGGGAGCAAGGCCTTGCTAACCACATAAGATTTTAGGCCATTATGAACAAAAAGTCCACACAGAGGATGGGTTCGGGGCCACATACACACAATACATATAGCAAATTATTATTTTCTAAGGAATGTGCTCATTTGCAGAGTTATAATCAGTGACTTATGAAGGTCTTAACCCTCTCGGAAAGAGTTTCTGTTCCAAGTAAAATGATGGAATAGTCCGGATTTGAAGGTGTAGCTTAAGCATTAGAATTATGTTTACTATTTCCATGCCTGTGCAATGAAGACTTGCTTGCTGCTTTAATTGCAATGATGAACAGCTTTCACATAAGCTTACATAATAACACATGAAGTCACATCAAAAGGGGGATGACAGATGTCTCCTAACTGGTTGTGCTACATCTCAAAAGGTAAGTGGCTCTTGCAGTTTGGGGGGGCTGCTAAAGTCTTGCTACTGCTAATACAGATGTGACACAATACAGAAAATGACAGTCCTACCGCAGTTATTTGACTGAATTAGTTGAAATGATAAAATCACTTCAAAAGGGGGATTGTTAAAATTGGCTTTGTTCTTAGACATTATGAATGAAATAGGGCTCAGTACTTTTCCATATGACCTAAAGTGATCCAGGAGTAGAAAGACAAAACAATTAGGAAAGCCTGGGAAAGCAAGGGCAGATTCACACACACACATTGTTTTGGGCTGATCCAGAGGATATGACGAAGCATGTTGAACCTACTCATGTCCAATCATACTCGGTCGAATGTGAGTCCAACCTATGATACTATAAATAAACATGATAACCGGAAATCATGGCCAGTCTGACAGACTTCCTGCGGGAGCTCTGTTCCACTGAGCCCAGCGCTGATATGCTTTGATGTGTGACTACCAATAAACACTTCATTTTCACTTGAATTACTTCGGTCCGTTCTTGAGCCTCCTACTAAAAGAACCGAATCTAACAACACGCCATAAGAAATGGTCATGCCAGCTCTAGACTTACACCTATAAAGTAATGGAGCCTCTTTATTACAATGTTGCTTTATTAAAACTCTCTGATTTGATTTCTGTGCTCCTCTGATTTTCTTGTTTATATCTTTGGTGGTTACTTTTTCATACTCTGAACAATTGGAGTGTTTTAATTTAATTTTATAATGGCTCCGTGTTTGTCGGAGGAGAGGACGCTACTGACTTTTGCCTTAATTTGTTCAGGTGTAATTGTTGCCAAATTGGGATTGGAGCGGGGGTCTTTGTTTTTGTGGTTGGGAGGTTTTTGTGTGTGTGCCCTCTCTATAGTGATGGCCCCCTTTAGCATCACGTCCCCTTGTAAGACCCTATGGGTATTTGAGACCTACTGGTCACTTTTGAGTTTGTTTTTTGTCTTGGGTGGGTTCTGGTTCCTTTTAGTGTGCGGTTGTCGTTTGGGGACGACCCTTTTTTTCACATGACAGCTTTATTTTATTTTCTGTTCTTTACAGTGTCTAGGAGCTACAGGTTTTTGTGGACACCAATATTCATGTACATGGGAAACACACCTTTAAGATGAGTAATAATAATAATAATACATTTTATTTGTAGAGCACTTTACACTGAATGAACAGTCTCAAAGTGCTACATTAAAAATATGAACATGGAGAGCGAGCGTCTCCAGAGAAAAAAATAATAATAATAATAAGTGTCACTAAATGTATTACATGGAATGTAAAGGGAATTAATAATGTGGTTAAAAGACGTAAAATTCTCTCATCCCTCAAAAAGGAAGCGGCCCAAATAGCTTTTATACAGGAGACCCACTTAAGTGACCTTGAACATTTGAAATTGAGGAGAGACTGGGTGGGTCAAGTTTTCTATTCTTCTTTTAATTCCAAAAGTAGAGGGGTGGCGATATTGCTTCATAAAAGGCTGCCTTTTACACTTGAAAAATGCATAAAGGATCACGAAGGAAGATATGTAATAATCTCAGGCTTCTTATATGGGGAAAGGCTTATTCTGGGGTGCATATATTCCCCCAATACTTTTGAGGCTCCTTTCTATTCCAAATTGATGGCTGATTTGTCTTCCAGTACATCACCTCTCATAGTCCTGGGTGGGGACCTAAATGCTTGTCTGGAGCCGGGGCTAGACCAGCGTCCCGTGAAATCCACACGTCCATCTAGAATGGCAGTAGCCACCAAGGCCCTATGCTGTGATTTAAATATATTTGACGCTTGGAGAATATTGAACCCGAAAATGAAGGATTTCACATTTTTCTCCCGTCCACATAACTCATGATTACTTTTTTACCTCAAGACAAGCACTGGATAGAGTTAGAACATGTAGTATAAAGACTATGGCACTTTCTGATCATTCTCTTGTTGGTCTGGAACTTACACCTCCTTATTATGATCTGCTGCACGTCACTGGCGGTTCAACCCCGCTTTGCTTAGTAATCACACCTTTGTATCTATGTTGGAGGAACAACTGATGTTCTTTTTCTCTACAAACGATACACCTGAGGTCTCTGCATCTACATTATTGGAGACAGCAAAAGCCTATATGAGGGGAGTTATTAGGTCTTACACCTCAGCTAAAAGGAAAGAAACGCTCAGACAACAATTAGAGCTGGAATCCCACATTTCTGTTCTAGAAAGGGAGTTTAAACAGTCCCTCTCTGCGTCCTCCCGGCTGAGGCTAGATGCAACCCGCTCTGCCTTTGACAACCTTCTCACACAAAAAGCAGAAACTGCAATCTTTTATGCTAGGCACCGATTATTTGAGTCTGCTAATAAACCGGGGAGACTCCTGGCTTCTGGCAAGAGGCAGGGCTGATTCTAATGTCATTCCTTCACTGAAAGATGAAAAAGGAGTTACATTTTTTGAAAATAAACATCTGGTTAATATCATGAAAGGTTTTTATCAAAATTTGTACTCTCCAGAGAGCTCGAGTGACACTGGGGATCAGGACAGGTTTTTGAATCATATAGATCTTCCGACACTGTCAGCTGAGAGCAGGGATCGTCTTTGCCGTCTGGTCACCAAAGAGGAGGTTTCTAAAACAATTAAATCTTTACCGGGTGGGAAAACTCCAGGTCCCGATGGCTTCAGATGTCTATAACAGAACTTATTATGTGCAGTTTCGACCTTGGTCTCTATTGGTGCCTCTCCACCTTTTCCTGAAACGGATTTTATAAGGGTTTTCCCCCCACAATAAAGCCAAATTATTTTATGCCCATTAGTTGATTTTTAAGAAATGTAAGTGACAATAACATTCAGTCACACACTTTGCAATGCTGATGATCAAGCTAGGCTGTATTTTACTGTCACTGTTGCTCCCAGTAAATAAAATACAGTATAGAGGTGTAAAAAAAAAAAAAAAAGGTTAAATATGGATAGGGTATATGTGAGCCAATCAGTGTAGTTTCCCTGCACCTGATGTTTTTGTTTCAGGGGCAGATGTTTGTTGTCAGATGTTTGTTGTGTGTGCTTTTGTTAAAACCGGTTTATGACAAATGCAAATGTATCTGCTCGTTAAAATTACCCAAACCCCCACATTTCTATGTGCACAATAGAAAATAATTCCTAGAATAAAATTATTATTATGTCTGATTTGAAATACTCTAAAATTGACTTAAATGTCTTTCTTTTGCTGTATTTATTCAGTGGGTCAGCATGTGGAGGGTGAGCTACCAACAGATAAAAAATGCCACATATCTATCACCTCAAAGCCAAAATGAAATGATTGATGTAATAGGGAAGCACATGATTCAGGCCAAGATCGTGGAAGAGGTCAGGCATGCTCAGCTGTACACAGTCCTAGCTGATGAGGTCACATCCCATAATGTAGCTGATGCCAATGTGTGTTCGCTTCGTGGACAAAGACTTAAATATCAGAGAGGAGTTGCTTGAGATTTGTACTTTGCCACGGATCACAGGTCGCCACATTGCAAGCGCGATCAAAGATGTGCTGAGTCATCTAAGCATAGAGATTGCTGACTGTCGAGGCCAGGGGTACGATGGCGCCAGCAATATGAGCAGCGAAAATGTTGGCGTTCAAGCTTTGATAAAAAAGGATGCACCCAAGGCAGTTTATATGCACTCCAATGGGCATTGCTTGAACCTTGTCATTGCACGCTCTTGTGCTCTTCCAGTTGTGCGCAACATGATTGATAAGATGAAGTACAGCGTCATGTTCTTCACCTGCAGCCCGAAGAGGGAACTTCTTCTCAAGGAGGTTGTAGATAAGGAGACACATTCTACCGGAAAGCAGAAGCCCCTGATTGACATCAGCCGCACAAGATGGGCCGCACGGCATGATGCCTACAGTCACTTCTACAGTGCCTTTGTCTTCATTGTTAAGGCTCTGGAAGTCATGGCACATGGTCTCCATACAGAGGAGTACAGTGAAGATGTCACCAGTGGATGGTAGGGCAAGTACAAAGCAGAGTTCTATGGTCTCTTGAGTGGGCTACAAAACTTTGGATTCATCCTCACATTCCTCACCGTATACTAAGTTTTATCCCACCTGACGGGCATCACGGTGAAACTGCAAAGCACCTCACTCGACATCAGAGGCACTTAGCATGGTTGATGAGGTGAAGTCTGTCTACAAGGAGCTCCGCGAGACCATCATCGATGACTTCAATCAAATCTACGAACAAGCAGTTAGGATGGCTGCTCAGGTCAACATGGAACCAACCCAGCCGAGAGCAGCTGGAAGGCAGAAACACAGGGAAAATGTACCCAGTGAAGGAGTACTATCTCCGGAACATGACGATATCCTTCTTAGACCATGTCATTTCAGAGTTTGAGTCCAGATTTAGTCCCCTCTCTGTGTCCGCATCAAGGCTCATGGGCCTAATTCCATCTGTCCAGTGCAACTCAGACGTAACGGTGGACATCTCTGAAGCAGTCGCTCTGTACCAAGATGACTTGCCATCACCAGAGGTCATTGACCAGGAGCTGAAACGGTGGAAGTTGAAGTGGTAGGCCAAAGCATCACACCAAAGACCAAGCTCATGTGCCTCAGCTATCAAAGAGTGTGATGAGATGATGTATCCGAACATCTTCAAACCCCTGAAAATTGCATGCACCTTGCCAGTGACCTCCTGTGAGTGTGAGAGGTCTGCCAGTACTCTCCGGAGACTCAACACATTCATGCGGAGCAGCATGGGAGAGGACCGCATTTCATCCTTGGCTCTCATCCATACCCACTACGACATGGCTCTGGATCTGGATGAAGCTGTCGATCTGTACTCAAAAATGCACCCAAGACGTTTGGAGCTGATGAGCGTTCTGATGCCATAGAAGCCATAGAAGAAGAAGCGAGAGACAGACAATGGTGGGTCATTTCACGTGAAATGACCCTAAATGAGAGGAAAAACAGACAGACAATGAAGGCAAGACACAATTAAAAAATAAAGAAAAAGAAGGCGAGATACAAAAGATGGAGAGTAAAAATAGACAGACAATGAAGAAAAGCAACAGAGACAGACAGAAACAGAGATTCAGAGGAGGGAGAGCAACAACAGACCTAGGTGAGCAACAGAGAGAGACAATGAAGTCCCAGCACAGTTGTAGGAAGATTTGAATAAGACGGAACACTTCAATTTATAATTATTAATTCATGTTAAAGTTTTAATGACCATACCGATAGTGTACTTCATAAAGTAATTCTTATCTATTTATGTCAACAGTGGAGAGATAGACAATAAAGGACAGCAACAACAGACAGACAGAACAACAACAGAGACAGACAATGGAGGGCAGCAACAGACAGGCAATGGAAGAAAGCAACAGACAACTGAGGTGAGCAACAGAGACAGACAATGAAGTCACATCACACACAGATGTAGGAAGTTTGAGTAAAACTTACATTTATATCAAATTATTCATTCTTGTTAAAGTTTTAATGACTATAGAGATAGCTCAATTGAAGCAATTCATGTCCATTTATGTTAACAGTGGGGAGCAACAGACAAACAATGAAGGACCACAACAACAGACTCACAACAAACTTACAATGAATAAAATATGTCTAAATTAAAAGATTTGAAGTGTGCTTGTGTATTTAGGGGGCAATGGAGTAGGGAGCCAAATGAAGTCCACTTTCAGGGGAAAAAGATCCCCCCCCACCATAATGCTGGCTACGGGCCTGAATATGCAGCTTGCTAGAGCCACAACTCCAGAGAGAAACACGCCAATCAAACCCAATTCCACCACACGTCCAGGTCTTCACCACCCTTGGATTTTTGGCCACTGGAACCTTTCAGAGGGAGATGGTAGACAGATCGGGGGTGTCCCAGTCCTCTGTGAGTCGTGCGCTCCCCTTGGTCATCAAAGCTCTCATCAGTTTATCACCCATGGTACATCAGATTCCCATACACCGCTGTCCAACAAGTACAAATTAAGAGGGACTTTCATCCCGTGGCTGGACTGCCAATCATAATCGGAGCAATAGACTGCACACATATACGCATCAAACATCACCCGTGCTGTTGTGGAGCGCACTGAGCTGAAGGCCAGGTGGGTGTGTCTCGATACGGGGGGGGGGGGCAGACCAGAAGGTGTGCTGCCAGAAGACCCCCTCATGGACCACCCCATCAAAGTGCCATCATGATGAGGCAACATCTGATTGCACGGCTTTAGTTGCAGTCATCGAGCGCCTGCCCAGGGCGAGACTTTTTTTTTTTTTTTAAGCCATTTTCATATCAAACCATTTATTTTTTATTTCGGTGACATTACGAACTACAGGTGACACGGAATTAACAGCACTCGTAATTGCTTCCCATTTCTTGGCTTTAGCAGGTCCCGTAATTCCACTGCTGACACTGCTAAAAATGACAGATTTTCCTTTCTGGATCTCTGAAAGCAGAACTTCAGTCTCAGAGCCCCTAAAGTTGTTATTTTTGCACCTTGATGCCATTCTCATGACTCAACACTTCCTGGCACAGGAGAGAGGAAGCACAGCCATATATGGTATCATTTTGGGCGTGGAGTATACAATCTACTATCCTCGTGCACTTAAATACGCACGGGTGGCATTATTTATTTATTATTTGGCAAGTGTCAGACAATCTTTCATTTCTCCAGTAAACATGTGGAAGATTAATCTTTTTCTCAAGTTGCAGGGAAATCCAGATTCTGGCAGGGCTGGATTGATCAGTCTGCCAGAATCTGTGCACCTTGTCTATAAAGCCTCCATTAGGTCCTACCATCTGGTGTTTTATTTTATATATACTTTAGAACATGTTGAATAACTCCAGTAAATATGGAGAAGTTTCCTCTTTGTTTTTTTAAAGGAGGGGGGTGCACAGGTTCTGGCAGGCTGGATTTATCATCCTGCCAGAATCCATGCCCCTTGGCTATAAAGGCTACAATATATCCTACCATCAGATCTTTTTTTAATGCTGAACAACTTAAGTAAATATAGAGAAGTTTATTTTTTCAACATTAAAGTTCAAAAAGGGACATAAATTCTGAAATTGGGTCATGCCCATAATTTGAGTATAGATGGAATAAGGTTCTCCATATTCACCAAGGTAATTAAGCATGATGAGAAGTATGTGTAAGTATGACAGAATGAGAAATCTGGCTTGAGCAAATCTGTGTTCGCCTCCAATCTGAAAAAAATGTAAAAAAATAAAATTTGTAACTAATGATGTATAAAATAAAACAAACTGGATTTCTCAGTGATAAAATCTGTAAGTCTTAAGTTTTAAGCACACTTGATACACTACCATAAAGTGTTTAATTTTGTGAAAACTGCACTGAAAAAAGGGAAATATTGGCGCTTTGAATTTACAAAAGTGGAGTTCGTAAAAGCAACACTATTAATTCATATTCTGCTTGTGAACATGGTTTAATCGAGTAGACTTAAGTTGTATGTAAAGAACTAACTAGTTTCTTGCAAGTTGATTGATATTAATAAAAAAAAAAAATAAAAAAACAAAGTCGATGTAATCGAGTTTGGTCTGCTGTTCAAATGTCGCCACGAATGCGTCGTAATCCCTCCAGATACGTGCCGGTAATTGGATGTCAAAAACAGACCAAGAAGAAGACCGCAAACGATTCAGGCCGCAAACGATTCAGGCCGCCAACGAACCGTTGTGGGAAAGTCTTCATTCTTTGCAGCAAGAGGTCCCGACCCAATAATATGAAAAAGTAAATTCTTGAAATGTATGTTCCTGTTAGAGTAATTTGGGCGGTAGATATTTGACTTGAGCCATGTTTTCAAAACAGTAACGTAATATAGCAAGCCTGTCAACTCTGTGTACTTCTGGCCTATTTGCATAACATTTTATTGAGACACCTGACTGATACATATAAAAATATTTTCACTGTCCCTTTTGCATATCATACATTCAAAAGGCTCTGTAACGGGTTAGTACTCTCACATTTATTTAAGCCCTAAATTTACATATTAATTTACCTTGAGATACATTTTAACCCTCTGAGGACGGATTGGGGCGGATCCGCCTAAAAGTCTAAAGTTTTACATATCTGTGAATATCTCTGAAAGATGTTTTTTACTGAGATTCCGCTGAAGAAGAAGATGTGTGCATAAATTAGTCAAGCAAACTTGATTCCCAATAACAGCGGACTATTTTCCGAAACTCCTACGACAGGTCTGGATCACTCGTAAAATCTTTTCGTACCTGAAGGAAAACGTAAAATACGAAAAGATTGGTGAATGCGCAAATTTTCTTACGCAGTTCGCACGACTTAAGAACAAATCTGTGCGTACGAACGGTTGTTGCATGAGGCCCATTGTTTGGGAATGAGTTTATGAACCTAACTTCAGTTTCAGAGGTGGAGGACAGAGGGACTCTAATGCCTTGTGTACACCAAGAGCGACCTATGCTACCTGAGCGCCGGAAATCATTATTTCTCTATGGAGGGTGAGCTAACTGGGTGACCAGAGCGGATTCCAGCGATTAAACTCAAGCTAATATTATGGTAATGAGCTATGACGCAGTTCGGCGAAAACCAATGACAATCCACAGATTGTAGGGGTCCGACAATCCACGGGGTTCGCGGAAACAGATGTGTAAACTTTGGTTCCTAGTTCCTACGTCCTTTAAACATGGCTACTGAAAAATTAATCGCCGCGGTGTCCGCCCATCAGATATTGTACAACCCCACAACATATGCATATCGGGATAATAACAAAAAACACGACATGATATGGAAGTATGGAATATGCCTTCAATGCATTTGGTGGCTCTGAAAAGAGCCGTTGTGGTGCCGGGTGTCAAGGCTGCCAGGTGACCGCCCCCTCATTGGCGAAGTAGGCCATGAACGTCTCCCTCATCCAAATGTGCCTCACGAGTGCTGCCTACTCTGGAAACGGGCTGGAGGCCAGCTGCATCACTGTCTGCATCCGTGGGTAAAGCCGTCATCAGTGCCAGGTCGTGAGGGGTGGTGCGCCGCAGATAATTGTGCAGCACACAGGTTGCTTTAACGCAGTAGCGGGGCCTTTAAAAATTGAACATTCTAAATGTGACGTCACGAGCGAACAAAGCTACCAAAGAGAATTCTCAAGCGAAGCTTCTCCAGCTACCTCCGCTACCAGGCAGCGTAGGTCGCCCTTGGTGTACACGCAGCATAAGAGTAATTGATTTGTCAACACCCACAATGCAACATGAGAGCTCTACAGTCCTACCCCTCCAAACATCAAGTCCTCGCTCAGCAAATGACTCTTCATCATAGTCAAGTGAACTTGTGGACACAAATATACTGTCATCAAACGAGTTTACAAGCTCACGGTCCTCCTGGCCAGCTGTGTTTCATGTACCTAAGTTCTCCTATGATGCAGAATTAAAACTTCAGCAGGCAGGTTTAGTGTACATTCAAAATGGCACTGTACTCATTCCAGATCCCAAGTTGAAGTCAGCCATCCTTGATGGGTTAGTGCAGGATTGTGCAGTATAAAGTCTATGTTACTGAGAAGGAGATGGAACAAGTAGCCCAGAGTCTCATCAAGAAACATCCATGTCTAACTGAGAAGGGGTCCAGTACTGGATATGGTGGATGGAAGAGGAGTTTAAAATATAAACTATCTAACTACCGCACACAACTGAGAAAACTGGGATGCCTGGAAGTGACAGTGAACTCTCTAAAAAGCAAACCTGTTGGAAAACACAGCACAGCCTTTGGCATCAAAAAGGCAAAGAGAGCAGAAGTTAATTTTTGCCCCACATACCCATATGCTGAAACTGAGGAGAGCCTAGAAGCCATGCAGAAAGCTTTACTCTTGGATGTAAAGAAGAGGAACAACCGAGAGGCTGTGTGTCAAGTTGGGTGTGGGGAAGGTAGGACACGGATGCGGACTTACATTACATTACGGTCATTTTGCAGACGCTTTTAACCAAAGCGACTTACAATAAGTGCGTTCAACATCGGTAGGCAAAAGAACTTTAGGTCACAAGAAAACATAAGTGCATTTCCTTCCAAAACCAAACAGCTAAGAGCGAAACTAGTGCTAGAGTAAGTGTGATAAGTCAGGTACCTAGACAGATGGGAAGACAATTTAGAAAACAAAGACAATTTAGGATTCAATATAAACACAAGAAACTTGTGCTAAAGAAAATAAAAAATTAAAATAAAATAAAGGACCAGACTCAGTGAATAATTCCCTATACTCCCTATATAGACCAGTGAGCAGTGCTGACCAACATATCATTGGGGTCATCAGGTGGGAACCTCCTTCCATCAGTGTTTCGTCTAGTTAGGCCCACAACACCTCCAGGAGGCTAGACAATGACCACTGGCGTCCCAGAGTCACCCCCCTAATGCCAGCCAACACTGCCCCTCACACCACAACCACCGTAATCTACCTCAGCCTCTCACCAACTGCACACCAGTCACAGCAGGGTGGGGATGCAAACCCTGGTTCGGGTAGGGGAAGAAATAAAAGAGGTAAGAAAAGCAGGAATGGGATTCAAACCCTGGTTCGGGTAGGGGGTAATGAAAGTATAGAGGGTGCCAGAGGTGGAGGAAACAATAAGTGCGTAAGGAACTAGGACGGAGCAGGTGATGTCCTAAGAGGGCAAACTGGGTTTATTTACCAGAAAAACAAAAGGTGCGGCTGAGCCGGATTCAAAAGACTAACTGTGCAAAACAAACAAAAGGACTTGGCATGGCATGGGAATAAATAAAATAGATACTTAACTTTAAGGAGACGAGGAACATGGGAAAAACAGGTAACATCGGTGGCAAGGCTTGGTTAGACAAACAGGGCATGAATAACAAACAAAGAACCGGCAACAAGACAGGGGAAACTGCAAACTAAATAGGGACTGAGTGATAGGTGACTGGGTGCAGCTGGTGGGGAACGAACAGGTGCAGTGAATTAACTAATTAGCTGAGTGAGGTAAGTGAGGGGAAAGACGATGGCAAAACCTAACACATGACATGACTAAAAACCAAAATGTAACCTAAAACGTGATAACTAAAAACATGTCCCATGGCGTGACAGTTTGAAGTGTTGTTAATGGTGTTAAATTAAGGCACATGAGCTTAATTAAGACCATAATCTAGATAATGTCATTTCAGTGTGATGTAGATGCTGGACGAGAGTGGATCATTAAAGGAGTCTGTGCCTACATGGGCGAAGATCCAGGTAACCTTCTACGGGAATATGTGGTATGTATATTAATCAGTGCTTATACTCTTATTCTCATTCTTGATCACTTGTGCTGAAATTATTCATTAATTAAAATAATATTCATTATCATTTTCATCATCAATGGCTTACTGTTTCATACAAAAAAATCTATGCAGTGTCTGGTTGATGCTAAATTAACTTAGAGGTAGAATAAATGGTTCTCAAGACTTTGTCGAATTCAGCAAATATCTCATGGCCCGCCAGCTGTCTCTGTGTATGTGCTGAAAGAGAATCCTGTGTTCATACACAGCCATGGATCTGTAAATGTGCAAGAAAGTGGCTCAGACTGCATTAAAAGTGGTTTCTCATTGAACAGATGATGCTTCCATTTTATTAAACATTTATATTTGCCTTGATTCTAACTTTCACCTCACCTAGATCTATAGTGTCACTGTTTTATGTTTATCACTTTCTTGATGGAGCTTGGTGAATAGTTTTGATTTGGCTAACTTTGGTTTACTTACCTTTGGGATGGATAACAACACCATCAATGAGGCCATTGAAGACACCACTGTTGGGATCTATGTTGTCAAAGAACATGCTTCAAGTGATGAAGCAGAGGACATTGGCATTGTTCTTGAAGGCATGAAGGTGTTCCAACATCTTGATACTGTAGCATTAGCTGTTGCTATGCTGTTCGGACTGATGTATGTGCTCAACCTTAGCTACCCTGCTGACCTCCGCTACACTTTCGAGGTTATCCAAAAGATTTGGATGGAAATGGATGGAGGTACAACAAAGCATTTACTCTGAAAAACAGGCTCTCTCAGTGAACTGGTCACACTGATATCACTGCACCCTTGTTGTACAATTGCAGCACAAATATATGGGTTGTTTATTTTCATTTGACAATATTGAAATACATTACTTCTAATTGTAGCACACACATTTAGTTAGCTTTTGTATATTTAATTTGTCAAATACTTAATTTGTTGTGCTTTCTTTTGCTGGTGCTGTGGGGGGGGACCTTGGACTGGGCTGAAGCAACGGACTCTGGCTGGCACTCTCCAATCCTAGATTGACTGACTGAATGGCTGATTGGGCGATACTATCTGGAGTTCCATGGGGGAAGACTATGGAGTCTTCATTCTAATTTTTGTATCAGTTCTCTTTGCTTTTGTGAATTGCTTATTTTGTTAACTTTGTGTAGTTATTAGTCATTTAAGTTGATTCTTAAGCTAACTGTGTTTAGTTACTTTTGTTAGTTAAATTTATGTAGATGTTTCCCTTCCCTCTTCCTCAGTGTGTCAATATGGTCTGATCAGCCAGTATTTAAGTCCCCTTTGTTTGTTGTGTGTCAGGTCAGTTTTGTTTGTTTTGAGCCGTTAGTTTGAAGTTATGTTAACTTATGTTATGTATGAAGTTATGTTATAAACCTTGATTTTTGGCCTTGAGTTTAGTTTCTTCATTTGACCTCTTTTAAGGGCCCTGCAACTATTGTTTGAAGTTTGTTATTTTTAGGGGAATAAACCCATTTTTCTTCAATTATTTCTGTGTCCTCATGCTGGACCGGCTCGGTCCCTCACAAGGGGACTCCACAGAAACCACTCACAGCCTCCAGATTAATGACACAATTAACAGGCTCAAACTTCTCTAACATCCACAATGTCTTGTAAACCTGGGTAAATTGTATCTCAAAATGGAGCTATGCTTGTCGTCTTTCCATCTTTGTGCTGGACCTTATAGTTTTCTCTCAAATCACCTCGGATTCAGACAGCGCCATCATACACTGCCATCATTTCCATGATAAACAGGCTCTCCTTCTCTCCTTTACACCGATAGTGAGGGGAGTTTTCAAACTGCCATAAAACCTGTATTTTAAACAGCAACTTGATAGAAATGACAAAACTCTTCTCAACAGACCTTTCTCTTATTGTCAGATTAGTCTCTTTTTTTTTCAATGTGACTTATAAATCGATTGAAACAGCTGTTTGTTCTAAAGGGGCACAACCTGTCCATCCTCTGTCTCTGGCTTAGGCCGTCCTTCTGTGTGGTTTCCCTCACTTATGATGCCTAAAGAAGGCAGGTTTCACCATGGCAAGTCAGTATCTCATGATCTGATATTTCATTCATTCTGGATTTGAAATCTCTAATGCTTGACTGGCAACAAGCAGGTCTCTGAGCACAGCCTGTGTCTCTGGGCGGGCAGTAGATTGGCACCCATAAAAAATTTCTTCAGAAATTTTCTAGTTGTATTTGCTGTTGAGGATGCACTTGTGCAGTACTAACTGTTCACAGTTTTTCTACTGCAATAAGTGATTTGGGGTTTGTATTTTGAATCTGGTGGTACAATAAGGATTACAGCTTTGTATTTGTATGCTAAAATTACTGTATGTGTGTGATTTCTAAAGAAAATCAAGTTCATTATATTTGAAAATCGGGTATCCCGAACATAATAAAATCACATCCATACTACTTAATTAAAGGGACACTGTGTAATATAGTAAGTCATTTATTAGCTCAAATCAACATATTCATTCATAGATTAGTCCTCATTGGTGTAAAATTATCTCTGTCAACAATCTCACTTATCCTCCTGAGTGAAGAATAACTTGTCTGTATCTACATAGAGCGGGCAAGCTCTATGGAGGCTGCCATGTCCTTCCGCTCTATGAAAAACGACGAAGTGCCGAGAGGGACATAAAGCACTTAGAATCGCGTTTTCCCCAACGCCAGGCCTGCAAGCGGAAATGACGTCATTTTGACGTCACGTTTGCACGCAGGTAAAAACAGAGCCAGTCTACGACATAAGACATTTTTTATTTTTTTTATTTAACTTTTATTTTACCAGGAAAATAGACCTGTTGAGATTAAAGTTACAAAGTTCACAAAATTTACAAAGTTACAAAATTAAAATTTCCGTTGCATTAAAATAACAAATCAAGTAAAACAATAACAAATCAATTAAAACAATTACAGACAAGGGACTCGGTCTCAAGTGTTCTCATCCAGGAATTAAAATCGCTCAATGGAATCAGTTCCGTTAATTTCAAATCCTTTTGTAAATTGTTCCATGAGGTAGGAGCAGAAAAAGCAAAGGCCCTTTTTCCCTGTTCTGTACGAAAACAGGGGGCAGAGAGTAGCAAAGGGTCATTGGAACGCAGACCATAAGAGCCAATGTTCCTTACTGTGAAAGGGTGGCAGTAGTCCGAGTATTGCCTTGTATATAAAAGTGTACCAGTGAGTGAGTCTCCTGGTAGCCAGTGCAGGCCATTGTACTCTGGCATGTAGTTCACAGTGATGGGTTAGAGCCCTACAGTTAGTGATGAACCTCAGGGCAGCATGATATACAGAGTCAATCTTACTCAGGCATTGAACTGAAGCATTCATATACAGGAGGTCTGCATAGTCTAAAATGGATACAAAAGTTGCAGAGACAAGGCGCTTCTTAACATCAAAGGAAAAGCAGAATTTATTTCTAAATAAAAAAACTAGTTTCAGGTTAAGTTTCTTTATAAGTTTTTCAATGTGGGCTTTGAATGTCAGCGTGTCATCAAGCAAGATACCAAGATATTTATACAAATGTACCACCTCAATTTCATTTCCCTCAAGGGTGAATATTGTGGGGATGTTTAACAGTCTTTTCCTTGGCTTTGAAAACAACATTTGCTTAGTCTTATCAGCATTAAGTAGTCATTTTAGCTGTAGAAATGTGTGCTGGATCACATCGAAAGCCTTCTGCAGTGATTCAACAGCATTGGCATGGGATGACCCAAAGCAGTAAATGATTGTGTCATCGGCATAAAAATGCATATTAGCATCAGACATCATTTATGTACATGGTGAATAAGAGGGGGCCTAAAACTGAACCTTGTGGCACCCCCTTGTGGACACGCACAAATTCTGAGTACAAGTCATCATGCTTAATAAACTGGGTCCTACCACCTTAATAATTTGTGAACCAAGAAACTACATGATCTGAGAGACCAAAACTGGAAAGTCTTTCCCTGAGAACTGTGTGGTCCACGGTGTCAAATGCCTTTGACAGGTCAATGAAAAGTGCTGCACAGTACTGTTTTTTGTCAAGGGCAACAAGTATGTCATTGACTACTTTGTGGCAGCAGTGATAGTACTGTGCTTTTTCCTAAAACCTGACTGCAGTCTTGAGAGAAGGTTGTTTGTGTATAAAAAGTCTTTTAGTTGCTCACAAATCAGTGATTCAAGGATTTTTGACAGGACACACAAATTGGATATTGGCCTGTAGTTGGTTAAAACTGCTGGGTCGCCTCCTTTTAAAAGTGGAATAACAAAGGCTGACTTCCAAACTAGAGGAAGTTCTTTGTTTTCAATTGATAAATTAAAAAGTGTTGAGATGGGCTGAGCAATAAAATCGGCTGACATTTTCAAAAAATAAGGTTCAATAAAATCTGGCCCAGGAGGTTTACTGTGATTCAAAGTTTTGAGTGCTTTGTGAACTTGCTGCACAGTGAAGGGTACAAATGTAATAGGTTCTCCAGGAAATGTTTCAGAGTTTATATAGTGAGGCACTGGAGTCTTTCTTGTGGATTCAAACAAGGACCCAGATGACACAAAATGCTTATTGAAACAATTTAAGATCTCAGTCCTATCACTCACTGGGGCTGAATCACTTAAAATAAATGTAGGAAGAGCCTGAGAGGTTTTATTCACGGATAAAGACTTTATCACTTTCCAAAATTTCTGTGGATTATTAAGATTTTCAGTTGTAACCGATAAGTAATACTCTGATTTTTCCCTTTTAATGAGAGAAGTGCATTTATTTCTCAATTGTCTAAAAATAGACCAATCACAGGGAGAATCACTTTTTCTAGCTTTGGCCCATGCCTCATTTCGTTGATGAATGACATCAGACAATTCTGGAGAGAACCAGGGGTTTTCTCGCCCCTTCACCCTAAGTTTCCTTTTGGGAGCATGTTTATTTACAATTCTCTCAAAATTTTCTTTGAAAAATGTCCAAGCTAGCTCAACATCTGGCAGCAAGTCTATATGTTCCCATTTGACCAAGGACAGATCATGATGAAAGGCCTGTACATTAAATTTCTTTAAGTTTCTCCTAAAAATAATACATGGTTTACATTTAGGAATTTTTGTGTCTCTGCAAGCTACAACTGCACAATGATCACTCAGATCATTGCAGAAAACACCTACAGATGAAAATTTATGTGGGGCATTTGTTAGAATTAAATCGAAGTTGATTTTTCCGGACATTTAGTGTTTGGCATAGTTGGTTGATTTATCAACTGGCTAAGATTTACAGTCACAGAAGGATTTAAATTCTTCAGAGGCTGTATTTAACCAATCCCAGTTGAGATCTCCTGCCATTAAGAGGCCATCATTATAATCTAACTTGGATATAAGTTGTCTATAACACCTCCATCATTCTCTGGTATAAACCAGCCTGAACGGCCTGCACTTTTGTTCGCAATGGAAGACCATAGTTATGCCACGCCACAAGAGAAGGGATCCTCGTCGCCAAAAAAGCGAAATCTTTAAATTGTATAAATCTTGACACATACCGCCTGCCGTAGTTCAACAAGTTGCAACGCACATTTGAAAACGCAAGGCGCTAGAGAGCAAATTCATTTGACTTTGCAAAATAAAATTGCACCACTAGATGGGGGAAGAAATTACAGTGTCCCTTTAATTGGTGTCGCAGTAGCTTAAAAATAAGTTAACTCAACTTGATTATTTTAAATACCTGAATATGATTAAAATATTTTGCTTCAAAAAGTAAGAATTCATTGTGAAAAAGAATGAAATGTTGTCACTCATCCACATTCTTATCATGTGGGACCGATGTACACATTAAAATCAAGTAAATCCAATTATTTTTTTCAGTGTGTACATCGTTCCAACAATTACGGTAACCGTGTTATATCTATCCCCTCTTGAAAGAAGAGTTAGAATTGCACCTTGGCAAATATCTGTTTTTGAGATTCTTAATGCTTCCTGCGAAATTATAATCTATCAATAAATGGTGTATTCTCCAACTCCACTGCTCACCGGACCAAGAGGCCATGTCTATTCAGTGCAGGCCGTTCTGTCTATATACATTATAAAGAGTATATATTCTTTATATGTCTATGGTTCTGTCTGCCTCGTTCTATCTGCCACCGGACGCTAACTTTAGCTCGTCGCTAAACCATCTTCACCACATGACAAACAAACAACAGAGGGCCCCATTGTGACGGCGTCCACATAATCGCGGGGGATTTCAACAAAGCATGTTTACGAACAGTGATGGCATAGTTACCTTTAAAAAGTAATCTGATTACTGATTACGCCATTTTAAAAGTAACTTAGTTACTTTACTGATTACTTGATTTTAAAAGTAAATAAGTTAGATTACAAGTTACATTCAGCAGCTGCTGACAACACCCCCTGCCGCCTCAACATAAAAATGACAACCAGTTTTGCCAATACTCACTTTATTGGAAGTGCATTTTTAACAGTAACGTCAACAATACTCGTTTCAATGATATGGCCAAAGCTTTGATCATATCATTCTGACTTCTGTTGGAGAGGAGTAAGACGAGATTGTTTACCAGGTCCCTGCTTCTCTTTTATGGTGTCCAGGTGTAATTTAATTACACTGTCATATTTGCTAAACTATAGCAAGATAATTAGATAATTGCCTCGATTTTGGCTTGACGGGGTTTCATCGTCTCCTCTAAAAGGCATACACTGTCTTGCCAGGTAAAGACTGATGGCCAGTAAGTGGGACAAAATTTCTCTGTTTTTTTTCTCTTTCCCTTTCTTTTGCAGCTTGTAACGCACGGTCACCCTTTTCGAAAGCTGCCTCCACTGATTTCTTTTTGAAGGTGTTCCACCTCACCATATCGCACATGTGAGATTCTGAGGCACTGTGCTCCTTAATCCTCTCCAGAGCCTTTCTCCACCTATTAACTCCTTCTGTGTTCCAGGTTTTGCGGCTTGTGTATTTTTCATCATTCAAAAAAAGACGGCAGCTGAAACAAAACATGGCGTCAAGACTTGTTTATGCATTATTTGTGATATTTTGTTTGACACAGAATTGCATTTGCATCTTTGTGTATCAAATAACATACAATATAACTAACAACATATGAAATAACATTTTAACTGCCGTTACCCCCTCTTTTAGTGTTTTGTTTTACCTAATTACATAGTAATTAGATCATTTTAGCCATTTGGTCAAGTCATTTTATTATGATTTATATACATTTATACAGCATGTGATGCTTAATGCATTAACTATTTCGGGGAATTACATTACAACACGTGACAACAAATTTGTGGGTACCCCATTAAGGCCCTGAAAATAGACACCAACAGCAATATATATATTTTTTAAATAGATGTATTGTAATATGGATTCAGTATTGAATCAGACCATTCTGGATTATAAGAGTAAAGGCACGTATTTGCCCAATATTTCTAAACGAGAGAAAAATGAAGTTAAAACGAAAGGCTTCAAAGTTTGTCCTCGAAGGTGAGTTAAGGATTTCTCGCTCTGGCGCATTTACGCGACGGTTTCGATATGTTTCTGTTTATATTTTGGCCATTTGTCATTTGGAGAGAGAGAGAAGCACTGATGAGGATGATGAAAAAAAAGACGAGTGTGCATTTTTCAGCCTGCTCAGACAGCAGGGCCACAGCTGTACATTATTGGTGTTTTCTGTGTGTTTAGTAAATATTTTGTTAACATTTTTCAGCCTCTTCCATCTCACATGGGAGACATTTGGTGAAAATAGAATGACAATTAAAATTTATCACACAGGGTCACGCTGGACAAAAAAAAAACAGATGCCATTTCAAAAAGGTTTTTCTGGCCTGGGATGTCTTCTGACATAAACAAATGGGTAAGGAAGCACTGCAAATGTTTTGAGTTTCAGCACGTTACACATAAGGATGTATTACTTTGTCTATGTATATAAATATATACATACATACATATATATGTGTGTGTGTTTTCATGAAATTTGATACATTTTAAAACCTGTTCTACATGGTCGACTCTAATGTGAGGTGGCAGAAAAATGCCTGCAGATAGTTAACTATTCCATGTATAAGTGTTTTAAACAGGTGTCAGAATGTATGGTGTGCCAGTCAGCTGCTCATATCATCACACAGGAGGTGAAGTATACCCTGATAAACCTGTTGTTGACACATTCTCAAAATCAATCTTTTGTTTTATCCCAAAACATGTTTACCTTACAGATATGAATACATAAACAATCTGTACATACTTCTCAGTAGAGCATGTAGAAAGGAAGATAGTTCTGACTGACTGAAGTGAAATTATTTTCTTTAAACAACAGAATGCTACAAACATTATATATCCAGAATGAAACTGGCTTATCTAAGAGAGAGTTCCGTTCCATCAACATGTCTTATTTGAATGCCCGCTGAATTCAATTCAATTCAATTTCAATTCATTTTTATTTATATAGCGCCAAATACAACAAATGTCATCTCAAGGCACTTAGATAGTAAGTCCAATTCAAGCCAATTGGAATTCAATTAATTAATAATAATCATAATTCATAAAATAATCCAATTCGTTCATATAGAGCCAATTCAAAAACAATTTCCTAGCTAAGAAAACCAACAGATTGCACTGAAAACTTTTTGTTTTTCGGTCCAATCTCCCGGCCTGAGCGTGCCTGAGGCGACTGTGGAGAGAAACGACTCCCTTTTAACAGGAAGAAACCTCTGGCAGAACCAGACTCAGGAAGGGTGGCCATCCGCCTCCACCAGCTGGGGTTTGAGAAGACAGAAAGGGGGGGAGGGGGGAGGGGGGAGGGCCGCAGCGGCGGCGGCACTGTAACACCATTCAAAGGATATCTGTTGGAACAGGGAAACACGAGTTAATGACCACAATAATATCATATATACATAAAGAGAGTAAAGTGAGGAAAGGTGTGTCAGATGAGGCCCCCCAGCAGTCTAGGCCTATAGCAGCTTAACTATGGGATGTTTCAGGATTACCTGAGCCATCCCTATTCAAGGTAAACACAAGAAACTTGTGCTAACGAAAAAATAAATAAATAAATAAAGGACCAGACTCAGTGAGTAATTCCCTATACTCCCTATATAGATCTGCTCCTCACACCACAACAACCATCTTTTTACAGCCACAAGCTACCTCAGCCTCTCACCAACTGCACACCAGTCACAGCGGGGTGGGGATGCAAACCCTGGTTCGGGTAGGGGGAGAAATAAAAGAGGTAAGATAAGCGGGAATGGGATTCAAACCCTGGTTCGGGTAGGGGGTAATGAAAGTATAGAGGGTGCCAGAGGTGGAGGCAGGACAAGACACACTAGCAGATACACTATCAGATTCAACAGACCTAACTATAAGCTTTATAAAAAAGGAAAGTTTTAAGCCTGGTCTTAAAAGTGGAAAGGGTGTCTGCTTCCCGGACATTTACTGGCAGCTTATTCCACAAGAGAGGGCCTGATAACTGAAGGCTCTGCCTCCCATTCTACTTTTAGAAACTCTGGGAACCTCAAGTAAACCTGCAGTTTGGGAACGAAGTGCTCTGTTAGGAAAATATCTTACAATGAGATCTTTAAGATATGATGGAGCTCGGTCATTAAGAGCTTTATATGTAAGGAGAAGAATCTTAAATTCTATTCTGAATTTAACAGGGAGCCAATGAAGAGAAGCTAAAACTGGAGAAATATGATCTCTCCTGTTAGTTCTCATCAAAACTCTGGCTGCAGCATTTTGGATCAACTGAAGGCTTTTCAGAGAATATGTGGGACAGCCCAATAATAAAGAATTACAGTAGTCCAATCTTGAAGTAACAAATGCATGAATTAGTTTTTCTGCATCACTCTGAGACAAGATGTTCCTAATTTTAACAATATTACGAAGGTGAAAGAAGGCAGTCCTAGAAACCTGTTTTATATGCGAGTCAAATGATAAGTTCTGGTCAAAAATAACTCCAAGGTTCCTCACTGTAGAACTAGAAGCCAAGGAAATACCATCTAGAGTAACTATATAGCTAGACAATTTCTCCCTGAAACGCTCAGGTCCAAAGATAACGACTTCAGTTTTGTCTGAATTTAGAAGCAGACAGTTCTGAGTCATCCAGGTCTTTATGTCTTTAAGACATGCTTGTAGTCTGACCAACCTATTGGGTTCATCTGGTTTTATAGATAAGTACAGCTGAGTATCATCAGCATAGCAATGGAAATTTATGCCATGCTGTCTAATAATGTTACCTAATGGAAGCATGTATAAAGTGAAAAGAATCGGTCCAAGCACAGAACCCTGGGGAACTCCATGGCTTACTCTGGTGTGTGAGGAAGATTCTTCATTTACAAGAACAAACTGAAATCTATCAGATAAATATGACTTAAACCAGCCTAATGCAGTTCCTTTAATCCCAATAACATGTTCAAGTCTGTGTAATAAGATACTGTGATCGACCATATCAAATGCAGCACTGAGATCCAACAGGACAAGCACAGACACAAGTCCGCTATCAGAGGCTAAGAGGAGATCATTGGTAACTTTCAGCAGTGCAGTTTCTGTGCTATGATGCACTCTGAATCCTGACTGAAACTCTTCAAACAGATTATTTCTGTGTAAGTGATCACAAAGCTGAGCTGCAACTATTTTTTCAAGAACTTTAGACATAAAAGGGAGATTGGATATAGGTCTATAATGAGCCAACACTTCTGAATCAAGAGTAGGTTTTTTAAGTAAAGGTTTAATTACAGCAACCTTAAAAGTCTGAGGTACATATCCTGTCAACAAAGACAGATTGATCAAATCCAATATGGAAGTGTCAATTAATGGGAAAACCTCCTTGAACAGTCTGGTTGGGATTGGGTCTAAAACACAAGTTGATGGTTTAGAAGAGACTATTGCTGTTGTTAGTTCAGAGAGATCAACTGGGCAGAAGCCGTCTAAATACAAATCAGGTTCTAAAGATACTTCTAAAGCTGCTGTACATGATGATACATCACTGATAATAGTGGGAAGGACTCCATCAATCTTCTCTCTGATAGAAACAATTTTATTAATAAAGAAGCTCATGAAATCATCACTGCTGAGAGTTAAAGGAATAACTGGCTCAGCAGAGCTCGGACTCTTAGTCAGACTGAATAACCATGGTAACTTGTGCCGCTGAACGAGACTGCTCCTGGGCAGGCTAACGATCAAGCTTAGCAAGGCTTTCCCTTAATCTAGCTTCGTGGAACACCCCTCAGGGGTTTTCCCAACTTTGGGACTTAGTGTGTGTGTGGACTACTATTTGTAATAAAGAATTTTCGCGGACCACCTCATAATACACATGATAAAATATGTCTACACACAGTCATACCTGAATTACCCGCACTTCTTAATAGGCCTACTAGCAGGGATGAAAGTAGTTTTAAATTATTGCCGATACTAAGGCTGTGTTCGAAACCGCCTACTTCTCCTACTACTCCTACTAACTTTAACTTTTTTTAAGTTCCCGGATGCATACTAGATTCTCTGAAATGTTGGGAATGCATCATGAGGTTACTGCTCGTACTCAAACTACTAGGCCGTAAGGTGAACCTCGAAAACTCCTTCAGAACACCAGGCTTGTTCCGCGCTCTCCGAACCAAACACGCTTCAGCTCATAAAAAGATTTGAGGTATGTTGAGGTTTAAAAAAAAGTTTCGCCGCTCAGAACACAGTACTTTTTTAGTTCGCAACGTTTAAAGGAATAACTAGTGCCTGGCAAGGCGTATGTACATATTCGGCAGGCGTAATAACAATTTGGCTCGCGAGAGGTGCCACGGTTGAGACGTCATCAGAATGGACGAATCGGATAGCTGGTATGTCAGCTGAGCTGGTAAACAAAAACAGCACCGCAGCAGCAGCGCGATCATCCAGCAGTACCGAAGAAGACGAAATTTGAAAGATTTGTTACATGCACATATCTTCTGTTAAGCATGAGGAAACACAGACTTTCACCTGCACAAGGTGGAATGGAAGGAATCAGAAGGAACAAATAAAGAAGCACTTGCTGAGTTCTTATACGATGCGTGGCCACATGCTGATCTTACAGCAGTGGGAAGAAACCTCAGCTTGTACATAGCACATCAACACCAATGTCACTGTGTGACTGTACTGGAAGGTGTGCAGTCTGTTCATGCTGTGGAAGACCTGCAGTGTGACCACAAAGAATGTGACACAAGGGTGTTTTTGCATGCACAACATGCTGCACAGGAACATAAGACTGTCATTATTAAGAGCCCTGACACTGATGTAGCAGTCATTGCTGTGAGTGCAGAAAGAATTGCCATGCAGCTTGTACTTTTTCACAGGGAAGGGCAACAGAACACGCATAATGGACATTACCAAGGTGTCATCAGCTCTCGGAGCCAGTGTGTGTTCAGCCTTGATTGGGATCCATACATTCACTGGGTGTGAAACCACAAGGCAAAAAGAAGACATTTGCTGTGGCATGCGAGAAAGATGTCTACATGAAGGCTTTCAGAAATCTGGGGACTGAATTTAACTTGGACCACTCAACATTTGCATTACTTTGCAAATATGTATGCCATTTGTACGATCAGCCAACCGCAGAAAACATCAATGAGGCTAGGTACAAAGCTTTCTGTATGGCATCATCAGCCTTGCCAGAATTATCTATCCCCCCAACAAGTGATGCCCTCCACCAGCACTGCAAAAGGGCAAATTATCAGGCTAAAATAATAAGGTCATGTGTAAAGCAAAAGATTGGACTCATTTGAATCGGTGGTGGAGAGGAGGACACTGAACAAACTGTTATCCATCATGGATAACCCCACCCATCCTCTCCACCAGCTGCTGGTTGGACAGCGGAGCTCCTTTTCCAACAGGCTCATCCAGCTCCACTGTCACAAGGACCGTTTCAGGAAATCCTTCCTACCAGCAGCCATCACCATCTACAACACCCCCCCTCTGGCTGGAAGAGAACTTCAACCTCAATAGGCTTCAAGTCTCTCCTAAAAAACAAAAAACAAAAAATACTGTAGATTTGTACATAGCAAATGTTTATTCACTATTTTTTATTTATTTTATATTATTTTATTTTATTTCATATTTATTTTATTCTACTCTATTTGCTTGTTTTTCACTACTTTAATTGTTTTCATATACTGTATGCTGCTGCAACAAAACAATTTCCCAAATTGGGATTAATAAAGTATTAATAAAGTAGACTTGTGCAGGTGTTCCAGCTGTTCAAACACCACAAAGGAAACAGAGGATAAAGAAGATGACAGCTGCCCTGACACTGACAGTGAGGAATAGTGTATGTGTGTGCGCGCATTTTTTTTTTTTTTTTTTTACCTTTATTCTATTCCATTTGTATCATTCCTTTTATTATGGTTATGTATATAAGTTTATGCCGGTTGATGTGTATGCCCTACTTGTTTTGATTTTGTTATGTGTTGTATAGTTATTAGTGAATAAATCAGTAAATGAATACCTGAATGGTAAATGGCTAAATTGGCTGAATTCAGAAATACATGAATGAGCATTATCGTTGATAATTATTATTTTATGTTCACTTTAAAATGATATTTTGCGAGATTCCTTTCTGTAGGTTAGTTTTGACAGCATCAGACAGGTTGTCATTTTTCCAGTTTGTTGTCGTAAATCGGCAACGTGATTGGTCCAGCGTGGTCACGTGGTGTCTTGTGACGTCAAAATCGTCATTCAACCCTGCGGAAAATATCTTCAGAAAACGTCTCGGTTTAAAAAAAGTACAGGATTCTGTGACGCGAAACTTTTTTTATATGTGCAAAATAAGTTGGTCATTTTTATCAGCTAACGGGCATGTAGTTCGGAGAGCACGGAGCGAGCCTAAACGAAAACGGGGTTCACCTTACGGCCTATACGCAAGATGCAACGTAACGTGACGTCGCCGATCGTCATTTCCTGTCAAAACGGCAATTTCAAGCTAGCTACAACGAGGGTAGGTTCACTTCCTGTTTTCAAAACAAAAGCACCAATTGTATCGTAATGGCTTTCCCTATGATAAAAGGCAACGGGTATTTTATTTTGTGAAAATAACCGGAAGTGCGTTGCTCACTGCGGCTAGCTTTAGTAGTGCCGAATTTGTGGGAACAAAATTGTAAATGGCTGGTATTTTGTCAGATTTTCAACACGTTAGGGATCTAAACGACTACTTTCTCGCCTGGAAATGTTTCAAATGTTGCTCAAGTTATATATTTACAGAGTTTATAGCTTAAGCGAAATCAGCTTCAGGCCGGCTGAGTTCGGCTCGGGCAGGAGCGAAGTGCACTGTGTGTAAACGCTCTGCATACCATTCCATATTATTTGCCAAGAGAGTTCACCAGTGTTGTTTTGGTGGCTGTTTACATTCCACCCTCAGCTGTTGCCGACACTGCATGTGATGTCATCAGTTCCGTTGTTGCTAAGATACAGACACAACACCCCAATTATTTTGTGGCAATATCTGGTGATTTTTAATCATGCCTCACTCTCTGCTACACTGCCAACTTTTCAACAGTTTGTCAGCTGCTCTACCAGATGTAACGCTTCTAACTTAACGTTATATATATAGGACCACTATTATCAGAGCTAGGTTCGACTATAAGGAGAGAATTGGCAACGACCAGAATTCCGATGAAGAAAAAGGAATAACATTTATTAAACGCACAAGAAAGAATATTGAACCTCAACAGAAAAAGTATAATACCCTTAAGTCAGTCAAGTTGTCAGTCGGTTACCCAAAATAAAATATAATGAAGTTCAATGTTACATTTCTTTTCAACCCAAAGTTCAGTGTTTCATCCCCAAAGTTCAACCCCAAATGTTGAACTCAAAGTTTCAGTCCCAATGTTCAATGCTCAATAATCAATGTTCACGTATCCCTTTGAATCCTCAAAGGAAAGGAAAAAAGTAGAAAAATGAAAAAAAAAAGATCTTCGTACGTACTCTTGCAAAAATAAAATAAAACAAGGCCTTTTGAATCTTAATCTTATCTGTAATCCAGAACAGGATGCGTCCAGGTCACAGCTCACGGGTAGACGCACACGCACACTGGTCACAGTCCTTAGGAAGGCTCGCCGTATCTCTCTCTCTCTCGATCGTGGTAGAAGGTGCTCAACAAAAAAAACAATCTGCACACGGCAGTGTAGAATACCTCATTAGTGCCATGCAGGATTGTTTCACTTCATACCATAAGTATTAACACTTAAACTCAAATATCATTTCTCTATCTAATATAAAACATATACTGAAACAACTGTACAATACAGTAGCAGTTCAGTAGAATGACAGTGTGTCATTTGCATCTCCAGTTAACACACAATGCATTTACATTCACAGTTAAGCAATTACCATATCAACAGTAAGCCATTAGCAGCTTACTTCAGGGCTCTCAAGTCTCACGCAATGAGCGTGAGACACACGCATTTCAACAAGTTCACACGCTCACACGCCACACATTTCTCACGCTGAGAAATGATCAACTTCGTCGCACAGAAATTCTAATGGCCGATACTATAAACGAGTCAATGGCAGGTTACTGTGCGCTCGTACAACTCAGAACTATAGCTCTGTACAGCTGTCTTGATTTAGCAACCCATCGGCAAATCACAAAATAGAATTTCTCAGCCAATCAGAAAACAGAATTTCTTGTTGCCGGGTGTGAAATAGCTTTCAGCTGCAAGCACGCGTCCCATGAATGCACAGCGGACATAGCTTATTATGCTCTGAATGCGTGCAGAAGTTGTAGACGAGCTGGAGGTGGAAGAGAACCGTCAGGATCATCAGCAGGTCATATCTTCATTTATTTCAATCTTTTATTAGTTACCATAGTTTTCCTACTCTTTGTAAAAGACCAATACCTGCCGATTAAAGTGTTTGTTGGAGTAGTAGGTCTAAATATTCAGCACACACCCTTTGACATGAGCAACTTAATGAAAAATGAAAAATATGTAGGAGTGTAATTAGGCTTCCGTGGTTAATTTTTTTCAAAGGTGACTGGTATGAACAGATTCCCAATAAGGCTATCTACAATTACCAAACTGGTATTAGTTCTGCCACACTGAAATGCTGATGCAGAGAGGGTTTTTTCCATGGTGGGGCTCAATAAAACCAAGACCAGGAACACTTTGTTTCTGAATGGAACTCTGTCATCCATCATGACTGTGAAAATGGCTGACATTGAGCCACAGTGCTTTAAATGGGAGCCCCCAATATCAGTCATCAAGCATCAAAATCTGCCACAAACACTTACAACACTCATAAACAAACACACACAGAGAGGTACTGCTCAAGGGGCCCATTCGGGGTTATGTTTGTTTTTCTTAATTTAATTTGTCTGTTTTTTTGTTTGTTAAGACTTTGCATACCTAAAACAATTTATTTTAAAATATAGCAGAATTTAGTGTAAAAGTGAAGATTTGTGATTTTGGTATAAATAAAACAATTTCTTTGTTCTTTAAGTAGCTAGTTTATGGCGATGGGATACTGCAAGGGACCCCACCCAAAAAAACCCCGAAAGAAACCCCCCCACGCACATGGCCCGGCCCCTGCCCCGCCCGAATCTCACTCCAAGCAAACTTGAAAACTTGAGAGCCCTGGCTTACTTTGTGTATACCACATCACATTACATTCAAAACGTCATTACAATGGCTTGAAGCCTGAAAACATTAGCCCAATAGAGTAACCTCGTAGCTGAAACATTGTCTGGACGCGCTTGCATTCGCGCCGCGGCATGCATGCATCACGCAGGGTGCACGTGATCAGAAAAGAAAGCGCCGTTCTAAATTAACACGGCGGTTTTAGAACAATAACATTCGGCTTCAATATATCTCCGACTGGTTTTTTAGCTCTAAGTATATCACACATAACATAAAGTACAAAATTAGACCATCAAAATAGTTCGTTTTACCTCAGAGTAAAAGGAAGCTAACCAGTGCCTAATACACTAGCTTGCATAGCAGAAACAGACACTCACCGGAGATTCAAGGATTAAAACCCCAAAACGTCTTCAGGAGTAGTAATTTAAACGATAACCTCTTCTTGAGTAAGATAAACAAAGGATTAGTTCGAAAATAAACGGATGATTGTCAAAACGTTGATAAATCTTAATCTTTCTTTCACTCGCGATTTCTCTATCAGCTTCAAGAGCAAAAATGCAGTTGTGGAGTCTTCCTCTATGTGCAATGCACTCGTTCACATACAGCATAGCGCCCTCTAGTGGAAAGGGGGCGAACGCTACAACTACATTCAATAACCCAGTGTAACTTATGTGGGTTACACAGAGAAAACAAGACATTGGATTTGTTTTACACAAATGTCAAGGATTCATACATTTCCAAATCAAGACCTCCCCTGGGTAAATCAGATCACAACCTTGTTTTTCTCTGTTCAGCATATAAACCCCTTGTCCAGAGATTACCTGTCACAAAAAGGACTGTTAGAAAGTGGTCACAGGAAGCTGAAGAAGCCTTACAGGGTTGTTTTGATGCAACTGATTGGATTTCTCTTTGTAAGCCACATGGAGAGGACATTAATGCCATGACTGAGTGTGTGACTGACTATATAAACTTCTGTGTGGACAACACCATCCCCACCAGAACAGTGAGATGCTTCCCTAATAACAAACTCTGGATCACCAGTGAGCTAAAGGAACTATTGAACAAGAAAAAAAGAGCCTTTAGGGAGCGAGACAGGGAGTTACTGAGGAGTATACAGAAGCAGCTCAAAGTCAAGATCAGAGACAGCAAGGAGGTGTATAGAAAGAAGCTTGAGAGTAAACTGCAGAGGAACAATATCAGAGATGTGTGGTCAGGAATGAAGAAGATCACAGGCCTCAAGCAGAGGGAGGATCGGATGGATGGAAGTCTGGACAGAGCAAATGAGCTGAACACATTCTTCAACAGGTTCAGTTCAGGAACAAGCTCACCATCCTCCCCTCCTGTTTCCAGCCAAAGAGACATCCCACCCTCCTCTGACCCACAGCTTTCCTGTAACATCTCCACCTCCACCTCAGTCATGGATTCTTCTGCTTCCACTAGTTTGTCTTCAACCCAATCAGGAGATGCTGCTGTCCCCTTTGTCTCCCCCTCCCACTTTTCTGTTTCTAGAAGTCCGGTGAAGAGGCAGTTGGAGAGACTGAACCGAAACAAGGCTGCACGTCCAGATGGTGTCAGCCCCCAAGTCCTGAAGGCCTGTGCAGAGCAGCTCTGTGGGATTCTGCAACACCTTTTCAACCTTAGCTTGACCCAAGAGAAGGTACCACTGTTGTGGAAGACATCCTGTCTGGTTCCGGTACCAAAGAAAACTCACCCTTCAGTCATCAATGACTACCGACCTGTTGCCCTGACATCCCACATCATGAAGGTCCTGGAGAGACTCCTGTTGACCCACCTGTGTAAGCAAACCAGCACATATCAGGACCCCCTGCAGTTTGCTTATCGCCATGGAGTTGGAGTTGAAGACGCTATCATACACCTGCTTCAACAAACCCACTGTCATCTGGAAAAAGCAGGCAGCACTGTGAGGATCATGTTCTTTGATTTCTCCAGTGCATTTAACACAATTCAGCCTGATCTGCTTCGTCTGAAACTCCAGAAGACTCAGGTGGAGGCCTCAACAATCACCTGGATTAATGACTACCTGACAAACAGACCACAGTTTGTCAGACTGAAGAATTGTGTGTCTAACCAGGTGATCAGCAGCACAGGAGCACCACAGGGGACTGTACTCTCACCATTCCTTTTCACTCTGTACACTTCAGACTTCCAGTACAAGTCAGACTCCTGTCATCTACAGAAATATTCAGATGACTCTGCAGTTGTCGGGTGTATCAGAGATGGACAAGAAGCTGAGTACAGAGAGCTGGTGGACCGCTTTGTGGCATGGTGTGGGAACAATCATCTCATCTTGAATGTTAACAAAACAAAGGAGATGATTGTAGATTTCAGGAGAAACAGGGTCAGATCAAACCCTGTTTCCACCATGGGAGAAGAAGTGGAGGTGGTTGAGGAATATAAATACCTTGGTGTTCATCTGGACAACAGACTGGACTGGAGACACAACAGTGAAGCAATCTACAAGAAAGGACAGAGCAGACTGTACTTCTTGAGGAAGCTAAGGTCCTTCAAGGTTTGCAACAAGATGTTGCAGATATTCTACAAGTCTGTTGTTGAGAGCGTCATTTCCTCTTGCAGCAGCATCAGAACCAGGGACCTAAAAAGACTCAACAACCTGATAAGGAAGGCTGGTTCTGTTCTGGGGACGACTGTGGAACCTCTGGAGACAATAATGCAAAGAAGGATTTTGCATAAAATCAAGAGAATTATGGGCAACCCTGAACATCCTCTCCATGAGACTGTTATCGGAAAACAGAGTCTCTTCAGTCAAAGGCTTCTTCAGTTTGGATGCAAAACGGACCACTACAGGAAATCTTTCCTGCCCACAGCCATCAGCATCTATAATAACTTAATACATCAACATTTAATTTCCCTCTGGGATAAATAAAGTATTTTTGAATTGAATTTGAATTGAATACTGTCTGATCGATGAGTATGCCGTTTGCAAGTACGTAGTATATGTAGTAGGCGGTTTCGAACACAGCCATTAAATCAAACGCACTGATCACCATAGCAACCTCTGAGTTTCAGAAGTAGACGTGCATGCGCACTCACGTACTGCCCGAGTGAAATCTCCGGTCGTTAGCTATCATAAGCAGTTCATTTTCTGAGCTGTTCTGTATCGTTAAAATTGAAAAAAACTACACAAAACACAACTGCTTACTGATTTTAACTGGGACATTTTGCAACTTACGTAAAGACATTAAACGTGTGGTACACGTTTCAAAGTTTAGGCGCAGAGGAGACCAAGGGGAAGGGGAGAGAAGCAAGGCAAGAGCCTCACGGAAGAGAGGGAGATGCCCAGCCAAGTTTAAAACACAGCGTGGACAGTTCAGAAACAATTCGGAATGAGTTAAAGGAATGGTTCGGCGTAAAATGATAATTTGAGCATCACATGGTCATGCCACATAATTTATATGGGTGATGAGCCTTTCTCCGAAAGACCGCGGCATTCCGAAGTTGGCTATTTTGAAGTGTTTTGTTAGAAACGCAGCCAATGCAACTGTACGGGGCCAATTTGGAAAATATAAGAAATGCAATGTAAAACAAAACAAAAAAACTCACCTTTGTCTATTAGCGACACAAAATGTCTTTTAGATGACAAACAGGTGTTTTCATTCGGCATATCTGTGCCTAACAGTTCCCACTCCTGGCAACAGAAGCTCTCCTCCTCCGACGCCATCACCTCGCAGCACTGGCAGCTACACCACCATGTACCTCCAGTACGCGACCGAGCAGAAGCGCCCACTGACGCTTGCTCCGCACATCTCTGTTGTTCCTCCCATTCCCGCAACTCCTCGTCTGTATATTCGGGCTCAAACAAGTATGGTTGGCCTTCAAACGCAAATGGCTCGTCTTCGAAAAAATTATGGTCGTCTTCTGCCATATTTGGGTCTCAGCCTCCCTTTGATAACTTGAAGCAGTGGGCCTACATCCGGGTCGAAAAACAACCGATTTCTTATATTTTCCAAATTGGCCCCGTACAGTTGCATTGGCTGCGTTTCTAACAAAACACTTCAAAATAGCCAACTTCGGAATGCCGCGGTCTTTCGGAGAAAGGCTCATCACCCATATAAATTATGTGGCATGACCATGTGATGCTCAAATTATCATTTTACGCCGAACCATTCCTTTAATAGGAATTTTGCTTAATACGGCACAACACCGGCCTACACCCCCCTCGGAAGACAAACAAACCGCACAAATATCATCAAAACAACCACACAACTGCGCACAATGCTTATCCAAAACACCCCCCCCCCCCCTCCCAAAAAAAATATTCTTTTTAAGTTACATTGTGCCCATAAATTTCATATGAAAAAAAATCTAAACAAAATTGGACAGTGATTCTGCCAGTATGAAACACTACCTTGAAGCTGCTTTAATTTCAGTGCCTTGAGTAAAGTTGCCAAAAAACAATCTGAAGAATGATTCAAGATTCAAGATTCAAAGTTTTATTTGTCACATGCATTGTTATACACGGTACAACATGCAGTGAAATGACTTTTGACCGCCGTCCACAAAATACAAACTATAAAATACAAAATATAAACTAGGTAGCAAAGTAACATTACTGGAAAGTTAAAGTAAAATTAAAAATTCCTAAATTAGAATAGTAGAATATCAAATACAATATATAAAATATATAAGCAAGATTAAAGTACAAAGTAGGATTAAAAATATATACATATAGAATAAAATAGAGTGCAAAATAAAGTAAATTAAGTAAATATAAGTATGTGCACAGGTTAGAGTCCGAGGTATGTGCAAAAGTGTGCAAAAAATGCACAGGTTAAAGTCTGGGATATGTGCAAAAATGTGCAGTTGTTGTTGACTGTGCAAAAAATGCAGTCCGGTTGTGTGTGAGTGAGGTGGTGGACTAGTCTCTGTTCTCATTCTCATTCAGGGCAAGGACAGCTTGTGGGAAAAAGCTCCTCCTCATTCTCTCTGTGTTCGTCTTCAGGGTTCGAAAGCGTTTCCCAGAGCGTAGCAGAGAGAAGAGTCTATTGTCGGGGTGACTGAGGTCCTTCACGATCTTCCTGGCTCTGATCCAGCACCGCTTACTGTAGATAGTCTGCAGGTCAGGAAGCTTGGTCCGGGTGATACGTTCAGCCGATCGTACCACTCTCTGGAGAGCCTGCCTGTCCTGCTTGGTGCTGTTCCCGAACCAGGTTGTGATGTTCCCCGTGAGGATGCTTTCGATGGTGCAGGAGTAGAAGTTCTGCAGCACCTGGGAGGGCAGTCTGAAGTCCCTTAGACGTCTGAGGTGGTAGAGACGCTGACGGGCCTTCTTTGCGGCTGCGTTGATGTGGCAGGTCCATGAAAGGTCCTGTGAGATGTGAACTCCAAGGTACTTGAAACTCTCTACTCTGTCCACTGCCGTACCGTTGATGAGAACAGGGTGGTAGCTCCTCTCCTGCTTTCTGCTGTAGTCCACAATCAGCTCCTTTGTCTTGCTGACGTTGAAGTGGAGATTGTTGTCCTGGCACCAGTTCTCCAGGTGTTCAATATCCTCCAGGTAGGCCCTCTCGTTGTTGTCTGAGATCAGGCCTACCACAACAGTGTCGTCAGCAAACTTAATGATGGTGGTGGAGCTGGAAGTGGCGACGCAGTCAGAGGTGTACAGTGAGGACAGCAGAGGGCTCAGGACACAGCCCTGGGGTTTTCCAGTGCTGAGGGTGAGGGTGCGTGAGACATGTTTGCCTACACGCACAGCTTGTGGTCTGTCTGTCAGGAAGTTGGAGATCCACTGACACAGGGATGGGTGGAGTTCCAGATCTTCCAGCTTTGTGGTGAGTTTTGAGGGAATAATAGTGTTAAATGCTGCGCTGTAGTCGACAAACAGCATTTTAACATAATTACCCCTCCCAGTGTCCAGGTGTGAGAGAGTTGTGTGGAGCAGGTGCGTGATGGCATCGTCTGTAGACCGGTATGGACGGTACGCAAACTGGAGAGGGTCCATGGATGCAGGCAGTGCAGAAGTGATTTAGGCCCAATCCCATTTCTATTTTCTACCCCTTAGCCCTACCCCTTGGCCCTTCGATTGAAGGGCCAAGGGGTAGGCGTAAATGTCACCCCTTCGAATTGGGACAGCACTTCACACTCACGAACGTAATAAGTCCGCGCTGTCAGTTGTTACGTAACCAAAAGCGACAGCTTTAGCCAGAAGTAAACAAACATGCCTGCTGCTGTGGTGTTCGCGCTCTCCTGGGCTATTCGGATATTTTTAGAAATATCTGCGTCGAATCGACAGAGTGCCATCAGGCGAAGGCGTCTTCGACATCTGGGAGCATTGCTGGATCTTGTTACGGTATGTAGAATGATAAATTAATGCAAATAACGCGTGTGAGTGAGCAGCTGGTAGCTTCCAGAGCCGGTGTCGTGCCAAAAAGTGATTGTCTGCCAGAATCTGATTTGCCGCCGCGGGAGCGCGCACAGCAGCCCGTTGAGCGGTAGCGAGAAACCGTCTGCTTTTCTCTGGATTAAGCGATCATACTATGCAGATACACACAACTGCATTGTAATGTAGACCTAATTATAGCTTCGAAAGTTTGATGTTTATCACGTAAAGACAATTACGTGATAAACATGTATCTGTGCTCGGTATATCTGATGATTGCAGAGCCCTGTCTTTGGAAATTAGACTGTAATGAATATGATTTAGGCTATTGGTGGATTTTCAATAAAGATATGATAACTTTTGCAGCGATCCTCGTGACTGCATTGTTTTTTATCTGATCTGGGCCCTTCATAGTATTTGCTGCATGTTTGGATGCGTTTTGCAGTTATCAATCAGTTTTCACCTGCTAAAAGCTGATTGAAGGCCAAATACAGTTAATGAAAGGTGATTTGTGCCTAAATATGACTTGATCTCATTCAAGAGCTTCATAATATAAACACTAGAGCTCACAGGACAGCTTGGAATTCGTTTAAAGGGCCATTACAACACAAAAAGGGCATTTTCACCTGCCAAAAATTGATTGAAGGCCAAATACAGTTAATGAAAGGTGATTTCTGCCTAGATATGACTTGATCTAATTCAAAAGCTTCATAATATAAACACTAGAGCTCACAGGACAGCTTGAAATTCTTTTAAAGGACCATTACAACACAAAAAGGGCATTTTCACCTGCCAAAAATTGATTCCTGCATTTAATTTGATACTGAAAAGGGTTTTCTTGCTCAAAATTACCTTGGTTCACTCACAAGAGAAATATTTACCAGATTACACCTTAACCAGTACTCAATACCTTCTGGATATAGTCTAAAGGGCCACTCAACACATAAAAAGCAGTTTTTTACAAAAAAGTGATTCCAACTCCTAACGTTGGACGGAAAGAGGTTTTCTTCCTCAAAATGACTTCATATACGAATTGCAAGGTTCCAAATTAACCATTAATGGCATGAAATCATCTACATTTTAGACAAAATCCTACCATATGACCATAGTAATACCATTGTACAATAAATAAATCAAATCACAACTTTTGGTGCAAACTACATTTATTTTATACATTCATACGGACAGACAGACATAAACACCGAAACATGACATCCTTGAACAACACACTAACAAGATATAACTATATACATATCAAATACAGGGCCAATAGCTAGACATGCTACTGGCATGCTGCACAAACATAATTCTTTCGGCCTTTGTACTTGACACAGCTCTTGTGGAACCACCGCGGGCAGAGTTCACATCCAATCTGAATTCGGCAACCAGAAATAAAAAAATGGTGATTAAATTTATTTTTATGTTTCCCTTACACATAGAATTTTAAATAATATTTAGTCTTTTTCTTTTTATGAAAATATGCCAGACTTAAGAAGGACAAGTAAAACATAAACAGTTACCCAATGAGTGTCCCCATCCTGCTCCCCACACAGATGGTTTGTCAAGTCATCTGTCAAAACAACGAACAAGGATTTTTTTCTGTTAACTGAGTAATGTTTGTCAGAATAAATGATAGCCAAATAAATTAATTACAAAAAGTAAGATAAAAAAAACACCTGTGTTTTCCACAACAGAAACGGCAATGTGCTCTCTTATGGAGTTAACACCGGATGATGAATTGTCAAATTCCAGAGGTAATCCACCCACTCTGCAAACTGTGAATAAGAGGCGGAAGAATAGATTTATTATGGGAAATGGTAATCTTACAAGAAGTGTTTGAAATTTATTGAACCACCCAATGACAGTAAAAACAGTAGCATGAGTTTTGTTTCATTTTAATTAATAAAAGTAACCCAATGTATGTAAAAGTGTAATGCCAGAACATTCTTAAACATGCTTGTGTGTAACATAAAACATTTAAGGCAATGTTCAGAGTTAGTTTTTGACTATTCAATCAATAATGGAGTCAATGTGATTGACACTATTGTCTATCAATTCACATTACAATTTCAGATGTCTCATAAGAATCTAAATTACTGTCATTCTAATCCTTACACTAAGCTTAATCATGCAGTGATATGTACCTTCAGTGCATAGGCTCCACAAGATGTGGCATCATGTTGCAGTGGGTGAGGCATTGTTTCACAAGCCCATCGGGATACATTTATCCCCCTGTTTCTCATGAATGATCTAAAAACACAAATACATGTAATCTATATATGCAATAAAAATCAGTCAGACCTTACTTTAAATAATTAAATAGTTAAAATGTCCACAATGTAACTGCAATTTTAACAAAGTTCCTTGGTTGCAATCGCATTTAATATTGGAACAAAGCAAAACAATGGAGAATGAGGAAGTAAAAACTGGATTTCAAAGGAAAGGAGATAACTTGTAAGTAAAGAGAGTTTTGTAAAATCTGAATTCATTTTTATCACAGTACAGGGAAATGATATCAGTACAACCAACAATTATTAGATTCATTTTTTTCTAATTGGCTTTAAAATTGTGATAGGAAAACAAAACATCAGGATATAATGAAGTAAGACTTTGAGAAAGGGACTTATCACAGCTGGAAGGGACAATTAAAAATGATGGGATAATTATAGCCTTGGAAAGGACTCTAATAACTTATGTAGCAGTAGGTGGATCACATATATTTAAACCTATCATTTTTTCAAAATGTATAATCTTTTTCTTTGAGTTTCTCACCTAGACATCTAAGACCTTCCCCATAGTAAATATATTAACCTGTCTATTTAAGTTTTATGTTAAAACTAATGTGAAAAAACATTATACTGTACTGACTTGTTCTGCTATATTGGCTCATTGAACATCCTTTTATCTAAACATTACTTAAATTTCACAGCGCTATGCCCAAAGTCTGGCCAGTAATTATAGTAATAGTTTTTTTTTTTAATCAATGTCTACTTCACTCTAATACACAGATTTTACTTTGTTGTCCATGATTTTTAACCTATTGTACTGAAAGTGTCAAAGAAGAATTCATACAAAATGACCTTGTAACATCCTTGCAGTGATTTACAGATGTTTTTCTTTCACCCTGTGAAAGAAACTGTTTTTTTTTTCTCTGCTGGCAAGATCACCTAAATATAGAGTTAAAAATGAATTAATATACTGTAAGAGTAGCATTACAGTTCTTCAGCAATACTATGCAGACTGCCTCAGCATGTGTACACACACACTATGTTTAAATGTACACTCTAAGAAGGAATGTGTCAGAAATGACACAAATAGTGTTGAATTTCAACACATGTGATGTGTGTGCTCAGGGACAACACATTTGTGTGTCAACTTCAACCCAACACATTAAATGTGTCATCTATATTGACACAGTAATGTGTCATTCTGACACACTTTGTGTAGGCAATATGTAGTTTAACACATTGTGTAATATATTCTTATTTATTATTAATTTATGCTTTTTAATATTTCACAATTAACAAACTGCTAGCCACAAATAAAAATAATTTAATTAAGGAACAAAAAACAGACCATTGAGGTTATTCTATGAAGATTGTTTTTATTAATACACATGAAAAATAATCACACTGTACAAAATTCAAGCCATACAATATAATGAAAGTAACACCATACATGTAAATTACACAAGAAATTCAAAATATTTTATATTTTGGGTTCACATAAAGTTTATCAGATTTAAAATCTCTAACAATGTCTAATGGCCTAAAATCAAGTAGATCATGTAATTCAACAACTTTGTTTTCATCTGACACCTTCACTACATATGCATAGAAATGACTATCAAAATACAACACATCCAACATAGTGATAACCATTAAAAAGTTCTTCCTATTTGGGATGATGTGAACGACTTCCCCAAATGAACACTCCCCACGACTCCTTGTTTTCAAAGAGAGCACACACCCAGTTCTGTACTCTTGCCCATTACATCTGATCATGTGTGTGACATAAATGGTGCTGGTCATTGTTAAATCTTTTTTTAGTGCTTCCTTAATTTCATCAAGAATACTTGATGGCACCTGTAAAGACGCCACAAGTACTGGAATTGTGTTGTTCACGTCTGGAATAGTGCAAAATGGGTCACTCATCCTAAAATGTGTAAGTTGTTGCACTTGATGTTTGTATGCAAGAGTTTTTGCAATGTTTTTGAAATTGCAAACAATATGGGCATGTCTTTTAAACGGATTGTGCTTCCCTTCGAAGCGCATGCACCACAATTGAGAGATAGGACCAAACAAGCACATTAACCTTGCATAGTGTGTCATGAAATGGTGCTTAGGAATTAGATTCCTATTGTACAATTTTTTGAAAAGTAAATGGTGGTCAATAACGACTTGCTTTAAAAGAACAGAAAGTCCTGTTGTCACTACTGGCGCAAAAATAATACTGCAAATCTCACGCAACAAGATAAACAGATGCCAGTACTCATTGTTTGGGTCAATATGATCCCCCACCAAAAATGGTAAAGCCTGGAGAAGACACCACATCTGGGAGGCCGTTTGCCGGACAGCTCCTTCAGATGATCTTAAGTTCATAATCACACTCGGCCTATTTTTAGCGTTTGTATAGCCATAGTCGTAGGACGCAATTCTGTTGTTAAGCTCTTGTAATGTAAAACACTTCTCTTCATACACCAAATGTTTCAGCAATAACCTAACCTCCAGGGGAGCAATGCCCTCCAGCACATCGTGCATTATGTCTACACATACATTTTCTGTGACATGGAAGTATTTAAGGGAATTCAAACAAGAATTTTCTTTAATTCCAGTCATGCTTGCATCACCCAACATAGCATGCTCTGTGTAACTTTGTCTACTTCTCATCTCCACATGGTCATCGTCTAACACTGTCTGCATATCTTCTCTGTCTATTAAACAAAACTGACAAGGCTTGTTGGCACTGAAACTCTCCACGTAACCACACAAGGTGTGCATGGCTAAATTATCAGCAGTTAATACTGTGATCGTCCCATAGATCTTTTGGTTTTGTCCCTTTACATTAATGTCAATACCAGAACTTTCAAGTAGTCTTATATCCTCTAGCAATGGTTCCATTATTTTCCCAAGCCCATATGTCTCCCTGTCTATAGAATTGAACAGAAGGCATAGGTGAATATGAGCAAGAGATGAAATGAATTCCTGTGGCAAGTTTCTTATGATAAAGTAAACTGCACCCATCTTGTGAATCTTAGTCTTAGCTCCTAACGGATTCGTCGTTTCCACGTCGTCATAGTATAACTGAATTTGTAGGAAATCAGGATGCACAATAGATAATGGATTTGACAGAAAACGTGAACCATGGCTATAGTCTGACATTTTATCATCACTTCTGTTTTTGCTTTGGAAGTACAGTGTCTGCATCTGTTCGTTACGGAAAAGAAATTGAATTGTGTCAATTAATGGCACATACTGGCAAGTGTCAGGTGCTAAACATTGTTTGAATTTCCCATCTTTTCTCAAAGTGTCTGCTCTGTGTCCAAGAAAAATCTCTTTAGGCTTTACCATATCCAACTTCTCTGAAAAACAGGTGCTCATTTTGTAGGGCGTATCAATGTCATCAAACATGTGCTTGGCACTCTCAAAGTTAGACATAAGAGACTGCACACTTTCGTGGCTTTCTGGCACTCCTAAGTGTCTTAAGGTTGAAGTCACTGAATCTTGCAATTCACTTACAGTTGATTCAATCAAGTCTTTCACATTATTTACAGTTCTGGTTACATCAGCGAGGCAAACATTTGACCCAGAATACATTTTTGCAACAAATGATGCTGTGGCCCCCTTCGGCCTGGCCACAGAGCATTCAGGCTCAACAGTGCCCTCTGCATCAATATCACTGGTGGAGGGGAGCTCCACAGCTTCATTTTGAGAAGCCATTTCTGATGAGGCATGTATAGGTGGATGAGGATATTCAATGTCATTTGTAATTTTGTGTTCTCGGTTTAAATGCTTAGAAAAGGAACTAATGCATTGATAGGTCCTGGGGCAGCCATCTTGGCTGCAAGTCAGAGTGAAGTCTAATTGTTCTGATAGTGCATGCACTTCACGAAGGTGCCAAATTAGAATCTTACTCTGCTTGAAGTACATGTTGCATTTCGGACAAATATACATCTTGTTATTTTGTTATTACTGGACAGATGTCATTTTGGAAATGAGGTCCATTACCCTTGCCTTCCGGTTTGTTGAGAGAGGGATGTTGTAGATATGCTCCATAAATGAAAAAACGGAGGAGAGTTGTGGTGGATATGAAAGGTTGCACACCCAGAAGAGCTTGAACAGTTTGTCCACAGCACCGGTGAGATCTACGTCCAGTGGAATGACGACCTTGTCACTCTTTCCAACGATGACATACTGCTGCGCTGCATCCCCGAAGCCACCAACAGAAACAAGATGTGGCTGGATGGCTTGGCCCTCAGATCCAGTGGTATCGCAGAGCGATGAGATGCTAGTGCCAGTCTGAAACAGAAATCAAACAGAAAAGAACACATCAGACAACTGGAACACTAGAGTTGTGTTGAACAACTTGTATGGGATCATTCTGGTGCATGCCACTACTTTAACACTTAGCTTACTCAGCATGGCAGTGAGTATCAAACGTGGTTTGAAGTGACCTAGCTCTCCCACATTTAGCCCAATTTAATACATTTTCATGATCAGATTTACATGATCCAAGTGTAGTTACATAAATTTAGACGTGGCAATTTCTTAGGCAGGTAACAACAGGTGCTCCATCAAGATATCCTGCTGTGTTTTTTCGCCCTTCATATAGAGTACAATTCCATCAGCATGTTCACCTGAGAACTCCTATGTTCTACTTTTTTTTGCAGTATGCGTTTCTATGCACATGACAAATAAAATCCTTATAAAGCCAATGAAAACTTACGGGTACAAAATCAATGAGGTGGGTGATAGCTGACTTGACACTGCAGCGACTGGAGGCGACTGGAGGCAGAAGACAGGTAAGTATTACCAACATCTTGTAGGTCTTCTCATCTGCAAATAAGAAAAGTAGATGGTCTCAATTCATGTTATGCCTTTAGACGATTCAGACCCTGTTTAAACATAGTTATTTAAACAAAATAGAGACTTTCCCTTTTGTTTAAACAAAAACGATTTTTCTCCCTTCTGAGAACTATATAAAAAGACTAATAACGGCAAAAGTTGGATTTACATGTGAAACAGAAAAAAACTGAGACTTGAGTGGCCTTTTCCTCTACACTGCTGCCGATCACAGGCGTGATGTATTTGTTAGTTCTCAATAGCACATTTACGTGGATTCACTGGTGTGTAAACAAAGACATTATGAAAAATGGAGAGAAGAAAACACAAGTTAAACAAAATACTCTTATCTAAAAAGTGTGTCAGAAAAGGGAAAACGTAAATGGCAACAAATACAGTACAGACATTGAAGATGTACTTAATCAACAGGTCAAAACACTAAAACATTTAAAATAGGTTAACACGTACCATCTGTTAGGTCAGTCACTCCCTGGACGAGGGATGCGATTTCACTCTTCTCCTTTACTGCAACAGCCATCAGATGTGGAATGGTGACGGCCTCCCATCTTCTAATGAACAAATCGCCCTTCCCGTCACAGATGTTGTTGAACTCTGAATCCAGCTTTAGCAGTAAAAGAAAAACAATTGTTTTTGGATGAATCCGCTACAATAGGCTAGACACATTTATATTTACTTATCTTTATCAAAAGATGTTTTTATGGACCTTTTTGTGTCTTTATTTGAGATATGGCGGTGAGAGACAGAAAGGAAACGAATGAGAGGCATATAAGAGGTTAACATACTATTCCTTAAAGGCAATGGTTCTTAACCCCTTTTTCCAGTGGGGCGCCACAGATAGCAGGAAAATGCGGGAAGCAGAAACTTGGCTGTGTTACTATTGGTCATTCTTTTGATCATGTTTAGTCATGAAGGGACTGATTAATGTCACAGCAAGAGGCATTTTAAACACTGACTTTAATTATTTTAGTGCCTATATATGGGCAGAATTTTGTGCAGGGGGTGGGGGGTGCTTGTGGCTTGTCTGGGATAAAGGTTAAGAAAAAAAAGGTGAAGAACCACTGCTCTAATGGAGCCAAAAGACCTTGAAGGGGCACTTACTAATTCTGGTATGTCCAGAAATCGAGGATATTCCTTGAATATATCAGCCATCGTGGGTGACGTACTCGAAATCCATGCTCTACGGTGGGCGAATGTTCTCTGCATCGTAGGTTTGATCGCAGCCAGGTTGTCTGCAGAAGGTCTCTGCCTCTTCAGTAGATTTACCAATTCACGGGTGTCAGTCGTATCTTCAGTGTCCAGGCACGGGGTTTGTCCACGGTCGGTTTTACGCCTCTTCCTATAACGCCTCTGACCTTCCTCAAGCTGCCGTCGAAGGTTTCGGAGTCTCATTTCAAGGAATCCACTGTGAGATACCCCATCGTAAAAATGCTCCTTGGAAATAATAAAACAATCACATGTAATTACACAAGCACTACTGCCAATGACCCCAAATTATTTCACCATCTGTAATGGTTCTCTTCTCTCACACTAAGGTAGAACATGAGGAAATGCATCAGGAAATGATGATCAGAAAATGCTTTGAACCACAGTGCACAAATGTTACCCTCAAACAAGACTCAGTGAGTCTGGGCATGTCAGTTAACACTCAAATTCTGAAAGAGAAGCTGCCAATGCTACACTTGGGTTAAGTCGTGTCAGTAAGATGATTTATATATGCATGCATTGCACATGGCACATAAATCCTGTATGGTGTCTTCACACTTGTAACTCAAGAGAAAAACAATACTTACAAATCCCTGTCCTTGCCCATCCACCTGCACTTTTAGGCAAGGAAACGTAGTGATGATGTTCTTTGCCAAGGCCAACTTTTCATTAGAAGGGGGATAACTACAAAATAGATACCAAACATAAATATTTGCTGTATAAAAACAGTAAACTAACCAGAATTATGTCAAGGTCAGATAAACAGTAGGCCTACAAAAGTGTGTAAATAGCTTAACACCAAATGTAAGTCAAAAGCGCAACTAAAACATAAAATGATTAATGAAAAGGGGTGCTGGAGTGTTTGAATAGTACTATGCACGTAAAACAACTCAAATGTTACTCACAATCCATGCCTCTCCACCAAGTCAGCAACTGCTATTTTAACCATCCTCACTCTAGTTTTCTCAGATATAATGCCATTGTTTTTGATTTCTTGGAATATTTCAGGGAATTTTCTCTGCAGGAGAGGTTCTAGGACAGCTGAGATGGAGTCTTCACTCTGAGGTTTCTGTGGAGGGGAAGTGTGGCATGAGTTGACCTATTCCTACTGAGGAAAAGTGATCTGAGTACATAGAGCTTGCAAGAGGGGTGTATAATTGCCATTTTAAGACCTTCTGGTTTGAAACATTTGACCAAATGTGAACCCCTGCATTTGTTTCCCATTCATAAACAAGGCTCCAACAAGGCCTACGGGTGTACTTATTAGTAAACACCACAATCTTATGGGTGTGTTTATTACACCAATGACTCAACCTTTTTTGAACAAACGCCCCATTGACCTCATCATAAGCCTGTCAACGCCCCTTTGACCACATCATATGCCTGCCAATGCTCCCCTTTAGTATTGAAAAACCTACTTATTATATACAGAGAGTTTGCACCTGCCAAACCTATACATTAAGTGGAGGGAAATTAAAATTGAGCAAATGGAAAGTCCATATGCTAAAGTCTAGCATTTATTAATGTTGATCATCAAGGATATCTTAACATACGGTACATGCCCATTCATAATGCATGGTTGAAAATGCCATTATGCCATATAAGCCTCGATGTACATACCATAAGCAGAGTTGATGTTGCAGTTGATGTTACAGCAACGGATTCCTCTGATTGTGTGGCCTAAATCATTGGAGAGTACAGTTTTAGACAGTTGTTGCTTTGATTACATTACATTTGGCAGACGCTTTATAACCAAAGCGACTTACACTCGAGCTTGAGCTTTGCCGCAAGTAAATTAGTTCTGGCATGTTATGACATTGTACATTCAACACCAATGCACACCACATTGCAGTAGCATGTAAAAGTGCGAGCACCCTTATGATATAATAAATGGCTGTAGTTTCATTAAACGTGCACTGTGTAGGGTGGTAGCCAGAGTAGGTAGATATCACTTACTAACACTGATGAGGCGTCATGACCTTTAAAAAAAATGTTGAACTTGTCCATGTCCTTCACGGTTTCATTCATGTCTGTATCGATGTATTCACAGAAGACCGGGTTGTATTTTAGGATTCTGTAACACTGTGCATCGTCTTGTCCTACGACACCCATGCAGGCTTGCACTAGCTGCTTCACGGATGACATTTGGAAAATCTTCTTTGTCACTTCCTTCTCCTCCCAGAAGATTGTTGCCAATGATTTGGGCAATTCCATCTGTGGCAGGGACACAGCAAAATAAACAAAATAATATGTCAAATTAAACATGTTACATAGGTCATCCTGGCCTAAAAAACAAACAAAACGCCAAGCCAGCAATAAATATTACAGGCCTTCTGGCACCCCCACCATTCACTATGAAACACATGACAAAAGATCAAAGGATCAGAGATCGACGTGCAGTGTAAATAAATCCCAAAGGCCCCCCTTTTCCTGTGTGGATGCCATTGCCATGTCACAAGTGTGACAAGTGCAGTAGGCTGCGATCGTGACATTCAGTAGAACTACACTACTTATTTTACAGGCAGCATGTTGCTCCATTAGTTCTACAAATCCTGTTTGGCTTCAGTCTCCATTACAGAAAATCCCAGCAACAAAATGCGTTTTATTTCGTGACGTGATGAAGATTATCACGGCCAGTTAGGAAGAGGCACTTAAGGTAGTCGCGTGCACTCTCCATGCATTCCAACATGGTTCCAATGAGCGGGAATGGGATGTCGTGAGGGAAACGCTAAGAGGCGACTGTATGACAATGGCGATTCACAAACCATGCCAAAAATGTAACGCGCCAAAAATGTTCTCAACAGCGTCCTCAAATACAATATTCCCGTTATTCCGTGACAAATATCCAGCCATCACACGCTAAAACTAATGCAGAGACTGTGGCTGTTTTAAGATTAACACACGGCATAACTTGCCCAATACTGCTACCCTTAACAGGAAACTTGTGAGGTACACCAACTTAGCTGCTAGCGAGGTAAATTTCGTTCGACGTTGGAGTAACAGCTACTCTTCATCATGCTTCATTTCGTAAAAGTAAACGTTAACATAATATCTGTAACACCCTCAGCTGAACATGTAAAAACGCACTCGTTCTTAACCTGAGGTGAACTTAGCTAACCGCCATCACGTCACCTAGCTGGCTAACCAACCAGAAAACTTAGGTGAGGAGGAAACTTAATAATATCTCCCCAGACCCACAACGAGTACATTTTTAGAATATAACCAAATATCTATATTTATGTTGATTGTTGACTCACCCCCTCTTGAAGATCCATCATCGAGTATTGACTCCAACCGTCACGGTCGGATGGCAGAGCGGAAAGACCGCACGAGGGCTTGTGAGTAGTAGAAATGGTGGCACGTCACCGAGGTGAAAGGTCAGAAGAAATAACGACACGATTTCAAAACTTTTTTCAAGTCATAAACAAGCCAAATTCCTGGTTTGAGATGAAAAAGTGTTAGTATATTCGACTATTTTGTAAATTTAAAATGCATTTAAAATAAGAATAATTGGTGTGTAATTTAACACAAAATGTGTCAGATATTTTAAGAGAATAATACACATGTTGTGTTATTTTCCACACATAATGTGTTAATACCGCCTTAACACAATGCATGTGTCAGAAAAATGACACATTCCTTCTTAGAGTGTACATTCATATAAAACACAATACCATCAAGTTTAAAAATAAAATTACCACCAGCATCCAGTGATGACCTGCGTTGACAATGCCCACGATAAATTTGTACAGCTGTGGGACAATCTGTAAGATAACATAACAAATCAAACATGTCCATGATTACTGCATATTGTGCTGTATTAATTAGTACAATAACATGAGATAATATTGTTTAATACCTTAATTTTGGGTTTCTGTCCTTCCCAAATGCAGGTAATTTCAAATGAGTCCAATGCTCATGCCCTGTCTGTGTTCTCATCATTATATTTATTGCCAAGCAGGGTCAGATATGCATTGATAAGCTGTAATTTAAAAATAAAAGGTTAAAAACATATTTAGCATGTCCAAAGAAATAATTACAATTTTGTGTGCCTAACTTTAAAAGTATGGTCATCAGAGGTGGAATGTAACAAAGTATTTTTACTTCGTTACTGTACTTAAGTAGTTTTTTCTGGAATTTGTACTTACTTAAGTAAAAATAAAAATGCAGACTTTTACTTTTACTTCGTTACATTTTGTGACAACTATCTGTACTTTCTACTTCTTACATTTCTGGAACTGACGTCGTTACTCGTTACATTTAGTCTGAAAATAGTAGGAGGGTACTGCATTAAAAAGTGTGTGTTCCTGTTGTGTTGCGTGGATATTTGCCGCCGTCATTGCTACTGTACATTTCAACCAATCAGGTAACTATCTGACGAGTCACAACCCGCCCACTCAAAGCACCCAAGAATGCAAAGCATTTGCATGACTATTCAGAAGAAGAACAATGGACGCGAACGCAGGTGACCGTGACCATGGGCCGTGGCCATACCTTGACAAAATATTTAAATTTAAACAATTTAAAGACAATTCTGTTATTTTTAACTGCGTGCCATGCAGCCCGAAGACGAAGGAGGTGATGGCATTCAGGAACTCGCCATCAAATTTGAAAAAGCATCTTGAGGTAAGGCTAACTGTATGCTTCGCCTTTATGTCAAATGCTATGTGCAGACTTGATGCTGGTTTATTAGCTATGCTAACTGGAGTGTAGTTAAAACAGGCTCAACAGGTGCGGTCGAGTAGCCCACTATTTTAAAATAACATTCAGATTTGATTTTGCAAAGGTAGAATCTGTTTCAACTACATTAAGTCATATAGACATCTAGCTGAACTCGAGAACTCCGCTACGTTTCCTCAATGTCTTTTTTGTCGAACTAGTTGTTAAAGGGTTTCGTTCACGTGTGGCACTGTGGTAGCTAGTGCTAGTCTAGCTCACAGCCGTTTGGAATCATCATGCAAGCATGTACCCGCTGTGTTCAAATGTGCCATCATGCAAACGGCGCGCCTTTTGGCGGATGCCGCCTTTTTCACAGCTGTCTGGGGGACTTGTGTGAATCGTGCAGATCCGATGAGTTTTTTTTTTTTGTGGGGGGGGGGGGGGTTGAAATGTCTGATTATAATTTCATCAAAGTTCAGCCCCGAATCTCTCTGGACTGACATAGAGACCAATAAAAGAAGCGGGAGAGTATTTATTTTATGTTAAACACAAAATTGCATCGGTAAAGTTTAATGTTCCTGTTGCATTTGAATGCACTGCACAGTTCGTATGACCCCACGTGGGGAGTGCCTCAACAGCCAATCAGGGGCTACGAAGGCCACGTTCAGCCTCTCAGCTCGGAAGTGAACTGCAGGCGCACGATTTTTATGTTATTTTCTGACCTTATCCAGAGAAGTAAAGCGCAGCTACTCCGAGTTACACTGAAAGAAAGTCAGAGCACATACCGATTGGAAGTCCGGAGACAAGTACGTCGGTAAGACGAGTCAGTTATCAAAATAAAGGCTTGTTAACGCTTACCGTCGTCCATGCTAATGCTAGCTCTGTGGCTAACAGGCTAACCACTCACCTGTCATCTGTAGAGCCGCTGCAAGCTCCGATATTGGCGTAATTTGAAATACAGAGAGCAACGGTGAGAAACTTGTCTTTTTAGCTGCTCTGAGGCTATTTTTCTGTTGTTTCTCGGTGTGCTAAAGAAAGTTGTGATGATATAAAAGTCTATGAGAGTGAACTGAGGTTGTTAATGGTGAGATATTTTGGAACTTTTGTGTACTGAGTCATATTCAAAATGTCAGACTTTTTCAAAAAAATTGAAAAAAAGGGGACATGCCAAATGTTTCCAGCGTTGTCTCAGTATTCTTTACTTTTAAGAATTTCTAAGGAACTGGGACAGTGTATTTTCATATAAAGAACATTTTTGTGTGAATAGGGTGAGCCCTGGATGGCAGAGGTGGTGGCAAAATGTAATTATATGATAATTCCTGCGGGGGCCTGGGCTTCGATAATCTCACTCCTTTTTGACCATACCTCTGTTTGCATCCCTCGCCTACCAAATACACATAGGGGTGTGAGGAAATTATCATACGAGTCTGCATGTGCTGCTAACCAAAAGTATAATCATTATGACATTGCTGGGATTTTCTTTAGAATTAGCGTAAATGACTAACTTCAGTCATGCCATCCCTAGCTTCTAGTTTGTGGGGTTCGCAATCGTGTCTCTTACCGCCACACAAGCGTGAAACTGCCTGTGATGGTCATAAATGTTTTCCGTGGTGGGCAACATGAATTTTCTCGGTGCATTTGAGGATTTTGTGTCACGTCGTCATTTTTTATGTATCTATAAAATTGTCATTTTATCAAAGCTGGAAAATAAATTACACTAATATTATCTTACAGTAATAATCATGTCGTGAAAACGGTATTTGGTACTTTTGCATCCATGGAAATGTATTACATTCTTAAATGACTGCTATTGCTGTGCTTTAGTGGTAATATCACATTACTGATAATGTTACTGTCTTTTGTTATAGAGAAAACACAGATCTCTACTCCCCGAATACATGGAGGCAACACGGAGAAGACATGCAGAACCCTCTGGGCTTGAGGGCTCCACAAAGCAGAGGAGACTGGAGGACACAAAACCCTCAAAGAAGGCGATGGACCTTGCCGTAGTACAGTTCATAGTGGATGGTTTGCACTCCTTTGAAGTGGTTGAGCAACCAGCATTCATGAAGCTGTTGAGAACCCCCCCCTCAAACTACACTGTAATGTCCCGCACAACTCTGCGCAACCAAATAGAAGAGCACACAAAATCGATGAAAAACAAGGTCAAGATCAGGATGCAACAGCTGGAGTGTCTAGCTACAACAACTGATTGCTGGACAGCCCACAGACAAAGTTTCCTTGGCATCACTGCCCACTGGATTGATCCAGAAAGTCTCCAGAGGGAGTATGCTGCTCTGGCTTGCAGAAGACTTAAAGGGGCGCACACACACAAGAATTTAGCCAGTTGTCTTCATGAAATACACTCGGAGTACGGAATCAGTGGAAAGATATGCAGGACAACCACAGATAACGCCTCAAATTTCGTGAAGGCCTTCAGAGTTTTTGCCTCGGAGAATGACAATTCCGTGAACAGTGAGGAAGATGATGATGAGCCAGAAGAGGAGACTGAAGCTGTTGACGTTGAGGCGTTGTTGTTGGTCGAAGATGACACCTTCCAGTATCAACTCCCCAAACATCACCGCTGCGCCTGTCATCTCATTAATTTGATTGCAACGGTCGATGCAAAAAAAGCGGAAACAGTTGCTGCGTACAGGAATGCATCTCGCTCAGCTTTTGCCAAGTGCTTTGGTCTTTGGAACAAGAGTGCCCGCTCAGCTACTGCTGCAGAGGTAATTGAAAAGGAGTGCAAACTGCAACTTGTTCGTCCAGTTGAGACCAGGCGGAATTCCTACTTCATGGCTGTTGAGCGGCTACTGAGAATAGTGCGAGAAAGTGGGGAAGGAGCCATCAGAGCAGTAACCATTGCTCTTAAAGTCCCCATGTGACTCGAATCAGATACATTTACAGTTGTTGTAGTGTTTTTTTATGTACATGAAACGGCTACAATCTCTATGAAATGACATGTGTGCGACCGAGAATAACCTTAAAATAGATTGATTTTCTAAAACATGGCTGAGATATTCATCATTTACATCTTTTTTTACTTAACTTTTCTACTTGTCCTTTTCACTACATTGCTATTGTTTTTTTTTACTTACTGTTACTAATAATCTGAAATGTAAAAACAGATGTTGAGGATAAGGTTTAATGACTTGTGCAACAACACAGTATATCTAGATGTGTAGCATTACTCATATTGTGTTCTATTGTGCTGTGTATTACAGGTTCAGCCCTGCAGAACTGGAATTCCTGTCCAAATATGCGGCCGTCATGAACCCTGTCTCAAAGGCATTGAACATCCTGCAGGGAGAGGTGAATATATAGATATTCAAACAACTTCCTAATTTAAACTATATGAATTAATGTATTACAAAAAGTTGGCCATCTATATATTGCTTTATTTTAAGTAACTGTCATACTATATGGAGCTGTACTGTATTTCCTAATGTATTCTGATACAAGTCATTGTTATGTTTGTTTCATGAGGGCATCCACATGGGATGGCTGGTGCCAACAGTCACCATTCTGATGGAGAAATTGGACCACCTTCAAGCTTCAAGCAAGTTCTGCCAGCCACTGGTCTTTGCCCTTCAAGAAGGAATTCGGCGTCGGTTTGGTGATATGCTTGCTGACCCTGAGCTCATTGCTGCCGCAATTTTACTTCCAAAGTTTCGCAGTTCGTGGACCAGAAATGAGGGCTTGCTGAAGTTGGGTAAATAATGGAAATTGTCAATTACCCACCTATCTACCTGCCGTGAACCTGCCAGTTTATCAAAAAATGGTATTGTCAGTAAGACACTATATAAAAAAAGAATTTAAAAAACATTCAATGATTAATATAGACTGTAGACTTGTCATATTCCATGTTTGTGTAATTTGTATTGCCAGAAATATTCCAACTTTCTTAGTCTGCTTTTCCTTTAATATTGGTTCCAGATTTGTGCAAATGAAGTTCTGTGGTTTTATGTTGTAACTAAACAGGCAAACTGTACCATTAATTATACTCATTGATTCTTGTATTCTGTGTATTGATTCTTGTGCAGGCATGGACTACATAAAGACGCACATGGAGAGCGACCCCGCTTCATCCACACCTAACCATTCAGGGTCAGAAGATGAGGACGACTTCTTCTGCTTCTCGAGGGGAAACTTCCAAGAGACGCCACGTCAGCTGGATGTCTATCTAGCCAGCTCTGTTACGTCAATGGACATTCTCAAGTCGGTGCCTGCACTTCTGAAATTGTCCCTCAAATTGAACACACCCTTGCCCGCATCTGCAGCCTGCGAGCGACTTTTTAGTACAGCGGGGCACATATTCTCTGCAAAAAGAGGCAGGCTTGGTTCAAAGAATTTTGAGAACCAACTGTTGTTAAAATTAAACAAAATTCACTGGTAATTAATTGAGTAGAAAGCCAGCCAACTGGTCAACAGGCACTTTGTCCTTTCATGTCCAACACTTAACATAGAAGGCATGTGTATCTCACTAAGACGAAGAAGAAAGGTCTTCAAACATGCTATAAGATAACAAAATAGTAGCTTTATGTATTTAGGTGAACAAGGTAACTACAAAATGTGTAGCTGCCATGCATTTGATCAATATGTAAATTGGATCAGTTGATTGTATGATACAATACACTTGTGGCTTCAGTCTGATTTTGTTTTGTTTTTTTATGAAATGTTTAAATGTAATGGAAATGTTTTTGTGTATAGCCTTCCTTTCAAATACTGCATGCTCTACTTTTAACACACCAATGTTTTGTCAATGTTGCTTCACTCCTAGGTCAGAGATATTTTTTTTTAACTCTTTTCAGATGGTTTACATGTTGGTTTTGTGCATGGTGTTCCTTTCCAATACAGTTTTTGATAATTCAGCATGTGTCTTTTTTTAATCTTATTTACTTCTCTTACTCTTGCACCACGTAAGACACCAACATAGACACAGAATGTTTCTCTACTTCAACATGCTACAGTATACATTAGGCCATATTTGTTGTACACGCTGCTGGATGTGGTAACAGAATGTTGTTGATTAAAAAAAAGTTAAGTTCTAGCACCTTTTATAAGTTGTTGTTTTCCTTTTACTGCTCTCAACAGAGTATGTTGGCATGGAAATTACTTAATCTGTTAAGGCTGAGTTATACTTCTTTTAACTGCCCTTGCGCTTGCGTCTTGCGCGTATGTTAATGGCTCGAGACGTTTATACTTCATTTTGCTTTGTCGGCGGTTGCGTGTGCTGCGTGGCGATTCACCGCCAGGACAGTAGGTGGAGTAGCGGGTTTTTTCAATGACAAGCCTACTACGATGAAAGCAAATTCACCGCCAGGAGCTCTTTGGCAAGTCTCTCTTCCATAGATTCATGCTTCTTCTTCTTCTTGTAAATAGCCGGTATTTTGTCAGATTTTCAACACCTTGGGGGTCTAAACGACTACTTTATCGCCTGAAAATGTTTCAAATGTTGCTAAAGTTATATATTTACAGAGTTTATAGCTTAAGGGAAATCAGCTTTTCAGGCCGGCTGATTTCGGCTCGGGCAGGAGTGAAGTGCACTGTGTGTAAACGCTCTGCATACTGTCAGATCGATCAAGTAGTAGGCGGTTTCGAACACAGCCAGTGGCTTGCGCTTGTGTCTTGCGTGAAGTTTAGAAAATTGAGGTGACACACGCAAGCACGCAAGGGGGGGCTTGCAACCGCGCAAGGGCTTGCGTTTCGGCTTGCGTCTTGCATTGCGTCTTGCCTTACCGACTATAAACCAGGCTTTAGTGGTAAACTAGTAAATGTGTTGTCATTCACAGAATTAGAAGTAGAACTATGCACTGTATTGCCAATCACACACAATATCGACACCAATCTTTCAGTACACATACTGTTTATTGCTGTGAGCATTTAGAAGTGACATTGGCAGGTCTGCGGTTATGTAATTAAGAACTATAATGGCAGAGCCATGACATGGAGAAAGACAGCCCATTGCTCAGTACCCAGTACTTTTACTTTTGTAGTCAAAAGTACATTTAAAAATTAGTACTTAGTACTTTTACTTAAGTATATTTTTGGTGTACTACTTTTACTTTTACTTTTACTTGAGTAAATATTTCGCAGGGTACTTCTACTTTTACTTAAGTACAAGACTTCAGTACTTCTTCCACCTCTGATGGTCATCACAGAAACCATTTTAAAATGTTAACACCTCACCTCGCTTTTTTTATTTTATTTTTTCCTTTATTTAGCCAGGATTGTCCCATTGAGACTAAGAGTCTCTTCTGCTAGGGAGTCCTACTTTCAAACTCTCTTTGTGGTCCAGTATTGACAATGTCCCCAAAGTAGATTTTGTATGGGCCGATTTTGGAAAGGAGGACATATACCTTCTTCCCCTCCCATGCGTCTTTCACATCTATAAAAGTAAGTTTCAAAGTTGTAGGAATGACATTCTGTGAGGACTTATTTTAAAATATACTTGGGATACAATTTTGCTCGATTGCAAAGCTAGCAAAATCTTTGTGCTGTTTCAATTACCTGTTTTTTGACAGAAAATGTTATTATATCCATTTGTTAACTTGAGGGTGTCATACATTCAAATTTGGATTATATTGATGGTTATTTTGATTTACTTGAAGATATTTCAAGTTTTAAAAATGGTATACCTCTTTTAGCCTACCTTTACAGTTAACATGTGAGTTTTACAATATATTTCAGTATTTTACATTATTGTATTTTACAGTTATCCTTATTTGTGAAGTCCTCAGGGTTCTTATGACTGTATGTAAATCTGTAGCAGACAGGAGCCTGCCCATAAATTTTTTAGCCTCAACATTTTAAGCTTGCAAATGGAGTTAGCATATATAAAAGTGAATACATTTATTAAACATTTGCTTGCTGACAGGGGTGTTCACTGTGGAGTTTGTGGATGCAGGGAAGGTATGCATCTAACTTGAAATGGCCGGGTGGTAGGCCGGTCTGAGGAGGACGGTATGGTAGGCCGGTCTGAGGAGGACGGGATGGTAGGCGGGTCTGAGGAGGACGGGATGGTAGGCGGGTCTGAGGAGGACGGGATGACAGGCGGGTCTGAGGAGGACGGGATGGTAGGCGGGTCTGAGGAGGACGGGATGATAGGCGGGTCTGAGGAGGACGGGATGGTAGGCGGGTTTGAGGAGGACGGGATGGTAGGCGGGTCTGAGGAGGACGGGATGGTAGGCGGGTCTGAGAAGGACGGGATGGTAGGCGGGTCTGAGGAGGACGGGATGATAGGCGGGTCTGAGAAGGACGGGATGGTAGGCGGGTCTGAGGAGGACGGGATGATAGGCGGGTCTGAGGAAGACGGGATGGTAGGCGGGTCTGAGTCTGAGGAGGACGGGATGATAGGCGGGTCTGAGGAGGACGGGATGGTAGACGGGTCTGAGGAGGACGGGATGGTAGGCGGGTCTGAGGAGGACGGTATGGTAGGCGGGTCTGAGGAGGACGGGATGGTAGGCGGGTCTGAGGAGGACGGGATGGTAGGCGGGTCTGAGGAGGACGGGATGATAGGCGGGTCTGAGGAGGACGGGATGATAGGCGGGTCTGAGGAGGACGGGATGGTAGGCGGGTCTGAGTGTGAGGAGGACGGTATGGTAGGCGGGTCTGAGTCTGAGGAGGACGGGATGATAGGCGGGTCTGAGTCTGAGGAGGACGGGATGGTAGACGGGTCTGAGGAGGACGGGATGGTAGGCGGGTCTGAGGAGGACGGGATGGTAGACGGGTCTGAGGAGGACGGTATGGTAGGTGGGTCTGAGGAGGACGGGATGGTAGGCGGGTCTGAGGAGGACGGTATGGTAGACGGGTCTGAGGAGGACGGTATGGTAGGCGGGTCTGAGGAGGACGGGATGGTAGGCGGGTCTGAGGAGGACGGGATGGTAGGCGGGTCTGAGGAGGACGGGATGGTAGGCGGGTCTGAGGAGGACGGTATGGTAGACGGGTCTGAGGAGGACGGTATGGTAGACGGGTTTGAGGAGGACGGTATGGTAGACGGGTCTGAGGAGGACGGTATGGTAGGCGGGTCTGAGGAGGACGGTATGGTAGGCGGGTCTGAGGAGGACGGGATGGTAGGCGGGTCTGAGGAGGACGGGATGGTAGGCGGGTCTGAGGAGGACGGGATGATAGGCGGGTCTGAGGAGGACGGGATGGTAGGCGGGTCTGAGGAGGACGGGATGGTGGTGTGATCCACTGATGGACTATGTGGCACTCTGGCTTGCTCCTCTTTGTAAGGAACCAAGTGATCCCTACTGGGGTCCGTTTCACGTAGCAGGTTCAACCAACTCTGAGTCTATTCCTGATCTCTGAGTTGATCTACTCTGAGATAGAAAACCCTGAGTTTTCGGTTCCACAAATGCTGATTTGAGTGAGGTTAATCAACTCTGAGTAAGTTCACCTTGAGTTTAGCGCGTGCACCAGAACTTTAAAAAGCCAGCATCAATGGAGCCCCGATTCGACGAGTCACCTTGGCAACGGGGAAGAGGAGGGGCTACGTTTTTCACCAACCTCGAATTGGAAATCTTAATGCGCTCAATACGTTTTTAGAAATAAGTGCAACACCGCTGCAGCAGCAAAAGTGTAAGTTTAAATGTAGTCCTTTGCAATCACAATAATAGTACAGGGAAACTGCTTGAATGGTAGCCCATTCATTTATTTCATTTAGGTGCAATCCCGCAGGGGAGAAGCGCTCTTGGCAGCAGTTTAAGATGAAATATAAAAACATTGTTCAAACAGGTGAGACCTCGGCATGGAGGCTCATTTTGATCATGTTTTACACAGTAAAATAAATATTAAGTGGCTATTTGACTGTGCAGTTATTTTATTCCCAACATAATGCTGTTTTCACACACATAAACTATGTCTTCACATCTATATCATCCATCCATCCATTATCTATACACCGCTGAATCCGTCAGTCGGGTCGCGGGGGGGCTGGAGCCTATCCCAGCAGTCAATGGGCAAGAGGCGGGGTACACCCTGGACAGGCCGCCAGTCCATCACAGGGCCACATAGAGACAAACGAGACAAACAACCATGCACACTCACAGTCACTCCGAAGGACAATTTAGAGTCATCATCTATATCATGTTCTGTTAAATAATTAAGCCTATTTAAACTAACACAGACTTCTACTGAGCCAACAGAAAGAAGGCAGATGCCCGTAAAACGGGTGGTGGCCACCACCTCTAACGGGAGGGCAGTGGCTGAGGGAATCCACCCCCAAGACACGAGTGCCTTTATAAAATATAATAGGCCTATATATGTCTTTTTTAAGCCTATTCATACTAATATTTATTTGTCTTTTATGTCTTTTTTTTCTTTTGTCCCAACACATTCTGATGGTGCCGCTCAAAAAGATAATTGTCTGTAAATGCAAAAATCTATGCACGGTCTGATAACCATCTCCGACGAATATTTATTTCTCTGCGCAATAACGCTGCACCTTCATCCACGGGATCGTTGTCAAAAGGACATGTTGGTGAAAAAAGTTGCCTCCTACTGTGCCTAAGGACTTCTAAAAGTCGCTCTGCTGACTGAATGAATGAGGAAATCAAATGGCGTGTGTGGCTGAAAGAGGGCGGAGACAGAAAGAAACTCAAGGTTTCTTGAATAAAACCTGGTCCCGACCAGGTTAGGTTCAGAGAGTCTGTTACTCCGGTAACTGACCGTGAGGTTAAGTTACCTCTCTTTGTGAAACAGGCTAGAGTTACCCCTCTTTCTCGGGGTTGAGTTACCTCCCTTTGTGAAACGGAAAACTCAGGGTTTCCCTCATTTCAGGGTTAACCAACTCAGAGTTTTCACTAAACCTGCTACGTGAAACGGACCTCTGATCTTTGGTATTTTAACTCCCTGGCTGTTGACAAGGTCCGCTCTTTTCCCTTCTATGGCCACAATTATGAAGGGCCCAAGGTAATTTGGGTCTAATTTGCCCCCTTTCCTCTGCTGGCTCCTTACATTTAATCTCCAGACCTTCATGCCCACCTGAAAGTCTGGAGCAGGTTTTTTGCCCTTTTTTTGGGGGGGGGGGGGGCTTGGCCTGGTTATTTTGAATTGCACTTTGAAGTGCCTCATCCAGTTTTAGGATGTCCTTAGTCATTTCCTCAACAGAGATGATATTTTCAACACTGCCATCCACCTTTAAAATGATTTCATGATTAGATTAAAGCACTATCATACACATTGTTTATTGTTTCTTAAACATACAAAGTGCAACTCACCCTGTATTATTCAGGGATCTCGCTGGGGTACCTTACCTCTCTTCCGAACATTAAAAAAAACGGTGAGAATTTTGTTGTTACTTGGCGCTTAATCCTGAGTCCAAACAAGACTGCATCCAAGTGGTTATCTTACTCATCTGGCCTCTCCCGTACCAATTTTGACATTGCCCTAGAAAAAAAGGTATAATTATAGAGCACTTCTAAAATTTTTAAGTTTTAAATACTGTTTATTTTATAACAAACAATATTTCAAAGCGATACTTATCGCGTTATAAACGACATACCTCTGGATGGTCCCGTTCATCCTCTCCACCAGTCCATTCGTTTGGGGATGGTAGGGAGAGCAAAGGCTTCTGTCGATCCTCAGTATCTTACATACATTTTTGTTGATCTGTATTAGGAATAAATAAAGACAGCAAATTAAATGTAGTTATAGATATAATAAGATGTTACTTAGTTAATCAATGAGTTTCAAAAGATTTAAATAAGTTATTACCAAAATTCTATTCATGATAAATGTTTGTTATGTTTTATGTCAGTAGCACACATACTTCATTCACAAACTCCGGGACTTGGTCAGTCAGAATCCTCTTGGGAGCTTCGAACTGATAAAAAAATTTGAGGATGCACTGACTGACTTCCTCAGCAATCTTTGACTTTATGGCGTATGCCTGGAGCCACTTCGTCAGGTAATCTATTATTACACAAATATACTGATTCCCTGCTTTGGTTGTTTTTAATTTGCCAATCAGGTCCATCCCAATAAGCTCAAATGGTTTGGTAACCTGTAACATGTAAAATATCACTGTAATAATACGTCATGTATAACTTGAAATTCATACATATTTTTTATCTAAAACTAAAGATAATATTATAAAAATAAATGTTGTTTTTTGTTTTGTTTTGTGTTTTTACTTTTATTGGTGTGTATTCCACCTCCTGCTTTATAATGATACTGCTGGCCTGGCATGCAGTACACTGGTTCACCTGACAAAAAAACAACCCAAAAACAAAGTATGATCATTTTCCACATCTTAGAGTCTCATAAAAACAAGTTTTCATTTAGTGAGTATATATATATATATATATATATATATATATATATATACATATATATATATATATATATATATATATATATATATATATATATATATATATATATATATATATATATATATATCTCATACTGACCAACTGATTAATGTCCTCCGACATGCCAGGCCAATAAAATCTTTTAGAGATTTCCTCTCTATTTGTTTTTCTGGCCACAGTGTGCACCAGTGCTACTGGCATGGAAGTCCACAAGGCTGAATCTGCCTCCTCTTTCCCACGGAGCACCTTTGCTTTGAGACAATGAGGCTGTCCTCTATACCTCAAATAATACAAATGACCATCTGTGCAAAGTAAAAAAAGAAACCTTAGTCATGAATTGGGAGCAACTGGAAATAAGATGTGTATGTGTATTTACTATGAAAGCTATTTAATATTTCAATCATATCTCACATAAGAAGTAGCCTATGTCAAACTGACCATGTTTTGACAAAGTCAACACGCACAGTGGCTCAGAGCGAGAATTACAAATGCCAAATTGAAACTTTAGCCGTTAATTTTTAGACCATCAAAATAGAGCCCAAAGAGCTGCAGCATCCAAAATGTATTACCTTAAACTAAATAAATGAAATAAAGTACTTTAAATTGACAGCCTAATGAGATGGAATAGGTTAAATATACTTATGTTAGCTTGCCATATGAGTTAATAATGCCAGTGCCATGGTTAATTTCACATAATAATGTTATAAACATGTATATGTATTACTTTACTTCATTAATATAATTTACTTACTTATACTTTACATACTTAATATACATGATATATTTTGTCTGTATAGAAAACTAATTTATACAAAAAATAATAAATATCTGTATAACCAACAACACAAATTCAGGCATTTCTTACAAAAAGAAAAATTAAAGATTAATATAATTTATCAACCCAGTCTCACAGAAAAACGTGTATTAGCTACGTTGGTCCACAGGGGAAAACGTGGTATTTAAATTGCTTCGTAACCAGGTCAAGTGACTATCAAGATTCCCTCAGCGAAAAAAAGAAAAAGGTCAACAGTCGGCCACTTTCTTGTTTTCGCCAAGTGAAAATTGATAGTCACGTGACCTGGTTGCGAAGCAATGTAAATTAATGGACCAAATTGTGACAATACCACGTTTTCCCTTGTGGAACAACGTTTATTACACTTTTTCTGTGAGACTGGGTTGAATTTATAAGCCCCTCGGACGCCCCACATGTATAATCAGGTTAGGTCTATCAATTAAGCTCCATCTCACCTTGTACTTCAAAAGCCTTTGTCTTTTGACGAAAATTACTTAGCTGGACTGTTGAAAATGCTGGGGGGATAGTTCCATCTATCAAAAAGGACTTTATTTGGTCAAACAGACAGGCATCCATGATGAGCGATGTCTCACTCAAGTGCGGCTAGCATCAAATGCATGCACTCTGTCAATTAAGAGGGTCTGTTAAATGATCACATGTGCTGTGTGCACATGGTATACATGTGCAGCCTGCATGCCTTAAAGGGGCCAATGCAATGCATAAATAGCATTTTTACACTTGCCAAATATTGTTTCTAGCTCCTGATGTTGGACTGAAAGGGGTGTTCTGCCTCAAAATCACTTCATATAACTCATGAGTGATACTTTGAAGAATATATCTTATCTCTTTACTTTTCAATACTTGTAAACTGTGTAAAGGGCTAGTGTGAGGTGGTAATCTGTCACATATGATGCTTCAGCTGAAATGATAAATGCATAAATGATATTGCTGATATGGGATGTCATACAGCTTCATGTCAAAAGAGGCGAACTATCCCTTTAACAGTTTATAAGCCATTTGTGACAAATATATTTTATTAATTTAATTTGAGCTTTTCTGAGTTTGAATATTTTCTACTATTACATGGTTCATCTTAAAGTATGAAAAAATGGCCAGAGATAGACTTGTTAATTGTTACTTTTTATTTATTTATGTATGTTTTTTTATTAAATATATTTAGTGCTAAAAGACTGGGCAAAAAAAGTTTTAAACATATGAATAGAAAAAAAAATCTTTTAATTTGATGTGGGTTTTTTTTTTGTTTGACTTTTAGTAAAGAGTACTTATTATGTTTAAGGCAATCAGTTGCCACAAATATTTTAAGTTTGGAGGTAAATGATTTTGAGTCAAGTCTATGTTTTTGAGTTATGGGTAATCAGAAGATTGAATGAAAAAACTAATAAATGTTAAGTACATGGAACATATAAATCCTGAGTTGTCATGCTTGAAATGATTAAGTTCTCTTGAATTATTGCAATGAGAATGATGAATGAATATTCTGAGTAGCAGAAACTGAAATTTTTTACGTTGGCTTAATCGGTAAATTTAACTGAATTATAATTTAAAATTATATTTAACATAAACTCAAAATATATAAGCTATGATATACTCAAATGTTTGAGTTTATGAACTCAAAAAAATTGTGGCAACTGATTGCCTTACTTTTTTAAAGTTCTGCTTACTTATTCGGGTGTACATTTCTTTTCTCATGTGTCTATGCATGAAATATCTTTTAACTTATCTAGACTGTTGCCTGATTTTAAATTCATTTAAATGATTTTATTTGTTTCTCTTTATATTATTTTATGTATTTTTAATGCTTCTTGCACTCCCTGCTGCAATGCTTTTATTTTATGTAAAGCACTTTGAACTGTTTGTACATGAAATGTGCTATACAAATAAATTTGATTTGATTTGATTTGGTACAGTGAGGGTAAAGACCAGTCATTTTGAGACAAAAAACAAATTTTAAGTTCAATCAATTTTTGGCAGGTGAAAATGCCCATTTTATGTTGTAATGGTCCTTTAAAAGAAATCCAAGCTGTCCTGTGAGCTCTAGTGTTTATATTATGAAGCTCTTGAATGAGATCAAGTCATATCTAGGCAGAAATCACCTCTCATTAACTGTATTTGGCCTTCAATCAATTTTTGGCAGGTGAAAATGCCCTTTTTGTGTTGTAATGGCCCTTTAAACGAATTCCAAGCTGTCCTGTGAGCTCTAGTGTTTATATTATGAAGCTCTTGAATGAGATCAAGTCATATTTAGGCACAAATCACCTTTCATTAACTGTATTTGGCCTTCAATCAGCTTTTAGCAGGTGAAAACTGATTGATAACTGCAAAACGCATCCAAACATGCAGCAAATACTATGAAGGGCCCAGATCAGATAAAAAACAATGCAGTCACGAGGATCGCTGCAAAAGTTATCATATCTTTATTGAAAATCCACCAATAGCCTAAATCATATTCATTACAGTCTAATTTCCAAAGACAGGGCTCTGCAATCATCAGATATACCGAGCACAGATACATGTTTATCACGTAATTGTCTTTACGTGATAAACATCAAACTTTCGAAGCTATAATTAGGTCTACATTACAATGCAGTTGTGTGCATCTGCATAGTATGATCGCTTAATCCAGAGAAAAGCAGACGGCTTCTCGCTACCGCTCAACGGGCTGCTGTGCGCGCTCCCGCAGCGGCAAATCAGATTCTGGCAGACAATCACTTTTTCGCACGACACCGGCGTGTGAATATGATAATGTGTGTGTGTGTGTTTGAAAGTGCTTCTAACTGTACATTTGTGATATCGTGTAATATAGAAACAATTTGCTTATCTCGTTGGATTTGCTGATTTATTGATTGGAGTAGTATCCTAACCTGGCTAACCTAGCTGAAAGCATAAGCTAACGTTTAGCCTTCGTTACTCGCCTCGTTCCGTTTGGGATAAACATGCAGCTCATGCGTTTTTGAAGCGGTTTTCTTTGTACCAGGTTCAGATTTGATGACATAAATAAATGCACTGCATTGTGTGTGCTATCAATGTGTTGGTTTGGGAGGATGAAAGCCTGATCTTTCCATGTTTTTCTTTCCAGCAGATGGGTCATCCTACAAATTATTGCTGATTGGACCACAACATATACCCCATTTTTTTTGTTATCCCTTGTATAATAAATCTCTTCATACCAATATCCGTTCCAGTCGTTCATATGATGTTGATGTGATAATCATGCTCACAAACCTTTTGTCCTTAATTTCTTTTATTAGGCTCACATTACAGACTGGTAAGGCAGCTTATTTTCAGAAATAACAGCTTAAAGTGTGTGGTGCAAATATGGACAATAAACAGTATGAATATAAACAATATGAACATAAACGGGCAACAGTGCAATCATCGAGAACGAGATGACTGGAGCAGGAACAGCGGAGGTGCATGGCACATCGGAGGTGCTGCATGGGCTCAGTGATGTTCTGGGGAAACAAGACACGACATGACATTATAGCATGCACTTTCATCCATTGTAAAAAATTTTAAAAAAAGGTGTTTCAGAATGCGGTAGTGGTGGCTGTGTGTACAATAGGTGCATGGCGCATCAACTCACCGTAAAGTTGTCTATCATGCGCTCAAACAGAGCTAAAAAGCGCTCCGTTTTCTGCTCGTGGCGCTTCTGCTCCTTCAGGCTCTCCTGTATCAGGTAATCCATTATGGGATTGGACTTCCTACTTCTTTTTGGGGATGGGGATGACTTTAGAAACCGATCTTCGTTTTCGGCGCTAAACCTGATCAGGCTCTTTGTTTGTGCTCGAGTCCCTGTGAATCAGTCACGTATATGAATACTTGTGATAATAGGTAGCGAAATGACGCTCACGTCACTCAAAAGGAACTTCTCTATGGTTAACCAACTACAATTTCAAAAACGACAACTTTGTTGTTTTGCGACTGTCGCAGCACATGCATTGACCGATTACTCCATAGAAATAGCGACTTTTCCCTTGTGCGTTTATAACAGAAAATAACTACACATTGCCACCATGTTAAACTCACACAATACACCAGTTCTCACAACCTAAAATGGTTAAAACAGTTAAATTATGGCAAAAAAAATAGAGGAACTTACATTTGTGTGGTGCTCTTGCTTCTGCCATTTTTAAAAAGACTCGCGATCTCCCGGTAGTCGCGTTGTACTCTGGGAAATATATCATACCCCTTCAAACGGAGTCTGCCTGGCCGAAGCCCTCCGTTTCAAGGGCTACAACGTAGGGGTAGGGCTAAGGGGAAGGGCTTTGGGACACCCCTACCCCTACACGTGAACGCGCAAAACGGAGGGGAAGGGGTAAGGGGTAGGGCCAAGGGGTGAATTGGGATTGGGCCGAAGTCTCTCACCAGTGTTTCAAAGCACTTCATCACCACTGATGTGAGGGCTACTGGGCGATAGTCATTGAGACATGCGGGCTGGGATTTCTTGGGGACAGGAACAATGACAGACTGTTTGAAGCATGTTGGTACGATGCCCTGCGTCAGAGAGAGATTAAAGATGTCTGTGAATACCGGAGCTAGCTGGTCTGCACAGGCTTTCAGGACTCGTCCGCAGATTCCGTCGGGTCCTGCTGCCTTCCTGGTATTCACTCTTTTAAACACTCTCCGTACATCTCTTTCTGTGATGGTGAGGGGACTCTGATCTCTGACCCGCTCTCCTCTGTCAGCAGCACCATTAGCACCGTTAGTGTGATTACCACTGTTAGCGCCATTAGCACTACTAACTGCAGCCTCGAAACGAGCGTAGAAGGTGTTTAGTTTGTTCGCCAGAGATGAGTCCGCACTCACCAGTCTGCAGGGTGGGCTCTTGTAATCCGTTATTGTTCTTAGTCCTTGCCACAGGTCCCTAGAATCACCATGCTGGAATTGTGACTCTAGTTTCCTTCCGTAGCGCCGCTTCGCCTCTTTTACCGCTTTGCGCACTCCGTATGACGCAGCCTTGTACTCGTCCATGTTCCCGCTGATAAGCCCCGCGTTGTAGGCAGCAGTGCGGGTGTTCAGAGCATCGCGGATGGTTTTGTCCACCCACGGCTTCTGGTTGGGAAACCTCTTGACAGTAGTCTTTTGAACTGTATCATCAGTCAGTTTCCCGAAAAATCCCACAACCGCTTCTGTAAACACGTTGATGTCATCAGAGCTGCTCCGGAACATGTCCCAGTCTGCGTCGTCCAGAGCGTCCTGCAGCGCAGCCACCGATTGGTCCGTCCACAGCGTAACCTCCCTCTGAACCGGAACTTCCTGTTTTTGCATTTGTTTATATTTTGGCATGAGGAAGATGGCGGCGTGGTCTGACTTTCCAAACGGAGGCTGCCTCTGCGCTTTATAACTGTCCTTGTGTGGCAATGACCCAGTGTCCTGTTGCCCCTGGTGGGGCAGGTGATGTGCTGGTGGAAGTTTTGCGCTACACGTTTGAGGTTGACGTTGTTAAAGTCTCCAAACACAATGAGTGCAGCGTCCCTGTGATGCGTCTCAAACTGTGTGAGAGCATCATGAAGTTCACACAGTGCATTGTCCTTATTTGCTTGTGGTGGAATATAGACTGTACAGACTATGACCGAAGTAAACTCCCGAGGAAGGTAGAAGGGAAGAAAATTGAGGGCGAGAAGCTCCATGTTGGTTGTGCAAGAGCGCGTGAGGGTCACAACATTGGCACTGTTGCACCACTTGTTGTTCACCATAGCACACACTCCACCACCTTTTGACTTCCCTGAGTCCATTGTCCTGTCCACGCGGTGTACCGAGAAGCACTCGGCCGGCTGGATGGCGTGGTCTGGTACCGCTGGGTTCAGCCATGTCTCGGTGAAGCAGAGGAGGTTGCAGTCCCGAATGTCTCTCTGGAACTTGATTCTGGCCCGGAGGTCGTCGAGTTTGTTTTCCAGAGACTGGACGTTCGCTAGCAGGATACTAGGCAAGGGTGCACAGTGTGCTGTGGCCCTTAGCCTGTCCCTGACGCCGGCTCGCTTCCCTTGGGGCCGTCGCCGCTTCTTTGTTTCGTGACCTTTGTTGTTCCTCAGGGTCTCACTCAGCCAGCTCGGATCCGGGGTTAAAAGCGAGGTAAGGTGAGCAGATTGTCTATTAATAGAAACAAGAGTGTCTCTATCATAACTAATCCGAACCATGTTGCAAAGTAAAAGTCAAAAAACAAACGAGAAATAAGATAAATTAGCGAAAAAAGAAAAAGTGTGGACGGAGCAGTCGAGACGGCAGCTGACCTCAGCAGCGCCATCTTTTAGGTTCACCCCCTGACTAGGGGGTGTCGAGGGATGACTACCTCGACAAAAGCGCTTTGTGTTAAGACGTATTACATCACTTCCTCTTACCTTGATTATGTTCTGTGGAATTTCTTGCTCCTCTTGGATAAATAGAAAAAAACATTTTTTCAAAATCACTCAATTTCTCCTAATAAGTTACACATTTTTGCATCAAATCTAATTTATTTATATAGCACATTTCATGTACAAACAATTCAAAGTGCTTTACATAAAATAAAAGCATTGCAGCAGGGAGTGGAATAAGCATTAAAAATACATAAAAGAATATAAAGAGAAACAAATAAAATCATTTAAATGAATTTAAAAACAAGCAACAGTCCAGATAAGTTAAAAGATACCATGCAGATTTCATGCATAGACACATGAGAACAGAAATGTTTTTAACCTGGATTTAAAAATGTCTACATTTGGTGAAAGTTTAATCTCCACTGGCAGTTTGTTCCACTGCAGCATAACAGCTAAATGCTGCTTCTCCATGTTTAGTCTGGACTCTGGACTGGACCAGCTGACCTGAGTCCTTGGATCAAGAGCTCTGCTGGGTTTATATTCTCTGAACATATCACAGATGTATTTTGGGCCTAAACCGTTCTGGGATTTGTAAACCATCAGCAGGCTTTTAAAATCTATTCTGTGACTGACTGGAAGCCAGAGTAAAGATTTTAAAACTGTTGTGATGTGTTCAGATCTCTTAGTCCGGGTTAAAACTCCAGCAGCAGCGTTCTGGATGAGCTGCAGATGTTTAATGCTCTTTTTGGGAAGTCCAGTTAAAAGAGCATTACTGTAATCGAGTCTACTGGAGATGAATGCATGGATGAGTTTCTCCTGGTCTGTTTGGGAGAGGAAACCTTTAATTCTGTTGATGTTTCTGAGATGGTAAAAAGCTGCCTTGGTGACAGCTTTGATGTGGCTGCTGAAAGTCAGATCTCACTCCAAGGTTACCAACTTGGTCAGTGATTGTAAGGTCCCGAGTCTCAAGATATTTACCAACGCTGACCCTCTTCTCTTTGCTCCCAAACAGAATGATCTCAGTTTTGTCTTCATTTAATTGTAGAAAATTCTCTCTCATCCAGGTGTTTACTTCCTCCAGACACTGACACAGTACGTCTGCTGGGCTGCAGTCGTCCGGTGACAGAGACACATAAAGTTGTGTATCGTCTGCATAACTGTGATAATTGATGTTAAAGTTCTGCAATATCTGACCCAAAGGGAGCATATACAAGTTAAACAGAAGAGGTCCAAGAATTGACCCCTGGGGGACTCCACAAGTCATGGCCACTCGCTCAGATTCATAGCTGCCAATTGTAACAAAATAACTCCGGCCTTCTAAGTAGGACCTGAACCAGTTAAAGGTGGGGTCTGTGATGTTTTCTGGAGCATTTTTTTTTTATCATATTGTCTGAAAACCTCCTCAAGACCCCATTGCACCCACTAAAATGGAATGTTTGGAAAAAAAACTAAATCTTTTAGTCCATTGTAGAGGGTGTAGCAAGAGGAAATGTCTGACCAATAGAAGTAATGATGAGAGTTACTTCTATTGGATTCTGACATGTTCATGTGTTTTTCATGTGACTCATTCATATGTTTTGAAGGCGTGGTTTCGAGGGGTGGGCTGAAGGGAGAGGCAAGGTTGTGTATTTTCAAAAATATAGCTTGCAGGAACTGTTTTTCCAAGATCTCAGACCCCACCTTTAAGGACCGCTCCAGAAAGTCCAACCCAGTTTTCCAGCCTGTGCAACAGGATTCTGTGATCTACAGTATCAAACGCAGCGCTGAGGTCCAACAGAACCAGGACTGAGACATTACCAGAATCAGTATTCCACCTGATGTCGTTTAGCACTTTGACCAGAGCTGTTTCAGTGCTGTGAAACAGCTCTGATTGAAAGTCATCAAGACTTCCACTTTCATTCAGAAAGTCGTTGAGCCCTCTACTGCACGCATTTTTATGTTGCATGATAAAAAATATTCCACATTATTTTTGGGTTTATTTAGGGACATTTTATTGATTAAAAGACATTTTTTAATTTTCTGAACCCCCCTTTATCAAAATAATTTTTCCTAAATGCAACGTTGTGCCACAATGGTACAAAATCGCACATAAATTTATCCATTCACAAATCATTAAAGAAGGCTTAACAAGCAGTAGAAAACCTCAGTTTTAAAAAAAAAAGACTGAACTATTATTTTGGAAAAATCCTTTGTAACATCTTTAACATATATAAACATATTTAAACATAAAAACAGTTTATTCTTTCATTTTAAATGGTAAATAATTTTACCTGTTCATTTTCATTCAGTAAACTTAATCAAACCAGAACAAAACTTGAATGAAGGCAAGTCACATGCATTCTAACAAATGCAATACTGTATGACAGATTGGTTGACGTCACATAAAAAGAGTATGGAGCTTTACTATTCAATGTGAAACCTGACAAAGCAATTACTCTGTGTAGTAAAGCATAGGTGCACATTACACTTTTGGCACATAACTTTGGGTGTGCCTGTGCACCCTGGTACCCTACATCTTCCCTTTCTCTCAGAGATCATTGGACAGTGGGAGGTTTTGTCCAAGCGGATGTCTTGGTTGGGGATGGGAGCAGTGGGTCCCTGCTTCCTTCTCTTCTCCTCATACTGCTGGGAAATTCCGTCACTGGGTCGCCCTCTTTTTCTGGTATCTTTTTGGTATCTGCACAGACTGTGAGCAATCTGTGACTTGAAGGCATAAAGTCGCATTTGCTCATTCTGTGCCATTCCATTGCCGGTGCAATCCCTTCTATAGATGAGCCAACACGTCACCACCACCATGTCTATCATATGAAAAACAAGGCGGTAGTATCACTTTTTGGACCTGATGTTTGTTCTGTACAAAGCAATCAGGGAATCCAGAAGGTCAACACCTCCCATGTGTTAATTGTATGTTGACACAATTGCAGGACATGGGACCCTTAAGACTTTCTTCTGACGTTTGTCCCATCTGTCAACCTCAGTTACAGGATGTACTCCAACATAGCTGCTCAGGAGGGCAACTGATCTGTTATCATACCATTTGATGGCATGCAGTTCTGTATCTCCAACAAGTGCAGTTTTCTCCTGGAAAGAACCACGGCCAGAGGCTTTCAGATCCACATCCTGTACCATAGAGCTGCCTGGTAAGCGGTAGTGATGTGTCGGTCGCGAACGAGCCGGCTCCTTGAAGTGAACGACAGGAACCGGCTCCACAATGGGAGCCGTTTTGGGATCCTATTTGTGAGCCGTTTATTTATTTATTTTCAGTATCTCGCTGTCTCTCCGCCTCCCTGTCGTTGCGCTTGTGCTCTGCAAGTGCTACAGAGCCGACAGGTTTTTTTTTTGTCCTTCTGTACCTCGCTGTCTTTCCCCTCCCCCTCACTCTCCCTCTCCTTGCGCATTTTGCTCTGCTTCTGCCAGAGCTAGACGGAGAGTTTTTTTCCTCGGTCAGTGCCTTAATATCTTCACTGCTCTCATGTCAAACGTGTGCTCCACACATCTGACCAATCACACGCAGCTTTCAATTGATAAGATGACGGGCTGCTTTAATACTTTTTCGTACTGTGGTGGGTATTTGTATTTAATACAGTGAGTTCTTCATCTCTAGTGGTTCAAAACTTGTGTTGTTCACATGTTTTTTATCCTTCATAGTTTTATACTTTAATTTAATAGCACTGAAAGTGATACTTGTATTATGGTGCCTTTTTGTTATGAAGCTGCTTTAATACTTTTTCGTACTGTGGTGGGTATTTGTATTTAATACAGTGAGTTCTCCATCTCTAGGCCTAGTAAAAAACAATGCAGCAGTTGAGTTTTTGGGTGCAACATAATCTCAGAGACATTGTTGTTAAGATGTACGGTATCAGCAAATACAAATGAATCAGGTTTTTAACAAGTTTTCTGAAGTAAAACCTTGATTTGAAAAGAAGGATTTTAAATTAAAAAGAAAAATTACAAATATACCTTCACAATCACCATATATTTCACTGTAATGTTTTCAGTCTCTTTCTGCATGTTCATTAAATAAAAAGGTGAATAAATCAGTGCCAAAATGGATCCAAAAGATGGCGCTCACATTAAAACAGTGACACTCCAGTGACTTTGTGGTGAACTAACCAACAATTTACAGCAGTTTTTAACCAATGATACATTTTGAATTTGAGTTATCTGAACCATCAACACCATCTTATCCAATTTTTTATCCAATATAAAACAAGTATGTGCCAATAAGTTCTTTTTTAGAAGAAATATTGATCTAGTTTTGTTTTTTGTATACACAATTTCTGCTGGAAATGGATTTTTCTTATAATATAAGTTTAAGTGTGTTCCAATTGCACCTTACGCTTTCCTTGATTTCTGTAAAATGTTTAGAAAAAAAAATGAATGTACCTGTTAGTAACAGTAACATCACATGATCAGTCTTTAGTTTTTTTTACTGTGAAAGGTCAAGGTGTGTCTGAAGTACATTTGTGTGGCTTGCTATCCTATTTGTAAGGTACAGAGGTGGATGGGTGGTTACAGTTCATGCATCTCAGTGTCAGCAGTGGACATGGTGTTGAATTAACATGTCTGTAATTGAATGACTCAGCACTGTGAAACACGTTGTTCCAATGTGATGCTCTTCACTCAGCTGATTCTATTTGATTCTATTCTATTCTATCTGATTCTATTTGAAATAAAACTTAATTGCAGTGAGAAAGGTATGCGTGGAGTTACTACACTATTGTATTGAAGCACTCGACATGGCAATTGCAACAGTCTCAGGATTAAACGACTATTGTTTGGATAGGGCCTAAACTAATAGCAAACTCACCACTCCACTCTCCAACCACCTCACTAACTCTCAACCATGCGTCATGTTTTTTGTTATCCCGATATGCAAATGTTGTGGGGTTGTACAATATCTGGTGGGCGGACACCGCGGCGATTAATTTTTCAGTAGCCATGTTTAAAGGACGTAGGAACTAGGAACCAAAGTTTACACGTTTGTTTCCGCAAACCCCGTGGATTGTCGGACCCCTACAATCTGTGGATTGTCATTGGTTTTCGCCGAACCGCGTCATAGCTCATTACCATAATATTAGCTTGAGTTTAATCGCTGGAATTCGCTCTGGTCGCCCAGTTCGCTCACCCTCCATAGAGAAATAATGATTTCCGGCGCTCAGTTAGCATAGGTCGCTCTTGGTGTACACAAGGCATAAGTGGGGTTATAGTGCGATCTCTGTGGAAAAAGTTATCCTGTCAAAGTAGAGAAAACACTGTGTATTCATCATGACAATATTCCGCTTAAGGAAAGTGCTGCTTTGATGCATGGGGTTACATGTCATGTTGTAATTGGAGACTTTATGGAGTATTCTACTTTCTACAACTGGTCTAGAACTCGAAGAGTGTGGCGATCTGTTTGGGTGTGTGAAATATCCTCATCACAGCATGTGCTCAATGTTCTGTGTTGATGTGTGTATGGTTCAACTCTGCATGCTCTGGAGAACTAAAGTTGATGCACAATTAACAAACCAAATTGTAAATAAACTATAAAATGGGCTGGTGTCTGTGGCGTCCACAGCTGTATATGTAAAAATCTAACAGGGATTATAACCGAGGCCTGAATGAAATTGACCAATCATCGATACACCTGTGCTTTCTTTACTGAGACATGCTAAAAGGTCTGCTGTGAAACAGCTGTCTTGGTTTTCTATTACTCCTTTTCATAACTTCAAATAGATATTGAAAGACACTTTATTTTCAACGCATAATAACATATTGTTGTTTGTTGTTCACCAGGGGCCCGTTGCACAAAAGTAGGATAAGGGATTAAGCCGGGATATGTTGGCTATCCTGGATCAACTTATCCGTGATCCAGCTGCACAAAAGTGGGATAGAGGGAAGTGGGATATGTTCAGACGTAAGTTACCATGGAGATTTATTCTGTGAAGCTAGCCTGCTCCAGACCAGGCTAAGTTCCAGGATCTATTTAATCTCATTCCTTATCTCAGTCAGTGGTCGCCACAAATGGAAACCAATATTTATTCCACTGCCTAGAACATATTGTTAAAACATTTAACTATACCCACTATCATTATTGAAACATTTGTGATTATTAATTACAATCATTTTAGATAACTGATGATTTTAGATGAACCACTAGATAATTTAGTTTCCCACAGACTACACATAAAGTACATCACCATATAAATATAAATATACATTAGAGAGTACCATGATGTTCCTTTATTGCACAAGGATGAATCAAAGCAAGTAAACCATCAGCTCCTTTCAAAACTGAAGTCACACAGTGCTCTACAAGACAAAAAGCACAGAATCAAAGCATGCAGTTTGAGACAAACGGTTTGTAAAAATGGCCTATACAAATAAAATTGCCTTGCCTATACAGCACAAAAACCTAACAAAAATTCCTCTGCCATTGCAGGCCCAACTTAAATAAACATGCAATATTAATTAAAATAATTTAACACATATTGGTCTCTGACCAGCCGACCACAGTCGTCATCCGGGAAGATGGCAGGAATGTCCCAGTCTATGAGAGCTGGCACTCTGGGGGCCCTCTCCTTTCTCAGGCAGGCCACATTGTGGAGGACAGCACAGGCCACAATGATATCACATGCCCTGTCTGGGCTGACTCTCAGGTGGTTCAGACACTGAAAACGTGCCTTCAGTAGGCCAAATGTCATTTCTATCCGGGCCCTTGTTCTGACATGGGCACGGTTGTATGCCAGTTGGTCCTCCAGAGGGTCTGCAAATGGAGTGAGCAGAAAAGGCTGGCAGGCGTACCCTCTGTCACCCAGCAATACACCCAGGAATTCACCTGTGAATACAAAATGTTACCATCACAACCTCATAAGTAGTGACATTCTTAACACAGCCATGATGTTAAAAGTGGTTGTCAATAGAGGTTCTGTGGCTCACCTTGTGATAGGCGCCGATAGATCTCCGAGTTCCGAAACACTCGGGAGTCGTGGACCGAGCCGGGCCACTTTGCCACAACATTACTGAACAAATAGGTAGCATTGCAGACCATCTGAAATGATAAGATGTTAAACCAATTAATGCACAGTACAGGCAATGTGTGGGCAGGCACATTCTTAATAAAAAGTATACTTGTTAAGTATTTGTCAGGGGACTTCCCATTCTGCAGGATGTTCTTATATTTCACTTTGACTTGCTGCCATGTCCGTTTTGGCCCAGTCATGTTAAATCTACACACACAAAGACACACGCACACACACAATGAAACAGTGGAGGAGCATGGAGTTACATTTAGATAGTTTCACTCACATGCAGTCAATTTCAACTTATTCATAATCAAAGTAGGCTACAAATATCTTTTCAAATATCGTCACCTTCCTAAAATAATCGCATAAGTCATTTTTTCAGGTTTTTCAGGAAACACAAAAAACTCCTCCCAAAAGTTAAATTATAGCATAAAATAATCATTTCAGTCAGTAAGTATGTATCAAAGGATGCTTGACATAAGAACACTTAATGTTTTTCATAAAAACTAAGATTAAATAAATGACTTAGGCATTTTTTGGACCACACCTTTGATGCCATAAAATGACTTGGGCGATTATTTTAGGAAGGTGACGATATGGTAATTAACATTTTATTTGGATTGTAGCCTAATTGTGATAGTTTCAGTAGAGTGGTGAGTGTGTATTTGTGCACTACTTACGCATTCAGGCGGTCAGCAATGGTTTGCCACGCTTGCTCCCTTTGTTTTTTGACTGTGGCAGTATTTCCTTTTTGTTTTATTTTCTCCTTCACCTCTTCATGGGTTTCCATTAATAATTCTTGCTCCGCTGGGGAGAAATACGCCGCCCTTGTTGCCATGGTGAATCAGTGAATCTATGATCGATCGTGGGGTCTATTTAAGCAAGCCGTGTGCAGCACTTATCCAGGATCGGTTTCACCTGGCTTAATGAATCCGTGTCTGCTCATCCTGGATTGGCCTTTGTGCAACCAACTAAGCCTGGGCGCCATGTTTTGGATTCCTTGAACCTGGCTAAGTAATTCTAGCCTGACTACGTCATACTCATGATTCTAGTCAGAATGTGAGTCTGATACCGCTGGATAGAGTTTTGAGTATGGGGCGTGTTTCAACCAAACCAGGAGAAAAAATGCCTCTTCGCTCAATTGGATAGACCTACAACCAATCAGAGCAACGTAGTATGTGACGTAGATTAAGCAACACACACTTGTTGTAGGAAAGACGGCAAAAACATCTTTTCTATCGATAAAAGCCTTTATCGCGTTCCTCTGTTCGTCTTTCAAAATGAATGCAATGTGGAGATCCTGTAGAACAGACTCGATGGCAGAATCTACACACCCTAGCTCTCCAGCGGCAGCCATGTTTGTTTCAAACGAAGTCAAACCAAGCGCTCTTTAGTGACGTAGTCGATAATGTCCCTGTTGATCATCTGTCCATCATCGTATAAAGCCCGCCCTGGCAATCTGATTGGTCCGACCGATTCTTGGTCGGGCATAATGATTTCCCAACTGAGCAGAGCCAGACCGAACTTCCCGACCAAATCTTTTATGGGCGGGGCTAAGTTCGGCTGGCACCCAGGCTAAAGTAATTCGTCCTGGATGTCTAAATCCTACTTTTGTGCAACGGGCCCCAGGGCTGATGAAAACCTTCAGCTGTGGTACCAAGTCATGTTTTTTGTCCTCTTTTTATGGAGTTACTACAATTTGCACAGAGACAAACAGAAAAAAAATGAAGGAGCTCTCTGGATATTCATTCTAAGAAAGCATCTTAAAAATCTTAATAAAATGATTATTACTCCATGTTGTTCAGAGTTAATGTGACATTTACCTGTAACAGCAGTCTCATGTGGTGTCCCACTGATCTGTACAGTTTCCACATGGACATCGGAACTCTTCCAAAAACATATTACAGGATAACTAATATGTTCAGTAATAACACCACTTTTTTTTTTTTTTTTAATTTAGGTCTTAAAGGGGAACTGCGGTATTTTCAACATTAAGCCTCTTTTCTGAGTCGTCTGCAATGTTTTAGAACCCCCTCACCGCTTTTTTGATGTTTACTGCTGTCTCCGGTATTTAGCTAATTTTGATTCTTTTCAACCTGCTTCAGAACGGCAAGTCATGCGCATGTCCAGAAAGGTCCGTAAAAGCACCATAAATGTCCGTTTTCAAAATAATCAACTCACCGGAGTGGTTACTGGTGTGCACTGGTAATCCATATCAAATTTCGTGGCGAAAAGTTGCTTCTGTCGTGTTTTATTTGACATTTTGTACTGGATGTTCGTTGATATTACTCCGCCACCGCTAAGAAAATAGTTCGAGCATGAACGAGCTGCCAAATAAAACACGACAGAAGCAACTTTTCGCCACGAAATTTGATATGGATTACCAGTGCACACCAGTAACCACTCCGGTGAGTTGATTATTTTGAAAACGGACGTTTATGGTGCTTTTACGGACCTTTCTGGACATGCACATGACTTGCCGTTCTGAAGCAGGTTGAGATGAATCAAAATTAGGCAAATACCGGAGACAGCAGTAAACATCAAAAAAGCGGTGAGGGGGGTTCTAAAACATTGCAGACGACTCAGAAAAGAGGCTTAATGTTGAAAATACCGCAGTTGCCCTTTAGTAATAATGTTACAATGCCCTGTTATGACCAAAAATTAATTCACTTTATTCAGTCTTTGGTGCTAGTTGTTTATTCATTTTGGCAACTTGTTGGTACATTAGTAAAACTTTCGATTGATATCAGTTGCAGTTCATTGACTGCACATACAACCTTCTATGCAACCTTTAGGGAACATTGCCTAAAGTTTCCCTGAAGATTACTGTTGGCTTGGTATTAGCCAAATTACTAAGTTGTCAGTACCACTATTATTAGCCGCACATTCAGCAGTTTCTGCTTGTGTTCAACTACTTTTATCCTGGTTTGTTGTGCTTTTGAATATTGTATTGTATTGTTGTATTGTAACTACGTAACCACATACATTATTTATGTGGGTTATTCAGAGGGATAGCCCATCTGGTGAGCTGCAGGGCCAGTTCATTCCTCGTTTTGGAGTGCTATCTAGTGGTGATTTGAAGGACTGTGACAAAGTGGGTGATTGACACCATTTGTCACCAAATACAGTCTGTAAACCATATTTGTTTGTTTTGATTGAATCATTTTAGCTACATATTAGTCAGTGATAAACACAAACTATGCCGGGTTTGTTTGTTTTGTGCTTTCCATTTGATTTTAGTTAAAATACATCAACGTCTGTTAAATCAAGATGTACTGGTATTTATTTAGTTAACTCACTTTGTTTAAAACTGTTTCGTGATTTACTTTTGTGTACTCACCATGTGTTCCAGGGTCAAAAGGAGGAAGCACAGAATTACTTCCTGCATTTATAGGTTTTGAGTTAATTTGTGACATCACTGGAAGAGACCAAGTGTGAGGGAAGATATTTGGTTTTGTTCAGTTATCGAAATGTTTTTTCTATTCCGTTTGTTTTATGGTCGAAAGACTGTGTATACACCAGTTTACATAATGCATATCGGAGAGTTGTACTGCAAATTAGTGCATCCGTTGTACTGTGTAAACCTGCAGAGAACCGACTTACCTGTCTCTGTGGCAGAATCCAAGGAAGCCATTTTATGATGAGGATCCTCAGGGTATTTAAGATCTGACCTTTTGTCTGAGCCGAGGGAGGGCCATAACCATGTAGCTTTTTCATGTTTTAACTAGTTTTTGTTAATACATTTTTGTATTTTTGATGTTGCAACATGCTCTCTGTTTCTGGAAGCCATTTGCCTTCTGCCACTTATTCAACCACTCGGGCTTCGTAACTATCTCACAAGGACTCATTCTAAATGTATGTCCTGCTCTTTGTACAGTCTGTGCAGCACATCTAAAGGTGCTGAAATGTGATTGTAATATTAACGTTTTGTAATAGTTCAAACAAATTTGCGTTTGTTTTTATTTTACTCTCATTCTTTCACAAACCACGGCATGAATATGATGATTAATAAACCTCAGGTGTAATCCAATCCCTGGATATACTTTTGACAGAGAGAATTCATGTAGCACACTCCACCAATCGACATGATATCAACCATCCTTTACACTACAAGTAGTAGGGCATAGTTTACAATAATATCTCCCATAATTCACTTCTAAACCACAATTCCCAATTTGTTTTCCATGATTTCCTTTTTTTCACATACAAGTTCTGAGTATATGATTTCTCTTTTTAGTGACTACCTTTTCTTTTCTGGTCAGTATCATTCATATCAGGAAGGTCATTGTCAGAAGAGTTATGGGAAGGAGGCCAATCCAGCATACCAAGCTGCTCTATTTACTCCAGATTCAGACTAAATCCATTTAAATTATTGCATTGATCCCCCCAGAAGAGCTGGAGGAAGTGGCCGGGGACAGGGACGTCTGGATTTCTCTGCTCAAGCTGCTGCCCCCGCGACCCGATCCCCGGAGAAGCGGTAGATGATGGATGGATTGCATTATTCTAGAAAATATATATATAAATAAATAATATTCTGTATTAGGATATATTAATCAGTGCCACCCCTATATGTGAAAGATGTGGGGGTGTTTAAGTACCTTTTTTTTGGCATTGCTTAACTTTGGGAATGGTATATTGGTCTGACTTTCTAAACAGCGTGGATCTGACATGCAGTCAGATTGTAACAGGCAATGTTTGGTTGCTCTGACAGGACAAGGATGCTTACTGTCTATCAAATAAAGGAACCTAAAGTAGGCGTGGTTGCTGCAAAAATAGATATTGTAAATGTATGTCTCCCACAATCTAACAGTATATTAGAAACTGTGTTTCATGTTGATGTTTTGTCAAGTGGAACAAACTGCCAGTGGAGATTAAACTTTCACCAAATGTAGGCATTTTTAAATCCAGGTTAAAAACATTTCTGTTCTCATGTGTCTATGCATGAAATCTGCACGCTATCTTTGAATTTATCTGGACTGTTGCTTGTTTTTAAATGAATTTAAATGATTTTATTTGTTTCTCTTTATATTCTTTTATGTATTTTTAATGCTTCTTACACTCCCTGCTGCAATGCTTTTATTTTATGTAAAGCACTTTGAATTGTTTGTACATGAAATGTGCTATATAAATAAATTTGATTTGATAAAGAAAGAAAAAAAAAAAATACATATATATATATATATTACATTCATAGAATTTTTTGTTTTGCTCAAGAATAACCACAATTCAGGACAATGCCTATTTTAGTGTTCATGCACTCACTTTCCCTCCACTGGAATGTGCAAACAATTATTTCTGCCTCCAGGTGTCACCCAAGAACCATTATTTCAGACAAACACACACATATATGTACACTTCGTTGTATGTATGTGTTCATGTGAAAAATGTTGCCATGATGTTAGGTGCTCTAGCCATCTAACCACATTTTTATCTTCACCCTTTGACCCCGGCACTGCTTAAGGAGACGAAGGTGGGTGAGCGCTTGGGACTGCACTTCTCACTGTTACAGTGAAGCTAAACCAATTTGAAAGTTGAATTGTTAACACATTGAAATGTTCAAATGTTTAAGTCAAACTATTGATCAATTTATTTCCTTTCCCTTCTTGTCTTTTTGCATTCATGTATTATCTAATCTGAGTAGGTCTATGGAAAACTAACTTTTCTTTGCTAAAACTTTGGTTAATTTACTGAACAACGTTTGCTAATGTATAAACATACAGCAGAACAATGTTACTGTAGTTTTTTTTTAAAGTGTATTATTATTATCACTATCATTACTATTATTGCACTCATGGGGTCTCAACATTTCTTTAACATTTTGATTAATAATTCAGTTGAGTCTTATACTACATTAACACCAGTCTCTGCAAAATATCCCTGATTTAGACTGACTACAAATGAAACCCAAATCCCATATCCCTTTCAGGTGTTTCAAAGTGTATTGGGTACACGCTTGGCATCAAATCTGCCTGTAAATGGTCTCTTTTCAATGCTGCATGAAAAACCATAGCTGTTCATTCAATGTGAAATATGACTAATGGGTGTAACTGTCAAAAACTGAATCAGAAGATCATCCTAGTGCTTATGTCTGCAGAAGCTCCCCATTTCAAACCTGAGGCTGTTGGTGCTGGCAGTGACGGAAGACTACGTTCCATTTTTCAGTCATTCAGTATGTTTGAGCCATTTGGGCATTTTTTTCTCTTGGCTCTTTAACACATTTCTGCAAATGGTGGATCCCACCCTCCCATCCACATCCCTTGTTTAGCTTTTATAACAGGTTACCATGACAACCAGGCTCCAGATTGCTATAAAGTTTTACAACTGAGAAAGACACCGAAGCTATGCTCTCTTTCTTTTCTACCAATATCACTGAGAAAAATGTTAAAGAAATTTAAATGATGTTAAAAACAGACTATAGTTTCTCTCTTTCCTAATCTCATGCCTTCACAAGTAGCTTTCCATAAAAAGATTCATGGGGGAATAAAGGCTTTTTTTATGTATAAAACCTGCCCAGTAAGCACATTAGGAGAATTAAACTATATTTATGGAGCTGAATTAGCATTTCTTAGGAGCACATAGGGCACAATTCCCTCTGTGGCCTTGAACTTCTGAATGCTGAGGTTGGTTTGGATTAAAAGTAGACAGCTGTTCACCACCCAGCAGATCAATACTATGACATGCATGCAGCCTGAGAAAAGCAAGACAATATCTGCTATTTCTTTTTCTATTAACCTCATCACTTAGAATCAAAGTTCAAAAGTATTTGAAATACATTTGAAATGAACTCAATTCGAAGATGATTTGAAATAATGTCCAATTAATACATACCTGCCAACTCATCCCCTGTCATAACTGGCATACAGTATCAGTGGCTACATGTTATAGAACCTTGATAATTATTGACCTTTGCTTTTTAAGTAAACTTTACAAGTCACAGTAAAATGGAAAAAAATACTCTAAGGAGTATATTTATTCTGGTATAGTGGCTTGACATACTGAAAAAGATTTTGGGTTTGAACTTGCTGATCATATGAAGCCTCTCTTGTGGAGTTTTCTGCAGACGTGTTTTCTCCGGAAACACGGGCTGGAGCCTATCCCAGCGGTCATCGGGCCAGAGGCGGGGTACACCCTGAACAGGCCACCAGTCCATCATAGGGCCACACAGAGACAAACCAGACTCACACTCACACTCACTCCTAAGAACAATTTTAGAGACACCAATTAACCTAACATGCATGTTTTTGGACAGTGGGAGGAAGCCGGAGTACCCGGAGAGAACCCACGCATACACGGGGAGAACATGCAGACTCCACACAGAAAGGCCCCAGCTGGGAGTTGAAGGTCCACCTCATATATAATTAAAAAATTAATGATAGAATTAATACAAATCTATAAAATAATGCAATTTAAGTTTGTGTACGTTAACAAGTCAAGGGGTGTTAATTTGGAAACATAGGGGTGAAATTATTTTATCCAACAAAGCCATTCAAATAATATTTCCCCCCCCTGACATCTTACATGCAGTAGAAAAATAAATCAAGATTTTTATGATGTGGGAGGTTGTTTTTATCAGCAGTAAATGGAGTGTATATTCTTAAATCCACTGAAAATATCTAGGTCTCTGCATTGGCTTACTACTGGTTACTATTGAAAGGACAGTGTTGCAGTATATTCTAATGAGAAACTTCCTGTAAAAGTGAAACACATGTGTACATGGCCAGCAGATGGCAGTGTGACATAAGGAAAGAAATGAAACATGTTTAGAATCGGATAACCCATTAATATAGTATTTATGGAGGAATGCTGAGTCCAATAGATACATTGATCAATATACATGTGCATCAAAGATAAGGTTAAAGTTTGTTATTTATGAAGATGCAATCATTTTTATCAATGTATGCTGCGATTGATAGATTCCATCTAAAGTCCGTTAAAATGTTTAAGTGAAAGGTTCTTTGTTTGATGTCTTCACCAACATGTTTACTTAATTTCAGTGTCCCAGGATGCACTGCTCCCTAGCCTGCAGCTCTTTTATGATTGTATATATCACTGTCCTTTTTATTGCCACCATAAGACATTAAAGTCTGCTGAACAGACGCTCGCTGCCTGTCAGCGGGCTACAACTCCATAAAAGGCTTCTCTCTGTGAAAAATGAGCGACCGTGCTGTCACAGGGAGGGAGAATAGAGGCAGATAGAACAACCATAGTAATCACATTTTTTTCTGAGCTCTATAAAAATGGGGACACCACAGCTTCCCACTCCATCTCATTTGACCTTGAAACTGAACTAAAGAGCAGTCCCCTGTCTTTGTGTCACAGCTAATGTGACACCCGGGGTACAGTTTGTGACTGAATATGCTCTCCTCTAACATTTTATCAATTGGGAATGTATGAATTTATTTGTTAGGATGATTTTGCAGTCTATGGCATCTCTATTATGAAGATGTGAGTTTAGTTGTGGCGGTGCCTTACAGCAAGATAATTCCTGGTTCAAATCTTAGCTCCAGCCTTGCTCTGTTGACTTTATACGCTCTCCCTGTCATGTTCTATGGTTTTTGGATTTCCCTGACCTTTGAGTATCTAGTCTTTTCTATGATTTCACTATTTCTTCGTGCCATGGTTTACCTTCAGTTTTATGTTCTCAGCTGGTATTTTGTTTGAACTTTATAACACCATTTTATCTTATGTATTCAGATTTTGTCATTACCCTTTGATGTCCTCAGTTACCTTGATCTTTTCCACTGGTCTCTTCCACACTCACTGTTAGGGATGGGAATTGATAAGATTTTTACGATTCGAATTCCATTTTCGATTCTGCTTAACGATTCGGTTCTTTATCGGTTCCCTTATCGATTCTCATTTGGAGAAAAAGGACAACAAACCGGTCGATTAGCATCAACTTTGTTTAGTTTAGCAGTAACACGAGTCATGACCTTACAAACCCAACAACGGTGAGGTCCACATTGGTCTATCCTGGCCTGGGTAATTGAACTCTTCCCTGCTCTGGTGAAAGGAGAAGCTGGAGGTAGAGGTGAACTGGGGGTAGTACCACCAGCCTCTGGCTCTGAGCCAGTCAGGCTCTGTCTCTCATGATTTCATCTAAATGTAATGCCTGAGAAGGCATTCATTTAACCTTAACCGTTACTAATAGCAGGTTTTACAATGAGGCAAATGGCGCTAACATGATAGGCAGTGTTTATTAGTTAGTTAGTTAGTTAGTTACCTGCAGTGTTAGCCGAGGACATGCTAACGTTGCTAACGTTGCTGGGTTCAGATTCACCGACGTTAATCATTCATTCATAGTTATTGCATGTTGGTAGTATTTCCTCCCTTTGGTGAAATATTCACTTTGCAAGTTGCCCTGTTGTCGTCTTTTTTAGGGATGTGTAATCAAACTTTCGAATGTTTGTACCGCTTGGGCGCCATGTTTACTGTTGGCTGCTGGCTGCGCGGGACTTGCCACGCAACGTTGTGTGGTGACATCATTCGCGCCCACTGGAATCGATAAGGGAATCGTTTGCAAAATCGCCAAATGATTCCAAGGAATTGAAACACAGGGAACCGGTTCTCAACAAGAACCGGTTCTCGATTCCCATCCCTACTCACTGTTGCCTATAGACTACTGCATCCTGCATTTGAGTCCTCCATAACTACTCACCACAGTCACTGTGCAAGGGTTCTCTCTCATTTCAGTATTGTATTGATATTCAAATCATTTCAGTCTCTACCCACATCTCATACCCATAGGTGAGGGTTGGGACATAAGTCAACTGGTAAATCAACAACTTTGTCTTTCAGCTAAGTTATCTTTTCACCATGACAGACCGTTATAATGTCTGCATCACTGCAGATAATGTTGAAATCCACTTATCAATCTCCTGCTCCAATCATGAAAGAGACCCACAGATACTTTCACTTGAGAAAGTAACCCACTCCAAACCTGGTGTGGCCAATCAACCCTCTTCTGACTAAGAACTATGGCCTCAAGCTTTTTCAAGCTTCTCGTGTTCCTTTTTCTTGAAATCGCTGTCACAAGGAATTGATGCATTTATTTTATCACTACTGCCTTCTGCAGTTTGTGGACCACCACAATGTCCAGTTGGTTAGCCATCAGCTGTTTATCTAGAGGTCCCAGAAGACCACCACCTTGTGCTCAAGGCCTCTTCCTGAGCAGCCAGAATTAGTGCCTCTGTATTGTCTTTGAAACCAGATTTTTCCAGCCACTGATAGGACTTCTTGATATCAGCCGCTCTTTCAATCTATTGGTGGTACATGCCATGCAGAGATTTATCATTCCTCCTCGTCCCTTTTCCTGGTTTTCAGCTGCCTGATCAGTCGGACGTGTCCTGTAGATGTATTCATTCCTTGGTTTTATGAACAACAAGCATAAACAGCAGAGGGGGGCACAGAGCACATGGCGGTGTACCTGAAGGACAAGCTTAGGTGGTCACATACATAAAACATCTCCCACTTAGATTTGAGGTTCTCTTCACAAAAGTAAAACAATTTACTGTTGCAGTGTTTTTCTACTTGAACATAACTGTCAACAAATGAACATTAGATAATTAACATTTTCTCCTTTTTCAATTTTTTTTTCTTGAACTAGGGAAAGAGGGTAGACAACCTCATTTCCCTGACTTAAAGCAATACAATGTAACTTCTCAAAAAGCCCATTATGGAGCTCCCCCTACAGGCTTGGAGGTAATGTACGGTTAAACTGTCGTAAATACAACACCCTTTCGCTTTCACGTTTCACGTTTGTTGACGAACCGGCGAGGAGTCAGAAGGTGCAAGCTATGTTGACCAAGAAGGTAAGAGTAATCAAATGTACCTGGGAGCGTGAGAGGGGTCTATTGGTTTTTGCGGTAGGTGTGCCAGAAAGCAAGTCGAAGTACTTCCGCTCAGCTCCCGGGCCGGTCCAGCAAAGTTACATAGCGCAGTTTTTCCAACTCAGACCCCCGAAGGGCATAGGAGACTGGCCAATCGTAATATTAAAACTCATTGTAGCCGCACAATTTTTTTCAAGCTGTTATTTTATGGTAGAAATGTTACATAGTATTACTTTAACTGTGGGGATTAGTCACTTTACTACTATATAAGTCTATCTGGGAGTTGTCTCTCTCTTTGAGGATATGCTTGGGCAAGTCAGCTCTACCATCACCTTCTTCCAACGGTGTGAGCCAAGGACTGGGTGGAGTGATGCTCCAGGTTGTCACTGGTGCACATCAGGGTGTATCAGGCCCTGTGTCCATTTATGGAGTTTGTTTATGAGTTTCTGTTGCTGACGGTTGGCCTTCAGGAATGGCCACGGGGTCAGAACTAAGTGACGATGATTGGGGTAATTCATCATACGGTGCACCTGTGTGGATCAGCTGATCAATGTGTCTTCTCCAGCAAGTGATTACTGGTTTCTACTGTATATGACACAGGACCAGTTTTTGCTACAGTTTTCACTGGGGTCCTCTTTTCCCCTTAGGCATAGTGCCGGGTGAGAACTCCTTCTTTAAAATCATTTAAATCATTAAAGCCTCTTTAGTCAAGTCAAGTCAAGTCTTTTATTGTCATATACACAGAACAACAGAGTCGAACTGGGCACTGAAATTCTTAGGACAGGACACCGTACAGCAGCTACCATAACAAGACATAACATGCCGTAACATGTCATGACATAAGTACTCTAACAAAAACAGTAACAATAAATAGGCAATGTGGATACTACAATATACATTTTACTCTAATTACAAGAGCTATACTGAACATATAAGTTTATTATTGCCTTCACTTGTCTCTCCATTAAAGAGACACAATTTCATTTGTCATTAAAGGTCAAAGTTGTCTCATCAGCAGGGCTGGGGCTGGAAACACCTTTATCATAGCACGAGGTGTGTTTTGGTACAACATGAAGGCATTGAGGCGCCAGTTAAGGGACTATGTCCCTTGAAAAGCCTTTAGTGCCTGCTTCATAGTCTTTATGACTCTTTCAGAATGCCCATTGGTGGCAGGGTGATATGGTGCAGACTTGATGTGCTGAGTGTTGTTCCGTCACATGAATAATCTTAACTCTTCTGACAGTCGTTGTGGGTCATTATCACTAAGAAGCTGTTGTGGAAACCCAAAAAGGCTGAAAAAAAATCTTAGCTCTTTGATGCTTCTCTCTGAAGACAAACTTTTAATGACAGATACTTCGGACCATTTACAATGAACATTGACCACAACTAAAAGCATGTGGTTCTCCAGCAAATTCTATATGGGCTCTTTGCCATGGTTTCCCAGGCCAGACCCAAGGATGTAATGGAGCCAGCTGTGGGAGGTTTCTATATTTCTGACTGGCCAAGAATAATTGGTCTTCTATGGTTGCATCCACGCCCGACCACCAGAAATAGCTGCATGCTATTTCTTTCATCCGCATCACTCCACAGGGTCCAGAGTGGACCTCATTCAGCACCTTCTTTCTTCGTGGCAGTGGAATAATAACACCATAGCCCCACAACAGGCACCCAGCCTGAACCGAGAGCTCCTTTCCTCTCACCAGGTAAGGCTTCAAACGTAGTGTCATTTCCCCTCTCCTTCCACTATAAACAATATCCAACACTTTAGACAGAACCAGATTGGCCCATGTATGTTTCTTCACATGTGCTGCAGTCATCGGATCAACTGGCAATTCCTTGAAGTAGAATATTTTAGCTTGTGTTGGCTCAACAGGTGTGACGGGCAATGAAAGGCAATCCGTGTTTCATGCTGTTCTTGTCTCCTATACTTAATGTTATACTAGTGAGCAGATAATAACCAAGCCCAGCACTGCATGCGGGAGGCAGCCAGTGATGGGATGCCAGTATGAGGACAAAAGATAGAAGTGAGCGGCCTATGATCTGTCGAAGTTTGAATTTTCTTCAAAATAGATACTTGTGACATTTCTTTACAGCAAACACAAGAGACGGTGCTTCACACTAAATCTGTGCATACTTGATTTCATCCTTACCTAAGTTCCTCAAAGCAAATGCTATTGGCCTAAATCTGTTGATCTGGTCCAGTAAAAAGCAGGTCAACCAGATAGGACTTTACTTTGAAAATGCGCTAGAGCAGAGGTAATCCCAAAAGGAAGCCTCTTGTACCTGTAAAGTCCTTTGTGTGTCACAATGGTCACCAATTCCTATGACTCTGGATGTGCATGCATCCGGAGATATTCCTGGCATAAGTCTAACATTCTAAATTTCTGTCCTCTAGCTAGATCAGCAAAAAGAGAGTAAAAATTAAAGAGGTAAAGAGTACTTTTCTGTGGTCGAGATGGGGTTCATGGTGGCTTTAAAATCATCACAAATCCTTGAACTCCGATTCTTTTTCCATCGCTTGCTATTCTCTCCCTCTCTCTCTCTTTCACCTTTTCGTGTGGGTGTAGCTACTCTGCCAGTTTGTTTCAGGGGCAGAATTCCCTCTGGGCTCTCATCCCTCCTCAGTGGTTCACGTATGTGCAGTTGGCAATCACTCAGCTGTCTTCAATCAACAATCATCCACTCACTACTTAAGGCTGAGGAAAAGTTCAGTTCAACGCCAGATCGTTGCATTAGCCCCTATGGTTACGTTAATGTTTGTGCTTTTTGAGGATTTTGCAACTATGGACAGACCAATGTTTCCGCTGTGCAGATGCTCAGCCTAGTGGATGTTAGTGGTAACTTTCCAGTGGACTTTCCGGCCGACTATGAGCTCACTTCATCCTCGTCATTGACTTGCTAACTTTGTCATGTTCAGGCACTAAATTGGACCCACGATGCAGACAAACAGACTCAAGGAGTTGGTGAATGAGAAAAGGTTTAATTTATTTTGTCCATACGAAAGCAGGGGGGAGCAGGAATACAGGGGCTGCCAGCAGGAGCTGAAAAGGGGATTCCAAGTTCCGAGATGTGATATCTTCCTTCCAAGTTCCAGGATTGATGATGCTGAATCCACAAAGTAGAACTGAGCTGAGCAGGGCAGAACAGCGCTTAGTGTCTTCAGGTGAGGCGAAGATAATTCCAGAGGCAGGAGAGCTGAACTGAGCAGAGCAAAAACAGAGTTAGTGTTTTACAGGCACAGGGGCTAGACGTTACACTCACAAGGACCTTAACGATCTGGCAACAAGTGGAGAAGTGAGCCAGTCCTTTATCCTGAGTCCTGATGGTTGATGGACTACAGGTGTGAGTGGCTCCAACTCCTCCCAGCTCCCCTAGAGACAGACAAGAGAGATCCACAAGAGAGAGACACACTGGGATCCTGACAAACTCACCACTGTGGAAATAAACTTGTTGAACTTTCTCCTCGAGTCCTTGGTTTGAGTCCAACCCCGTGTGAGCCTTGGGGGAGAGGAGGGGCCCACCTGGTTTGAACAGCGAGTCGCCGCGATAATGGGTGACACTGCTCTCTCAGGGGTGGTGGGAGCACGTGTGGGTGACTCCGATCACCCCCAAGGTAAATACCTGTGTATTTCAGTAACTTTTAACAAATGTATTAATACAGTAGCCTCCTCACAGCCCTATGAGATAGAGGTTCATGTGTAAATGCTATATGTGGTTTGAAATCTGTTCAGTTTAAACATGCCCGCATATTAAAGAATTTAACTCTCGTTTGATTACTCAATTTATTTTTTGTAACACAGGAGAGAACACGGAGTTGCAGACATGTGCCACAGGCTCCAGTGATTCATCTGGCATGCCCAGTGTCTCCGTCGCCAGTACGGCGCAACCACCAGCTGCTGCTGTCCTCCCGACTGGTCGTGCCCTCACCCGTGCTGACCTGGAGAAGAAATTAGCCTATTGGGCAATAGGCGGCATAAATGATCGCCTAGATCAACTTATAGGCGTCCTCACAAATATAGAGGAATCAATAAATTCATTGGTGAAGAAGTGAATTTTGCATCTTTTACATGGTTGAAATCAAATGTTGCCGGGCCCGAATGGCCTCCTGGGTAGGATACACGTTAATGGGCCCAGCTTCTGGTTCGTCTGGTGGGGGGATATGCTGCTCTGGCAGTGGTATGGCGTGCCGGTTTGCCACATTGTGGAAGACGCTGCACGCCATCACAATGCGGCACACCTTTTCAGGACTGTACAGCAGCATACCCCCAGTCCTGTCCAGGCAACACCACTGTCCCTTCAGCAGACCAATAGCCCTCTCAACTACTGACCGACGGCGGGAATGGAGGTCATTATACCTCCGCTCTGGGTCAGTCTGAGGGTTGGTGAGAGGGGTCATCAGCCAGCTTTTAAGTGGATACCCACGGTCACCTGAAAGCAGACAAAGTTAACTGGATATACAGATTCCATTCGTTATTCTATACATACTTACATATGGATCACATACTATCTTTGCGCATAAGTGCGCTGGGGAAAAGGTGAGGCTGCTTTTACGCACGGGGTTATTAACATGAGTCCTTTGCACACAGATAATCAGGATCTTGCGCTGTAGTTTAACCAGCAAAATACAAACTAACCCAGACTGATCCACATATTTTCTAATACTGCCCCCACATGGAAGCAAAACACAACAACATCCAGGCATGCATTTGTGAAGCCCAAACAGACAACCAGCACAGGTATTTTTAGGGCATTAGTCAGCATAGAATCCACAGCAGTGTAGAAAACTGTACCCTGGACAGATCTACAGTCCATCACAGGGGCTCACAGAGACAAACAAGACAAACAACTATGCACATGCACACTTAATCCTAGGGTCAACTTAGCAACATCAACTAACCTAACTAGCATTTTCAGCAGGCTGTGAGGTGACAGCGCTAACCACCACACCATCGTGCAGCTTCAGGGAACAATATGCACATGCAAACACACACACATATGAGACGTGGCTGTGGCTCAGTTTTCAGAGTAGTTATGTGCAAATTAAAATGGTAGCATTTTAATTGCGAGCTTCACCGCTCCACATCTTGCAGTGTACTTGAGCAAGACACAGAACCTCACATGCAACCAATATGCTCATCATGTGGATTTTGCTTTGATAGAGAAAAGGCACTGCATGGTCTATAAGCATTTATAGACCATGCAAGAGTGTGTGGCTGCATAAAGTTAATTTACCATTTAAATGCAATCAGTGTACAAAGACAATTACAAACAATGGTTCATTTATCCGTGAGATATGGTGCTGGATATTTGGATAAGTAATTAAATTACTGTGATTCCAAGAAATGGCTTTAAAGCAATAGACACTGGCCATCCAAGCAGAACCAGGACTGGAATCTGGTACACTACATAGTTTTGTTTTTATCTCGACACACTTGACTGTTGCAGAGTTAAAGATACATGCACATTTAGCAAGTGAATAATTGCTATCTATTTTCTATACCAGCCTCATCCAGATCAGGGTCATGGGTCGGCTGAAACCTGTCCCAACTAACATTGGGTGAGAGGCAGGATATACCCTAAACAGATCGCCAGTCCACCACAACGAAAAGCAAGACATTGACCAGCCATTCACACCTACATTCATGCTTCCAGCCAATTTAGAATCACCAGTTCACCTAAAATCTGTGTTTTTTGACTGTGGGAGGGAGTTGGAGTATAGGAGAGAGAAAACATGCAAACTCCACATAGAAAGACCCAAACCAATAACCTTCTCCTGTGAGGCAACAGTACTAACCACCACTGTCAGACTCATTACCACACCAACATCCAGCCCAAACATTTAGTACTTTAAACCAAAACCTGATCACAGATTTGAAGATGATAGAACTGTTGGATTTTTATGAGATGATCATACCATAATTACCCAAAGGGCCCATAACGGTCTGAAATAAACTGCATGTCAATCTACTGAATGTTTAGTGAATTATTTCTGTAAGTATCCAAGTAATGGACTGAGTAATGCTCCTAGTATGGCTGAATATGACTGGAATGGTGCCTATGATGTTCAATTCAATTCATTTTTATTTAGCGCCAAATGCAACAAATGTCATCTCAAGGCACTTAGATAATAAAGTCCAATTCAAGCCAATTGGAATTCAATTCATTGTAATCATAATTATTTATAAAATAATCCAATTCATTCATATAGAGCCAATTCAAAAACAATTTCCTAGCTAAGGAAACCAACAGATTGCATCGAAACTTGTCTTCAGTCCAATCTCCCGTCCTGAGCGTGCCTGAGGCGACTGTGGAGAGAAACGACTCCCTTTGAACAGGAAGAAACCTCTGGCAGAACCAGACTCAGGAAGGGTGGCCATCCGCCTCAACCAGCTGGGGTTTGAGAAGACAGAAAAGAGGGGACAACAAACACTGTAACACCATTCAAAGGATACCTGTTGGAACAGGGAAACACGAGTTAATGACCACAATAATGTCACATATACATAATATCATTTGAGAAATTAAACAGGGGAATAAGTGAGGAAAGGTGTGACAGATGTTTCCACTAGATGCAGCGGACCTGATGAAAGACCTCTGCTCTTTTCCATTGTTCATTAAGATGCAGTTAATTTTACTGAACACAAGATGGTGAAAAAGAGCTAATCTCCAGACACTAACTTCTGTCCTCCAGCCAATATGAATCCATATCAGAACACGTCGCATTGTGTCTTGACACGTTTTACCGTGCAGCTTTCAGATTCTCTAAGATTTATGGCAGAGAGGGATATCTGATATCCAATTACAGTTCTGAGAAAGTGATAGATACAGTGCCTTATTTTAAACAATTAAATGCTGAAATGTTATAGCATTCAGCATTTGTAAAATGACAGCTTTTTGATACTTTTGTTATAGATTTTTTTGATAATGCTACTAACTACCTGGCTCACAATTTGTTTACACATTCTGTGATTGGTGTTACAGTATCATACCCGTTACACAAATGCATTGTTTGTTGAAGCAGTTCAAATAGACTTTTGTTTGTTGTTTTCTTGACACAGCATATCCATATTTTCACCAGGATTGTATTCTGTGAGCATCAAAATCCTGAAACTCTTTATAAATGCACAGGCTTAGCTGATCATTGTTACAGCAGCATTTTGAATCATAATAATCAGTGAAGCATAAAAAATGGAACCATCAGGTATTTCTCCTGCTGTAACTATTTGACACTAAACATAGAAATTAGGTTAAAATAAATGCTGGTGTTAAGATTGTTGTCAACATGTGACAACAAATCTGAATACCAGCATTTTGCTCAGCTCACTATTAGGACTCTTACAATATTTTTACTTTAGGACAAAATAAGATATTTCTGAAAACTAGTAATTAGTTTCAGTATGAAAAAGAAACAAAGTTGTTAGTGAATTTAGTGATCCTTTGACAAATGACTTAACTGCCTGATAGCTTGATTCAACTAGTTGCTTTCTTGTCATGTTGAGGACACAATTACTGAAATAAATTGTGCTGTTAGAATACACAAGATTTTCTCAAAAAGTTAACTGCTTTTCGTGCCGATTCTCTTTGGACACTTAATGTATTTTGTTCTGAATGTATATTGACCCATCAGAGTGAAATGTAGATGCAGCCTACATACACATGACATGAATAACATGAAAAATATATATGGAGTAAAAAATATGTAATGTCAAAATAATGAATTTTATGATCTCAATCCACAGTGGTGTGGTCACTTCACTCCAAGAAGGTTCCGAGCTGCAGCCGAGGCTCGAACCTCGGCTGCATTTTTGTGTAGAGTATGTATGTATGTGTGGGTTCTCTTCCCGGAATCCAAAAACATCCATGTAACTGTTTTTTTCTAAATTGGCCTAAGTAGTGAGTGTCTCTGTCAGAGACTGAAGACCTGTCAACCTGTACCCTGGACCTGCCCCTTGCTTCATGGCAGCTGCTCCACGGAAGCACTTTCAAGCTTCGGTAAGGTAGTTATAGAAAAAAACAAGTGATTGAGATGTTATTCATATTTACAGTACTTTAGAAGGTTATTTTAGCCCCAGCTATATTTAATGATTTGGCATGTACTAATACAAATATAAATTTTAAAAAAAGATCAACATCAAAGCAATAACTGCATTTCCTTTCAAGACTCAAAAAATAGTCTACATAACTTTATAACTCAATCAAGTATGACATACATGGACTGAAATTGATCTTGATTAGAATTGAACTTAATTGATCTATTTTGCTAATTCTTCTACAGATCAGCACAATTTTTTATTATTTTGTGTCCTAAACCTACACACACTCACAAAACTAAAATATATAGATATTAGTTACTGATTATGACTCATTCTGTAATACTTCAAGTTTTTTTTTTTTTTATGAAGGTAACAAGTTTGTGTAAGAGATTTGCTTACTTTTATGGAATTAATGTCCTTGTTTGATTCAATGTGTGTATTTATCCAAAATCAGGCTAAAAATATATCAAAATTACTTCTTATGTGAAGTTCTGCCCACAAAACTGAAAGTAATATTAACAAATATTACTAATATTGTGTATGGTTTAGAAATACAAGCTATTTCATAACTGTATCTGGGATTTTTCTAAAACAATATAAATATGTATTGAAATCTAAACTTAAACCATCTAGTGTTCAAATCAAACAACTGAAACTGGCCAAATTCTTTATTTTAAGAATTTAAAATTGAATTGAATTTTTTCCATTTATTTGACTCTGCTTCTTTGTATTTTTTTTTTATATATCTGGAGACAGACATAGTAAAATACAGATACCAAAGTTGTAAAGACTGTTTGAAACACACATGTGTTTTCAGGTGTTGCTGAACCACCCAGGCAGAAGTCTTCTCCTTCTTTACCACAGTTTTACGGGAGCAACAACATGGCAGTCGGAGCAGGAAGTGACAAAGAGGTCAGCTGAACTCAGCCACATCTGCTTCTTATCACCAACAAAGTACTATAAAAGCAGCTACTATCCTACAACCCGGTTTCCAAATATGTACACTAAATAAAAAACAGACGTAAGCAGTTAATTCATATAAATTTTTGTGGGGGAAAAAGTTTTTGGTTTTTTTTCTCTTATTTTTGGGGTGGAGTATGAGGGTGTGACTGAGGTTTGTTTTTATGTTTTAATCATGTATATCTAATTGTTTCCCTGGTATTAAAGAGATAATGAAAGGAAAAAAAGCATTTGTTTGTTTGGTTTTTTTTAGTTTTTTTAATCACGTTTAAAATTGGAATCTGTATCAGCCAAGAATTTTACAGTTGGTGGATGTGATGATTTGCAACTCATTTAAGCCTCAAATTGGTGAGCATAGAAAAAAAAGCCAACATGTCAAATCTCAAAACTGAAAAATGTTATTGTATTTTGAATAAACACTTACTCCTTTGTAACTTTGCAACATTTTTAAAAAGTTGTGAGAAAACAGTGTTTACCTCAATATTGCATCCTCTCATCTTTTGCAACACTTCTACTTTACACTTCAAGCTTTTGGGAGCTGAGGAGACCAATTGCTATAGTTGAGAAAAAGGCTTTCCGAATGCTCTATACAGGAATTCATCTGTTTAACAGTTTACAGCCTCCTTTGTTGTTTTTGTTTTTTCATAAAGTGCCAAATGTTTCACATAAGTAACAGGTTTGGACAACAGGCAGGGCAGACTTTTACGAAAGAGCCACCATGGTATGTACTCTAAATTTTGTACATATGTGGTTGCTATACATGTGGTTTTGGCTTGATTGACTGAAAAAAGCATGGATACAAGTATGACAGTCCAAAATTGTACATATTGTTCAGCATTAATAATGTTTTTAAGGATGTGCAAATTAAAAATGCTTTGTAAAATAGTGTTTCCCCATTCTATTGACTATACTCAGTGGTGTGGTGGTGCCTGGAGAAGTGGGTGTGCTCTCAATTTCTTCTATTTTCTAAGCAACCTCTTGAATAAAGGATGAACACCCCTTGCTATAAATTGGAACACCAAAGTCTACTCTTTACTTCTGTGTGACAACAGGAAACAAGGCTCAAGGCAAGGCAAGGCAATTTTATTTATAGAGCACAATTCATACACAGGGCAATTCAAAGTGCTTTACAGCTACATAAAATCACAAGAAGGCAATAAAACCATTAAAAAGGAATAAAAAAAATAAAAGAAAGAAATTAAAAAAGAAGTAAATTTAAAACCCATTCATTAATTCATTGAAAAGTGAAGAGTGCAGATAAAATACTTTCAGGTGTCATATGCACAGCTAAATAGAACTGTTTTCAGCCTGGATTTAAACATTGTCAGAGTTGAGGCCTGTCTCACATCTTCTGGAAGACTGTTCCAGATTTTAGGAGCATAAAACTGAAACGCAGCCTCACCTTGTTTAGTCCTGACTCTGGGCACCAGCAGGAGACCCCTCCCTGAGGTTCTCAGAGCCCGAGTTGGTTCATATGGCTCTAACATGTCAGAGATGTACTTTGGCGCTTGACCATGAAGACACTTGTACACAAGCAGAGCTGTTTTAAAGTCTATTCTCTGAGCGACAGGAAGCCAGTGCAGAGACCTGAGCACTGGACTAATATGGTCGTATTTCCTGGTTCTAGTCAGGACTCGAGCAGCAGCGTTCTGGATGTACTGCAGCTGTCTTACAGCCCGTTTAGAGAGCCCAGTGAGCAGGCCGTTACAGTAGTCTAACCTGCTGGAGACAAACTCAAGGATCAGTCTCTCTAAGTCTGGTTTAGACACTATTCCTTTGATTCTGGCAATGTTTTTTAGATGGTAAAAAGCTGCTGATGTTACAGATTTAATGTGGCTGTTAAAGTTCAGGACTGAGTCCAATATTACCCCGAGATTTCTAACTTGATAGTTAGGTTTTAGAGAGAGAGTCTCCAGGTGACTGATAACACTTTCTCTTTGTTTCTGTGGGCCACAGACAATGATTTCAGTTTTGTCTGAGTTTAGCTGGAGGAAATTGTTTTGCATCCACACACTGATCTATTCGATGCAGCAACACAGTGTATCTACAGGCCCGTGTTCTCCTGCCGTCAGTGACACGTAGATCTGAGTGTCATCTGCATAATTGTGGTAGGACACATTATAGCTGCGTATTAGTTGGCCTAGTGGAAGCATGTACAGATTGAACAATACGGGTCCCAGGATTGACCCCTGGGGAACCCCACAGGTCATAGCCATTTGGTCTGAGACACAGTTACCAATTTCAACAAAATATTTAATCATAAAAACTAATCATTAGAACGGAAACCATAAAGATTTTTTAGTCAGCACTGTTGGGAAGGCTGGCGGAATCCCCTGTAAGGAGGAGTTTCAACTCCCACCTCCGGCAGAGCTTCAACCATGTCCCAGGGGAGGTGGGGGACATTGAGCCCGAATAGGCCATGTTCCGTGCCTCCATTGTTGAGGCGGCCGACCGGAGCTGTGGCCATAAGGTGGTCGGTGCCTGTCGTGGCGGCAACCCCCGAACCCGCTGGTGGACACCAGCGGTGAGGGAAGCCGTCAAGCTGAAGAAGGAGTCCTATCGGGCCTTTTTTGGCCAGTGGGACTCTGGAAGCAGCTGATGGGTACCGACAGGCCAAGCGGAACGCGGCCTCGGCGGTTGCTGAACCAAAAACTCGGGCTTGGGAGGAGTTTGGTGAGGCCATGGAGAACGACTTCCGGACGGCCTCGAAGAGTTTCTGGTCCACCATCCGGCGGCTTCGGTGGGGGGAATACTTCGAGGCCCTCCTCAAACCTACTGACACGCCTTCCGATGAGGAAGCAGAGTTGGGGAGCTCGGACGTGGGACCTCCCATTTCTGGGGCTGAGGTTGCCGAGGTGGTTAAAAAACTCCTCGGTGGCAAGGCCCCGGGGGTGGATGAGGTCCGTCCTGAGTTCCTCAAGGCTCTGGATGTTGTAGGGCTGTCTTGGTAGACACGCCTCTGGAACATCGCGTGGACATCGGGGGCAGTGCCTCTGGACTGGCAGATCGGGGTGGTGGTCCCCCTCTTTAAAAAGGGGGACCGGAGGGTGTGTTCCAACTATAGGGGGATCACACTCCTCAGCCTCCCTGGTAAGGTCTATTCGGGGGTACTGGAGAGGAGGATCCGCCGGATAGTCGAATCTTGAATTCAGGAGGTGCAGTGTGGTTTTCGTCCTGACCATGGAACAGTGGACCAGCTCTATACCCTCCGCAGGATCCTGGAGGGTGCATGGGAGTTCGCCCAACCGGTCTACATGTGTTTTGTGGACTTGGAGAAGGCGTTCGACCTTGTCCCTCAGGGACTCTTGTGGGGGGTGCTCCGGGAGTATGGAGTGCCGGACTCCTTGATATGGGCTGTTCGGTCTCTGTATGACCGGTGTCAGAGTTTGGTCCGCATTGCCGGCAGTAAGTCGGACATGTTTCCTGTGAGGGTTGGACTCCGTCAGGGCTGCCATTTGTCACTGATTCTGTTCATAATTTTTATGGACGGAATTTCTAAGGGCGTTGAGGGGGTCCATTTTGGCGACCTCAGAATCGGGTCTCTGCTTTTTGTGGACGATGTGGTTCTGTTGGCATCGTCGGGCCGTGACCTTCAGCTCTCACTGGAGCGGTTCGCAGCCGAGTGTGAAGCGGCTGGGATGAGAATCAGCACCTCCAAATCTGAGACCATGGTCCTCGGCCGGAAAAGGGTGGAATGCCCTCTTCGGGTCGGGAATGAGATCCTTCCCCAAGTGGAGGAGTTCAAGTATCTCGGGGTCTTGTTCACGAGTGAGGGACGAATGGAGCAGGAGATTGACAGACGGATCGGTGCGGCGTCTGCAGTGATGCGGGCTCTGCACCGGCCCGTCGTGGTGAAGAAGGAGCTGAGCCAGAAGGCGAAGCTCTCGATTTACCGCTCAATCTATGTTCCTACCCTCACCTATGGTCACGAGCTGTGGGTAGTGACCGAAAGAACGAGATCGCAAATACAAGCGGCCGAAATGAGTTTCCTCCGCAGGGTGTCTGGGCTCTCCCTTAGAGATAGGGTGAAAAGCTCGGTAATCCGGGAGGGGCTCGGAGTAGAACCGCTGCTCCTCCGCATCGAGAGGAGTCAGATGAGGTGGCTCGGGCATCTAGTGAGAATGCCTCCTGGACGCCTCCCCGGTGAGGTGTTCCGGGCCCGTCCCACTGGGAGGAGGCCCCGGGGAAGACCCAGGACACGTTGGAGAGACTATGTTTCTCGGCTGGCCTGGGAACGCCTCGGGGTCCCCCCAGAAGAGCTGGAGGAAGTGGCCGGGGACAGGGACGTCTGGGTTTCTCTGCTCAAGCTGCTGCCCCCGCGACCCGATCCCCGGACAAGCGGCAGATAATGGATGGATAGTCAGCACTGGCCCTCAGAGTATAGGGAGAGACATTAACATGATTATACATTTTGAAACTAATCCTTCTTCCTTTGTCCATTTTCACAAAAAATGGACAACTACAATTGTGGATTAGAAGTGCGATGTCCCCAAAGGTTTTGAAACATGTTCGTCTTCCAGCTTCCCCAGGCCACATGTCGAAGCATCCTTGGGCAAAACACTGAACCCCATGTTGCCTACTGATTCGTCCATCAGTGTATGAATGTGTGTGAATGTGTAGAAGAACGCACTATGTAGCCTTAATCAGATCAGATTAAATGTTATTGACATTGTGCAGAGTACAGATACAAGCAGTGTTGGTCAAGTTACTTTTAAAAAGTAATTAGTCACATTTACTAGTTACTGCTCCCAAAAAGTAATTGAATTAGTAACTCAGTTACCACATTGTAAAAGTAATTAGTTAGTCAGCAAAGTAACTGTGGCGTTATTTTTTATGTTCTATAACAATCTTTAACATCAAATATATTTATATTAACTGATTGAAGAATAAAAACACTATATACAGTAATTTAGAACATTCTGTATTTATTTGAACTCAATAGATTGCAGCCTGCCATATGATGCATAGAAATAAAAACATAAATATTGAATATAAAATGGTGATGGTGGTCACCTGTTTCTGACCCGAAAAATGGAGTGTTGTTTGTTTTCGAGTGGCTCCGTCTCCTTCGCTGGGGCTCACGCTAGCTGCATTTGGGCTTGGGGTTGGGTTAGCAGCTGCATTTGGGCTTGGGGTTGGGTTAGCAGCTGCATTTGGGCTTGGGGTTGGGTTAGCAGCTGCATTTGGGCTTGGGGTTGGGTTAGCTAGCTGCATTTGGGCTTGGGGTTGGGTTAGCAGCTGCATTTGGGCTTGGGGTTGGGTTAGCTAGCTGTATTTGGGCCTGGGGTTGGGTTAGCAGCTGCAGAAGCAACAAGTGCTTCATATTCGCATGGGTTGATGTGAGGTGCTTCATTAGATTTGAGTTACTTAAGGCAGACGTGGATAAAGTTTTTTTCCCTGGGCATAGCGTGCATGTTACATACACATTCTTGCCTTTTATCTACACAAGTGAGAAGTAGTGCCGGTACTTCCAGTTAGAGGACGCTACCTTTGAACTTCCCTGGCTCGTCGCCATTGTCGCTGTCTCGTGTGTGTTTAGTAGTAGTTGTCAGCGCGTGCAGTGAGACAGCGTGAGCAGGGCATCCGCCCACACAGCCAATCATCATCGCATTTGCAACGGTGTCATCATCCCCACCCCTGCTCTCTCCAGGCAGCATGCAGCTGATGTGTAGCTGAAAGCCTACAACCAAATTATAGTAACGCGCCATTTTATATTCTCGGTAACGATAACGGCGTTGTAACGATGGGAAAAGTAATTAATTAGATTACTCCGTTACTGGAAAAGTAACGCCGTTATACTTAAACGCCGTTACTCCCAACACTGGATACACGGCCAATGAAATGCAATTGGAAGTGCAAAACACATTAAAGTATGTACTAGGGCTGGGCAACGATTAAAATCTTTAATCTAATTCATCACATGATTTCCCTGATTAATCACGATTAATCGCATTTGTACGCAAAATCTAAAAATGAATCTAAAAGTAGTGTATAGCTTTTAGCATTTAGTTTTATTTTAAATGTGCTGCCATATGAATAAAAGTGCCATAACATTTGTTGTGCAAACACACTTTTAACATCAGCATCTTTCTGTAGTTTTTATGTAGAAGCCTCGCTCCACTGTCTGTTTCCTTGAATCACTTGCTCCAATCAGTTGTGTGTTTTGCCTTTAAGTGATATTTTAGACTGGAACTACTACAGTGAGAAGACAATTCAACTTGGCAGTGCTTACAAATGACTTTGGTTCTGTCGACTCTGCCGTCTGGAAGAACTTTAAAATGAAAATGGCCGAGTAAAAGTTCCGTACCCTTCTCCATGTTTGGTGGATCCGCCGATTACTTTCTTTTCCGGTTCCGCAGCAGACAGCAACAGACTTTTACAAAATGAAAGCCTGTTAGCAACAGAGTTTTACAATAATAAAAAAAATAAAATAAAACAGGGATTGTTTGTGGTATAGTGGGTTGAGCAGGTGCCCCATGTACAAGAGGCTATAGTCCTCGCTGCAGCTGGCCCCGGTTCAAGTCCTGTATCGGACGGCCCTGTGCTGCGTTTTGTTCCCCCTGTTGTACAGTTAAGAGTAAGTGCAAATCAGTTGTATGTACAGTTAAAGGCCTACAGAAAGCTGACACTACACCCAATACATAATGATAATACATGCACAGAGGAACAATAATGATCATTGGACTCTACACCAAAACATTTCATAAACCCAGAAATTTGCAATTTTGAATTTGCCGCTTGGAAATCCTTCCTGGAATTCCAGACTGGGGGCGGGGCTTCCGTGTGACATCACAGGTGCCATGGGTTTTCCTGGCTGCCGCCATTGTAGTATGCTTGTTGAGTGGTGAAGGCAATAAAACGTTGGGTTCAGTGCAGTTTTTATTGCGAGTAGATGTACGAAGTGCTGTGGGTGCGTGTGTTGCCCTCAGCACCAGCAGCTCACACCACCGGGGACAGAGGAAGCAGAGAGACCCGCGGTCCGAACTTGTGTCTGTGTCTCCCTGTTCACCTGCCTCCTCTCTAGTGAAATCAGCCGGAGCGCATCTCGCCGTGTTCAGCTCCCTGCGGTGCGGACACTCAGGGGGAATCCACCTGGCGGAGAGCGGACACACCTCGGGATGGGTGCCCTGAAATCAGCCGGCAGAGCGATCATCAAGAGCCCCGGCGTCCCGCGGCACACATGGGGAACTTCCAAGCACGAAAGTGAGTGGGAGTGTACTTGTCTTTGGACAAGGTTTCAGTGCCGCAAATGTAGCAACAGTGGTGTTATCTATCAGAGATGGAGAGGAGGGCGTTATGGGATGTCTCTTTGTTGCAGCCTAATGGACTGTTATGTTTTATTACCGGTGACCTTTTTTTGTTCCACCTGCTTTGGTGCCAAACAGTCCAGCTGTGTATACAGTGGTGGAAATAGCTGCACAATTACACGCTGCTTTTGTGACTCGTGGCCGAGACCAAACACAGTGTATGCTCACCAATCGACATTCTGAAGATGACCAAAATCACCATGATCACCATCATCGTCCCCACTGCTCTCGGACTCGGACTCCGACCCACTGTCACTGGCAATGGCTGGCTCGAACCTGTAAGGTTCTAAATTTGCCGTGAAGAAGCTGTCCAGGTCTGGCAAACTGCTGGCTTCGCTACTAGAACTACTAGTATCAGACATGTTGATTGTTGGGGGTTGTTCCAGCAGCTGGCACTCGTGACGTCACGCACCTGTCGTCTGCTATTTTCGGTTTGCCAAATGGCGGGCTATTCGAGTCAAATGTGGTGATAGTTGATTGGGCCTAATCAGGACTATCCAGGGGCCTAAAATTATTTTTAAATCATAAAAAAATTCCATGGTATATAAGGAATCGATCTGCTATTTCAGTTTTGTGCAAAAAAATCACCTTTCTGTAGGCCTTTAAAGGGACACTATGTAATTTCTTCCCCCATCTAGTGGTGCAATTTTATTTTGCAAAGTTGAATGAATTTGCTCTCTAGCGCCTCACGTTTTCAAATGTGCGCTGCAACTTCTTGAACTACGGCAAGCGGAATGTGTCAAGATTCAAGAAGCTATAGCTTCAGACTCAAGGTCCATACAAACAAAAAGAAATCAAGACACACAGTACAAAGGATTATATAACACACATACAACAACACTATGAATACAGATGACAGATAACATGTCAGATAACATAACATCTCCTTTGGTGTGCAAGCAATGCAATTAGTCATATTCCGGGAGTTACCGGAAGTGACGTCGACGCAGCGTTAGCATTAGCCTGCGTTAGCAATAGGAGCATTAGCAGCGGTAAATAAACTCCCGGTAAACTTACAAACTTTCTAATGCCTCGTTTTGTGAGTTAAGAGCCTATGTGTACTACGGCAGAAGTTTGGTAACAATCAATGCATTATTAGTGGGATCATTTACGAGATAAAATCTATTTAGCATTTTTTTTTTTTTTTTAGTTTTTTTAACTTTATTAGTAAATCAACAAAATAGCAGTTTACAAATGTGAGCATAACGCCAAAAAGAAGATATCCAGGGGGAGCATAGGAATAATAATAAAAAGAAGAAGATGATGCACTTACAAAAAGAAAGCTAATGAACACAAAGACATATGTGCCAAGGAATAAAATCTATTTAGCATTAGCGGCTGTAATAAGCCATTTGGCGGAAATGACGTCACAATGACGTCATTTCTGCTTGTAGGCCTGGTGGGGAAATCGCGATTTGAAGTGCTTTATGTCCCTCTCGGCACTTCGTCATTTTTCATAGACCGGAAGGACATGGCAGCCTCCATAGAGCTTACCTGCTCTATGTAGATACAGACTAGTTATTCTTCACTCAGGAGGATAAGTGAGATTTTTGACAGAGATAATTTTACACCAATGAGGACTAACTTATGAATGAATATGTTGATTTGAGCTAATAAATGACTTAATTTATTACATAGTGTCCCTTTAAGAGTGATGTACACAAATTGGACATGGATTATCTACAAATGCATATGTATAGCAATGTACAAATAGGCAATGCAGGATTACAGATGACTACAGTGACAGGCAAGAAAGCAGTATGTACAATATTGCATGAATAAATATATACTGGAGTGCAGATAATTACAGTGAGGATAATAAACATATTACACAGGGTTGTGTTAACAATTTTGAAGATGTGGAGAACAGATGATGTACAGAGGTACATATACTGTGACAATGCAAATGTGATAAGCAGAGCATGGTGAGTAAATGTGCCAGACAGGAGGTGGAGTATTGTTCAGAAGTTTGACACCCTCTGGAAAGCTGTTCCTGAGCCTGCTTATGCAGGGGTGCAGATTTCTGCATCTCCTGCCAGATGGGAGGAGGGTGAAGGGATCATGATTAGGCTGACATGCTTAGCTATGGATATGGCTTTGTTCAGACAGCATTTGTGATGAGTTTTGTGGATAAGGACGGGGGTGGAGTTGAGAGCCAATGGTCCACTGGGCAGATTTCTCTACCCTTTGTAGTGCCTTCCCTTTTTAACCAGAGTGGAGGAGTTTTAGTACCAAGAGAGATTTTATGTGATGTGGATCCCAAGGAACTTGAAATTGTACCTTGCTTTGGGCACACCTGAAGTCCACAATAATCTCCTTGGTCTTCTCGTTGTTGAGTGCCAGGTTGTCTTTGCACCACACAGCCAAGGGTAGAACCACATCTCTGTATGCAGTCTCATCCTCCTCTCAAATCCACCACTGTGGTGTCATCTGCAAACTTGATGATAAACAGGAACGCAGTCAGGGGTGAAAAGAGAATAGAGCAGGGGGCTTGGCACAAAACCTTGTTGCACGCCAGTGTTCAGTGTGATTGTGTAGGAGAAGCTTCCCAATTTAACAGCCTGAGGTCTGTTAGCTAAAAAGTCCAGAATCCAGTTGCAGAGTGGTTTGCTGATTTCGAGTTGACTGATCTTGATAATCAGCTTGGAGGGATTAACTGTATTAAATGCTAAACTAAAGTCGACAAAAGCATCCTACGGTATGTGTTAGGGATGTACTGGTGGGCGAGGGAAAGGTGGAGTACTCTTGAAATGACAACACCTTATGATCTGTTGCGATTATAAGGATATTGATATGGGTCCAGGGAAGCAGGTTTGCAGGTATTTAGTTGTAAGAGAACTAGCCTCTCAAAACATTTTGAAATGATGAGGGTCAGAGCAACAGGAAAGAAGTCATTGCGTTCCTTCCCCATGAAGTGTTTGGACACTGCAAGAATGGTGCCAGTCTTAAAGGTCCTATGGCATGAAATTTTCACTTTTTAAGGTTGTTTAACATTAATATGAGTTCCTCTAGCCTGCCTGCGGTCCCCCAGTGGCTAAAAATGACGATAGACCTAAACCATGCACTGGAAATAATTCTCCACCTTTGGAAATGTGACCATGCAGATGGCCTGATCGGGAAAGCCGCCGCTTATGACGTGGAGGTTGTTTCCACCCAGAGCCAATAAACTGCTTTTCCCTGCTCACAGCTCTTTGGACAGCTCATTGTGCTGTATATGGATGTAAAAAACCTGCATCAGAACCTCTAAAGAGCCTGTGGACAGATTTTGTTTTTTTCTGGGAAAGTGACGACAGAACCGAAGAGATTTGTGTATGTGTGCGCCAAATATTTCACCTACGAATGTTTCCAGAACTTGGGCCCATACCGAGCCCAAGGGAGAGCCCAGACACCCTGCGGAGGAAACTCATTTCAGCCGCTTGTATTCGCGATCTCCTTCTCTCGGTCACTACCCACAGCTCGTGACCATAGGTGAGGGTAGGAACATAGATTGACCGGTAAATCGAGAGCTTCGCCTTCTGGCTCAGCTCCTTTTTCACCACGACGGGCCGGTGCAGAGCCTGCATCCCTGCAGACGCCGCACCGATCTGCCTGTCAATCTCCTGCTCCATTCGTCTCTCACTTGGGGAAGGATCTAATTCCCGAGAGTAAGTAATTTAACGCTCTATTATTGTGTTGCTTTCCTGTATGTACAGTATAGTTACATAGCTTGTTACCACAAGAAAGGGTTTGTATCGTTAGCAGCTAACTTCAGCTATGCAGCTAATAGCATCTGCAAGCTCTTATCTCTGTCAACTGGGCTGTTGGAGGTGTTTGCATGCCCATGAGATGGTTAGCTCGCTCATTTTAGACCAAAACCCCCTACTTCAAGCTTCCTGAAGAACAATGAATCCGCAAATTCAGTGCATTTCATCAGGATAATGATTCATTCATGGTTCCAGTCAAAACGGTCAGTCTGTCTCGTTAGCTCTGCAGCTAATAGCTCGGTCACTGTCGCTAATGTAACGGTAAATAGCATGAGGTATGCGAGTGGACACCTCATTTACTGTAACGCGAGTGTTGTGTACTTATTTGTTGTTTTGATAGCCGTCCTGCTGTTGGTGTTATGGCGCGCATGATATCTGCCTTTCCCCTGATTGAAATGACTCGCGCTACGTGCATCTTTGCAAACCAGAGCAATCAGCTGAGAATGTCAAAATCCTCACTCATGCTTTCCCCTTCACGGACGCCTTTTTTGCAGTGTCTGGTGTAGCACTTGCTTGATGTTTGACTGTGTTAGGAGAGTTGTTCAGTAACTAGTTCGTCATATTGTCAAAGTAAGCTCATATCAACAGGTTTCGCTAGTTTTACGGCATAGGGCTGCCGTGCCATCTACGTGCCATAGCGATTCACAAAACATTTGCGCAAGGTACCACGGGCGTAAGTAAGGCCACACCCCCACTAAACGGCTCATTCTTAGGATCCTAAGGAAAGCTCATTTTTGGGACTGGCTGTAATTCGGGAAAAAAAAAACTCAGATACAGTATTAGGGGACCACTAAAGCCTATAAAAATATATAAAAGCCTCCATTTATTTTCATGCCATAGGACCTTTAAAGATTGATGGGTTTGGGCTGGAGACCTTTTAAAGCTCATTCAGAATTCTCACTAAGACCAAAAAGGTGGACCACATCAGTCCAGCTCTGAGGTCTTTACACTGGCTGCCTGTCCAGAGGATAGATCTTAAAGTTCTGATGCTGGTTTATAAAACTCTGAATGGTCTAGGACGAAAATACATCAGTGACCTTCTGACCCAGTATGAACCTTCCAGACCCCTCAGGTCATCTGGATCCGGTCTTCTATCAGTTCCCAGAGTCAGAACCAGACATGGAGAAGCTGCATTCAGCTTATATGCTCCACATGTCTGGAACAAACTCTCAGAAAGCCTCAGATCAGCTGAAACACTCAGTGTGTTTAAGTCCAGGCTGAAGACACACCTATTTTCAGCTGTGGGCTTGCATTTGATGATTAAATATTACAGTTCAGTGGAGCAGTGGGTATTTACAATGACAATGTTTACAGAAAGGCATAGTTCACCACCTCTGCTTCTACCCACTCTGAATACAGTATTACATTTTAGCTCAATAATAATAGGTGGTACTTCACAACCAGCTGAGATAGCATCTTTATTCCCCCAATGCCGGTTAGTCCATATTCACTACGGACCTAGGAACTTTTATATAAATAAATATGTAAAAAAAAAAGGGTGAATAAAAAAACATTGTTTTTTCACTGTTATATTGTTTTGTTATTGTGTTGTTGTTATCTTATTATTGACCATTATTCCTGGTGTTGCAAATAAGCAACATACCAAATTACATACCAAACATACCAAATTGACTCCAAATTGACCAGGATGCCTGTTGTCACAAATTTGCAACATACCAAAATTTCTATTTATTTTTTGTGCAAAAGGGAAATTAATAATCTCAGCATTATTTACCATCTACTTAAAGGCTAAAACACACACAAAACATTTTTTATATACAGCTATATAAATTCAGGCGTTAAGGGGTTAAAAGAACATTTATTGTTGAACCTGTTGAGTATATACTAGAAGTAAAGACCTTTCAGTATATACCTATTTTGCAATCCTTGTCACAAGTTCTGAAAAATAGTGACATCCAGGAGAAGGTTTTGAAAAGTGAAAGACATTGTGGTTCTTCATGCCAGTACACTAGTTTTCACGATGGTACCCACTTCAAGGAAAACACTTTCCTTTGTGGAGAAGAGTTTAGGCTTTCACTTCTACTTTACTGTGATGACTTTGAAATATGCAATCCATTAGGAACCTCTTGTAAGAAGCACAAGGTAACAGCCGTTTACTGGGAGTTTGCTGATATTCCATCTGTATTGAGGTCTACATTATCATCTATTGACTAATCTGTTTTGTGCAAGGCAGACGACATTAAGAGATTTGGTTATCCCCAAGTGCTAGATCCATTGTTAAGTGATTTGAAAAGACTTAAAGAAGATGGTCTTTTTGTGCCCTGTTTAGGAAAAATAATAAAGGGCAATGTATTTTCTGTGATTGCCGATAACCTTGGTGCCCGCTCAGTTGGGGGGGTTTATTGAAAGTTTCTTTGGGTCACACATTTGCAGATTTTGTGTAGGAGAGAGATCCCAGTTTCAGGAATTTGAGTTCAGGACAAGATCACTCCCAGGTAGAACAAAAGAGCATCACGAGTTGGAGCAATTGAAACAGCATTCGCTAGTAACACTCACAAGACGGTGCACAATTACTGAAAGATTAAATCATTTTCATGTGACAACAGGTTACTAATTTTCTTTTCGAACATAAATTTATATAAAAATATTGATGTACTTGTGAATCTTTTGTCCATCAGATCAAGGGGGAATTCAGGCGAATAACTACCATTCCCCTGGAGCGAACCTTCTTGCACAAACTTGACGAATACATACCAAAACTTACTACGCTGATGAAAGCCAAGGGAGGTGTCGTGGGGATCAAGATGAGGCCGCTCCTGGGGGGTATTCCTAGAAGCTGGCTTAGCGGAAAGCCTGGCTTATTTCGCTACTTCTGGCTAAATTTAGCGAGAGTTCCGTTCCATAAAGGTGGCTTATTTGAACGCCCGCTGAGTAACCATGGTAGTTTTTGCTGCTGAACTAGCCTGCTCCCGGGCAGGCTAAAGTTGAAGCTTAGCTTAGCTGCAACTCAAAGAATGTCTGACCGGCTGAAACAGACTCCGGAAAGAAATGTTCACCTAGAATTCTGCGCTCCCGCAACTCATGTCTTGTATAAAAAACTAAACAAAAACTGTGGTTATCATATCACCACTTTCACTGTCTCGAAAAATCAATCAGTCGGTGCCAGTGCAACTAAAGAAACGCAACTATACACACGTATTGAGCATGAAATTAAATGAGAGAGAACATGGTATTCATTAAAACTAATCAACACCTAACAAACATCCGATCTACACCCACGTAGGACCAGACTCAGAAAAATGGGGGACAGGTAATAATGTTAATCATACAAATTATTTGTACAGTCAAGGACTGTACAAACAAGATATTAGATAAAACGCAGGAATTAAAACATCTTACCATATTAAAAATATGACCTCTGTCCTTTCAGGCTGCTGCTCCACATTTACAGTAGCCGATAATGTAAAACAACCTGCTGGCTGAAGTATTTGCATTAAGTTCATCATCTCCCTCAGGCTTCCCTAATCTTATCGGTGCACTACACTGTACTCATGTACGCATCCAAGGCAAGGCAATGTGTAGAGCACAATTCGTACACAAGGCAATTCAAAGTGCTTTACAGCTACATAAAACCACAAGAAGGCAATAAAATCATTCCAAAAAACAAAAAAATCATTAATTAATTAATTTAAAAGTGAAGAGTGCAGATAAAATACTTTCAGGTGTCATATGCACATCTAAATAGAACTGTTTTCAGTCTGGATTTAAACATTGTCACATTGTCCAGGCCCCTGCTGGACCCGTGGAGGCTGACTATGTAAACCGAACATTTTTCCATATCCTAAATGTACAGGTACACTTGGGGATAATTGTCCATAGACTCTGAACTGGATTTCTCATTTTGAAAAACACAACATCAACCCCTTTGAGTAATGCTGAGCAATGTTACATTTATGCCCTGTGAAAGCTCATCATTGACTCCTATCCTCCGTGCATACCGATGATCTGTGATGGAGCTCATTTCATTTCCAACATTGAGGCTAAATGGCCGGGATCAGTTCATGATTCTAGGATGTTCCGAGCATCCTCACTGGCACAGAGGTTTGCACAAGGTGTGAGAATTTTACTTACCTGAAGGAGTGTACTTTTGAAGTAAGGTGTAGCATAGGCAGAATTTTGGTGATCTAATGAGAGGTCAGGTGTAGAGGTCATCTTAAGGAATTTAAAGTCATACTTTATTATAAATAGCCATATAAGGCACATATTGCATCAAATTGCCTAAAGTCTTAACACATGTATATCCATCCAACATTTCTCTTATTCTGCAGGAGAGTTCAATGGTGTCCTGCTTGGGGACAGAGGCTATGCATGCTGGCCGTACCTCCTCAGGCTATATCCTGATCCAGGAACAAGGGCATGCACATGCACATGCACATGCTACAACAAGGGCATGGATAGAAATGACCTTTGGCCAAATTAAATACAGGTTCATTGCTTAAAGTTCTCAGGCACCATGGCTGACTTCTGACAGAACCATCTTAAATCAATAGTATACTTCATATTTTATACATTTTGTCTTGTGGACAACTTTTCAGGATGAAATCTTTTCTTGCTTGAGTCCCTGCAGGTTCCAGTGCCTGAAATGACTCAGTTTCTCCTGACACAGTGAGGGACCTATACAGGGACACATATTTCCATTGATCCTTATTGTTGTGACCATTGAGTTAGAACTTCTTTTCATAATTTAGCATTGACACAGTAGCAGTTTAAGTCAGAGCAAGTGTAAGAAGGCTAAATGGACAGAGATGATTTATAACTTTCCACACATTAGGTCATGGCACCCCACTGTGAACATAAATGTATAAACACATTTCTAACACTTTGCATGAACCGTACAATAATGACAAGTTTGAGTTCAAGTTGTGTTGAATTGTTTAATTATTCATGTTTTTCAAGCTGTGGAGAGAAAACAGAATTATACAGTTCACAACACGAAATTCTCCTTTATCTGAATTTATACTAACATCCCTCTCCAGTTTCATAATCTCTAGCTTGATCTTTTTTATTTTCAGTTTCTTGTATCTAGTTTGGCGCTCTATTTATTGGACAAACACATTTCTTCAAAGGTTACTTACCACTCTGAAATATGTTCCTGTACTTTACCTTCACCTGCTGACAGGAACGCTTTTGGCTGTTAAGATTGCTCCTGTTGAGATGTAACAGTGAAAAATAATATGTGGGTCACACACAGGATAATATAGTCACAAAGTATGATGATGCGTGTCGATTATTGGGTTATTAATAAAGTGAGCAGGGCCAGTATATTTGTGCTGTACATCTCATACAGAGACAATTCAGCATGCTTTATGTAAACACATTATAACACAAAGAGGAGAGCATAAATACATGAGGACAGTAAAATAAATGTCTAACAATTGAAACTTTCAGAACTAACGCGTTTAGTCTGTCTGCAGTTGTTTGCCATGCCGTTTCTTCACTTAATTGATCGCAGCTGTATTACCATTTCTGGTGATGACACTTTTAAAATCCTCATACAGCTCCATAAGCATTATTTGTTCAGCTGCCGAAAAAACAACAGCTCTTGTGAGATCTCCGTTTTTCCACCATCCACTCGTCAGGGCTTCTTACGTTCCTCGTGCACTCGCACTAAGCTAGGCTATGTAAGCCTCGCTTGGATTAGCCTCACAGAGATGCAGCTAAAATATCTTTGAGGAACGACTTAAAGGAGAATTCCGGCATTTTTACAAACATATCCCATCTTTTGGAGACCAAGGAAAGTTGGCCAAAGGGAAAAACGCGAGAAATTTTCATGCCCGCTGCGCAAAGTTGTCCAATTGCGCTGATTTCCATGAAAGCGGGCTCTATCGGGCAATCTTTTAACCTTTCCTGAGGCTCTTAACGTGTATCAAAATACTTTTGACCGAATTGGCCGTGGTGTCAGTAGCAATACAATTCAACCCAGGGGCTGACCATACCGTTAGCTAGCACAGACATTATACATTTTGAGATTTCAAAAACAGCGCTCTTACCTTTCTCAGCTTCCGTGTTCCACAGGCGTGTGCACAAATTAATCGATCGCCGAAATCATACACTATAGTATTCCAAAATTGTCTTTTTGTCCACCAAAAACGACCCTCGGGAACCGAACTACACATTGCCATGTTTGTTATTGTTTCCTATCAAACAGCTGACAGTTCAACACCCATTTGCGCCGTGATGTAATGACGTGTCACATGACTGCTGGAAGGAGCGCACCTTCGCCCATTATTCAGCTGCGGGAGATAAGAACCCTCTGGATTTTATTGGAAGCAATTTCGAGATGGATAGTTCGTCAGATTCTGATGTTGGAAAGGAAGAGTTTGACGAGTTTGATGGTCGGGGTTATCTTTTTGAACCAGAATAAACTGATGAAGAGTTGTTGGCACAAGATGCAGCGAGGATGGCTCAAAACGATGATCCAGAAACGGGAGCTGCTGCTAGGTCACGCATTGGGGAGACATGGTGGTGCAGATGTGGACATTGTATTGCACTGACCACAGAGGAAGACAGTACTTTGGAATACTATAGTGTATGACTTCGGCGATCGATTAATTTGTGCGCACGCCTGTGGAACACGGAAGCTGAGAGAGGTAGGTGCGCTGTTTTTGAAATCTCAAAATGTATAATGTCTGTGCTAGCTAATGGTATGGTTAGCCCCTGGGTTGAATTGTATTGCTACTGACACCACGGCCAATTCGGTCAAAAGTATTTTGATACACGTTAAGAGCCTCAGGAAAGGTTAAAAGATTGCCCGATAGAGCCCGCTTTCATGGAAATCAGCGCAATTGGACAACTTTGCGCAGCGGGCATGAAAATTTCTCGCGTTTTTCCCTTTGGCCAACTTTCCTTGGTCTCCAAAAGATGGGATATGTTTGTAAAAATGCCGGAATTCTCCTTTAAGGCTTAAATGGGAGATGGCGCTAGTTCAAGCGACGCTTACCGGCTATAGCATGGCTTTCTTTAGCTACTTTCTAGGAATACCCCCCTGGACAGACTGAGTCAGGTGTGCTTGTTTTTTTTGTTCATGTGTTTTATAGGGAGATGGGCCCACTTTTTTCACACTCACAGACACATATACAGCACAAGCCTCACTCTTGGGAGATTCGATGCCCTTGCACGCTCTGGGTCCATGCACTTAAAACACAAGAGCAAACATATGCACTTGACAGTTCATTGTGTATGTATAATGGTTATGTTTGTGTTCTTAATCCGTTTACAGCAACAGAGCATTGAGATGAGACGTGAAACCGTTATCCGCAGCCTTATACTGTACCTCGGTGAGAAGGAAGAGGAACTTTTTAGACTGCTTGGTAAAAATAATTTTTAATGACAGCGGTTAATTTAATGTTTAAGTTGAGAGGAAAGCAGACAAAGGAACAGAGATATTCTTGTGTTCATTCTTCCCTGATAATGAAGTCACTTTGAATAATTCATGCAGTTCTATTATTTGTTTCTCAATAACAAGCTTGCTCACTGCTCATGGGACTGATTTATGCCCTGAACTTGGCATACCCTCCCACTTTGCGCTACACTTTAGAAGTCTTCCAAAAACTCTTACTGGAGCTGGTTGGATTTAAACTGTCCCCAAAAGGAAACACCTTGAAGTTGAAGTTGCTGTCCTAAATCCATCTCATGACTTTGTCATCCTGGAGGAGGAAAATGTGGCATCATGCATGGACCCTTGTGAAGAAATGCCAAGAATTAGCACTACAGAATTCGAGTTCCAGTTCATCTTGGTTTTCTAGTGGGACGTTGCCTGTAATAAATGTTTTTTTTTTTTTTTTTGGTCAAATAAGGTATCTGTGATCTGGCCATCTTTGGATGCTCTGCATTATCTTTCGAGCTACCACGCAACGTGCAGATGGCTTGGCAGATAGGAATGGTGGTGGCTAAGAAACTTATTCTTCTATCCTGGAAGTCCACCACTCCACCTTCTTTTGCACACTGGCTGAAAGAAATGCTATCTATTATACAGATGGAAAAACTCCGTCTACACAAACCGAAGACACAAAACAGGTTTGAGAGAACATGGGGGCCTTTTTTGGCAAAGTGTGACATCACCTGATAACCACAGGGACTCTGATTTATCTGGCTATATAACTATGTTGTATAGTGTTGGATTGGATTCACTTATTCATGTAATTTTGCCTCGCTCTGGAGATACTAGCATTGCGACAGCTATGAAAGTATAGATTAGATATCTTGTGAATTGTCTGGCAGCCTTGTTTTTTTTTTTTGTTTTTGTTTTTTTTTTTATTTTTTATTTGTTTCTTGTTGTTGTTTGTTTTGGTTTTCTCCTGTATGTCCTACTATTGTCTTTGGAAAACTTGTAAACTATAAATAAAATATTAAAAAAAAAAAAATAAGGTATCTGTTAATTACAGTAAATATTGTATTCATCTAGAATGGTTGAACACTTTAAGCTGTTCATTTTTAATTGATTCTGTTAATGTTTTTATTGCATTCTTGCTCTAGTCTGGAGAACTGGTTTAAATGTTGAAATTGCACTGTTTCAGTGTGTAGGTTGCATTTTTGAGAAATGACTGTTACCAGATTTATGTTGGATGTGGTGTATAAAATGAAAAATAAACAGTTTAATTGCATTGTAATTTAGTTGTGTGATATGTGATAAATATATATTAAATGCATAGAGTACTGGTTACATTTATTTGGTAACATTTATCAAAATAATAATGGCAATGATTACCTAATTTTGGTGAGTAATGTAACCAAGTAAATTAAAATGTCAAGCACAAGAAAATAATTCAAATCTGCTAAATTACTTCATAACAGCAAATACTACAGATATATAAAATTTACTTAAAATGTTGAGTAAAAAGATGCCTATGAAAAACAAGTAGACTTTACTTAAATTTTTAAAATAAATATAACTTGAAATTTAGATGTAATTAAGTAAATGTTACTTAATATCCTCATAACTGTTGTGTTTTATGGTAAGTAAAATTTACTTGATACTGGCCAGTGTGTACTGTCAGGCCCAGAGAATGGAGGATGCAGGAGCAGGAGATGATATATCCAAAAGCTTTTGATGAGGAGCAGGAGAGAAACAAAGCAGGCTATAGAAATGATCTATTAATATATATACTTCTCCCAAAGTGAGAAAAGTATATCTATGAAAAATTATCAAAATAAGAATCACTCCACTATAAGGACGAAAAACAAAAAGCATTATCAAAATTTAAATTTTAACCTAATATCACTCCTGCTACGGAGGAAAGCAAAAAACCTCTCCTGAAAAATAGGAGGCACTATACTATGAAATGTTTATCAGACAAAAAAAAAAAAAACACTCCACTGGAAGGAAAAAACAAGAAAGCTATGAAACTTAAAGGCCTACAGAAAGGTGATTTTTTTCACAAAACTGAAATAGCAGATCGATTCCTTATATACCATGGAATTTTTTTATGATTTTAAAATAATTTTAGGCCCCTGGATAGTCCTGATTAGGCCCAATCAACTATCACCACATTTGACTCGAATTTTGGCAAACCGACGACAGGTGCGTGACGTCACGGGTGCCACCTGCTGGAACAATCACCATGTCTGATACTAGTAGTTCTAGTAGCGAAGCCAGCAGTTTGCCAGACCTGGACAGCTTCTTCACTGCAAATTTCGAGCCTAATATTGTTGATGACAATGAAGAAGACAATGAAGAGCCTGAGGAAGAAACCGAGGAGGGATTGGGGCTAGAACCATACAGGTTCGAGCCAGCCATTGCCAGTGACAGTGGGTCGGAGTCCGAGTCCGAGAGCAGTGGGGACGATGATGGTGATCATGGTGATTTTTTTTTTGCGATTCCGTATTTCAAGGGACGGGTGGCAACCCTACACGCACCCACAGCACTTCGTACATCTACTCGCAATAAAAACTGCACTGAACCCAACGTTTTATTGCCTTCACCACTCAACAAGCATACTACAATAGCGGCAGCCAGGAAAAACCATGGCACAAGCCCCGCCCCCAGTCTGGAATTCCAGGAAGGATTTCCAAGCGGCAAATTCAAAATCGCAAATTTCATGCGTTTATGAAATGTTTTGGTGTAGGGTCCAATGATCATTATTGTTCCTCTGTGTATGTATTATCATTATGTATTGGGTGTAGTGTCAGCTTTCTGTAGGCCTTTAAACTTGGCTTTAGCAAGACTATATTATTAAAGTTAATCAGAACAAAAAACTCTCTTATCGAGGAAACGACCAAATTAGTAACTTGGAACTATGACTATGACTTGGAAAGGCGAGAGTGAAGCACGTTTGACCATCAGATACGACACACTGGCCCAAGACAAGGGGAGACGCAGACTCTTCTACACACAGGGTTAACAGGGTACAGGTGGAATCATTCATGCCACAATCAGACTGGGACACGAGTGGAAGGGCAAGTGACCTGAAACGAGAGGAGAGTTAATCTTTCAAACTAAAACAGGAAGTGACAAAACATGACACGGAGACGAGACAAAAAAAAACCTTGACCTCACCGGTGTGACAGTTACTGGATATTGCAGCATTAAATTTTACTTAAATCATTTGAGTGCAAATACTTACAAAAGGTTTTTTAAGTAAATCTTGCACTCAAAAAACTAACTTTTTGGAGTGTACAATATACTAAATTAATTGGTATATATTCTCCATTGTAATAATAAGTTTCACTGGTTACTACTTTCTTAAGTAAAAATGTAAATGTTTACACATTTTAATCATACAATAGATTAACTCTATTAGAATAAATTTTACTCCACAATTTTGCAGGACTACGTTAATGCTAGCTGGTTCTCCATTGATTTCATTGCTGCAGTTGTTATCGTGATTTGTAATTATTGAAACATCACAGCAGCTACAAGTTTTTGGGAATTTTTTTAATAGAGCTAATGTTTTTTGTTGCAATTTCCTCTCACGTTCTCACCACATGCTGGTCTGTTGTTAACAAACACACATGGCCATGGTGCTGCAACCAAAACTACACGACTGTTAGATGATTTGCTGCTCGTGTGTCTTTCATAGCAATCTCCATCTAAGAGATTTGATAGGCAATTTATCAGACGGGGCATATTTGTTGTTGTTGTCGTCGTCATGAATGTGTTTTGGGAGCATCAGACAGTTATTACCATGATTTCCTATGTGCATCATCATCTTCATCATTATTATTATTATTATTAGTTTCTTTGAAATATTGCAGTTCATTCATTTGTTAAGCTCAGATAGGTTGTGTGTGTGGTATTAGTTTATGCTTTAAATTATACAAATTTTGAATCATGCAATTATAACTCTTAAAATAGACTGCTTGTAAAACATTTGACTGACAGGACGTTAACATTATCAGTATGGATGCTTACATCATTATTATAGTTATTGTATTGCACATAATAGTCGGTATGGTAAAGTAAACCAACACCTGAAACTCCACCCTCCACAAGATGTTACTTTGTTTTTTAATTCCTTATTTTCAGTAACATCTTATTTCACTTTATTCCAGGGGAATGCTAAACTGTTTTAGTATTTTAACAAATGTAACTTATGAATTCTTACTTTAACATTTCTTTCACAGGAATCAGGACAATAAAACAGGGAATTCTATCGTCACATATGGTGGGCTACAGAGGAGGAGTGACTGTTCATTGTAGAAATATTAGTCTCACTTAGGCAAGTATACATCTAAATATGCATGCTCTTATACTGCTGTTGTTATTTTACCATACTCCTCACTGCATAATAAAATATAAATATGGAACTAAATGTTTGAAATATTGTTTTAACAACATAAATTCTGTTTGTTCATTTACAGGTTGACCTTATTCATAAGAGAAGCCAGTGGACAGTTGAAGTAGGGAGGAGGTCTAGAGATAACAGATTGGCAGGCTTAAACCTTTGTGTCAACAGGGAGAAACAGCTGTCTTCAGATCGGCATGCAAAAAGTGCAGCTTTAGGACTGTCACGTCTGAGTTTTTGTCATGTTTTTAGTTCCTGTTTAGTTTTCAGTTTTGCCATGTATTCATGAAAGACGGTGACGGGTAGGATCTGGCAATGGTGCATGGGAAACCTGAAAACTAAATACTGAGGGAGTGCAGCTGAGGGGAAAAACACAGGTGACATGAGTGAAGCTGATGGCTGGAGAACATGGAAAAACTAAAGACTAGACCTTGAACTTGAAAACTAAGACATGGGATTAACTTAAAACATGCCATGCCAAGTAACCCCTGTCAAAGTCAGGTTTGTCCTTTGTTTCCATAGTCATAGTAATGTTTTGTTTCTCCATCGTTTGGTTTTTGTATACCGCTCAATCGCGCTTTTTGGTTCTGGAAAATAAATCAAGTTTTATTTTGGATATCTGCATCCGTGTCCTACTTCCATGCCACACATCTCACCCTATGTGACAAGGACACCAAAACGTTTAGAGCTCTTAAAGCATTATAGATTGAAACATCTACACACCAGTCAATCCCAGTCGCTACCTTGCTTATCCTCAGATTGTCCTTGCTCGTTTAGAGGTTGGGGTGCACTTCGTACACATTTATCCAGAGATCATACACAAACCGAACAGTTAGAGCAGAGTGGTTCTTTTTTATGTCTTATATGTAATTATGGACTTTTCATATAGAGAGGCAATATTTTGCACAAAACTGTTCATTGTGTCTTTAAAGACTGTGACTACAGCACTAATATATATTCAACTTTTGCTTCACATAAAAGTATAAAACACAGTCCTCACTGCATTGATGATTTTAAACGAAGCGTATTTCAAACACATTCAATTCAGGAAACATATGATAGTTTGTTCGTAGATGAAGGTGAAATTACATCTGATGAAACGCCTGTCAAAGAGGGTCAAGATTTAGTCAAAGACATTGTTGGTCAGCTTGGTTCCTTATTCTTAAAATTGGAGTGCATCTTCAATGTGCCTAGTAGATGTATAGATGAGATTCTAGAGGAGCTTCATTTTATCACTTGTTCAATATCTGCACCCTTTATCAAGAACATTGTCCAGAGCACACTACAAAATCATCATTGCACTGTTGAAGAATTGGTGGTAGTAGATTTGGTGAAAAGTGCAGCCTTGAGTGAAGGAGGTCTTTTTTGCACAGCACACAAAAGAAATAGGTACTTAAAGGAACATTTCTCTAATGTTGAACCAATAGAGTATATTCTTGATGCGAAAGAGGGAGAGACATTCCAATATATACCATTTTTCCCTGTCAATCCCTGTCATAAATTTTGAAAAACAGGGACTTTCAGGAGAAGTTGAAGAGTATAAGCCACTGCGGTTCTTCACGTCAGTATACTAGTTTTCGTGACGTTTCCCACTTTAAGGAAAACAAAATTTCACTTCTTCTCTACTGTAATGATTTTGAAATTTGTAATCCTTTGAGAACCTCTCGGAAAAAGCACAAAGTAACAGGATTATACTGGGTGTTAGCTGTATTAAGATCCACATTAGCATCAATTTATTGAGCATTTTTGTGCAAGGCAAACTACATTAAGCAATTTGGCTATTCTCAAGTGCTAGAGCCATTATTAAGTGACTTGAAAAGCTTTGAAGAAGATGGTCTTTTTGTGCCAATTTCTCAAAGATTAAAGCTGCAGTCTGCAAGATTTGTTGTTGTCATACGTAAAGTCCTACTTTTTGGCATTTTAAGAGTTTACATGATCTATCAGAACGCTTGAAGTTGAAAACGGTGACCTCCGTAGTCGCAAAATGCAAGAAATGCTTATTTTTTAACCGAAAAATAAAAAGTTATTCAACTTCCTGTCCCGCCCCTTCAAAACACATGAGAACTCGTGCACGTCTACGTGCACACCAGATGCACCCACACGACTCCTCATTCATCAACTCACCTGTCATTTGCGATCATGGAAGACACAGTAAGTAGACTAGCCCATAATGAAGTTCAATAGTCCAGATAAATAAGCGTGGGGACGAGCCTACCTTGTATCACGCGTGCACAATCGGTGATTGACAGGCAGCAGAGCCCAGCTCGTAAACCTGATTGGTTACCTTTTACCGGTCCGGTCTGCAATTTTGTAAACAAACCTGCTGGCTTTGGATGGACCTAGCGGGACATATAGGGGACCTAGAGAACTCATTTTTTTTTGTATTGGGGTATTTAATGTACTACTTTCAGAATCCCCGGACAGTTCCAGGCATTATGCTTGAAAAAGAGTTGCAGACTGCAGCTTTAAGTCACTTTCATGTAACAACAGGTTACCCACCTGAAGTTCTACATGACTTACTTGCGGGCATAGTACCTGTGGAATTAGCATTGTGCTTAGATACTTTCTTGAAGAAAATATATTTTTCTCTTGAAGAGCTAAATAACATCATCAAATATTTCCCATTCAAATGTAAAGACAGGACTAATTGTCCCCAAGGTGTACCACCAAACTTTGCCTCCCGTAAAACCATAGGTGGGAATGCACATGAAAACCGGTGCTTGCTTAAACTGTTTCCACTTATGATTGGCTCAAAAGTGCCAGAAGAAGAACATGGCCAGCAACTGCTAATGACACTCAAAGATGTTGTTGAGTTGGCTATGTCCCCTGCCCACACGGATGAAACCATTGGTTATCTTGATAGCCTAATTGCTGAGCATAGACATAGATTTAGGGTTGTGTTTCCAAGAGAGAAATTCATTCTAAAACACAATTTTGTTGAGCATTATCCACAGCTCATTAAAGCATTTTGTCCACTTGTGTTTTTATGGACAATGAGGTTTGAAGCTAAGCATAGTTTCTTCAAGAAGATAGTGAGATAACCTAACTGTTTCAGGAACATCTTGAAGACTATGGCAACAATACACCAATCCATGATTGCATACGATCTTCATAGTTCAAAACTAAAAAAAAACCTGATGTCTCTGTTTCAAAGATTTCAAGAGTTTTACTGGAGGTTGTAAATGAGAAACTACAAGAACTTCTGTCACAGATAATTCCTGAAGAGACAGTTGTTCATTTGACAAACAAAGCCGAATTTCAGGGACCCCGTACAGTCTTGGTATGATGTTGGTCTTTGGGTCCACTGGTGGTTGGCCTGATTTTGTAGAAATACAACAGATCATCATAGTTCATGACAGCTTGGTATTTGAAGTGAAATTGCAAAGTGCATAGTACTGTGAAAATTTTAGAAGTTTCAAGTTGGAGTACATGCATACTAGCATAGTCAAAGTGATTGAGCAGTCACAACTCATTCACCCCTACCCACTGGCTACATATGCAGTGGAAGGAAATCGAAGGGCGTCTCTGAAACACCACATTTGCTTGTCAAATTAGGTAAAGTATCACTGCCATATGCCATATTGTTGTATGAAACTTTTCTGAGGATTTAGCTGTGTATTTATTTAACATTTTAACTAGTCTTAAAATATTCTTTAGGTACTTGTGATGATGTGTATCATATCGTAAGAATTAATAACTCCAGCAACATTTGTAGTATAGAATAGAATAGAATAGAATAGAACTACTTTATTCATCCCAGCTGGGAAATTATTTTGCAGTAGCAGCGTACAGACAGTAAAAATAAAATAAGAATAGAAATAAAACAAATAAAATAAAATAAAAAATAAAAATAAAATAAATATAATAAAAATATATGTACATCAAAGTGCAACAATGCAGTTGTGCGGTTATGCAGTTATGGTATTGAGATACCATAATGACACTTAACTGTTATTGTACAGGGTGATGGCATGTGGCAGGAAAGATTTCCTGTATCTGTCCCTTCGACAGCGGAGCTGAAGCAGTCTGTGTGAGAAGGTGCTCCGCTGTCTGTCCACTGTGTGGTGGAGAGGGTGCTGTTTGTTATCCATGATAGATAACAGCTTCTTCCGTGTCCTCCTCTCCACCACGGTTTCCAGTGACTCTAATTTTTGTCCCAGTACAGAGCCAGCTTTCCTGATGATTTTGTCCAGCCTGTTAGAGTCGCTGGCTCTGATGCTGCTTCCCCAACACACAGCAGCAAAGAAAATGGCACCGGCAACAACACTGTGATAGAAGGTCTCCAACATCCTGCTGCACACATTGAAGGATCTCAGCTTCCTTAGGAAATAAAGTCTGCTCATCCCCTTCTTGCACACAGCGTCAGTGTTGGAGGCCCAGTCCAGTCTGTTGCCGATCACCACTCCCAGGTATTTATAGTCCTCCACCTCCTCCACCACCTCCCCCTTGATCTTCAGTGGCTGTGAAGGCGTCTTCTTCTTCCTCCTGAAGTCGATCACCATCTCTCTGGTCTTGCTGACGTTCAGCCTCAGGTGATTCTGCTCAGACCACTCCACAAAGTTGTCCACCAGTGTCCTGTACTCCCCTTCCTCTCCATCTCTTATACACCCGACAACAGCTGAGTCATCAGAAAACTTCTGTAGGTGACATGACTCAGAGTTGTACTGGAGATCAGTGGTGTATAAGGTAAAGAGAAAAGGAGAAAGCACGGTTCCCTGTGGAGCTCCTACGTCACTGACCACCACATCAGACAGGACACTGCCCAGACGGACAGACTGTGGCCGACCTGTCCGGTAGTCAGTAACCCAGGAGATCACTGAGTTGTGGACACCCATCCGCCGCAGCTTCTCACCCAGTAGCAGGGGCTGGATGGTGTTGAAGGCACTCGAGAAATCAAAGAATGTGATTCTCACAGTGTCTCCTCCACCATCCAGGTGCATGTGGGCTCGTTGCAGCAGGAAGATGACAGCATCATCAACTCCCAAGTGGGGCTGGTAGGCAAATTGTAGAGGGTCTAGAAACGTCCTCACCTGAGGCCTCAGCTGGGCTAGGACCAGTCTCTCCATGACCTTCATCACATGAGATGTGAGAGCGACCGGTCTGTAGTCCACTGGGTCGGATGGCCTCGACTTCTTGGGGACAGGAACCACATGTGACGTCTTCCACAGCAACGGGACTCTCTCCTGACTCAAGCTCAGGTTGTACAGATGTACGAGTACAGGAGACAGCTGGCTGGCACAGGTCCTCAGGATCCATGGTGTGATGCCGTCAGGGCCTGCAGCCTTCCCCTGATGTAGTCTATCCAGTAAAAAGAACACCTTTATTGTTTGGCCAATGTTTTGGCTTGTGACCCTCACCAGAGTCATTGTGTCTTTTGACAGATAGAGCTGGGTATCGTCAGCATAGCATTGGTATGAGAAGCCATGTGATCGGATGATCTGGCCCAGTGAGGTAGTGTATTTTGAAGGGGAGAGGTCCCAGTACTGAACCTTGGGGGACCCCTGTGGCGAGGTGAGACCAAGCCAAGATACTTTGAATGACTGACCAGTGAGGTATGATTTAAACCAGGAGTGTGCTCGCCTTGTGATGCCCATGCTAGAAAGTATGTACAAAAGGATGCCATGGTTGACAGTGTCAAATTCACTTGACTGAGACCGCCCACGAGAGTTAACCAAGAAGTGGTTTCAGAGAGGGGCGCTACTAGACAACAGGTTTTACCCACGAATGAGTTTCGATCACTTGCTCAACAGCAGATATTGATTTAAGCAAAGAAGCTTAGAAAAATTTACACTAGCAGACACACAAGGCTTGCAGTTCCGTGCACTTTTGCCTTCTTTGTGCTCCTGGGAATTAGAGTAAGGGTTCGGGCATCTGTTTATAAAATATATGATTTGCTCTGGATTGATTGGATTGTCTTTTTTCTTTCTTTCAGTTTTTCTGCAACTGTAACGATGTCTGGCCCTATTCAACTACCAGTTATTACTGATGAGACTCAAGTTCAAATGCTTATCCTACCAGACAGAATCCCTTGCACTGTTGATGGACTTTTGGCAGCTGCACAGCAACATTTTCAACTCAAAGGGATTTTTACTGTAATGTATATGGACAAAGATTTTGATAACCAGTTGTTCACTCTAACATCAACAGATGTGCTTAATGACAAAGACACAGTTAAGCTTGTTAAAGTGGAACCTATTATTCTCACACTGTCTCCCATTGATGAGGTTGCTACTCTCTCCTCTCCAGGGTCACTGGATCAGTCTTTCCAAGATGACAGTAGCTCACTCAGTTCAAGTGACACCATCATTTTACCACAGCCCCTAGAATATTGATCAAATCCATGTCCAACTGATTTTGTGGTTCCCAGATTTTCATATAATGTCGAAATGCAGCTTCAATAAGGAAATAAGGTTTATGAAAGAGATGACTCACTTCTTCAGAATCCAAGCCTCAACTCCAAACTTGAGAATATTGCTGAAGAAATATTCCACTACACCGCTGTTGTGGTAGCCTTGATTTAACAAAAAAAAGCACCCATGCCTAAGGGAGCCTGGAACCTCATCTCCAGGTTTGTATGGGTGGCAGCAGCGTCTTAAATACAAGATGGCCAATTACCGTTCTAAAATGAGACTGTCAAGGTCACGTTTATTTATATAGCACCTTATAACAACCTGGGTTGACCAAAGTGCTTTACATATATAAATAACAATAAAATCCAAGAAGGCAAAAAGTACCTTTTCCTGAGCTTGAGATCAACTCCTTGAAAAGGAAATCTCTAGGAGAGAAAAATTCTGCAAAAGACTGCAAGAGACCAAAGAGAGCTGAGGTGAACTTCCTTCCTCCACATCCAATTGTAGAAACTAGGGACAGTCTGGATGTGGTGAGACAGGAGCTTATTAATGAGGTACAGAAGAAGAACAACGTCAAGGTGATACAAGAAAAAATGGCCATGACATTCTCCGGAGGCTGGAGACCGTGATGGGAAGTCCTACGGCTGATGACTTTGAACAGAGATGGCCTGCTTTGTTCTCTGAAGCTGAAGTAAGTGAATCTGTTTGGAATGGGAATAACTGTTCAAACATTTAGGACTGCTGCTCCTCACAGAATTTTTTTCACGTCTATGTGTTCTCAGTTAGAATTAAAAGCCAAACCGATTCTCCATTTTTGTTTATCATTATTGCAGTGCTAACTTGTATTGTACCATTGGGCTCAGTTCCTGTTGTTGACTTTTGTGCATTCAGATCAAGGCAGAATTCAGAATTACGATAATTCCCCTGGAGCAGACGTTCATGTACAAGCTTGACTTTTACACGCCAAAACTTATCAGCTTTATGAAAGCCGAGAGTGGTGTCCTTGGAACCAAACTGAGGCCATTTTTGGACAGATTGGGTCAGGTGTGTTTGTTCAAAGTTATGCTTGTTCACACTGTACACTGCATATACACAAACTCCTACACTTGGTTGCTTCTATGTTCCTCCACACTCCAATCTTCCACAAATGAGTCTTGCTGTCACTGTTTCTGCAGATTTATGCAGTTCATTGTGCATGAACAAGGGGTTCAGAATCGAGAACCAAAGCACTGAGATGAGATGTGAAAGCCATTGTCCGCAGCCTTATCCTTTACCTTGGTGAGAAAGAGGAGGCTCTCTTTGAAGACTCCCTGGCAAGTTTTTATTTTTTTATTTTATTTTATCAAAATTTGTTTCATGTTTAATTTAATCAGCTGTTAGTTAAGAAGATACCAAATAGTATATTAAAATAACCACAGAAAAGAAGAGAAAAAAAGAAAAGAAAAAAAACAGTGTTAGATAGAAACTAGTACAATTGTTTGGACCCACCCAAATAATCTGGCACATCTGTAGGCAACACAAAGTGTACTGAGCAGTTCTTCAATCGTGGAAGTTAACTTGAATGTATTTCTTCTCTCTTCAAACAATTAAAGCAATTCTAATTTTTAATATGTTGATAGCATTGTCTAAATTCTAGAGTGCAGGAAATACTGAAATTGTATTGATTTTGTGTCAAGTGAGGCACCTGTTCTGTCAGTGGATTGCAGATTACAGATTAAAACAAATGTTTATTCTTTAAAATACAGTGATATTTCTATTTTATTTCCCTCTTGTAAGGTTAATTTGCGTTTTGATATGAACATAACTGCTCTTCTTCTCAAGCTGCAGCCACTACAGTCATCGTGAATGTGGATAGTTGTGCAAAAGTGCTTTGAGTGGTCAACTAGACTAGAAAGGTGCTGTATAAGTACAGCCCTCATTACTTCTGGGTTACCAAAATTGTACACCTTGCTTGCACCTTGTGCTTACATGTACACTTTAGTTGTGGTCTGTAAAAATGAACCTTTGAATGCTCTGCCTCATTACATTACCTCTCCCTTTATCAGGGGTTGCCACAGCGAGTCGATCTCGTATCATTGATTTGGCCGGATGCCCTTCCTGACGCTACCCTTTTATCTGGACTTGGAGCCGGCACTAGAAATACACTGGCTCGTGCTCCCCAGTGGCTGGGCGCTCACACTCACACCTAGGGGACAATTTAGAGTCACCAACCAACCTAACATGCATCTTTTTGGGGGGTGGGAGGAATTCAAATAAACCAAGTGAATGGGAGTCAATGTGTATCGCTTCACAAGTGGTAGTTTTTTTGAAAAATTATCTTGTAGAAAGATGACAACTTTATATTTGCCAGAAGCATCTTTTTCACCACATGACCAGCAACATATTTTTTTATATCCCACAGAGCGGCAGCTTTATCTGAGTTGAAAGTAGTAATGTGTTTTCGGGGCTATGTTGTTACCAGTGTTGTGGAAAATTAGCCTGCAGGTGCATCTTCAAAGCTACAGTAGAGCTCCTTGCTGCTGACAGACTCCAATCATCATTTATTAACCAGGAAATTAAACTTTTGAGATTTAAAGGGATAGTTCGCCTCTTTTGACATGAAGCTGTATGACATCCCATATTAGCAACATCATTTATGAACATTGACTTACCCCTTGCTGCGTCCTGTGAGCAGAGTTCCAGCCTCGTTTTGGCGTCCACAAAGGTAGTCCGGCTAGTTTGCTAGGGTCCCGAAAATAAAGCGTTTTGCAAACAATATGCGTTCAAAAGAGTAATACATTTGCATCACAAAATCGTCCATCCAGAAAAAGTCAGAGCTCACATCGCTTGGCGCTATTTCTCTCTACCTTTGTATCACTGCGTACTGTGTAAACTGTGCAGACCGAAGTGCAGACCAAGCAGTCCCCTGCTTCCGAGCAGCAAACACTGTAACAGGTGCGGCTATCGCTAGGTGGCTGAACGCATTGATATGAAGGGAGGCAAGATGTCTATGTGAAGACTATATAGCTGCAACAAAAAGAGAAATGGTGCAACATTTATGGACTGATGAGGGCAAGCTTATTCTTTTTGGGTCAAAGGTCCACAGATGGTTTGTCAGATGACCCCCAATGACTAATTTCAAGACACAGAACACTGAAGACAGTGAAGCACGGTGGAGAAAGTATCATGATATGGTAATATTTTTATATCAGGGTGTCAGGTCTGTTCATCGCATGCCAGGATCATGGAATAGTTTGAATGCATCATAATACTTGAAAGAGTTCATGTTGGCTATAATGAAGAGACAATGCCCTTTAAATGGGCAATTCGACAGGACAATGATCCTGAAACACACCAGTATGCTGGAGTATCTTTTTACTGACCAACCCTGGACATTAATCCAACAGAAAACTGAGGGTTAACTGCAGAGGAATTGTGGAATGTAGTCCAATCATCCTGAACTCGAACATGTGTTCACAGGTGCCATAAGTGGTCGACTCCATGAACAGATGTGAAAGAAATTCTCAGTAACAGTGATTATACAGCAACATATTAGTTCACTGATTCACAGGAAAGATAAATGTTTGAGCATTAATTCATGAAAAAAATGAGAAAATGCAGACATATTTTTTTTTTGAGCACTCAGATTTCCTGTTTCCTGCACTTTATGTAAAATAAACAATAAACATGAAACAATTTGATTATTTCTACTTCATGTTTTAGTTTGAAATAGAATATCCAGTGTTCCCAAATGCATGTACGTCTTCAAAAATTCTGAGAATTTTGAGGTTTACTCACTTCAAGCACATTTCTACTGATGATTTATAAAAACAATTTTGCATGTTCCAAATATACTTTTTACTGTACACAAAAGATTCCTGCTGACGATCTTCCACCCCTGACAGCCAGCTGAATTCTTGCTGGAATAGAGCACAACTACCCAACTTACCACTGTGTTCCTTTCTAGTCCTGAGCTCTTAGGGACCACATTGATGGAGCAGTTGTTTTGAGCATCCAAGACAGTTGCCTTAAGCTTTTCTGACAACAACAAGGAGATTTCTCAGTTAAAAGGACCCTCTATTTCCAATTTTCCACACTTAATAATAATTTACATGTGCAAAAATCCATATTCACTCAATGTTACTTTATCATGCCATTGTTGCTTTTATTTGACTATTATTTTATCATATTATTACTATTATCATCATCAGTATTATAGCAATATTTACATTATGAAAAACATCTTTAAACATCTTTAGCTCTGTTTTACTGACTGATGTGCTGTTTGTGATGCATAAAACAATGAATTAACAGTGTTGCAGTAACACATTACTCAAATTGATTCAGTCAAATAACATCATGGATATCACATCTGACCTGACATAAATTTGAAACCAAGGTTTTTATGAGGGACCACTTACAGAGCTACCAGGCCTACCTGAAGAACCGCCTGGTGTCAGTGATGCGGAATGAGCTAGCTTAGCTCTGTGGCTATCCTTAGGTTTAAATCACATAGGCTGTGTTCGAAACCGCCTACTTCTCCTACTACTCCCACTACTCCTACTAACTTTAACTTTTTTTAAGTTCCCGGATGCATACTAGATTCGCCGAAATGTTGGGTATTCATCATGAGGTTACTACTCATACGTAAACTAGCCAAGATGCAGTGTTGCCAAAAAAAAAATCACAATAAGTCGCTATTGGCTCTCTGAAAAGTCGCTAGAAGTCGCTAGATTGCGTCATGACGTCATATGTGACGTACCACGCCCATATTATATATTTTCGCTCCTACCCGAGCCGAAATCAGCCGGCCTGAAGCTGATTTCAGCTCTAAACTCTGTAAACTTTAGCAACATTTGAAACTTTCCAGGCCAGAAAGTAGTCGTTTAGATCCCCTACGTGTTAAAAACCTGCCAAAATACCGGCTATTTACAATTTTGTTCCGACGAATTCGGCGCTACTAAAGCTAGCCGCAGTGAGCAACGCACTTCCGGTTATTTTGACAAAATAAAATACCCGTTGCCTTTTATCATAGGGAAAGCCATTACGATAAAAAAGGTGCTTTTGTTTTGAAAACAGGAAGTTGTAGCTAGCTTGAAACTGCTGTTTTGACAGGAAATGACAGTATGCCGGGTTGCCGCCATCCTGCAGTGCTTCTGTCTCGGCTTGTATGGTGTCGCGGGGCAACTGATTTGTCACTCACAAAACAAGTTAAATTGTCGCTAGATTCAGCCAGATTGAGCCCGAAAGTCGCTAAGTCGCTAGATTATTTTTTTTGTCGCCAGAGATGGCCAAAAGTCGCTAAATCTAGCGACAAAGTCGCTAAATTGGCAACACTGCCAAGATGCAATGTAACTTGACGTCGCCGATCGTCATTTCCTGTCAAAACGGCAGTTTCAAGCTAGCTACAACGAGGGTAGGTTCACTTCCTGTTTTCAAAACAAAAGCACCAATTGTATCGTAATGGCTTTCCCTATGATAAAAGGCAACGGGTATTTTATTTTGTGAAAATAACGGGAAGTGCGTCGCTCACTGCGGCTAGCTTTAGTAGCGCCGAATTCGTTGGAACAAAATTGTAAATAGCCGGTATTTTGTCAGATTTTCAACACGTTGGGGATCTAAACGACTACTTTCTCGCCTGAAAATGTTTCAAATGTTGCTAAAGTTATATATTTACAGAGTTTATAGCTTAAGGGAAATCTGCTTCAGGCCGGCTGATTTCGGCTGGAGCGAAGTGCACTGTGTGTAAACGCTCTGCATACTGTCTGATCGATGAGTATGCCGTTTGCAAGTATGTAGTATGTAGTAGGCGGTTTCGAACACAGCCATATAGTCGTTTTTTCACCGTGTCGCTCAACAAAAATTAGCGTGGTGATCAGCTACACAGTATGTTCAGTGTTCGTATCGTCTACTCTTATAATAATATCCCACCACACTGTTAGCCCGTTTAATTGAGATTTCTCTACTCTCTCGGAAGCGTACGGTACAGTCACCACACGTCTCAACTTGTGCAGTGTGCTAGCTTTGGTAATATGTAAACAAATGATAGCTGGAGCTATAACAGAAGTCGAATGATCAAATGTACACAAAAATATAACGGAATTGATAACTTACCTCACTGTTTTTTCCGTGACGTGTTTCTCGGCTTCCAATATAAGCGCGAAGATGGGCCACTGGCTTCAACTGCGCATGCTCAGATGTGGTTGGTTGGAGGGTACGCTAATAAAAAAGTGTTGTGACAATAAATCAAGCTCGAATAAGTTTATTGAAAATGGAATTAACGAGTGATGGTGACTTACACCATGTATACTTCACTCAGAATAAAAGGTACAATGTACTTTTTTACTATGCAATTACATGTTACTTTATTAAAGTTATTAAATAGTACATTTTAGTATTACTGACTTAAATATATATATATATATATATATATATATATATATATATATATATATATATATATATATATATATATATATTTACCTATTTTATTTAGCCTTTTTCTATGTCTATTTTTGTATTTGTTGCACTAAGAGAGCGAGCAGGGCCGTTTCTAGCTTTGTGGGGGCCCTAAGCAAGATACCGTTTGGGGGCCCCTAGTTTGTCAAACTACAATGAAGAGATTCCTAACCATTTAGATGGAACACTAAGATCTATTACACTTTATGAGCAAAACAGGCTAGAGTTTAAATTAAACATCTTAAGTTGAACCACTCAGGCAAGTTAAACTAATAAGAATATATAATACAAAGAAAACAATAAATAAAAGATTTTGAGTTTTTTTTAAATATTAAACTGTAATGTACTGCGTCCCTTTAAAGATTGTACCCAATTACAAAGTAGATAGATACTTTATTGATCCCGAAGGAAATTCAAGCATCCAGTAGCAAGACATAAAGCAATAAAAAATGTTTATACAATTATAAACCCTAACAATCTAAGAATTTAAAAAACTATTTAAAAAACAGTTTAAAAATCTAAAGTGACCAGTGAAATAAGACCAAAGGGAAATCTAAAGTGACCAGTGAAATAAGACCAAAGTGAAATCTAAAGTGACCAGTGAAATACAGAAGCGCCATCACTTAAAGCTGTTGTACATCCTGATGGCCAGAGGAACAAAAGAGTTTTTGAAGTTGTCACTTTTAAGAAGTTTCTGCATTTATCTACACATTGTACTAGTTAAAGTAATAAAACTAAGAAAAATGATCCACTGCCACAATATTCTAAAATAATCAACAGAATGCCTAATATTTGTATTTCACTTAAAAAACTAACAGTAGAACACTTCTAATTAGAGGCCTATAAATAACACAGCAAACTTAGTAAATGAATCCTAAGTAATGCCAAAATCGTGTCAAATACCTGAGAGACAACTTCCACTGAACAATGACAGAGCAGGATAACAACATGCCTCCCTCCCTGCTAGAATCTGAATAAACGGGTCTGGAGTCAGTCAGTCATTCCCGTGGCAGGACTGACTGTCATACTCATCTTATATAAGCAAACTTTCATGAGGCAAACACTGAAGCCGAGTTTATCACGAACAAATCCCAGCCAGCTACACAACATTTATCCGAGACTAGCTAGCAGGACAAATAAACACAAAAAACGTCCCACCTCCAGCTATCCAGCCCACATCACCCAACACATGCCTTACCTTTATTCTCAGGCCGTTTTTCTTCCTCCGTTTATCCGCGCCACTAATATAACTTCTTTATGATGCCATTACGGCGTTTGTCTTGTTAACTTTTCTCGCTTTTTAGGGGAATGATGGGTAGATGTCAATCATTCCCGTCACACCTGTTGGCGGCCTGCTACGCCACTCAGCGTGTGACAGTGCTGTACTTTACACAAACTCTACACACGGTCGCCAGCATTCGTAGATTTTGTTCGTAACTCCAAACTTTTCATCAAATCCAATCGCTAACCAAGCCTAGGTTGCTGATGTTAGCTGGCAGCAATATCACTGAACGTTGGGTTAGCAAAACAATTACACCAAAAACACAAACTTACCAGCAAGGGATGCACGAGCGTCATCTCTCCGTTTTCTTTTCTTTCTTTTGTCAGCGCCAGAATCATGTGGCCTTTTACTTGACATTCTAAATCTTCTTCACTGTTAACGGGCATAACTCGGAAAACGTCAGGTAGGAGGATGCTCCACCACCTCCGATGCGGTAACTTTGAAGACTGTACCATTTCAGGAAGGGGGGGTATAGATAAGGTAAACACATCTAATTTGCCCAAATCGAGTAATAGGAAGACAATTAAGAAAAACAACGCTGGGCCTGTTCATAACTAATTTATACAATTTCTTTAATGTAATAATATAATAACTATCATGAAATTTTTTTAACAACCTTAATTTTGGGGGCCCCCGCCAGGTACTTGGGGCCCTACGCGCTCTGCGTACTCTGCGTATGCGGAGCGGCGGGCCTGAGAGCGAGGTGTAACCGGAGTCAAATTCCTCGTGTGTGACCACATACCTGGCAATAAAAGCGATTCTGATTCTGATTCTGATTCTGATGATAGCTATTTGATTTTACAGTGTGGGCAAATAGCCTAACAATTAGCTTAACATGCATGAGGTGGGACTACAGGAGGAAGCTGGAGTACACTAAGTGAACCCACTCTCAATTTGTTTCAGCCAAACACTGTTTTTTTGCAGCAAGACGTATTTATTTTGTAGTTTTCACATTTCTCAAAGCGGTCAGATATATCCTGAAAACTCCGCATGAACGAAGAATAAAAATGACTCTCTTTTCTTTGCCAGGGGCAGCTACGATATCTTCTCTTTAAAATTAAATTATCTATGGAGACTTTTGTAAGTGTTTTTGGCCCTATAAAGGAAATTTTTCTTTTTGATAAACTGACTAAAACTTGGACTGAACACACAGAGAAACAGATTTTCAATCCAAGGTTGGTTTTATTTCACAGCACGTCTTTGATGTCAGTTTAGTTTCACTACATGGCAACATGGTTAAAGTAATTCCCTTCTTTCTTTGTTTCACGGTTTCTTCATATGAGCGGAGAACATGTTTTTGAGGACAGGACTGAAACACTTATTCAGCTCAACAAATATCAAACTTTAGTAGTTATTGAGCTAGTTATTTAGAACAATGTATTTTAAAGATGTAGACAAGCTCTACAATCATGCAAATGTGCTGGAGTTAAAAACAGATATTACTCGTTTCAGGGACCATTTCCCAGCCCTTTTGCTCAACCAGGCCTTTCTGGAGCAGACAGGGTCCAGACAACTAACAGTTTACAAGCTGTCTGACTGCCTCAAGTTCAATTGCAAAGTCCAACCTGAGAAACAAAAAGACAGTCTGCAATGCAGACACTGGAGGAGCGAGACGGGTGGAGTGAGAGATGGTAAAAACCGGAGGAAGTGTGTGTGTGTGTGTGTGTTTGTGAGGGAGGGAGGAGGGGAAGAACAGACACAGGGAGGGAGGTTTGTTGGACATGAACTTGAGACAGAAAAACGAGCCTTTGTCCTGCATTCCTTGTCTTAAACATAAAGTATTCTCTGGGGAGCTGTGCACGTATGTGTATGTCAGGGCTGGTTCTTCACGTTCACTTCTGCTGCGCCATAAATGGTCAAAGAATAGAATAGAATAGAATAGATAATCAAATATAAACTATTTTCTGGTTTTATGCCATTAAATACAATAGAGTTGTCGACACACATTGCTTATATTTAAAAGAAAGGTTTTCTGCTTTCATGCTGTTTTCAAAGGGAGCCGTCAAATGGCCTTGTTAAATCTTTCTTTTTTTAATCAAACAGTAAGTCGAAGTTATCGAGTTCTGTGTGTGTTTGTGAAGAGATGGGTGGGGATTAAAGTTTTCACATTTTAGACAATTAAAGTGAGCATTGAAACTTGATTGAATGAGCTGGTGGCAGGTACAGTAAAGTCTACCTATGAGAACTACTTTTTGTGTGCAGATATAAGGTTAAAAAGAAATATGAAAAAGAAAAAGTTTCTTCTTGGATGGTGTGTTTTATGGTCAGAGGTTCAGGGGTGTGATGATATTATTTCCCTTGGATTTACTTGAACTGGCTCCCCTCCCCCATGGTGGCTGAAATCCTTCAAACTGAGTTGATTTGTAAACTCTGTTTGCAGCTGCTTGCCATCAGTCCACTGCTTTCATTTTTAGTAATATGTATTAGCATCATGTAAAGTTCTCCCAAGATATATTAGTTGTGCTATTAAGAGTTTAGATTTACATGTATCACTGCTAGTGATGAATGATATTCATGCTTTCACACATGAGGACAGAAATAGCCTACTACAGTTTTAAAGCATGTATGGCAAGTAACATACAAACAAAAAGGGCTTCAGTAGGCCACAAATGAAAATACCGATGAAATGTAAGTAGTAAAATTAGTCATGCAGATTGATCCTTTGCAGGTCAGAAACTCATCACAGAATCCTTTCTGATTCCTTACTGTGCATCACATAGTTTTGTCTAAAATGTTGAGCCTTTTTATAGGCCTACTCAATAGGTATTTAGTTTAATATGTAACAAAAGCTCATATTGTAGCCGGTCAGACATAGGCCTGCCAAATCATTGAAGCAGAGTTTTAAAAAATCGTTAACTTGAAGCAGCAGTGGGATAACACAGCCACCAGCAGCCTACTTAAGACTGCATGAAAAGACTATGCTGAGCAGTCATTTGAATGATCAGCAAATATTTTCATGGCAACTGGTGGAAATAACAACGCACTTTACCTGCAAACGTGCTGGTGTGTGGTCGTTTGGATGTGTCAACAAAAGCATGAAGTCAACTGGAATTAGGCTATATTAAGTGACAACTAATTTTGTTGCATGATTAAGTATAACCACATGATTGTTGTGGCGCAGCTTCCAGGCCTCCTCCTCCTCTCTGGTATTTGGACCAAAGGGGAGAGAGAGCTTTACGAGCTTTCGGGCTTCCGTGAGCATTGTTGATTTTAAAGGACACTGACGGAGCAGTAAAGAGAGTCAACAAGCCACCACCGCCGTTAGTCAAGTTCAATGTTAATATCCTCCATACGGTGATCAGAAACCATCTTTGTTCAACTATTATCTATTATTATTTATCTCAAATAATAGAGACAAGTATACGGAAGAGTATCAGGGCCAGGCACAAGAAAAATATTTATAGTCGACATGTCGACTTTAATCTCGACAGGCAAAATATTATTATTTTTTCTTATGCCTGGCCCTAATACTCTTCCGTACAAGCCTTCTTACATTCGACGACTCCATCGCACACGGAGCCTCAAACTGAAGATCTGCCTTCTGCCTGCTGGCTTTTTCATATTAATGCTGTCTGTTTAAAGTTCTTTATCAGACACATAACTGAGTAGAGTTTAACTTCTGTACCATTGTTGGTGTTGTAAAATTCTGCTGACTTCCAGCCCTCTATAAACAGCCCGCGTGCTGCGATGGCAGCCACGGCGCGTTCTTCAACTGGCAAACATTTTCTGACGAGGCGAGAAAATCATTCATCAAATGACGCATTAGAAACACTATGACACATTATTATTGTTCTGATTATTACATCTCTCTAAGTTTTATCTTTCAGGCAGTCGGCCTTCTGGGCTACAATTAAATGCATAAAGTTTCGCTGCACACAACTATTATTTGTATATAGCGAATGTTTATTCACTATTTTTATTTTTATTTTATATTATATTTATTTTATTCTATTCCATTTGCTTGTTTTTACTTTAATTGTTTGCATATATTTTACTGTATGCTGCTGCAACAAAACAATTTCCCAAATTGGGATGGATAAAGTATCTATCTATCTATAATGATGAAATGGTTCACGTCACTGACAATGTTCTTCCAACCAAAATAAACTTTTTAAAAAAAGAAGAAAAAAAAACTATTTTGTGTGTAAATATATGTCCCCTTTGTGTTCAGTGGCTGCAGTATTAATGGTGAAAACCAAGCGGCTCCATAGTGTTCAGAGCACAACACACACACACGTGATCTTTCTAAGATTCTGAATGAAAAGCCCAAACAGCATCAAAAACTGGATAAAATAAGCTTTTCAAGAGTGTTCAGCACGCTGGGTTAAAAGGCTCATCTGCAGATGGAAAACAAGTCGGAATGGAAGCGTGATCAGCCTCCTGAATGGGGCTCACAGAGACCCGAGTCCTGCACATCTGCAACAGACTCTGCAACAGGGGTAAAGCACACACACACACACACACAGACACACACACACACACACACACACACACACAGAAGATCTGTAAGGTGTAACAGAGTGCGTGAAGAGATTTCAGGAAAAACAAAAACTATTCGCCGGAGGCGTTTTTTCACATTTTATTAGCCCGCTTGTGCTTACAGTACTTCCCATATAATCGTGTCTAAACTACGATAAAGTATTACAATATCTGGAATATTTCAGAATAAAATTAATGATAATTTTATGGAAATATTATGCACTTTAGCCTAACTACTGACACAAAGCCATTTGCTGCTAGACAGCATTAAGAAAGTCGCAGAATTATTTATATTTGAGATATATTCAAGTTTATTTACATGTGAATAAAGCTTACAGGTACACTGGATATAGGAATGTCAGATTCTACTTCTCTGGGTATCTTTTCTTTTCTTGCGGATGTATTTCAAATGAGAAAGTAAGAACGGAACTGTTGTGAGACAGGATTTATATTTGCTAAATTAGGCCTTTCTTTTCAACACAATTCACCATGATCTGTTTTCAGTTTGTTGCTTCAAGTTTTGAGCAAACAACCAAAAGACGATGCTTGTTCAGATTTAATAGGCAGAAAGTTTAGTTCCCACATTGCTCCGTGATGTGATAATATGAGATGAACAGCATAGCTGTGGCTCAGATTGAAACCCAAAGTGTCTGATCTATTTCTGCTCAGTCTGAAGGACACACCGCAGCTCTCAGTCTCATATGATCCAGGTTTAGTCCAGCATGTTTTTTTCTGTTGGGTTTTCATTTCCTCATCAAATAAATGACACCCAGAAATGAACAACTTTCCAGTTGATGAGTTGATTCTTTTCTAAGATGTGCGGACACTGTGTTGGGGTTAGAATAATTTATTAAGTGTTCCACTATATTTGGATTGCCGACAATATGAACAGACATGCGTATTGGCGCGACACTACTGGGCATGGCCAGAACTAACACACAATAAACAGACAGTTACATGAAAGCAGGCAGGTAAGTGCTGTATTTACAGATTCATCAGAGGGCTTTGGTTTATTTCTTCAGTCTGATTTTCCTTCGTCAGTCTTTGTTTTCTCCCACTCGTGGCGCACACGTAAACCCACACTGTCCCGTTCCGTCGGGTAGACCACCCAGTCCACTTTATTTCCCCCTTTTTCTGTCAGTTATCTCAATTCAGTTTAAGCTGTGATTTTTACAAACACGTCAAGTTGTTTGAAGAAGAGGACCGGGACGCTACGGCGAGCTGCTTTTCACTTTGGCCACGAACTTTTTCTCCTTCACCCTCCGGTTCTGGAACCAGATAGTGATCTGCCGCTCCGACAGGTTGGTCCCGGCCGAGATCTTCCTCCTCTTATCCTTCGTGATGAACTTGTTGGCTGCATATTCCTTCTCCAGCTCCTTTAGCTGGAGCTTGGTGTATGGTATTCGCTTCTTTCTGCCTCTGCGGAAAGGCGAGCCGTCGTGCTGGTGCGCCACTACATCTGACAGAGAGAACAGGACAAGAAAAGTCGTCTGAGGGCGAGTCTGCACATCGGGACACTTCACAAACTCCACACTTCTCCACTCATATAGCACGTGCAGGCAAAGGCCTTGTTAGAGTTTCTGTTCCTTAAATAATGAAGAGGACAGAGACCGTTCTGCATCCATCAGGCGGAGCGCATTTGCTTTTTCACATGAAAACCTCATTGTGTTCTTATTTCATTTTGCTTTTGGTTAAGTTTTCTTTTTCGTTGCATCATCTTTTGCATAGTTGTCCTATGTGTGATAAATACATATAAATAGATATAGAAGTGGAGTGGACATTACAGCTGCACCATTTTCATAATTATTCTTACTATTTAATTTGGCTTTATTATTAACATATTTAATTGTTATAAGTATTACATTACTAAGTGGGACACTACATTAGGCCAACGTGAGATTATCTTAATAAGCTACCTTCGGGTTGATAGGACAAAAAATAATACTATATCTGGTCCTCTGCAGTAACAGATGAGAGTAACTATAGATTTACTATTTTAGATTCCAGTGCCTCAAATACAGCCTCATAATGTTGGGGGCTCAAACAGCTTTTCTTAAAACCCAGTTAAGTCAGATGTAATTTGGCTGATTAATATCAGCCACAAGTCTAGGCTAAACATCACTTTGTCTTTTGCAGAGAGGAGCGCGTGACATCAATTACGCTTAGCTTTAAATTCATGAGGACTATATTAAATAACCAGGCCAAAATGAGAAATCATATGTGTTGAATCATAAGAAAGGTCTATAATTTCTTCCAAATGAAACTGTGTGTTGCTGTAGATAAATATTTCATCCTAAATAACAGAACAACAAGCTTTAACAGAAGGATGAAAGCAGCCGCGCTTACCGGCCAAAGCGGACTTCCAAAGGTGTCCGGCCTGCGCCTGGTCCTTGGAGCAGTACATCTGACCCCCCCAGCCGTTGGTCAGAGCCCAAGACTGGTAGTTGTCCATGGGGAGCAGGGTGTCATGGCGTTGCTCCCCTGTACCTAGCGTTTGGACCACCGACACGTCCAGATAACTGGCCATTGACTGGTACGGACTGGCGTAGCCGTGGTAAAAAGCGAACTCCTTGGCCCGGTGGTTCGGATACTCATCAGAACTCACCGTTGTGTCCATATACTGCGAGCTCAGGGCGGCTCCAGCCGCTTGGGTGCAAGATTTGAGAGAGCCCCGACCCATCCTGCAAGGATAGTAACCGTTACCAAAGTAGCTGTAGGGTAGCGCGGATGCAGCCGATGAGCTCTGGTGCGGCATGGCGGCGGCCGGGCACGGTCCAGCGGCGCATTGCTTCCCCGAAGATGCGGCACTTTCAATGGAGCCTGAAGTGGACACATCCACCGGGGAATAGCCAGCTGAGCTGTGCACCAGGCCAGACGTTTGGCCACTAAGAGCGGCGGCGGCCGCAGAATGCGCCATGATGTTGCGGCACTGGTTCGCCGCAGTGGCCGCAGCGAAGCTTCCGCTGCCCACTAACCCCTCCATGTTTTTGTTCAGATCGTCCAGGTTGTTGTCATACACGAACATTATAGTATCCGCTGGCCAGCGAGGACTGAGGACCAGAGAGGATGTCATATGCGCGCCTTCTCCCGGTTTGGGCTCCTTCTGTTACCGTTGCGACTCAAACTCTGTCCGCTCTTTGCGCTTAAACTGCTGCATTCGCTGAATGAGATGGGCTGATGCTCTTTCGTGAGATTCAGTTCTCCTAAACTGACAGAACTCAGTTAATTCACTTGCATTAGGTCGCGCATTCACAACACAGGTGCGCTGCTTTACTCCACCTTTCAGTGACGGAGCGCACTCAGAGTCAAAGAGTCGGGCTCACAGGCTGTAACTTCGGTTAAATCCGAGCCTCAGACCTGACGCAACAAGTTCCAGGGACCAAGAAAGGTGTGTCCATTGGATGAGAAATAAAGGTCACGTGTGTTACGGGGGTGGGGGTATATGGTATATGACAGTATAGTCACTGTAATTATCAATAGATGACAACATACCAGAATCATTTCTATGCTTTGTTAATCCAGTCTAATTGTGTTTTCTTTAGTTTTCAGAATGAATTGCGCCCTTATTCTGAGCCGCTTTTACACCAGGACAAGATTGTGAGACTGGATGAGGAAAAAAGGAATTGGGAGGTCTTAATATTACTGACAATTTTCATTCCACTTACATTCTACCTGCCCCTCCCAAAAAAATTTTTTTTCAGGGAGGACGAGACATTTTAACACGAAGCCAGAGCTAAACTCCACTGAGAATGTTTGGCATTACCGGAAAAGATGTAACTACGCATTCTGACTCCCGCCATCAATGCAAATCAACACTGAAACATTGCACAGGATTATCCAAATGAAATCCCAGTGAAGCACCACAGTTGACGGCCATTTGCGTGATTATTTCCTGACATGTATTTATTTTTACATTTGGGTTCGACCAGATCTAAAACAGCTCCTCGTCCATTTTACGTCTTCTGACGCTTATCTATAACCTAAAATACCTTTAAGGTGTTGGAGGTTGAAAGTGACTGTTTGGAGATACACCAAAATATATGTAAATACAGTATATCAGTATATTTTTTATCTTTTTATTTTTCTAAATTATTTTTTTTTTATTATTATTATTAGTAGTAGTAGTAGTAGTATATTTTTTTTAAATAATTGTATTGCCTTCTTGTGATTTTATGTAGCTGTGAAGCACTTTGAATTGCCTTGTGTATGAATTGTGCTCTATAAATAAAATTGCCTTCCCTTGCCTATATATATGTTATTTGCCAAAATGTGAAGAAAAAAAAGAAGAAATCTCATGGTCTACTCTGGTCTAAAAGCTCTGTTTGCTGAAACTACGGACTAGTTTCTGTCAAACTGCAAAGTCAAGGATGACTTTTAAAAACAAAACACAATAAGTTCAAATGTTTGGGCTTTCAGAAAACTGGTTGGCCATTCTTAAAAGATAATAGATAGAAGCAGTGTTGTAAATCCCTGATATATGTTCAGTGTTGCGCTGAGGTGCGCGTGTCTCAATGACCCGTATGTGAGTTGACTGGTTACTGCCTTAAAAACACACAGACAAACAATCCAGCCAGACAGCCTGTCTCTGTGCTGTAGTGTGGTCTGACTGGCCTCTGGGGGTCAAGGTTATGTTTAATGCAGAGTGGGGGGTGAGATTGGTGAGGGGGGGGGGGGCGACTGAAGGCAGACGGATGTAATTAGGTCAAGTTCAAGGCCATCGCATACCTGGCAGTCTGCTCGGTGTGTGGTGCGGGATGCTATCACTCAGATCAGCTCAAAGACAGCTTTGGAGTGGGACCCATTTTCAAGCCCAGAAGTTTCATGTCAAAGATCTGGTTGGTGTGGAGAAAATGAAATGGATCAAACAGTTAAACAGTTAGTTTTTATTTTAAAATCCACAGTTCCCATTAGAATGAAGGCCTCAAAGTTCTCCTGAGCAGGAAGCCTTTCCTTTCCTTCCCAAACCTTCTGCACTGACCACTTAAAGTAGTGACTGAATGAACTTTGCAGCACATTAAATTTATATTTAGAAATAAAACTGATGGGCTATTTTATTTTGGCAGACCTCTGTTTTCACTTGATTTTACAATGGAAGTATTGGAAGCTTTTGAACATATAGATTTCATTAAAAAAAAAAAAACATTTGTGCAACAAAATGCAATATATGTTGTATAAAGCGGTGTCCTGGTGTCCCTTCCACAGAGTAATCAGCTCAGGATCACCATGATTCTCAGCAGGGATTGATTATTTCATGTTCCAAGCCAAAAAGAAAAAGGTGTGATGACAAAGCGATGCAACGCAGATCGGGCTTCAAATGCTTTAAGGACTTGTTTAATCTTTCCATTTTAAATGACGACGTGAAGAAAATTCTGTAAAAGCTCAATAGGTTTTTCTTGGCAGTATTTCAGATTGTTTGTCCCTTTGCAAATAACGGTTCACTTGCAGTTGCGTTTCCCAAATCCTTTAGTTTTTCTACTTGAGCTTTTCAATACCTCCTTGCATTTTTATCACACTAAATTTCTCCCTTTTCTTGTTTTTTTCTGCTTTAACGGGTGAATTCAAACAAACAGTGAAGTGATATCTCTATCACTTCTAGAGAGGAATTTCTTCTGCTAGCGTGTGGCATCTGGTCGCCAGTCTGGGAACTGAAACGTGTACAGATTTAAGCATAATGATAGTCAAAGTGCAGTGATAGAAACAACACGCTAAAGCAACACTACCTTTTAAACGTGTGATAAGAGTTGAACGCGGGATGGATCGCTCCAACAGCGGGCGGCTGTGGCTCATAGTGGGATCTTTTGCAAAGGTCGGCGCTTCTTTGGGCCAGAAACGGCCCTCCACAGTAGCCCACAGTGCCCGCTGCGTGCTGAAAGGTGAGGGACTTGCAGACAGCTTTGTGTTAAATGTAGCTGATTGTTCTGAGCATGATAATAACTCCATGTCATCTAATTCACAAGTTTGCCTGAACACAAATCCTGCAGCCTTTTCGTTAGGCCTACATCTGTTTTTTATTTTAATTTTTTTTTTGCATATATATTTATAATTATTTAAAAATAATGATTTTATATTGTCCTGTGAATGTCGCCAATTACAACGTTTTATATAGCTATCGATAGTTCAGACTTTTTTACATCTGGGCTAATTTGATGCAAATGAGGCTGCTAGCACGCAAAAAGCATTAACACGTGAATCGCACGAGATAACGATGTGATCATTCCAGACAAGAGTTGACATATTGGTCAACGGTGGTGAGAAATTTATTTGAATTTGAAAAGTCAGATAGATATAGAAGTTTCCAAGGTTTTGTTATATAAAGTGCGTCTCTTTGTATTTTGTGTGGGCCAATGGAAGGTCGCTGCGGATCGGCCATGAGACGAGCTACTCAGGCAGAATAGTTTATTCTCAGCGATTCACTTTCCTTTTCAAAGGATTGTCTTCTATTTTATGAAATATGAAGAGAGGCAATGATTTTCCAGAAACACTTTAGTTTTAAAGCAAAATTAATTGTAACCTATTGTCTATTATACATATGAAATATTTCTATAACATTTCATTTATATAGCTATATATAGAAATTATATATATGTGTGTGTGTGTGTGGGGGGGGGGGGGGGGGGGGGGGTAAAAATGTATCAGGAATTACTGTAATGACTCTAAAATTAGATATTTGTCGGGTTCATCTGTCATGAACAATTCCAGAAAGTGCTTAAGTGTATACTAACTTTTCTTCATTCAATCATTTAAAGACTGATACCTAATTTGAAAATGACATTCATTTTGAAACTGAGAAATAATGTTTTTAGGTGAGCTAATTTTGAGTTTATTGCCAGCAACTCCTTGAAAAATTTAAACAACTTTTTGTTCAATTAAATTTACAATTCAGATTTATTTTTATAGTGCGAAGTGACAACAAATGTCACCTGGAGGCTCTTCAAAAATATGCTTCAAGTCAAGACAATAATAATCAAGCTTTCTATCATACAATTAAAATCTGGGCTGCACGGTGGTGTGTTGGTTACAGCAAGAGGGTTCCTGGTTCAAATCCCGGCTGGGGCCTTTCTGTGTGGAGTCTGCATGTTCTCCCCGTGAATGCGGTGGTGCTCTTTGGGTACTCCGGCTTCCTCCGACCCCCCAAAACTGTGCATGTCAGGTTAATTGGTGACTAAATTGTCTCATTTGTCTCCATGTGGCCCTCTCACACGTCCCTGCCTCGCAAGTGACAGCTGGGATAGGCTCAAGACATATCACCGTAAACCCAGAGAATTTCAGATGGCTTTTCTTTTACTGGAAAGGCTGAACACTTTGTGAAAGAACGGGTGGGCTAATAACTAAACCGTTTCAGAACAATGTTTCTATAGTGTAAAGAATTTGGGCATTGACAGTTAAAAGTATCATCAAAACAACTCATGAAATCCAGAGAAATTGTCGTATTACAAACAAGCATTGTTCTGTGTGGACATCATAGTCTGGGCTAAGAAATACTTCTGAAAACTATTATTAGTGCATAATTTGTTGCTGTATCCAAAAAATGAAACTCAACTCTTTAGCAGCATTGTTGTGGTGTAAGCACGACATAACTTTTTAGAGTGAACGCAAAATGTGGACGTTCTTTCCCTTCAACGGGAGTATCCAGGCAACCCAGGCTGGTCCGGAAGAGCACGCTGAAAGTCCTGAATAAAGACACAAGCATTCCATGATTGCTCCTCTGGACCCGATCCCTACCAAGTGTACAAGGTACTGAAGATCCCACTCGTTATGGCAAACACTCAACAAGCGAGTGTGGGCTGTGGGAGGAGAGAGCCTGAAAAGAGGGCTTAGGATGTTGTGAAGCACAGGCTTGATCTGAGAAACTTTTAGAGTTAGAGGGATCCTCTTACTCTGTCCAGCAACTTGATTTCAAATGGTCTCATGTAAAGTAGTGATAGTTTCTTATACTCTGACTTCTGTGAAATGTTCTCAGTTTTCACACTTACTGACCTAAAATGTACGCAGTGGCTCAAAGATGATGATGGCTCATCTTCAGATGTACAGAGCAGAGCAGAGCTGCTCTTGTCTCTCCTCTGATGTTGCCCAAAATATCTTCTCAGTCACCCTACTAGTGGCAGCCTGTTGCGATAGCTCTGGATATTATTTTTCTTTCTACTTAACATTTTCCTCTTTTGTTTTAAATCTGTTATGATGCATAATCATGCCAACAAGAAAATAGTTTTTATCTGGGACCAGCAGCTAAGCTTAGTACACAGAAACGCTGTCTGCCAGGATTAATTCACAGATCTCTTCTTCCTTTAATGTGTATATCTGTCTTGCGGGGCAGTTTCATACGCACAGAAATTTCATTCATTGACCTGCTAATTAGCAAAACGTAAATGTTTTATCCTTCTTCTTCTTTTACTATCTGGCAAAGTTCAGTCTAACCCAGGCCCCTCTCTGAAGAATATCAGTACCCCTGATGACCTCACACCCAGATCAGGCCTTGGCATCTTACACCTAAATTTCCGGAGCAAGCTTCCTAAAATCGATTCAGTTCAAATCTGGGTACAGACCACTGAACCTGATATTCTTGTGTTGTCAGAAACTTGGTTGAGAAAATCAGTCTCAGATCGGGATATTGCTATCAACAGTTACAATGTTTTCTGCTGTGATCGGCCCAGGAAGGGTGGAGGTGTAGCCATTTATTTAAATTAAAGAACTTTGTTGCAGGGTTAAACTCTGGTGAGTTTGTTTTAGTGAGGGGATCTGAACCTTGATTGTGTCATGTTTTTCATTTTCTGGTCATGTCTTATTGTAATAACGTGCCACTTAGTCAACTTCACAGGTTCCACTTTATTGAGCACTCGCTGCATGCATCACTCATTACTTAATAGCAGCATACCTGCTATCTATTCATACTTGACCCCGAGGGCCCCTGGTGGCCTAATCTAACTGCCTGAATGAACACAGTAACACATTCACATTACAACATTCCCTCCCCCCAAGGTCCAAAGTCCCCAAAAATATGTTTTTTTTTTATACTTTTTTTTTCTCTTTTTTTTTTCTTCTTCCAAAAAAAAAACATGAACAAAGACTGAACTACAAGGTAGGGGTAGACTGCCCTCCTCGAGGCACCCACAGGGATTATTGTGCCCTGGAAGGAAGTAGTCCTTGAGATAAGTAGGTGCCTGCCTAAATCTAACTGGGAAACGTGGTCCCTCCTCAAGAGACTGTTCAGGGGGCCCTCGGCCACCTGTCCCCGGTGCCGGCAGCTCTGGCTCCGGTTCTGAATCTGACAGTTCAGGAGGTGCCAGGTCTACTGGTACACTTTCTTCTTGAAACCTTGCTCCCATACTTCCCTGATCGTAACAAGGACGGATCTGGTCCTGATGTCGTCTTGCCACCTTTCCGTCCTGTGTTTTCACCCTCCATGAAACTGGCCCTGTTCTCTCGATGAGCGTTGCAGGAATCCACTTCTGACCCGAGTATCCTCTCACGTAAACTTGGTCTGATTCTGTGAATACTCTGTCCCGGGCATGCTTATCGTGATATTCTTTCTGTGTGGCCTGTTTCTGTCCCACTTTGTCTCCAAGTGCAGGGCAAACTAAATCAAGCAGACTCCTGAGTCTCCTGTTCATGAGAAGCTCAGCTGGTGTGGCCCCAGTTGTGGTCTGAGGGGTTGATCGATACTTAAACAGGAATCTAGATACCCTTGTCTCCACACTCCCCTCCCCCATCTTCTTAATTCCTTCCTTGAACACCCGTACTGCACGCTCTGCACAGCCGTTTGAAGATGGATGATAAGGTGCTGTGGTTACATGTTTTATGCCATTCTTTGTAAGGAAGCGTTTGAATTCGGCACTGACCAGACTAGGCCCATTGTCGCTGACCAGGACAGCCGGTATTCCATGAGTGGCAAAAATGCTTCGTAACTTTTCGATGGTAGCGGCCGATGTTATGGCCTGCATTGGATGAGCTTCAAGCCACTTTTAGTAGGCTTTTGACTTTGAGTTTAATTTTGACTGGAAACAAATCTCCCTCCGGCCTGGAAATTCTTTCATGATGAATTCTTGAAGCTTATCAATAAACATGCTCCCTTGCGTAAATTTAGGATAAAAGGGAGAAATGATCGCTGGTTTTTCACTGAAATTGGAAACCTCCTTAAAGAAAAAGATCATGCCTGGGCCAAGGTACGAAAAACCAAATTAGAGGCTGATTGGATCATTTTCCGTCAGCTCCGCAACAAGTGTACCATGTACAAGATTGCGCTACTGATGTTAAAGACTTGGACCTAAGCCACAACATGGAGTATAACCTGGGTGTCCAGTGGTGCACAAACTCGTACAGTTTCAAAGTCCAACTGAATGTACCAGAAAAGCCAATGACGAGGTGTGGGATCCTGTCTGTTGTCAGTGCATTGTATGACCCCCTTCTTGGCGCTAGTTTTTCTGCCCGCAAAGTGACTACATCTTTGTCATTGTCTAGTAAAGGGTTCATTCTGATCTTAAACAACATCTGGTTCAAGCAGTGTCAGAACACAACATGTTGTTCGAGCAGTGTCAAGGCCATGCTCTCCTCACATAATTCCCCCTGAAATCACTTATCAGTGATTTAATAAAGGAAAAAGAGGATTGTGGAAGCTGAGCTCCTAGACTTGGACCCTATGTATGCTGAGCGCATGCGGAGGAGAGCTCCGTCCATCTATAAGGACAGTAGTCACCCAGGACACTCCTTGTTTCTCCCACTGCCATCAGGAAAAAGGTATATATCGACCCATAAATGGAATGGAACATATTGAATAAATGGAAGTATCGCAAAAGGGAATATATGTAGCAAAATCAATGATGAAACAAGGAGATCACAATAATAATGAAATGACTACACTAAAAATGACTAACACATTAAAAGACGAAAACCGAAAATGCCCTTAAATGACACAAGGCAGTATCAAGCTAAAACTGAAAAACATACATAGTGTGAGTTTTACACCCTGAAACAACAAATTAAACAGTATAAAAACTCATCTCATACAAATAATATTGAATCCAACAATCATTTAAGACCTTTAACATTACTATTAAGATTGTCCACTGTTTGCAGTGCATAGGAGCGAAAAACCCGCTGGATGCTACTTCTGTAACTCGTATTCTCCTATGGCCCCATCCCCACTTAGCGACCGACCACTTAATTACTTACTCACTACTAAAGGTTGCGCTCCGAACAGTTGACTGACACAAATGGCAATGGACATTTGTGTGATTAGAAATGACTGATAATAAACATAAAATGAATACAAAAAAACAATATCAAATGAATAAACCACAGTTTCGTACCATGGACAATACAGAAAATCAGGAATAATCAAACAATAATAATATTGCCATGTAATATCATATGTCACGTCTCCTCCCCATCCTTTTTTTTAAATTACCTTACAATATATTACGGTCATTTTGCAGACGCTTTTATCCAAAGCGACTTACAATAAGTGTGTGCAACATCGGAAGGCAAAAGAACTTCAGGTCACAGGAAATGTGTATTTCCTTCCAAAACCAAACAGCTAAGAATATAACTAGTGCTTAAGTAAGTGCAATAAGTTAGGTACCTAGACAAATGGGAAAAAAGACAATTTAGAAAAAAAAAAAGTGCGTAAGGAACTAGAACGAAGCCGGTGATGTCCTAAGAGGGCGGATCAGGGTAGTGTTTCCTGAAGAGGTGGGTTTTCAGCCTGCGGTGAAAGATGGGCAGCAACTCAGCTGTCCTGACATCAGTCGGGAGATCGTTCCACCATCGGGGTGCCAGAACAGAGAAAAGCCGTGACACATCGCTGAGTGACGGGGCAGCCAGGCGCCTGATGGCCGCAGAGCAGAGTGGTCAGACGGGGGTGTAGGGCTTGACCATAGCCTGGAGGTATGAAGGATGCTGCAGCTACAGGGAGCCAGTGTAGAGAGCGGAGAAGGGGAGTGGTGTGGGAGAACTTGGGGAGGTTGAACACCAGACGAGCAGCAGCTTTCCGAACCAGCTCCAGAGGTCTGATGGCAGAAGCCGGGGCGCCAGCAAGGAGCGAGTTGCAGTAGTCCAGGCGGGAGATGACAAGAGCCTGGATGAGCACCTGTGCTGCCTTGTCGGTGGGGAAGGGGCGAATCCTCCGGATGTTGTAGAGGAGGAATCGGCAGGAACGGGTCACTGATGCGATGTTTGCCGAGAACGACAGTTGGTCGTCCAGGGTCACACCCAGATTCCTCGCGGTCCGGGTTGATGTCACCACAGAGTCATCCATGGTGATGGCCAGATCTCGGAACGGGCAGCCCTTCCCCGGGAGAAACACCAGCTCAGTCTTGTCAAGGTTGAGCTTAAGGTGGTGCATCGACATCCACTCCGAGATGTCTGCCAGGCACGCAGCAATGCGTGCTTCCACTTGGGTGTCAGAAGGGGGAAAAGACAGAATCAGCTGGGTGTCGTCTGCATAGCAGTGGTAGGAAAAGTTATGGGAGTGGATGACAGAACCAAGAGATGATGTGTAGAGGGAGAAAAGAATAGGACCCAGGACCGAACCTTGGGGAACCCCAGTGGTGAGCCTACGTGGCTTCGACACAGACCCTCTCAGTGTGACCTGGTAGAAGCGATCTGTCAGGATGAGAACATGGAGAGTGCAGAGCCAGAAACACCCATTCCCTCCAGGGTAGAGAAGGATGTCGTGGTTCACTGTGTCAAATACTGCAGACAGGTCCAGGAGAATCAGGACAGAGGAGAGAGAGTTAGCTCGAGCAGTTTGGAGTGACTCAGTTACAGTTACTCTATCCATAGATTCTGTCAGTTTCTTGTTCTGTTTACGATCAACATTGCATGCAGCAGCTACCACAGCCTCCCAGACACTGTTCAGAGAAGTGTACGGTTTTCCCTCCCTGTAGATCTCACATTTTACGAGGGACCACAGGTTCTCTATGGCAGAGATCTTCAACAGGGGGTCCGCGAAATCTTTGGTTGATTAGACAATTTTTAACATTTCTTTTTTTTTGTTTGTTTGTTTTTTTCTCACAAATTGTGTGCAAACGTGTGCCAGATGGTTTGAGGATTCATTGTCCCATCTACATGCATGTTTAAAGTTAAAATCTGTGGATTATTTGAATAGCTCAGTGTTGTATGCAAGATGTTTGTTTATAAATGGCAGTGGCACGGCCACCCTGTACCTTCATTTTATTTATATAGCGCCAAATACAACAAATGTCATCTCAAGGCACTTAGATAGTAAGTCCAATTCAAGCCAATTTGAATCCAATTAATTAATAATAATCATAATTCATAAAATAATCCAATTCGTTCATATAGAGCCAATTCAAAAACAATTTCCTAGCTAAGAAAACCAACAGATTGCACTGAAAACTTTCTGTTTTTCGGTCCAATCTCCCGGCCTGAGCGTGCCTGAGGCGACTGTGGAGAGAAACGACTCCCTTTGAACAGGAAGAAACCTCTGGCAGAACCAGACTCAGGAAGGGTGGCCATCCGCCTCCACCAGCTGGGGTTTGAGAAGACAGAAAGGGGGGGAGAGAGGGGGCCGCGGCGGCACTGTAACACCATTCAAAGGATATCTGTTGGAACAGGGAAACACGAGTTAATGACCACAATAATATCACATATACATAAAGAGAGTAAAGTGAGGAAAGGTGTGACAGATGAGGCCCCCCAGCAGTCTAGGCCTATAGCAGCTTAACTATGGGATGTTTCAGGATTACCTGAGCCATCCCTATTCAAGGTAAACACAAGAAACTTGTGCTAACGAAAAAATAAATAATAAAATAAAGGACCAGACTCAGTGAGTAATTCCCTATACTCCCTATATAGATCTGCTCCTAACACCTTGCATATGTTTAAAATAAAAACATGAATATATTAACCTGTGTATTATTTGAATAGCTTAGTATTGAATGTACAATAACAGAGTAGCTGTGTTTATACACGGCACTAGGCCCCGTTAAATATAAAACCCAATTGTATGCCATATAAATAGTAGGGGGGTCCCTGCTCCAACTCTCCATCAGTTTGGGGGTCCCTGGCCTGAAAAACGTTGAAGACACCTGCTCTATGGGGTTCAGATCAGGTAAACATGGGGACCAGGTCATTATTTTTTCTTCTTTTAGACCTTTACTAGCCAGCCACACTGCAGAGTATTTGGATGCATGTGATGGAGCATTGTCCCGCATGAAAATCATGTTTTTCTTGAACGATACTGACTTCTTCCTGTACCACTGCTTGAAGAAGGTGTCTTCCAGAAACTGGCAGTAGGTCTGGGAGTTGAGCTTCACTCCATCCTCAACCCGAAAAGGTCCCACAAGTTCATCAAGAGTCACTCTCATTTCATCAGACCATCACACCTTAGAAAAGTCAGTCTTAAGATATTTCTTGGCCCAGTCTTGACGTTTTATTTTATGTTTCTTGTTCAAAGGTGGTCGTTTTTCAGCCTTCCTTACCTTGACCATGTCCCTGAGTATCGCACACCTTGTGGTTTTTGACACTCCAGTAACGTTGCAGCTCTGAAATATGGCAAAACTGGTGGCAAATGGCATCTTGGCAGCTTCACGCTTGATTTTTCTCAATTCATGGGCAGTTATTTTGCGCCTTTTTTTTTTCTCAACACGCTTCTTGCGACCCTGTTGGCTATTGGCCATGAAACACTTGTTTTTTCCGTGATCACGCTTCAAAAGTTTGGCAATTTCAAGACTGCTGCATCCCTCCTCAAGACATCTCACAATTTTTTACTTTTCAGAGTCTGTCAAATCCCTCTTCTGACCCATTTTGCCAAAGGAAAGGAAGTTGCCTAATAATTAAGCACACCTTATATAGGGTGTTGATGTCATTAGACCACACCCCTTGTCATTAAAGAGATGCACATCACCTGATTTACTTAATTGGTAGTTGGCTTTCAAGCCTATACAACTTCTGAGTAGGACAACATGTATAAAAAGGATGATGTGATCAAAATACTCATTTGCCTAATAATTCTGCACACAGTGTATGTACTTTGGTATCTCTCTCGATCAAATCACTTTGGATAAAAGTGTCTGCTTAATGCATAAACAAATACATTTTAACATGAATGAATGAATTGATAACAATTGCCGTGAGAGGAAATCAGACAGTAAGGGCTACAGGGAAGCTGCAGGCTGGGCGTCAGACTTTAATTCTGGCTGATTTATCTGTAAAAGATGGAAATAGCAGGAGCACAAAGTGGTCTACTTTCCCAAGAACATGGTCTCAGATTTATCACACCAAATTCTGGATTATGTGGCTGCATATCCGGTATGAAAATGTACTGTATCATGTATGTGGGGAGCAATGACACCATGAAACTATAGTCTGAAAGCTTCAGGTCTTCATAAATCTTTTTTTTTTCTTCAAACAATTCACATTGTAAAGGCTTAGCTGCTCATCAGTGGCTCACTTCCACCCTTCATTACATTTGTAATTTGTGATAATTTCATCTTTTCTGGGACAGCTGACATCTTTTTAAGACAGATGGAATTTACCTGAACAAGTTGGGAGCAAAAGCTCATCGCCTCGGGTCATTTCACTGCCAAAGTCAATCATCTGTTTACTAAGGGACAAGATAAAAGCTGATTTACAGCAGGAGAAAAAGGTAACACAATTTAGCAGAAACCTTGGAGGAGAGCTGCCTCAGCCAGGCTCATGGGCTTATAAGCTAAACGTGGCAAAAGATGGTGTTTATTCTCAAATAAACGTAAATTACTGTAGCTGCAGGAACAAATCAAACTCAACTCAACAATAATAAGTGTCTGATAAAGAATAAAATTCATGCCTGGTTCATAAGGACTAAAGTCTTGAGGGGGACCAGACAAGTGCAGGCTCAGCATTCAAGGACTCTGTGTTGGACGAGAACAGGAAGCTAAGCAAACACAGAACACTAAACCCCACAAAATAAAACAACAGCCAGAACTAGCACGAATACAAATCAAACCAGAACATAAATCTTCAAAAACAATATAAGTACAAGCCAAAACCCAAATGGTGTGTGTGTGTGTGTGTGTATGTATGTGTGTGTTGTTGTTTGTGTGTATATGGTCTCTTATTTATTTACTATTATCTATTCCTATGAATTGAGAGTTCTGAAGAGCACTTAAATTGCATTTTCTGAATTTTAGTAGAAAGCTCATAAAAAAATCTGGTCTTAAAAATCGTCCTTTCTTACACACAGAAAACTCAACTTACAACACAAGCCATAAAGATTCACTAAAGAAGAACAGAACGAATATAGATCACACAGTAACCCAGAAAAACCCCAGTAAAGCTGAACAGATGTTAAAAAAAAACAAAATGCAACCTCAAAAACTCCCAGACCGTCATTTTGGCTACACAGATCTGTTATTCCAGTTTTTCACTTACAGAATCCTTCTTTTACCTTCAGGAGTCTGTCACTTTAAGGACAGCTTTCACTTTTCTCTCTCACACATCTCAGACCCACTCACCAGACTGAAAAAAACAAAACTTAGTTTTCTTACACAGACCTTCTTTTAAAATTTCTTTTAGAACTAAAAGTATATGAAACAATTTTAGCTCTGTGAACCTATTTTTCACTCCTTCGTTTAACTTCTGCACAGCTAAAGAACTCCTTTCTCTCCTCTCACTCACAAACCCCAAACCCACACATCAGTCTTAAAAACCACGAGCTCTTGACTTTCATTCACTTTCATCAGCTTTCATCATCAGCATTAGCTCTCTTTTAATTTAGTTCCAAACTATATACACTGTCCGGCCAAAAAACAGTCACCCCTGACAAAAAAAGTCCCACACTCTAATATTTCGTTGGACCGCTTTTAGCTCCGATCACGGCACGCATTCACTGGGGCATTGTTTGGACAAACTTCTGCAATGTCACAAGATTTATTTCCGTCCAGTGTTGCATAAACTTTTCACCAACATCTTGTAGTGATGATGGGAGAGTCGGACCACAGCGCAAAGTCTTCTCCAGCACATCCCAAATCTTCTCAGTGGGGTTAAGGTCTGGACTCTGTGGGGCCAACCCATGTGTGAAAATGATGTCTCATGCTCCCTGAACCACTCTGTCACAGTTTGAGCCCGATGAGTCCTGGCATCGTCATCTTGGATCGTGCCCGTGCCATCAGGGAAGAAAAAAAAAACCGATGGAACACCCTGGTCACTCAGTATATTCAGGTAGTCAGCTGACCTCGGGCACATTGTAGCCGCATTCGGACAGAGCCGTTCTAAGAACGGTCCTCCTCGAATTTCGTTCTGATAACTGCCCTTCACCAGGGGAACTGTTTCAGTCTGCATTCCCAAATGAGTCGGGACTGATGCGACGCAACCGTCTGCGTCAGTGACGTGTTACTTTAGCGCCACATTCAACAACAAAACAGAACAAAACCCGGTAAAAGTAAGGAGAGAAGAAAAAACACCACAAACAAGCTAACATGGAGAGCGGGGAGGCCACCGTGTTCATGGTCTGCATGATGGTGATATTAATCATGGACGATCACATCGGGCGTCTAACATGGAGGCTGGAAGAGCTCACAGAGAGAGTCAGGAGACGCAGGATGGAGCGCAGGCCATACTTCTTGGTTTCATGAAGGAAGGAGAGCAGAGCGCCGCAGACAAAGGAGACCACGTGGAGGTTTAACTTATTAAACACGCGCAGGTTGTGTCCGTGTCGTAAGAGGAAACATTTCAGCCGTGACAGCATGACAAGGGGCGGAGCTACCAACCACCAACCACCTCCGTCAGATGTGTTCCTATAGAACCCAGAACAGACCCAGCCTCGGAGAAGGAGCTGAAATGGTTATAGGAACTAAGGGAGAAAGCCCGAGTTCCTGTATGTGCAAATGCGGGAAAAAACGTCCCCGTGGATTAAAAGGTTATTAGAACTGCCAAAGGTTCCTACAGTGGGAATGCGGCTTATGTTGCTGAACCTCGACCTGACCACCTGCAGCAGCCCCAGATCATAGCACTGCCCCCACAGGCTTGTACAGTAGGCACTAGGCATGATGGGTGCAGCACTTCATCTGCCTCTCTTCTTACCCTGATGCGCCCATCACTGTGGAACAGGGTAAATCTGGACTCATCAGACCACATGACCTCCTTCCATCACTCCAGAGTCCAATCTTTATGCTCCCGGGCAAATTGAAGCCTTTTTTTCTGATTAGCCTCACTGATAAGGCTTAGGGCTACACAGCTGTTCAGTCCCAATCCCTTGAGTTCCCTTCGCATTGTGCGTGTGGAAATGCTCTTACTTTCACTATTAAACAGCCCTGAGTTCTACTGTTGTTTTTCTGTGATTTGATTTCACCAAACGTTCAAGTGATCACGATCAGTTAGGATTCTTTTCCGTCCACATTTCTACCTTAAAGATGATGGTTCCGCACTATCCTTCCAGTTTTTAATAATGGGTTGAAGAGTTCTTAACCCAACTTTAGTAGTTTCTGCAGTCTCCTTAGATGTTTTCTCTGCTTGATGCATGCAATGATATGACCCTTATCAAACAGACTAACATCTTTTCCACGACCACGGGATGTGTCGTTCGACATGGTTGTTTAAGACATGAGAAGCTACTCATTGCATCAGTTGTTGCCAGCTGAAAGATAATTGCCCATGCAGTAATTGTCTAATAGGAGGCTCTTACCTATTTGCTAAGTTAAATCCAGGTGGCAACTTTTTTTTGGCCAGGCATATTAAGGTGTATATTAAGGTTATATGTAGCAAATGTATGCATGCATTTTATTCCCATGATAAGCAAGAAAGAGGGTTTTTTACTCTCAGCATACAGCACGTATCCAGTCAGCAGTCAGTCAGTCGGGTATTCCAATCCACTAATATGATGCCTAATTTTCACAATTTTAAGTAAATTTGTTCCTTTTTAATTTCACATATTTAAGGAAATATTCTCATTTACAGAATATGTCATCAAAACATTTTAGTTCATTCAGGGAAGCTGATGTGCGCTTCATCAGCCTCACATGTGACCTCTTCTATCTCCTGTGACCAATTAATGAACCAATTAGAATTTTTAATCATTTTGTGAGGTCCACGCTAACTCCATAGAGTCTGAAGCAGATATAATAATGATATTAACACATGAGATAATACATGCCTATAGAACTGGAATAAATCTTCAGAGGTTTCTTGAAATACTTTCTGGATTCCACCTTCAAGCTTTTCAGGTCAAATTGATTATCAGTGTCCATCTGACCCTTGACTAGTGAAAATAATTTCCACCTGTAATCAATAACTAACGTGTGCCTTGATCCGTGGGTTGGCCTTTGGCACTAAGACATCACTATGAGCGGGTGATTCTGACTAAACAGCTTATCTACAATTCCCCTTACCAAACTCGTCGTCTTAATTCCCTTAAACACAACCTGCTGGGGAAAGCGACTATCATCTCCCATAACAGCACGGCTGGCGTCCTTCACAGCCACCTGCTTCACAATCACATCTTACGAGCTGCTGTTTGCCCGAGTATTGTTCATAATTTAAACACTCAGCACCTCTGTACGTCCTGAATCATTTCAGCAGCCCCCCTGCACAGAGGAAATAAAAGGGCTAAAGGACGAAGCTACCACCTTCTCCTGTGCTCTTTGAAGGAACCCCAGAAGCTATCACACTGAACCTCTACAGCAGGGGCGATTTTAGGATCTGGTCTTTAGGGGGGCCCAGCCCCCCCAGTGCTCACAGAGGCACATTATTTCTCACTAATTGAGGCGAACTAGTACATTTATAAATTTTGGAGCCGTATTAGTTTTGCTTTGAGTAGTGTTTTCCCCTACAACATTCAATTTTGACCTCTTCATTTCAAAAGACTGTGGCTTGACAGAGATAACAGAGAGCCTGAGACAAATATTGAAGATAACTCAACATTTATTTTGGGAGTAAAGAGTTAAAACAAAAACAAATGCTAGAAAATAAATAAAATGGCCACTAAAATAATGCATCCTTGAGCAAAAAAAAAAAGGGTTTTTGCATAATATAATATTTTAAAAATGTGCCGAGCTATATCTCACGGTGGTGCCTTGGCACCACTAAAAATACCCTAGCCTCGCCCCTGCTCTACAGCAAACATCTGCTTCTTTAAATGGTTTGAAGAAAACACACCTGCCGACTGGCTTTCACAACTGATCTCAGCTTCCGGGGCACAGAGGATTCACTCAGCGGGCTTCCAGAAGTTCAGAGGTCTGCCTCTGCCCGCCTTTCCCCCGGACGTCACCTCACCAGTTCTGCCTGCCCCTCTGACAACCTCCTGCCCTCCTGCCCCCTTGGGGGCATTTCTGCTGAGCCATAGGGACACCTTTTGAACATTTTGAAAATTTTGACTTGGTTTGTTGGTCGGATTTACCGGTCAATCTATGTTCCTACCCTCACCTATGGTCACGAGCTGTGGGTAGTGACCGAAAGAACGAGATCGCGAATACAAGCGGCCGAAATGAGTTTCCTCCGCAGGGTGTCTGGGCTCTCCCTTAGAGATAGGGTGAGAAGCTCGGTCATCCGGGAGGGGCTCGGAGTAGAACCGCTGCTCCTCCGCATCGAGAGGAGTCAGATGAGGTGGCTCGGGCATCTGGTGAGAATGCCTCTTGGACGCCTCCCCGGTGAGGTGTTCCGGGCCCGTCCCACTGGGAGGAGGCCCCGGGGAAGACCCAGGACACGTTGGAGAGACTATGTCTCTCGGCTGGCCTGGGAACGCCTCGGGGTCCCCCCAGAAGAGCTGGAGGAAGTGGCCGGGGACAGGGACGTCTGGGTCTCTTTGCTCAAGCTGCTGCCCCCGCGACCCGATCCCCGGACCAGCGGAAGATAATGGATGGATGGTTTGTTGGCCTTTAATCTTGATCCAGTTCTGTTCTCTCTTCATTTACTATTCCCTACATCCTGATACCCCTCCACCATCCCGTGTTTGACTGTTTTGGGGGGTACGTCTGGGATCTGTGCTCTCTCATGACACTTGGATTTTTGTGTTTCTGTTCTGATCCTTTACCTTTTTTTCATTTCTCTTAACTTACTGCTATCCCACCTGGTTTAACTATGCTCATTGCTTCGCCTGCCATTCGTTTTGTAATCCTCGTTTTAAAACTCCTCTGTATATATCCTCCTGGTTATCATTTCTTGCTTGCCAGATCATTGCATGTGTTTCTTTCCGCTTGGGACTCCCTTCTGGTCAGTTATCAGTTTTTTTAAATTATTATTTCAGTTTATACTATTTTGAAAGGTGTACATTCTTTTCAGCTCAAAACCTGCCTTGCTCCTGTGCGGTCTGCTCTTTGGGTCTGCGACTTGGCATATAATGACAGTGTGAGGGCCCGGACTTCAGATTGACAAGGGTGTGGAACTGTGAGTGGCAGCTACCTGAAGGGACCCCTCTTATCAGAATCAGAATCAGAATTACTTTATTAATCCCTTGCGGGAAATTCCTTTTTTGCAGTGCCCTCGTTCCAGAAAAAAAAGAAAGATGAATAAGACTAAGATAAGGAAAAATCTCAATATGTAAAAAATACAATAAACAGTCTTTACAATGCTACTCAGTAGCTAATTATTATTGTTGTTGCACATGACCGGGTTATTGCACATGGTGAAGTAATGAAATAAATAAATAATAAATGATGAAATGAGTAACTATCAGACACTGGAATTGTACAGTTTGATTGCCACAGGCAGGAATGACTTCCTGTGGCGCTCTGTGGTGCAGCGTGGTGCAATCAGTCTCTGGCTGAAGGTGCTTCTGTGGCTGACCAACACATCGTGAAGAGGATGTGCAGGACAGTCCAGCATGGATTTTATCCTGGACAGCATCCTTCTGTCTGACACTGACACGCGTGGTATTGACGTGATTCCTAGTGAACATAACATGCGGCATAGACAAAGTTTTTTTTTTTTAAACCAAGTTTTATTGGTATTCATATGTATTTACACACATCTTTTAGTTTACAACAGATTTTTCTTTCTGTTACATACATATGGAAAAGAAAACTCCAATGTTATTCATGAAATGTATAAACTGAACAATCAAAGAAATAACAGTTTGGCAAACACTCAGTCATTGGACTGTTTCTGACATTCTTCTACATCACACTTGGACGGTTCTGAGATAGCGTAGATTGTTTATGTTTCACATCGGCAGGTTTAAGTATTTGCTTTTAGGGCCCCATCTTGTTGAGAAAATGTCCATCTTGAGATGAAGGTGTGCTGTTATCTTCTCCATCACGTAAACCCTTTTCACTCTCTCCTGCCACTGGGGTATTGTGGGAGGGAGCGATTTTAACCACAAGACATCTTCTTAGCTATTAATAATAGGACATGTAATAGATACAGCTTAATTTCTTTTCCATCTTCCCTTAGGGAGTGCTCCTATGATATACAATTGTGGGGTTAGAGGTAAATCAATGTTTAATATAGAGAATATTTCTTTCTGAATCCCTTCCCAGTAGTTTTTCCAACTTTGGGCAGTCCCAAAATATGTGTGTGTGTGGTCTCCTATCTGGTGACAATGCCTCCAGCACAAATTTGTTTTGTTACTGTCAAATTTGGAAGTTATGGATGGGGGTTCTAAAATATCTCACTTCAAAGTTGGGTTATTCAAGACGTTTGGGTCAACTCGCATGTTAAAGGGGTACAAATTCATCAGTATTCTCAGCCACAGAAGGGGACATCATTCCACAGCAGTTCACTTGAACATGACATCGAACTGGGGGGGTTTATCAGAATGTGCTCTTTTCTGGATACTTGTGTTCTTGTGTATTTGTGAAATTGTTTTAGTTGCAGCCAAAGCACTGTTCCAATTAAAAGTACACAGACAAGAACACTCCAAATATCCAGATGTGCAGCCTGCTTGCTCTGCCTATATGGAGGAGACTCGCTGGCTATGGTGACTGCAGGTCCACCCCAATCCACCAGCCTCATCTCGGCTGGTTTTATCATTCGCCACTGCCTGCTACGTGTTTGTAGTTAGTAAATATGATATATAAGGAGTTTGGGGCATATTTAGGACGTGAGTGTGGATCGCAGAACATAAAAATATAGTTTGTTTCCAACAAAACTTCAAAAATTGCTTATTTAGCACACCAACGTAGAGCCAGCACCCAAGCATTATATACTAAATAGGTTCTACAAATATATTCTAAGTAAACTCCACCAAAATAATCAAAATTGGTGAATTGTTAACCTGGTTCTCGTGGGTCTCTTTTGCAGAAGAATAACTAAAATCCTCTCATTCAGGCCAGTCATTCATTCATTTTTGACGGACCTGATTTAAAGTTGCTGGTTAATCAGCAATAATGTAATTATTGTAACAACTTTTAATGTACAAGTGAGACCTGTTTAACATGGAAACGATTTTTGTTGAAATATATCACATTTCAGAGTGTGTGGCCTGTGTTTCCAGGTCCTTTTTGCATGACATCTTATTCTCTCTGTGGCCAATAGGAGGGAGCATTGTACCTCTGTCTGTGGCTCAGGTAATCCTCCTGGTTTATACACAGCACACGTAACATTTAAAAAGCTTGAATAGAGTAATCTGAATTACTTTTGTAATGTTGCTATAATGTATTTGTTATAAGATCACCAATATTCCAGTTTCAATGATCATCTACAAGAAAAATAGTTTTAAAACTATGAATGTCTGCACTTCTTATCTTATGTCCTTATCTCCAGTTTACTTCCATTTAACAGTTTGGGTTGTATTTTTTTCTTCCTGAAGGTCCAAATGGAAAAGAAAGTTAGTTAGTGAAATTAAATTAAATTAAATGAGAAAAATATATATGAAAAAAAGAATTTAAAATAATTAAAAACTGAACATTTGGATGTGCATATATATGGAAAAGAGAATTCAAAATAATTAAAAACTGAAAATTTGGATGTGCATATGTATCCACCCCCTCTGCTATGATGCCCCTACAAAGTTCTGTTGCAACCAATTACCTTCAAAAGTCACATAATTCGTGAAATGAAGTCCACCTGTGTGCAATCTAAGTGTCACATGATCTGTCAGTATAAAAACACACTTTTTCTGAAAGGCCCCAGAGGCTGCAACACCACTAAGCAGGAGGCATCACACCATGAAGACCAAGGAGCAAAAACAAGCACGGACAGTTGTTGAGAAGTACATGTCAGGGATGATTCCCAGAGCACCGTGATATGCTTCATTTTCAAATGGAAAGAACACGATACCACAACAAACCTGCCAAGAGAGGGCCTCCCACCAAAACTCCCAGAAAACTCCCAGACCGGGCAAAGAGGGCATTAATCAGAGAGGCAGCACAGAGACCAAAGGTCACCCTGAAGGAGTTGCACAGTTCCACAGCACAGACTGGAGCATGTGTCCAGAGGACCACAATAAGCCGTACACTCCATAGAGCTGGTTTTGAACTTAGTGTTAAAAATAAGAAGGCACGTTTTGAGTTTGCCAAAAGGCATGTGGGCCACTCCCCAAATGTGTGGAGAATGGTGCTCTGGTCAGATCAGACTAAAATTTAACTTTTTGCCAACCGAGAAAAACGCTATGTCTGGCACAAACTATCCCACACATCCCATCTCCCCTAGAACACCATCCCCATAGTGAAACATGGTGGTGGCAGCATCATGCTGTGGGGATTTTCCTCCGTAGCAGGGACTTGGAAACTGGTCCGAGTCAAGGGAAAGATGGATGGTGCTTAGTACTGGGATATTCTGGAGCAAAACCTGTGTCAGTCTGCCTGTGATTTGAGGCTGAGACAGAGGTTCACCTTCCAGCAGGACAATGACCTGAAGCATACTGCTAAAGCAACCCTCGAGTGGTTTAAAGGGAAACATTTAAATGTGATGGAATGGCCTGGTCAAAGTCCAGACCTCAATCCAATTGAGAATTTGAAAGAGTCTTGTGTGAGGAGAGAGGAGGGGTGGAGAGTATAAAGGGCTTCAGATCTCCCCAGATTTCTGTGGCATTATCCCCCTTCAGACAAGCCTCCAGCCTCTCTCTGTAGCTATCCTTACACCTCCTGATCGCTCTGTACAATTAAATTCAGTTTTATTTATACAGTGCCAAATCACAACAAATCTAAACACAAGGCACTTCAAAGATACAGTCCAATTCAAGCAAATTCCAATCCAATTCATTGGAATACAATCATAATCCAATCGAATTGGTAACTTTCACCAGCGCAGATTCTGTGAAATGATGCACTCTGAATCCTGACTGAAACTCTTCAAACAGATTATTTCTGTGTAAATGATCACAAAGTTGAATTGCAACTATTTTTTCAAGAACTTTAGACTTCCAAGGGAAATTGGATACAGGTCGATAATTAGCTAACAGTCCGACATCAAGAGTAGTTTTTTTTAAGTTTGACACCAACCTTAAAAGTCTGTGGTACATAGCGTGTCAATAAAGATTGATAGATTTAATCCAAAATGTAAATTTCGATCAAAGGTAAAATCTCCTTGAAGTCTTTTTGGGATTGGGTCTAAAATACATGTTGATGGTTAAAATTGAGCTATTGTTGTTAGCTCAGGGACCTCAACTGTTCAAAAACAGTCTAAATCAGGTTTTAAAGTTACTTCTAAAGCTGCTCTACGTACAATTTAAGATACTTTTTTGACATTGCTTGTACAATGTACACAAACATGTCAGATAAATAATTAATAACTAAATAAGGCATGCACTTGTAAAAAAAAAAAAAAAGACATACAAATTAAGGGACAACAGACAGGGCTATAAACAGAGACGTGTGGCATATTATAACAGTGAGCACTGCACACATGTGAGAAATTACAAAAGTATTCACATATGTTTATTACAAGGCCCGTGGCTGAAACGACTCATGATAGTGTCACATATTTGCATTTTTTGTCAATCATTTCAGAAAGTGAAACTCATATTAGATAGATTTATTACACACAGAGTGAGATATTTCAAGCCTTTATTTCTTGTAATTTTGATGATTATGGCTTACAGATAATGAAAACCCAAAATTCAGTGTTTCAGAAAATTAGAATATTACAAAAGATCAAAAAGGATATTTTAAACAGAAATGTCAGGCTTCTGAAATGCATGTTCATTTCTATGCACTCAATACTTGGTTGGGCCTCCTTTTGCATGAATTACTGCATCGATGCGGCTTGGCATGGAGGCGATCAGCCTGTGGCACTCCTCAGGTGGGATGGAAACTCAGGTTGCTTCAAGCTGCATTTTTTGGACTCTGGTGCGTACATTGAAGAGGAGGGAAGTCTTAACACTGAGGTTTACAGGAAACCCACACATACAGACCAGTACCTGCTTTACTACTACTCACATCATTCACGAGAACACAAACTGGCTGTCATCAGAACTCTACATCACCAGGCTGAAAGTGAACCTACTAAGTCTGAGGGAAAACTAAAGGAACATCAGCGCTCCAAGAAAGCTCTTCAAACCTGTAGATATCCAAACTGTGCCTTTGTCAAATCAGCAAAGACAACTGGACAAACCCACACTGTTAGAGAAGCTGCCATCGTACTGTAATTCCATGTGGCAGGAGTCTCAGAGAAACTTCGAAGGATCTTCTCCAAACATGACATTCCCGTGCACTTCAAACTGTTAGCCCGATTCTTCCATTGGAAGCCCAAGAACAAGCCGGAGAAATCTTAAATCACACAAAGTATTTATTATTGGTCACAGGTTAAGTATGGTAAAAATTAATTTGACTTGACTAATTGCCTTCAAGATGAACATTGGCAACTTGTTTTGATTTTACTGCCATCTCGTCAATCCTGTTCCAGCTTCACTGCATGAAAAGTGGGATTTTCGTCAGTATGCGGCACTGTAGATTGTCGTGAAATTTCAGGTTTACGGCTGTTTACGGCAATTTGCAGGCAATGCAGAAAACTGCCGTGAATTGCCGGAAATTGACGTGGGCCTGGCTTGACCCACCTCCCCCTATGACCCCCCTGCTCCTAATTCTAGGGGAGGCTATACAAATGCAAATCAGGGTTGCAGGGGGAGTTATATCCCAGGTGAGATTTTTCTAAAAGGTCAAATCTCTGGTACAAATAGATCAAGCTAAGTATAGCCTAATTATAGTCTCTTACATTTTAGCTTGAATTGATTTATTTAATGAAAGTATGCTAGATTAACTACTGTGTATGTCATTAGCAATGGCAAATGTTATGTAAAAAAAGATACACAAAATCAGAATCAGAATTAGCTTTTTTGGCCAGGTTGGCGTAAACAAACAAGGAATTTGACTCTGGTTAATCTTTGCTCTCAAAGTACAACACTCAACAATAACATAAAAAAGAATAAAACATACAGAACAGTAAGTATAGAATCAAGGCTACACATACGAATAAGACACTATGGGATGGAATGCAATTGCCTGGAGGGGGAGTGCAGCTGGGAATGTCTGCTTTCTTGTTGTCCCTGTCATCCTAGAGCTCAACCACTGTGCATAGTGGCATGACTACAGTGACCTTTTCTTTGGTCTTACTTAAATGCACAGTGGATGTATTAACATCCACAATGTTAATGAATGCTTTTGGATTTTCTCTCCCAAACTCCATTTTTGAAATAGCGCCTTCTGTGGTCATAATACTGTGAATGAGAGAGTTCATAGTTGCAATGTTCACAGAAGCGCCGAGGTCATTCCTTCCGTCTTGGGACTTCCATCTTTCAACAAACAAGAGTTTCACAGGCACACCTTTTAGAGGTGAGCCAGGGCGAGCTTGTCTCGCGAGTTCTTCCGTATAACAATAACCTCGCATGTGATTGGAGGAGCCCGACGAGCCTTCTACTCCTCATCACGTGAGAGGTCATGGCCACGGCTACTTGCACGACTAGCATATAAACAAACATTATCGTACCTAGCTAGCTCTCAGACCTTCATCCCCAGTTCCTGTGGTTTTGCTGCCTTGTCTACACGCTAGTAAGGATTTTTGCTACAATGGCTGGACGGCGTCTCGCATTTATTTCTCCCGCCTCAACTCCTCTGGTTGAACGCGACCAACTTCCAGCCAGTCCGCAGACCGACCACAAGAAACTGTTGGTTGCCATCAGCGGACTGTCTCGTCGGTTGAGTCGGGTTGCTACTGGCATGAACGAGCAGTTCAGTGCCGTTAACTCCAGGTTGCTGTCCAGAGGCTAACTCCAAGAAAAGAAGACAGGTGCACAATCCTAAGATTGCGGTAAGAATATGTTTGATGACTGCTAGCTAAGCTAAACGTACTATAAAACCACGCCTTTGTTGGTAGCCCAAGCTAAAAGTAGCCTAGTAGCCTTGCAAAAGAACAACAGAAGCAGTGTAAGTTTCTTTATTAAAGTGTATTTTTTGTCTTGTAATTTACAGGAAGCCGTACGCCGACTTCACAACTCGGAGACCAATACTAGGCGCTGCGATCCGGAGCAAGGGTAAGATTTAAATAATATGCTTTCATTCTTCTGTATAAGGAAATGGACACGTTAATAGACACCGATCTTAACTGTATAATTTGTTTTTACAGGCTAAACTCTCCTCACAACGAGGCCATCACCTCTTTTTTGCTAGGAGCTATGTCCGCAAGTCCAGATTTACACGATAATGACGAAATTGTGTGTAAGTAACTTTTTTTTTTTTTTACTCGTTCTCCTTCCTTGCTTGATGTTACTGTGACTTACGTTTGATTTTTATTAATTCCACTCTCATTTAATTGTTTTCCAGCGGCCTGTAAGACGTACTTTGAAAGCATACGCCGGAGTTTCCGATATAACCAGCCAGGACTTTCAGAGCAGACGGAAGCTGCGAAGATTTCAGCTCGGAGTAGGTCGAGAAGAAAGAGGGTAAGACTTTTTTGTTGACTATTTTTCAGATGCATTGATAGATGTGTTGTGTCCATACGCAGTGCATAGCACAGTGCTGATTGCCTTTATTTATTTGTTTTTTTTACAGCTATTGGAAGCGAGACAGAGTGTGCTAGTAGCGGCCGAGGAGGAACTCTGGAAGTCCGCTACAGTCGACCTAATGTCCGACGAGGAAGACGGCACTGTTGGCGGGGTGTCTGGATGGATACCTTCCGTAGCCAGGACCTCTCCGAACTCTGTACTACGTTGCAGTCGCGATTGGAGGGGACTCCGAAGTACAGAGCGACCCACCATAAGCGTCTGCAACACGGCCAGCCCTCGCACAGAACGCCGCCTACTGCTCCGAGGCTGCAGAGCGGCAGTTCACACAGTTGTAGCCAGGATTTTGGGTACTCTTTTTTGACTAGAGCTGTAACAAAATCCGGGTTATCCGGTTTTCAACCCGGATAAATACGTCACCCGGGCAGACCGGATGGTGGCATGCATTTGATCCGCCTTAAAAAAAAAATAATAATAAAAAAAATAAAAAATGATCCGCCCAAGTCGAGCCAGACGGCATTTCATTATGTCAACAAATGGCAGTTACAACGCTCTTGCACCTTAGTCGTGAGAGAAATGATGAAACCGGAATATATATCCCTCTTTAGTTGCCTACTAGGGTACAGTCATTCTCTAGCATGGTGTTCAGTCACGAACACACAGTCACACACTGAGTGAAATGAAACCTAACTCCCGCCCCGTTTGTCGGTTAAGTGAGCCATGCCCCCTACTGATGCGTCCTGACTTGCGATCCGTCCGTTACTTACAGTGAGGGACGAATCCCCGCTGACTCGTACCACCTGGTTTCGTTTCATTTGACCAACTTGGCAGCAGCAGCGAGTGGTCTGGGTGACTCACGGCCTGACAGCGAATCGAAACTTAAAAAGCTCTGAGTTGGCATGGATTCGCTACTTGCCCGTCTGACCGCTGAGTCACCCAGAGCCAGCAATTCAGCGGTCAGACGGGCAAGTAGCGAATCCATGCCAACTCGGAGCTTTTTAAGTTTTGATTCTGTCTCGAGCGCCCAGTCGGCAGCAAGGATTGTCGTCAACCCATCTGACTGCTGAAGCCTCTGTACCTCGCTACAGGCTCGGTTAGCGTGGCTTCATGCATCTTGTACAGTCGTTGAAAAATAATCATTTAGTGGGAGGGCAAGATCATTCCATGTTGTTTACTTGTAGGTCTAAACTCAGCATTGCCTCACCTAATGCTACCACATTTGTCGCTGTGTAAAATCACACACTAGCTGTTGTGTCTGGCTTTCAGATAAAATGGCATTGAATTATTACTTGACAAAAATAAATGAATGAACTTGTAGCTGTAGGCTGCTCTTTGATTTATCAAAATGAATTGATAAATGGGACAAAAAAAAGGCGCGGCGCATAGCCACTAAACGGCAGAAAGGTTTTTTTTTTTTTTAATAAGTGACTCAAGTGATTCAAGTGATCCGTATAACTCGAATCCCCTCCTCGAAATGATCCAATCAGCCCGGATTGCCCAAAAGATTCGAGTTAAGCATCTCTATTTTTGACTCTTTGTCAGCTACCCATACATGTTGTGTGGGCAGATCTCCTGTGTGTGTGTGTTTTAAAAAAAATAAAGCTCTTTCTTTGCATAAATGTGTTTCTGGTAAATGTTCCTTGCCTCAATAAATTCAATCATGTCGTGTAGTAGCCTACATAAGAGAACAATGATATACAGCATAATAGCATATAAATTAAATAATAAATATAGATATATATAATAATAATACATATAATTTATTATTGGGGTTTACATTTATGAGCCTGCCTACTGGTAGCTCTGCCAACCAATCACGAGTGATTTTACTTGTTTGAAAAGTAGTGGTTTCATCCAATCCTGAGTAAGGACATTCAGCGCCAGGCGCGCGGTTTCTGCATTCATATGCTAATTAGAGCCGCGAGCATGGTACGTTTCCGACAATTTGTGGCACCGACAAACGCCACGTTCGCAGGCTGTAAATTGTCGTTAACTGATGAATATTAGGGAGATTTTCGGGCATTTATGGGGACCAAAATCCCACTTTTCATGCAGTCCTTTTACTGACACACCAACCAACTCCTGTGGTTTCTGATGTATTGAAGTGATATTTCTTGCCACAGTTCTTCTCCACTCTGCCTGTCAGCCACGCCTACCTCTTCAGCCAACTCAGCTTACCTGTGCATCATTAATCTTCCACACCAAGCAAACCAGAATATAAGCTTCCCCAGTTCATTCACTCCTTGTCAGATTGTCTTTGCTGTGCCTATGCAAGACCTTCCAGACTTTTTACCTGCTTTGATCACCTGTTGCCAACCAGCCTTCTGCCTGACTACCAGCATTGCATTGTGGACTTGTCTCAGCATTTTTGGAGCTACTGTGATTTTTGACTGCCGGCCTACCTTCTTCGGCCTTTTTCCTGTGGAGCTTTCTGCCTGCTTGGATTCTGTTACATTTCTATATTTTTGTTAAATACACGGCCATGTGTTTTACAGATAAAATTGTGTGCTCTGATCATTTGATCAAAACTACCAATCCTCTGGGATAAAGGGTTTGACAGCAAGCAATGAAAAGCTTTAAATCTCTTTAAAAATAAAAAGCCCTGGTGCTGAGGCTAAAATCAAAGGCAATTGAAGAATCTCATTGGCATGCAACGTCACGAATGATGCTATTGATCTCTTTATAACATGTGTTTCTAATAAGGTCCACATCACTCATTGAACAAAGCACTTGCCATTTTAGTCAGTCAATTACAGACTGTGCTTATTTATATTGAGTATTGGTGTCAGTGTTTGGTTGCTGAAATGTGTATGAGAGTAACAGCTGGTGATAATCTACTCTGGGTGAAATCTGGATGTTCAAAGTTGAAGAGAAAAACAACGCTGTTCCTAACTACCCAAAAGCAAGGATCTTTTCCCATATATTACAGACAAAAATAAATAAATTGGTATGTAAAAACAAGCGCAGTTTTGAAAATGAATTCATTTCATACATCATTGATCACCTGTAAGGGCCTTACTTTGATGAAACGTGAAATTTCACATTTACAGCGTTTCTATATGTCATATTTATGATTCCCTATATAATGGATGTGAAAACTGTAATCAAGGGAACATAAAGTCCTCCAACTATACAGTCTTATGAACGTTTGTTTATATTGTTAAAAATCTCCCATGGGAGCATTCTCTAAATTATGTCCCTGCAGGAAGGAAATATATCATATCTCAGATCTAAAGAAACATAAATGTTAAACAAACATTTTTCCATACTCTCAAAGCCTGTTTAATGTTTAATTGCATTATATTAAACCTTGACACCACGTAGTGTGAATATCATTCGGGTTATGAAAGTATTTACTGATATAAAAAAAACAACAAGGTCCAGGAGTTGTAAAGAGCTGTAAGGAAAGATAGTCACAAGCAAAGAAATTGGAAATTCAACTATGACACTCCCTCTGCGATGTATCAACAGGAGTTTTAACAAAACTACACAACCATTAGAGGTTGCATGTTTTTGAATATTAGTTGTAATTATTATTGCACTCTTCCAACAGGAAGAATAAAAAGCATGTTACTTTCATCACTGCTCCAAATGTTAGTTTCACAGTAAATGTGAAAGTTTCAGAATATAACTGTCCTTCATGCAATGTTGGTCAAGTTACTTTTAAAAAGTAATTAGTTACAGTTACTGGTTACTGCTCCCAACAAGTAATTGAGTTAGTAACTCAGTTACCACATTGTAAAAGTAATTAGTTACTCAGCAAAGTAACTCTGGCGTTATTTTTTATGTTCTATAACGCTGTTAGGTTCTATAACATCTTTAACATCAAATATGTTTATATTAACTGATTGAAGAATAACAACACTATATACAGTCATTTAGAACATTCGGTATTTATTTGAACTCAATAGATTGCAGCCTGCCATATGATGCATAGAAATAAAAACATAAATACAGTGGAAACCGCTTATAGTGATCACGTTGGTCCAGAGCCAATTTGAACACTATAAGCGGTTGATTACTAAAACCGAAGTTGTATTACAGTACAGGTATTTCACTTATTTTTTATGGAGAATATCATCTAAATGCCATTTGTATCGTTTTTCAATGAGAAAAATTAAATAAAACGGATAGCTTCAGCATTTACTGAATTTTATTATCATGCAAATTTAATTACAGTACTGCGCAGTGCGCAGACATACTGTAGGCTAACTCAAATACAGTACGTAACTTATTCTCTGCTGTGCCGCCGGTGCATTTTTTTTCTTACAAGTCTGAAAATAAAGTTTGAATTCAATCCGCCTTTCAGCACCCCTGCTCGGATCTATGCTCCTCCGTGCCGGTGTTCTGTCGATTTGTGCTACTTGGTGTGAAAACGAAACTTAGAAAATCGGCTTGGCGAATGCTCAAAACCACAAAGTAGCAATTCTCGACAAGTAGGAGAAATCGAATGAACACCGGCCTCCCATCTTACAAGAACCAGCCTGGAGCTTCCAGCGGTCACACGCGCATTCAATCCGCTCTCCAGCACCCATCCTCGGACACATGCTCCTCCATGACTTCCTTTTTCCAGCCATGATTCGCGCGCTTGCTGCCCGGTGTCAACTCGTTACGTTAGCTAGCGAGGCAGAAGCAGACGTCCAGAAAGGAATCAAGGGAGTAAAAAATAAAATAGCTACACGTAGTTTTAAAATTATTTTTGCACATGTTTACATTCATAAAATGGCCAAAAATGAACATTATAAGCGGATTTCTTGATCACTATAAACGAATTATTTAAACAGCATTTGTATAGAAATGATTCCGTCCCAAGCCTTTTGATCCATATAAGCGGTTGATTACTATATCCGTGACCACTATAAGCGGTTTCCACTGTATTGAATATAAAGTGGTGATGGTGATCACCTGTTTCTGACCCGAAAAATGGAGTGTTGTTTGTTTTCGAGTGGCTTCGTCTCTTTCGCTGGGGCTCACGCTAGCTGCATTTGGGCTTGGGGTTGGGTTAGCTAGCTGCATTTGGGCCTGGGGTTGGGTTAGCTAGCTGCATTTGGACTTGGGGTTGGGTTAGCTAGCTGCCTTTGGGCTTGGGGTTAGGTTAGCAGCTGCCTTTGGGCCTGGGGTTGGGTTAGCTAGCTGCATTTGGACTTGGGGTTGGGTTAGCAGCTGCCTTTGGTCTTGGGGTTGGGTTAGCTAGCTGCCTTTGGGCTTGGGGTTAGGTTAGCAGCTGCCTTTGGGCTTGGGGTTAGGTTAGCAGCTGCCTTTGGGCCTGGGGTTGGGTTAGCTAGCTGCATTTGGGCCTGGGGTTGGGTTAGCTAGCTGCATTTGGACTTGGGGTTGGGTTAGCTAGCTGCCTTTGGGCTTGGGGTTAGGTTAGCAGCTGCCTTTGGGCTTGGGGTTGGGTTAGCTAGCTGCATTTGGGCTTGGGGTAGGGTTAGCAGCTGCAGAAGCAACAAGTGCTTCATATTCGCATGGGTTGATGTGAGGTGCTTCATTAGATTTGAGTTACTTGAGGCAGACGTGGATAAAGTTTTTTTCCCTGGGAATAGCGTGCATGTTACGTACACATTCTTGCCTTTTATCTGCACGAGTGAGAAGTAGTGCCGGAACTTCCAGTTAGAGGACGCTACCTTTGAACTTCCCTGGCTCGTCGCCATTGTCGCTGTCTTCTGTGTGTGTTTAGTAGTAGTCGTCAGCATGTGCAGTGAGACAGCGTGAGCAGGGCATCCGCCCACACAGCCAATCATCATCGCATTTGCAACGGTGTCATCATCCCCACCCCTGCTCTCTCCAGGCAGCATGCAGCTGATGTGTAGCCGAAAGCCTAAAACCAAATTGTAGTAACGCGCCACTTTATATTTTCAGTAACGATAACGGCGTTGTAACGATGGGAAAAGTAATTAATTAGATTACTCTGTTACTGGAAAAATAACGCTGTTAGTAACGCCGTTATACTTAAACGCCGTTACTCCCAACACTGCCTTCATGTGCATTTGATATGACCGCCATGACTCTGAATTCAATGATAAATGGACTGTATCTGTATAGCACTTTTTTAGTCCAGTTGACGACTCAAAATTGACCATCCACACACACAGACACTCATGCAACACTTCTTCTAAGACTTTGACGTGGTCTGTGGAAGCCAGGGTTTGACCACCGACCTTCTGATTGGTAGATGACTGGTATTCCTCCTGAGCTACAACTCCCTAACAGGATGAAGCAGATATGGAAAATGGATGAATGGCAAAAATTGCTAGATTTCAAAACAAAACAGCATTGATCATATAGGCTACACATTGTCTTCTTTGTTGATATTTATATCTCTTCATAAGAGCTTGAATTAGGGCAAGTGGACTTCTTCTTGGATCTTGAAGACGTTTCACCTTTAATCCGAATGGCTTCTTCAGTTCTAAACTAGATGGTGGGGAGTATCAGCTTATAAACAGAGAGGATTGTTACAATCACATGTGTCACTGAACCCCCTGACCAATGTCCATGTTGTTTGAGTCATTGAGGTGATACCTGAGGCCACCTCCTCTGTTCAAAGATGTTTTTTCCATGCATAGAAGGCTTCTTTGACTCCTCTCTCAAACCATCTGTCTTCTCTGTCCAGAATGTGGACATTACTGTCCTCGAAAGAGTGTCCCTTTTCCTTGAGATGTTGGTGCACTGCTGAGTCTTGACCTAAAGACGTGGCTCCCCTATGTTGTGCCATGCGCTCGTGGAGCTGTTGTTTGGTCTTTACCAAACGGAGGTCCGCACACTCTTCGCTGCACTACATACATGATGCCACTTAGTTTGTGTTTGGGTGTTTTGTCTTTTGGGTGAACCAGACTCTGAGGGTGTTCTTGGGTTTGAGGTGCACTGGAATGCCATGATTGGAGAAGATTTCTCTGAGACTCCTGCCATATATGGAATTACAATATGTTTTCGGCTGTTCTAGCTTCTCTAACAGTGTGATTAGGTCCGTTTGTCATTTGCTGATTTGACAAAGGCCCAGTTGTGGGATCCACAGGTTTAAAGAGCTTTCTTGGAGTGCTGATGTTCCTTTTGTTTTCGCTCAGCCTTAGTGGGTATACTCTCAGCCTGGTGATGTAGTTCTAATGCCATTTTGTGTTCTTTTGGATGTTGTGAGTTGAAAAGCAGGTACTGGTCTGTATGTGTGGGTTTCTTGTGAACCTCAGTGTTAAGACTTCCATCCTCTTCAATTACCATGACCTGGATGACTGAGAATCGTCACCAACTATATGTCTTAAAAATAAGGGAATGGGTTGTAGCTTCTAAAATGTTTTGTTGTTCAACCATTCTATCCCAACATTTTACCTATACATACCTTTTTGCTGTGTCAATCAATTGTTAAGTTTGTAACAAATTTTTAAAAGGATGCTTCATAGAAATGTGCATTAGAAATATGCACTGTTCCATTTATCTGGTTTGGAGTGAAAAGAAAACAGTATTCTATTCACAACTGAGCTTAGAAAATACATCAAATATACACATATATATATATATATATATATATATATATATATATATATATATATATATATATATATATATATATATATATATATAGTGTGTTGCATTTATGAAATCAATTAAAGGTGATAGAAAAAGGTTGAATGGGGCATTAATCCTTGTTCTGTGATGTGATATGTAGCCCAAAAAAAATTGGTTGGGTCTGTAATGGCTCAGAACCTCCCTAAAAGTCTCTCTGAAACAGCTATGTTACTATGCTGGGTTTAGAATGCGTCGTTTGCCCTTATTGGCGTCGTTTCAGAGCTTATCTGGCAACCTCATTATGAAATGCAGGTAGGTGTTGGCGCTATTCGGTTGCCGTTGCTTGATTGGCTGCCCTTGCTCTCACTGAAAAGAAAGTACTCCATTTGGCTTCATTTGTTTTGTTTTACTTCGGTTACTGTGACTTCCAAAGGTTATGCATTGAAACAAGCAAGCTGGCCTTTGGAGGCTTAAGGTCTGTTTATGGTCGGAAACCAGGTCGTCTGCGTGCGTGTCGCAGTTAACGCAGATATGCCCCCCGAAGACAGTGCCGCAGATATCGTCGCAGGGAGGAGAGAAAGGAGGCCTCTGATTGGTCAAGTCTACATCCGCTCTACACTATGCGTATTTCCGGTTTGCTAACCGTGCTAACCGTTTCTTTCGCCTCTCTGCCAGCTCCAGTAGTAGCAATATTTCTTCTATTTCTAGATCGATCAGCTGCATCTCAATCAAAGTGCGCATTCATCCAGTCGCCATTGTTGTTGAATGACCTCCGTAACCGGAAGAGAAACACGCCACCCACCACACCCACAATCCTAGCTTATTCGTGATTGTCCCTCTTGCGTTGTGGCGTGGAATTAACATAGCGCAGATCGCGCTTCAAAATTGGGCATAAATCAAAAATAACTGCGTCATACCTGCGACAAGCTCACTGCGACACACTGCTCCAAGAGTATACACGGCCCTTTACTTACCGCCTGCATAATAGTGCAAATAGCTAGCTGCTAAGGGGTTAGCTCATTCCCTTTAGATGAACAAGCCAGAGCTAACGTGCAATTCTTACAACAGGAATATGGCACAACACACATTTAAAACAAAATAAAATGTGATACTTACAGGCTGTACTGATTGCTGGGGTTGATTTTGTTGCAAAGTCGGAACTGACCCTCTACTGAGCATTAAATTCCGACTGAAGCCTGCTCGGAATCGTGCAAGGTTTGTGAAACTGTACTCTGTGAAGGGGCGTGTCTGAAAGGGGGTGGCTGTGGATTTGGGTGTGGGGGGGCGATTGCGCCAAAAGATACATCACCTAATGCTCAAACACGAATTGGCCCATTTTCTGGCGGCAATTCAAAAAAGGGGGAGTACTTGAAACAGAGGTTCTGACACTTGCTGGCACTTCGTGTGTACTCCCCACAGCGGGGAGACTCAGAACTAACACCAAAAACGTGAAAAAGACGATTTTGATTCTCTATCCCCTTTAACTGCTACAGAGAAAACTTTTTTTTTTTTTTTGCATGTAACAAAAACATTTTGAACTCCGAAAAAAAAGACAAAGGCTGTGTGTTTATTCCAGAAATGTCTTGCAACATTTGACTTTTTGTTGTTTGCCAATTTGCAACTTTTCTTTTCCTGGATTTATCCATGGTTGGCATACTGGGGGTAAAAAAGCTCAATAAATCATGTGCCGGCAGGTGTCGCGCATTGGCGGGTGTGACGCATATTTTGAGTGACAAAAAATTAAACACGTTTTTACAAGATCACCATAATCTTCAAATTTAGAATTACATTTAAAAAACTAACAAAATAAAATGAATTCAAATTAAATAACCTACTCATGATTTATTTTCCAAAGCCACAGGGAGCCTCATCCCTCTGCTGAGCCAAAATTCAGCCAAATTGAATCCTTTTCTACGGGGCGCCGACCCCTGTTCTCGTCCCTCACCAATGATCTGCTGTGATGTCATCTCCCAAATGGTGAAAAGGTTTTCTGAGACTGGATAATATATTTACTATTCACAGGTTCTACTTTTCGCTTTGCTTGCAAACTATTTACAAAACATAAAAAACAGTTTATTTGTGTGCTTTCTAAGTGGAAAGAACATCATGGCCACGAGAAAAGCACAGAGCAATGTATTGGGCCCACATCATGTTCCACTGGCAGCAGGACTGTGAACACTAAACTGGTGCAACAGCTGGAGTGGGCTGTCATTTGGTTTTTAAGTGAAAGATGTCTTTCTGAGGTGATGACAAATTATTTGGATAACCACACAATGGTAACGTTGTAAAAAATATGGAAGTTATCTCTCAGTTGAATCCTTTTCTTGCTGTGCACATGAATAAGTATGGACAGGTGCAGCGCATCCTATCTTTCAATCACCATGTGCAGGGACTTGATTCAACTTTACCTTCCAGCATCGTTAGCTTTTTTCACTTGAGCATTTCAGCCCCTCCTCACATCTTTATCCCATATAATATAAGTTCTTCTTTGTTAAGGGATTAACAAAAAAAACATGTGAAGCCAGGTTCAGACAGTAGTCTTTATCCTCTTTGACAGTTTGGGAAAGGGAATCTGCTTCAGATGGTGGGGACCATCCAGTATCAACTGTGGGAAGTTAAATACAGTGAGTAGATTGAGAAAAAAGAATGAAAAAGTAGTGCACGTGTCCACATCAAGTTTTTTTTCTAACAGAAAAGCACCAGCAAATTGTTAAGCGTGATGAAAGCACACCACTATCCAGCAACACTAGAATCTAGGCGATCAGCATAAAGGCTTTTCTGTGTGATGATCATTTTTGTCTGAAGGCTCATACAAGTTCAGCTTGGGACATACAGCTGGAACTTCTTCTCTGCCATATGGTGAAAAGAAGGGACACCTTTCAAAAAAAAAATCTGGGAATATCGTTGGCAGCAGCATTACAAAATAAGTGAGGCACTCGGAAAAAGAAGTGGAATGTGGTTATTTTCTGTTGGCAGCCGCATATACTCTGAACACCAGCCCAACATGTAAGCGGCCCACAGGGAATCCTCAAGAACCCCCTCATCAGACACTTGCTTTGAACTTGGGGTAAAACTCTGATGATTTCTCCACTTTGGAATGGTATCCATAGCCTCCATTGTGATGATCTGTTTGAGAGGGGTCAGGCTTATGCAGAACAGGAGCAGGGACAGACCAAATGTTGCATTTAATGGGAACTTGTGCAATTGGCTTTGAATTGGCCTCAAGAGTTCTTCCACTCTCCAGTAGAATTCTTTATGAAGGCTCTTATGTCCTGTTGACGTTTCTGAGTTCACAGCATGCCAGGGTTGATGTGTACAGCACTTAGTCGTAGGCATTCTGAGTCAATCAAGGCAACTCAGGCAGTTTTACGTCTGATCTTACAGTTGTATCCATCAGTAGTTGTTTATATTCTCTGGTGTTTCTCTCAATTTATTTCTGGGTCCAAGTCATGTATCATGAGCCTACTCATCTTATTCCACTGTGATGCATGGTAGGAGCTTCCATGCCATACAGTGGTAGGCTGTTGAGTGGTGGTTGGATGGAATTGCCCCACTCTAGGGATTCTTCATAATCAGGACAGGTTAACCATTCTGGACGAGTCCCATCCATTAGCAGTCACTTCATTTGTGTTGCTAGGCATTCATGAAGAGCGGTTGGATTCTTTATCCAGTAGATGTGTATCATGTCAGGGCCTGGTGCAGTCGAATTCTTCTTCACCTCCTAACTATGTCTTAAACCACAGTCCTCTAACTTCTTTTTTGTCCTTTTGACAAATTCCAAATTGTTTTTTTAATCTCCCTTTTGAGGTGAATAATAGAACCATATGTAACTGGCTTTCAATTGTTTTGGGTATTGGTGGTTAGCAATGTGCTCTGATCCAATTAGAGGTCATGAAAATATAGGCTGTGAGGCTATCACTTGAAGTAAACAAGTCTGACTACACAGACTCTCTTCTTCACTCATCTACATTTGGGGAAAATTGCACATATTAAATTACTTATTGATCCATGTGTTATTCATATTGAATGTAACTATGCTGCACATGTTTCTAAACTGTTTTGGGAACTTACTGACAATTTGTTTGTTGTCCTCATTTACACCCACATACTAAATGTGCTAAAGATTAACCCGACTTATAAAACACAGGCGTAACTATTTTCATAGTGGTGATATGAATCATTTCAAGTAATTCCTCAGTGTAGTAGAAGTAATTTTTAATTAAGTAATTTAAATTAAATTCATCCATTGCAGTGGTAACAGATCCAGCAGGGCAATACAGGCATCCTCAGTGTGTGAATTATACAGTGACAATTGGGGGGGGGGTCAACATTTTCTCCAGGGTGTAAAGGGAACCCAGTGCAGCGCATGTGCATGCTCCAGTTAACAGAAGTCTTACAATCCTTACAGTATCTTGCTTGTTCAACTAAATGTCTGCAGTCTGCAGATAATGATAAACACCATTTAACAAAACATTTGCACTATGATTAATATATATTGCTTGAGACATCTCTAGTCAACTGGAGATGACTGACTTACTGTCCCTTGTTGATAAATTAAAGATTTCAAGGGTTTAGGCTCTCCTTTGCATTATTTTTTGTAGTGACTGACCTTTGTGAATAGCTGGAATATTAGTCACACTCATCAACATTTCTGTCATTTTGCTGTTATGCTGTATAAAAATAAGGGTGCAGCTATGTGGCAGTCAAGGTGGCATGACAACGATTTTAGAAAAACAAGTTGATGAGCAGGTTTACTGTACAAAGACTAACAACACTACTGTATTTTGTATTACTTACAATTTTATAATCAACAAACTCTGTTATTCCTGAATGTTATTCTAATTGTTTTCCTTGCTTATAAATCGGACAAATGGGGTGTAGCTCTCCATGGTTCAAGCTCTCCTTTTAATTTGCTGACTTATGACTGCAAGAAGACAGCCCATTGAAGTCAGAAGTTAAGAGCCTCATGCTAATTCGTACTTGGAAAGTCTCAATCATAATAAACTAAAACAGTCTAGGTTCTTAGTGAAAAAAAAGAGGTTGAAACATATAACAAGCTTATTATACTGGTAAAGAAAAAAAGTACTGATTCCCTTCCTTCAACCAAATAATCAAGTTTGTATCTTTTCTGTAGAAAACAGTTGTGGAAACAGAATGCCAGGAAAATTGTTGCCATCCCACAAACGGACTTTGAGGAGCTGCAGAGGAGAAAGAAGAGGAAGAGTGGGTAAGAAGTGTTTCCTTTATCCAAAACAAGTAAATACCTCAGGTATTCCAGATACAGCAGTGAATATCTGCCTGATTGAGTGGGGAGTTCTCACCATGTTGTAATGAAATGTAATGTGTCCACCTATGCTTGATTTCAAATTTGACTTTTCATGCATATTGTAAAAAAGGGGAGCACATGGCATATGGATGGACATTGTTACAATGTTTTTTTTTAGATTTGTCTTTATTGTATGAATCGTGGTTTTCTGACACCTTGGCATGTTCTGGTCGTGAGTGCGGTGACTTGCTCCTGTTTTTTTAAGATTTGTCTTTATTAAAACATATACAGTAAAATACATTAACCTTTTAACTAGCTCACAACTAGACTGCCTTTAATTGAATTGCAAATCCAAGCAAGTGATCTAATTACAGCAGCTGCTTGCTTATCTACTCATGACTAACTTCAGTGTCGGCAAGTTGAAATGTGAGAATCACAAGTAACTTGTCTCATCAACTAATTTGTTTTAACTCACCTTCTTCCACTGGTGTCACAGATGAGCGTACCATGGCGAACATGGAGGAGCTGGTCCTGGCAGCAGAAGAGCTGCCAGCCATCAGCAAAGCCCTCCAGGACCTCGGAAAATTTGCCAGGGCCAATAAAATTAGTACTATTGCCTTGACAGATGGGGAGGTGGCATCTGTTAAGGCCACATCCAAGTTCGTCATCTGCAGAGGTGTGTAAGATAAAACATAAAAGGGATAGTTCAACATTTTGGCAAATTATTCTATTACAATAATCTCTATAGTCATATGAGTAGGTTCATTTCCTTTAATTATCAGTGTCTGTTGTTGTACTCATTGAGCAGCTCACGTCTCTGCCCCACAGATTTTAAAACAACAGACACTGATAATTAAAGGTAATGTACATAGTGGCCGGGTCTGTGCCCGTGGGGCTCGGTCGGGTACAGCCCGAAGAAACTACACGGGTCTCCCTTCTGATGGGCTCACCACCCGTGGGAGGGCCCAAGGGGGTCGGGGACCTTGGCGGTCTGATCCTCGGCTACTGAAGCTGGGTCTTGGGACGTGGAACGTCACCTCTCTGCTGGGGAAGGAGCCTGAGCTGGTGCGCGAGGCTGAGCGGTTCCGGCTAGATATAGTCGGACTCACCTCGACGCATGGCTTGGGCTCCGGAACCAGCCTCCTCGAGAGGGATTGGACTCTCTTCCACTCTGGAGTTGGAGAGAGCCCGTGGTGAGAGGCGTAGAGCAGGTGTGGGCATACTTATTGCCCCCCAGCTGTGCTCCTATACATTGGGGTTTACCCCGGTAGACGAGAGGGTAGCCTCCCTCCGCCTTAGGGTCCTGACTGTTGTTTGTGCTTATGCATCAAGCGGCAGTTCAGAGTACCCACCCTTTTTGGAGTCCCTGGAGGAGGCACTGGAGAGTGCTCCTCTGGGAGACTCCCTCGTCTTGCTGGGGGACTTCAATGCTCACGTGGGCAATGACAGTGAGACCTGGAGGGGCGTGATTGGGATGAACGGCCCCCCCGATCTGAATCAGAGTGGTGTTTTGTTATTGGACTTCTGTGCTCGTCACGGACTGTCCATAACGAACACCATGTTCAGGCATAAGGGTGTCCATATGTGCACTTGGCACCAGGACACCCTAGGCCGCAGCTCGATGATCGACTTTGTGGTCGTATCGTCGGACTTGCGGCCGTATGTCCTGGACACTTGGGTGAAGAGAGGGGCGGAGCTGTCAACTGATCACCACCTGGTGGTGAGTTGGCTCCGCTGGTGGGGGAGGAAGCCGGTCAGACCTGGCAGGCCCAAACGTATTGTGAGGGTCTGTTGGGAACGGCTGGCGGAATCCCCTGTAAGGAGGAGTTTCAACTCCCACCTCCGGCAGAGCTTCAGCCATGTCCCGGGGGAGGTGGGGGACATTGAGCCCGAATGGGCCATGTTCTGTGCCTCCATTGTTGAGGCGGCCGACCGGACCTGTGGCCGTAAGGTGGTCGGTGCCTGTCGTGGCGGCAACCCCCGAACCCGCTGGTGGACCCCAGTGGTGAGGGAGGCCGTCAAGCTGAAGAAGGAGTCCTATCGGGCCTTTTTGGCCAGTGGGACTCTGGAAGCAGCTAATGGGTACCGATAGGCCAAGCGGAACACGGCCTCGGCGGTTGCTGAGGCAAAAACTCGGGCTTGGGAGGAGTTCGGGGAGGCCATGGAGAACGACTTCTGGACGGCCTCGAAGAGATTCTGGTCCACCAACCGGCGGGTCGGGGGGGAAGCGGTGCACCGTCAACACCGTCTATGGTGAGGGCGGGGCTCTGCTGACCTCAACTAGGGACGTCGTGAGTCGGTGGGGGGAATACTTCGAGGGCCTCCTCAATCCTACCGACACGCCTTCCGATGTTGGGGTTGGGGAGTTGGACGTGATGAGTTGGGGAGCTCGGACGTAGGGCCTCCCATTTCTGGGGCTGAGGTTGCCGAGGTGGTTAAAAAACTCCTCGGTGGCAAGGCCCCGGGGGTGGATGAGGTCCGTCCTGAGTTCCTCAAGGCTCTGGATGTTGTAGGGCTGTCTTGGTTGACACGCCTCTGCAGCATCGTGTGGACATCGGGGGCAGTGCCTCTGGACTGGCAGATCGGGGTGGTGGTCCCCCTCTTTAAAAAGGGGGACCGGAGGGTGTGTTCCAACTATAGGGGGATCACACTCCTCAGCCTCCCTGGTAAGGTCTTTTCGGGGGTACTGGAGAGGAGGATCCGCTGGATAGTCGAATCTCGGATTCAGGAGGTGCAGTGTGGTTTTCGTCCTGGCCGTGGAACAGTGGACCAGCTCTATACCCTCGGCAGGATCCTGGAGGGTGCATGGGAGTTCGCCCAACCGGTCTACATGTGTTTTGTGGACTTGGAGAAGGCGTTCGACCGTGTCCCTCGGGGACTCTTGTGGGGGGTGCTCCGGGAGTATGGAGTGCCGGACTCCTTGATATGGGCTGTTCGGTCTCTGTATGACCGGTGTCAGAGTTTGGTCCGCATTGCCGGCAGTAAGTCGGACATGTTTCCTGTGAGGGTTGGACTCCGTCAGGGCTGCCCTTTGTCACCGATTCTGTTCATAATTTTTATGGACGGAATTTCTAGCCGCAGCCAGGGCATTGAGGGGGTCCGGTTTGGCGACCTCAGAATCGGGTCTCTGCTTTTTGCGGACGATGCGGTTCTGTTGGCGTCGTCGGGCCGTGACCTTCAGCTCTCACTGGAGCGGTTCGCAGCCGAGTGTGAAGCGGCTGGGATGAGAATCAGCACCTCCAAATCTGAGACCATGGTCCTCGGCCGGAAAAGGGTGGAATACGCTCTCCGGGTCGGGAATGAGATCCTTCCCCAAGTGGAGGAGTTCAAGTATCTCGGGGTCTTGTTCACGAGTGAGGGACGAATGGAACAGGAGATTGACAGGCGGATCGGTGCGGCGTCTGCAGTGATGCGGGCTCTGCACCGGCCCGTCGTGGTGAAGAAGGAGCTGAGCCAGAAGGCGAAGCTCTCGATTTACCGGTCAATCTATGTTCCTACCCTCACCTATGGTCACGAGCTGTGGGTAGTGACCGAAAGAACGAGATCGCGAATACAAGCGGCCGAAATGAGTTTCCTCCGCAGGGTGTCTGGGCTCTCCCTTAGAGATAGGGTGAGAAGCTCGGTCATCCGGGAGGGGCTCGGAGTAGAACCGCTGCTCCTCCGCATCGAGAGGAGTCAGATGAGGTGGCTCGGGCATCTGGTTAGGATGCCTCCTGGACGCCTCCCTGGTGAGGTGTTCCGGGCCCGTCCCACTGGGAGGAGGCCCCGGGGAAGACCCAGGACACGTTGGAGAGACTATGTTTCTCGGCTGGCCTGGGAACGCCTCGGGGTCCCCCCAGAAGAGCTGGAGGAAGTGGCCGGGGACAGGGACGTCTGGGTCTCTCTGCTCAAGCTGCTGCCCCCGCGACCCGATCCCCGGACAAGCGGAAGATTATGGATGGATGGATGGATAAGCTCTGTTATGCATTAACAAGATTTAAGTGAATATTGACATGAAGATACTGATGATCAATTTTCATGAATCTTGCAGATCCAATGAAGCACCCTGTTGCCAGCTCATACTGCCGCAGCCTGATTGGTTGCCGGGTCTACATTGAGCAGTGGGTGGCCCATGAGCCCAGCTGCCCCAAGTGCCGCCATGGGGACTTCGTGCCAAAGAGCTTCCCACTAACAGGGATGGACAAAACTGTTTCGGTCTTTAAAGATGTCATACGGGATTAGTAAATTGAAAATGTATTTATTTATTTTTTTGGTTCATAATTTTTTAAATTTTTTTTTTGAGCATTATGGCAGCAGAATTGTAATCTGAATACCGTTTATGCTAAACACATTTGCTATGCCAAGGGAAGCTTTATGAATGTAAAGCTCCCCTTGATGCCCATCAACTCCTCATTTTCATTTATTTATTTTTGTTACAATATTTAACATGATATGATAATAGTGCCGAACCGGACCGGGGGACAGAGAGAGAGGGAGCTCCCACAAGCATCGGGCAGAGCCCCCCCAGCGACCAGAGGCGGCAGCCTACCAGCCCCGCCAGGCCCCCGCCACCCAGACATGGGCCGTGCGCCGGAACCGGCCCCCGCGAGCCCGAGCGCCACCAAAACCCCCCGGCAGGGGCCCCGCCCAACACCCGAGAGGGCCAGGCGCCCCAGAGAGCCAACCGCAGTGGGCCAGCGCCTGCCCCAGTGCCCCTGGGCAAGTGCCCCGGGAGTCAAGACGTGCCCACAGGTGGATGAGGCCGCGAGCAGCGGGGAGAAGCAATGCCCCCCCCCCCCCCCATCAGGAACAGCACAAGCAGGCCAGAGGACAGCAGGACCCAGACCCAGTCCCAGTCACCCCATAAATCATATAAGAGAAAAAAAATAATAATAAATAAATACACAAAGACAAAAAAAAAAAAAAAAAAAAAAAAACACATCCACAAACACTCGCACAGCACATGCATCCATCCCCCACCTCTGCTGGAGTGTGGCGTAGCGGGCACATCCGGGGGCCAGCAGCCCCCAGGCCACCACAGACCCCGAACCAGTAGGACAACTCCTCCTCCTGGCCCCCCCGCCTCAGGCAGCAACCAGGCAACAGGGGTGCGGGAAGACCCCTACCCTCTCACCTCTGGCTCTTTGATATTTTCTAATAGTGAGCATTTAAAATTGAGGGGCAAGCAACCTTGTGGAACTGGGAGCGTGGCCCTCCGGGCAGCCTACATACCCAAAGAGCCCCGCCCACCAGATACCACTCAGTGCTATCGCCCCCCAAAACCTAATGTGTGTGTGTGTGTGTGTGTGTGTGTGTGTCTCATGATTGGTTCATAATTGTTAATGGTTCTTTTAGTGTTTATTTTGTTAGTTATTTAAGTTATTCATAGTTATGAAAGGGAATGTTTGAATTGCTACCAGTGTGTGTGCGTGTTATATAGTTCTGTTGAGATTGTGTTTTGAATAAATGTGTTTGTTGTTGTTTGTACTATTTTGTTTGCCACAAAATAGCCATACAGACATGAGTTGTTTTGTTTTAACACATTCAAACCATTAAAATGGTTCTCCACTTTGTCCGCACACCTGCAGCCTTTTGGCTGTTTTCAAATGAGTAAAATGCAAGGTCACATTACAGGGTCTGACAGTTTCACTGAACTGTAGGCTATGTCAGGGTGTATTTTACTGTAATCTCCAGCAACCCTGACATGGGCCCAACAGTCAGGAGGACCACCACATTGTCCAGATTGAACAATCTAGACACCAAACTGCTGAAGACCTTCTACTACTGTTGTATTGAGAGCCTGCTGGGACCCTCACTGAGGCAGACAGGAAGAGGCTTCAGGGGGTAATCAAAGCAGCACAGATTATTGTTGGGTTCGCCTCCTCTTGTGTCACACTCCAGTGTGGTAGTATTATCACAACAACCTTTTCCACTTGACTTGTGACTAAAAAGAACATTTGTCAACTGAAACTGATTGCTCACAACAAAATATTAAAGCTAAATGAAACAGTTTATAACAGAAGGAACAACATGAACTTGAACGTGAATAAGAAAAACCAGTGGAACTCTGTTATTTTATGTCAGGAACACTTTGTTTCGTCCATTTCTCAACATATTCTTATTCCGAATCATACAAGGTTGTAAGACAAAACCTAATAAATCCCTGGAATAAGGGTGAAGCTTGCCCGCTGACATGTATACATACACAACTGCCATGAGCAAAGAGCAAAGCATATTTGTTTATAGTGTAGGCTACAGTGCGTCATTCAATACACTGATTCGGAAGTTAGGGTAGTTTTGCGTATTACATGGTAAGTGGCTGCGAGTTATGCTGTAAGACTGGAGAAGGTGGGAATTGGCCAGGAGTTAGGCTACACTGGAAGTCCGTGCAAAGTAGGAAATAAATGAACGGGATGTACACTCTAATACGCAGTCAGTATTGTGAAGTATTACCTAAAGGTCTCTGTCATTGTACAGAGATGCTGTGATTTGCTTGTATAGCACCTAAAAAAAACCTCACTGTTGTCTATATTCATTGACACACCCAGCCTCGCTTTCAATAGAACACACGCACTCGCATTATATAACTGCCATCAGCAAATTATATGAAAACATTATAAAACATCTTTTAAGAAGAAAAAAAAACGGTTGTTGCTCTTGTTTATTTTGTTTAAGGTTAGTAGCTGTGCAATGTTCAGCTGTCAGAAATGGAAGGCCAGCCTCATCTTTTGTCATATTTGGCTGTAATCACTTTTTTTGTAGCCTATTATAATTTATATAGGCTATGACGTTCTCCCAAACAACCAGCTGTTGTAGTTTCACTTAACTAAAATAAATGCAGCCTACTACCTACAATGGGTGTATAAAAAGCGGAAAATATGTTTGATATTAAATCAGCACGCTAATTTTATTTTGCCGTTGTTACACGTAATTTCTGCTTCCGGTCTGCCCGCCGTCACGTTCATATGTAAGAAACGAAAAATGAAAAAAGTAATTTTCCAAAAACCAAATTTGGTCCGTTATTTGATTTTGTTTTTTTCGTTTTTTTATGAAGACAGCAAAATCTAGCTAGCGTGATTCGCAAATGCCCGGTGGGCCGATTTGAGTAGCCTATAGATGTTTTTACCTTCACTGCTCATAAATAACTGAAACATAATGTATGCACAACATACAAATAAACGAGTCCCATTTTGAGCTTGCACATCTTGTTGCAGCCTTTCAAAGTTGGGTGGTATCAGAGCGCGTCTTATTCTGCCGTTACATCCAGCGGGGACTTGGGACTTGGTTTATCAAACTGTTTGATTGTGTCACTAAAGGCTTGGGACTGATGGGCACTAGACTCACGAGGTAATCGTTTGCTATTAAGAAATATTTGTTGTGTTGAGTAAACGTCGGATTTTGCGCAGTGAGTCTATTCACGCCGTTGGGCTGCAATCGCATTCATTATTTCCATCACAACACAATGCGAACTAATCTGCTATAATCGCGTCCCTTGGCATTGTTCTTATAGGCCTACGTAAGGTTTTAATGTGTTAAAAACAAATGTAGGCCTATACGATTAATACGAAACACAATAATAAGAAGTGCTGGCAAAAAAACGCAGCGAGACACGTGTGCTCCGCGATCTACCGGAATTTCAACGTGTCTACCAGAATGTCAGGTTGACGTCATTGTCAAAGGACTTTCGGCTAAGATCGGGAAGCGGCCAATATTAGAGGATTTACAGTATGTAACTTTTTTCCGCTGTGACAAAAACAGCTGAATTGCAATCGGTCAAAATGACGGATGGCGCTCGGATTTCTCCGTCATATTTGAAAAAAAAAGGGTCAATGACGGAAAATATTCGGTTAACGCGACCCCCGGTATGTATGTATGTGTGTATGTAGGTGGTAGGCCTGTATGTGCAGAAACGCGGATTTTGTCCGTGTGCTAGGCTCGATAATGTTGTCAACGTGGCTTTGTTTTAAAATTATAGGCCTATGCTTAAGTGACGTACAACCCTATTAGCCTAGATCCGTGGAGAACCCCTGTGCCAAATGCCAATTACACCCCATTAAATGGTTTACTTTGGTCTTTTTCAGACAGGAGCAACATATGGCCGAAAACTCATGACCGGGTATCTGTCCGCAGTCAGGGGAGTGAAGGCAGGGGAACGCAGAGTGGGATCACTTCTGAGGACGATTCACCAGCCCAATCACGAGGCACGACAGCGTGTATGTAATGGGCTACACTATTATGCTTTTGATATGGCCCTATAAGCCTACTGTTGTTTCCAGTAGTATTTATTTGCAATCCTCAAGGAAATTAAGGGTTTGTTCGTTATTTAATGTCTGGTTCTTCAGAATTCCAATGTAAAATGAATAAACATGACCCATCCTCTTTGGGCAGATGGACCTGGCAGTGCCAGATCATCCTTTGATGAAAACACTTAACTATATATAGTCATGACAACTTTGCTTACATCTCTGAGATTGAGATTTGGCCATTATCATTTTGATGACAACAAGGTTGTAAAAGAGGCTCTGTGCAAAAAGGGTTTTAAGCGGTGGTAAGTTTATTAGCCTATAGTAGACCTGTAAGCCTAATCGATCGTTCTAACCTATAGATTGTCTATTCAATGTTATTTTCCTCTTTCTCTGAAGGGTGCGCGGAACCTCAATCCCATTCCATACTACGCAGCACATAAAATGCACATTTATCAAAATGAGAAGCTGGGAATGTTTGGGGTCACACACGTCATGGCTGTGGATGGATACAGTAAGGCGATTGTTGGCTACGCAACTATGCTGGTTAAAAATAATCTAATCATTTATGAGGATGTGTACAGGTCAGTGCCCATTAAGCAGCAATATTTTATCCAGTATAGTGTGTTCCTTTTTGTTACTATGTTTTCCCATGGCAGAACAGGCTTATATGCATAAATGCCGTGGGTGTACTCACGTTTGTTTTTTTCCCTCAGATCAGCAGTTCTTCAATATGGGATGTGGGACCATATCAGGGTTGACCATGGGAAAGAGTTTTATCTCACTCTCTACATGCAGGAGAAACTCGCTGCCTACAGATTCAACCTGGGGAGGCAGCCATATCTCCAGACCAAGTCAACAAATGTGAGTATATTGTAAGGCTGCACATTCTAACCATATAGATGAAGTGTCCTTCAGTAAGGCATCTATATCTGACATTGCTCCAGAGAATTTAACCCATATACTGTACCTTAATAACTGTAAGTCACTAAGTGTAATTTAGTTTAAGTGTAATGTAGTGCAATGTAATTTTTCTAGCAGTGATTGAGACATTTCACATGGTTTTATTCATGTTCCCTCAGAATCACACCATTGAGAGAATGTGGCCTGAAGTAAATAACCGTGTAAATTACCCAATAAAGGCAGCCTTCGTTAACCTGTTGGATCAAGAGATGATCGACATGGAAGACAACGCCACACGGTACTGCGTTTCCAATCTGACCATGGAGGTCTGCAAAATTGGAATCGAAAGACTGGCAAAGGCTTGGAATGAGCATCGAATTCCTGGTAAGTGATCTGCTGAAGGATACAAGGATATTATACAGAGGTGGTAGGTGTTGTGTGAAAATGTGAGTGTTACGTGCGGCAGGGGGCACAGAGGTGGTAGACAGGTGTTGTGTGAGAAGTGTGTGTGTTTGTAACGGTGGGGTGGGGGCCACAGATGTACAGTACACCTTATAACTGTTTAACATTGTTCATTGTTAGGTAAAGGAAAACCAAACAATTTGGCAGCTGGAGGATGTCCCAAGAAGATTGACCAGGCACTACTACCACATGCCTCGCAAGCAACTGATTATTACCAGCAGGATCTTGGCTCTTCATTAACTCGAATGCCCTCCTTTGCAATGGACCAGTTTTCTACAGAACAGGACAAAGTCTTGGCAGAGAACCGTTTTGCTGAGTACTATCCTGACCTCACCACCTTATGATACAGTGGTCAACCATGACTACCATCCCCTTCAAAATGCTCTGCTTTGCCTAATACACACTGCACAGCACTAATTTAACTGAAATGTAACATACATATGTATGTCACTTTGCAGGCAATGTATAACATAGCCCCCCAGTTCAAATAAGTTTTTTATTTCTGGTCCTTTTTTTCATTGATGAAGAGTAAGTGAGGGTAGTTGTAGTGCCTGTTGGATGTTTGAAGTTTTCTTTTGTGCCCTCTGTATTTGGCCCAGTACACAGTAAATGTGAGAAACTTGAGCATGTTAAATAAACACATAATTCCAGAAATTCCATGTCTGTCATCTGTTTAGGTCCCTCCTGTTCATTTTAACACTTTCCAGAACGTTGTTCCACTGTTGGAACACCTCCCCCTCCTTCACCCACCACCCCCCAACATTCAAAATCAATTGTATGCACCATATTACTATGAAGCATAGTAATGTTATACATCATTTGAAAGCTTAGACTCTTGGGAATCCATACATGACAACATTTGTCATGTCCAATCTGTATAGTGCTTTGCATTGTCAGATTAATCTTACTATGTCTGAATTTTTTTATATAAAAATGCCTTCCTCCCCCTCCTCCGCCTTTGGTGCTACCCTGATATCTGGCTGCAGTGTAGCTGCAGTACAATAAGTAGATACAACATATTGGGTACTGAAATTTTCACAAGAATCCATAGAAATTGAATCTTCATGTGGTTTTATCTCATATTAGTTGTGCAGATGTATATTTTATCTTATCCACAACCATGAACCAACAAAGTAAATGCAAAAATAGACTTTTGTGTAATTATTCCACATTTTGTGAAGTCATTCTATATCAGAACACCTGGCATACAATCCAAATGGTCTACAAGAAACCTCAGTGTTACCTTTCATTTGAGACCAAGATTATGCTTCTACACAAAGGGGTTCATGTGCAGTAAGCATTTGATTTTCAGTATGCATTTTTGGATAGAAAAAAAGTCCTATGGGGAGTTTACATAGGGAATTTTAAAAACATGAGCATACCTTGGCAAATAATAGTCTACAGCACTCATATTTCATGCTATATTGATCTACTTTTGCACACAGCTTCACATGACCTGGTGCTAGGGCTCAGTTGTGTTTCTAAAGTCTTTCAAGTGACCTAGAGGGCTGATATGTGGTCAGTTCAGAGATGATTGTTATCCGACAGAAAGAAAAAACAATATTCTAGCCTCTATAACACTGTGCCAGTACATCACACAATTATTCTGATTATTTCCTAAGAAACTACAGGGACTCAGCTTTACAAAGAGGCCAAGCATTTGCTGGTAGGCCAAACTGGGTGGGAGCAGTGGCCTCTAGAGTAGGAACAGTGCGATTTCGGGGGGAAAGCCTAGAGATGGCCCTGTTCTTAAAAGCTCAGAGAGTATATTGCATGTACAGTAGCTGAACACTGTAAACACGCATCTATATCATAAACATGCAGGGGACGGTTGCAAACGTCAGGTGTTTTTATTGTAACCATCAATACAAAAATTTACTTCAAAACATTGAAACACTTTTTTTTTTTTTAACTATTTGAAGTGTTAAATTTCTGTGTGTTAATAGCCTTGAAATAAAATAATGATAAACAAACAGATCAATTTGACCCTCGAATAACAAAAGGATTGACTTGAGCAAAATAGCAAAAATATACTCAAAAACTTTTACAGTGTATCTATGTGTTAACCAGTGTTAATTTCGTTAAACGAGACGAGACTAAAAATGTTCATTGACGAGCCTTTCCCTATGACAAAAGACGTGACGATGACGAGACTACAGTGTTCTAAAAAAACACAAACGAAAACTGTCATGAGATGCATTTCGTTGACGAACAATAACGAGACGAACATGCCATGCTAGAACTAAAAACTAAACAAAAAAAATCCCTTGTTTTCGTCGACCATATAATTTAGAAGATCCCCCAGAACTTTTGAAAATGATTAAATGTGTTTCAGCCAGCAGTTGACACGTCACGTTCAAATATGTTCGTATCAGAATGTGGTAAACCGAGTGAAAGTGCTTACATGCTCATCCAAGTGATGGAAACAGACGATTGAAGCAACTAGGGTATGTCATGTGCTATTTCAGTGATGGACTCGCTTACATTTTAACATGGTGTCAGGTTTGACGACAGCACATTACGCTGTCCGGTAAAGCATCACTTGTAATAACTTGGTGGGTGAGTGAGTAAAGTGGTTGAGGTTAATACATCGCCATGTTAGTTTGCTAGCATGGTAGGCTAACACCCATGCAGGTAGCATAGGATTCTCATGCTGGGTTAGTTTGGCGTTTTTTTTTTTTCTAAATTGGGAAATATAGTGAACATAGTGGTAAATGAAGGAGTTAAGGAAAACTTCGGCAAAACATTTCCCTTCTCTCATATTGACTTTACCCCGCTTTGTTTTACATGTTATTTAAACAGTAGGATTACTTCAGTATTGCTTCAACAAGTTCTGAATCTCGTCGAACATGTAACGCGACTGAGCCTTCTTCCAACATGACGAGCAATGTGCTACATCGTATTTGTCTGCAAGAACGCTGCCTGCGAGACAAGTTGTTTTAAAAAATAAAGAGCTAACGCTAACTAGAACGTTGTAGCATAATAATTAGCCTGCAACGTGACACAGAAGGTGCGCAACTCTGCGGTGACATCGCTGGGCTTTTCTAATATAAAGCGGAGCTGCACAGACACTTGCGTGTGTGTGTGTTGCTGATGTAGATTGCCCTGCGATGCAAACTCAGTTACAGGCAGGGAGATGGCGAGTTATGAGAATGAAGAAAGGTGTTGTGTCTTGTCTATATGAACAATCATCCACACAGCATGATTTATTTAGCACTGTATGTGTATCCTGATTTTATGTTGGTCACCATTATTAATACTTGTGAGCTATTGTATAGCGTTTTGTGAAACAAGTACAGCAAGTTTGGTAACAGCAGGTTTGGTGTTCTGCCTTCAAGTTGGAAAAAGTAATGTCCTAACTAGACAGGTTGATATCAGTTTGATTGACTCTGACTTGCATTGCGACTAAAGACTAAAACTAAAGACTAAAATGTTTTGACTAAAACTAGACTAAAATACATTTTCCCACGCCTGACTAAAACTAGACTAAAATGTTGAGGATTTTTAGTCGACTAAATCATGACTAACAAAAATTATTTGTGAAAAGACTAAAACTGACTAAGACTAAGAACGCACTTTGACACAAGACTAAAACTAAGACTAAATTAAAAAATGGGTGACTAAATTAACACTGGTGTTAACAGCCTTGAACTATCCTATACTTACTATATTCTTACTCAAGGCATCAAAACTGACTTAACACTCACCCACTACAAGCAGCAGGTATAGTACAAAACACACACACGGTTAAAACCTATGGAATGTCTAGGGTCTAGGGAATGTCAATGTCACACACACAACACAGTGTGACCTTCCAAAAACATCAACATCAAACTTGTGAGGTGAGAACCATTATAAAAAAAAATGTCTTGCCATAATTTCAAGTCATTTACAAAACCCCTGTGAGAACAGTATATGAGGAAAGTATATCAATCATTATCCTAAGCATGTATAACAACTCTTTTAACAGTAGTGTTTGGTGGCAAGAATAAAATCTTTAGCACTCTAAAATTCCAGTTGCCTAATGGCATTGACCATCTCAGAAAGGCCAGTGACCCTGTGAATGTTGGCAGAAAAATTTTCCACTCTACACTTAAAGCACTGTGACGAATCCTGAAGCCACACAGTGGTGCACGATCGGCATGCGACCAAGCTTTCACAGCACGTGGCGAAAACTGGATCCTCCATGCATCCTGCCAGTGTAAAAAAAAAATTAGACTTCAGGTCTGAAGGTGTAGTACAAAGCACAACTTTGAACAACAGTGGTAGTTTCTTCCTATGTCTCCAAACGCCCCAAGCACACCCTCCCAAACCATAGCAACACCAAGGGCCTACACACATTTAAGCTTTTATAATGACCAAGATCAACACTATATTTGCCAGTGTTGTGTGTTGTGTACATGTAAATAACAAATTATTAACAAACTGACCTCTACAAACTACACAGGTGAATGTAGCCCTCAAATTTCTCGACTGCTCTTCCGTCAGTACCAATGTTGTCATGATGTTTCTATGGACGAGGTCAGAGAGACCCTGGATGGCTGCAGTCACCTCTGAGAGACCCTGAGAGGCCAGGACAACCTCCTCAATCTTCACAAACACGCCATCCAGTCCATCATCATCTCTGCGTCTATGAAACAGAAAAATTGCATGTGCATGTATATCAATTTATTTATTCATGGGTCAATTATGTTTTTTGGGCTCAGACGTCAGTTGGTAAAACCACAGCTAATGCACATAAATTAATTAGTAATTGGTAATTAATGTACTGCAATAAATATGCTTCTTAGATAATCCACAAAAAACAAAAAAATGAATCCATACAATAGTAGCAGTAGCTGAAAATATGAGGAGTAAAAAAAGTCACTGGTACTCCAACTTACGACATTCTCCGCTTCTTTTGCTGGGCAGCTTGAAAGTCAGACACCAGAACAGCCATGATCTTCCTGGAATTTTGCTTCCAGTAAAAGGACCCTGAATGAGCGCAATACATTTATAATGTAAGAATAAGAACTAATTATTGAGACCGACATGAATACAAATGAATTTAGTTTTATCTAAAATGAAAGTTGAGTTGCTCAAATGAAGCACCTCTTGTTCCTTCAGAGTCCACAATTTCCACTGCATTGTGATCCGTCAGGATCAGTGGTTCGTTGCTTCCTATGGCCTCTTTCACTTTCGCAATCATACATGGGACACTGGCCTCCTGCTCGGTAAACCTCACAACCACCATTCTGCTGGTCACAAGCTTTCCACTCTGCAGCTCTCCCAGGCTTACAGTTTTGGAATTAAGGAGAAATACATTTAAGATTATTCATATTTGAAGATACAGGTTGATGGTCTACCTGCTGGGCATTACTGGACATTAACTCCACCGGTGCCTTTTCACTAAGTGTGCCCCCCTGTCCACCTAAATAACAGTGCCAACAGTGCAAATATGAAGTTTTCAGTAGCTCTACACAGAGAGACAAACTGAAATAGAAAAACATGACTTGAGTACAAGTGACTAGCTGTATTAGTGGTTTGTGGTGGTGACAGTGGCAGTGATAGTGCAAAAGGCATGTCAGTTCTTCAGTGCAAACTTGAGTTGAGTAAGGTCATGATGATGAACATAGAGAAGTGCATATAAAACATTTCTGTTCTAATGGCAGGGGCATTTAAAAACACAATGGCCCTCATTTATCAAACTTGCGTAAGACGAAAAACGTGCGTAGGTCGTGTGTACGTTCTTTTCTGCGCAAAGGTTGGCATTTATCAAATCCATCGTGAGCGCAGGAAAGATGAAATCGCCACGACAGGTCTGAGGCCGTGTACGCACTTTTCCATTTTGACTTGCGGTGACTGCAATACAGCAGCGTCACAAGTGCGTGCTCAGGAGTCGCAACAAATCCCTAGGTTAAAATTACAGACTTATCACTTCAAAGAAGGCCCATGTTTTATTTGACTTCAACATAAATATAAACATAAACGCAAATTAAATAAATTAAACAAGTACAACTCCGTAATTGGAAGAGTGATGGCTCATTATTCAACCGTGCACCTTCACACCGAACAAGAGAGGCGCTTTAACACTGCGCATTCGCGCACGCGTGCCACTGTGGAGAGCCGTATAGGGCTCCTGAAGCTGGATCTGTCTCTCGGCTGCGGGGGGAACCCTATCCGCCCGAAAAGGTATGCAATATTATTATTGCATGCGGGGATCTCCATAACATTGCCCAAAAAAATGGAGTGCCATTTCCAGATGTACATCCAGAGGACCCCGCACCCAGAGATCCCTACCACCAGCCTGCACAGCCAAGAGCGCTCAGGAGGAGAGAGGAACTTATTCAGCGATTCTGACTTTTGGTAAGCATTCTGTTATTCAAGGAAAAAAGAAAGGAGAACGACGATTTCTTTCAGCATTTATTCTGTGACTTCAGTGTTTCATTTATGTCTTTCAATGTACTGTCGATAGATTGCATGGTGTGTGTTAAAGCCATCATCCACTTCACGATCTCTGTTTGTCTTTCTAGGACCCCTGTGGTTAACACAGCTGGCCGGTGTGACGCTGCAGACCGGGGGGCAGAGGCAGGCAGAGGCTTCGGATGTTGACGGGGCCGTGTATTCGTCGCGCGGGTCAGGTTGCCCGGATGCCACTTCGGATTCATCTGTGAATGAAAAATATTAGTTTGATTAGGAACCTCATTTGTGTTGAAAATTAAAGCAACTGTTTTATTTAAACGTCTTGGGTGTGCAGTCATTCTTACCATTCTCGAGCTCTAGCATGGGCGCATCAGTGTCAAGTTTCCCTGGCACGCCTGATGAGGACGTAGCTCCGATCACGCCAGCCACCCTCTCCTCCAAGGCACTCAAATCCAAACCTGGATCTCTCCCCCCCCCCCCCACCGTTTGTGACATGCTGCGTCGGAGAGCTGCGACCTTCTTTTTTGGCCAATTTCATATCGGACCACTTCTTCCTGATCTTACTGGAGAAAAAGTAAAACATCGCTCAATTTTAGATTTAATTTAATCTGGAGTTTATCACATTTTATTGACCATCACAGTAGGGGAAAATACATACCTCGTCCGGTCTGCGATTTACATCGCCAACGCTGTTGACAGGCGTCCCAGCTGTCAACAGCGTTGACAGCGTTTCTTTGCCGCCTTTCGTCTATCCATGTCGCAAATTCTAGAGGTGCGGCCTCTCAGCCCCCTTTTGTAGAAGGCGTGGTTAGGATCATTACGATGCATTTCAGCCACCGGATTTATCAACAGCCGCTCGGTTTTACGATGGGATTGGTGTGGTACGCATGTTCTGTAAATCTCACTTGAGCCTCTGCGTACGACGAGTTCTCCGCTCATATCTACGATGCTTTCTACGAAGGCTTGATAAATGAGGGCCAATAACTTACCTCGTCAAGCGTTTTGGGGATTGGGCCCTGGGTGGAACTGAGGCACTTGCTGAGCTAGCCAACCTGGAGAAGCGAAACTGGCCGCCTGAAGAAGGAGCAGGAGGAGGGGGCCCCAAGGCAGCAACATCTGCATCTGGTGCAGCTTCAGCCCCGTGAACTTCATAGTGTGCGTTGTCTTTCAGGTCCAATGCACTGAAGTGTCCATCATCTCTGGGGAACACCGCCACATTGTTGTCCACCGTCAGGTAGAGACTCTGGCTGGTTACCTAAAGGACAGTAAAGTTCGCTTAAATTGGCAATATCTGAGTTTCCTAATTTAATGTAGGCTATCCAGTAAACTCTTACAAACATACAATAGGTAGGTACAGTGCTACAACAAGTAACCTAATCAAATTAATATGCTCTCGTAACAACACTGCAAATAGGCTATCCAAATCGTTTCGGCTAAGGTTGCACCAGCACGACTTTTACATTTAGCCTACACCCGGAATGCTGTGTCAAGTCTGAATGCTAGCCTATGTTAAAATTACTCACTAATGTCCATTTTAATAATAATAAAAAAATACGTCTACTTTTTTATGAGTCTGTTTTTCATTTCATCATTATAATAGCTTGATCTAATTATGAGCCTATGGTAGCGGTCAGTCAGTTCATCAACGGGATAAAGGTCATCAGGCGAACTACCGCCACCATCAACGACTTAGCTGGCTGTATAGGAAAATACTATAATATCATTGTTTGTTAACGTTATGCAAGGTTTCATCACTACATTACCTGAAAAATCCTTGATATTTTTTCTACCGTCATGTCACCTTGTCTCAGGGTGACTCTTCTGCCACCTTTAAAGACTACACATCCATCGAATCCATTGTTGGTCTGACTGCTCGCTCTCTCGCTCGTCCCAAGTAGCTTCTAGTACCACGCTCATCCACGCTGTTGGCCTTTTCCGGTTGCGCGAGCAAAGCACATTGGGAAATAGGAACCAATAATCGTAAATTACAGTTATTATTTCGTTTTGGTTTCCCTGTTTATTATTTGTTCTGTTTTGTGTTGAAAAACTAAAACAAATACCAATTCCCATTTTTTTGGTCATACAGAAAAACAGGAAAACGAAATATTGAGTCATTGTTTCGTTTTTCGTACGCCAGATTGAATGGAATACTTGAATGATCGGAAGGTACACGGACCTACCCTGACCCAGCAGAAGACCGCACCGGGTGCCGCTCCTGTCAGCTAACAACAGGAAACTGAGACTACAATTCACACAGGCTCAGCAGAACTGGACAATAGAAGATTGGAAAAAGGCTGCCTGGTCTGACGAGTCTCGATTTCAGTCGCAGTCAAATTAGTGGCGGAACGGAAAAATGACTAGTTCCGCTAACGGGTTAAATTAACCTTTGGGTAGTGCAGCTACCAGGTTAATTTGCCAAAATTAAACAAAATAACAGAAATTTACCCTTCTTACGCAAAATGAGCTTTGCAAGTACAAGCGCACAAAATTGCAAGCGCGTAGCGCTAATTGTTGAGGATGTGCACAAGGGATGCTCCAAACAAAGAGGCAGCCGGGATAAACACGTGTAGCCATAATCAAAAGCAAGTATATTTCTGGCCTAAGAATGAATTAATAGAATCCTTGGACAAGACTTTGCAGCCCTTTTTCTAGGTTTACATGAAGCTTGTGACACAGTGAATCCTACAATGTTAAAACTTATTTAGACCTATTAGTGTAGGACTGTCTAAGGGCTCAATGACAGCTGTCAGCAGCATCAGTGACACCACCCCTGCTACTGCTGCGTCAGCAACAATAAGCCCCGGGCACGTTAACCCGGTCACCGGAGAAGCTGCAACTTGTGGCCCGCCTCTGAGGAACGATGACCGGAACAGGCAAGATGAATGGCAATGGCAGTGATGAATGGCAGTGGTCCCAGCACTTCATTATACATTCACCGGCCACTTTATTGGGTACACCTGCATAGCCGGCGGGTGAGCCCGACATTTAGCAAGGCACTGAAATCTACGTTGTTTTTTTTTTTAACCAAAAATGTCGTAAAAATGAGTTATTTAGCATAATTAATAACAACACCACCACAAGGATTCTGTTTCAAAATCAAAAAGGAGGACATGACGGTGACAGTGTGGAATTAATTATCAAGACTAACAAGTGTTCTGACTGTTACTGTTTCTGTAACTTGACTGAAATATTTTTTCCAATCTCGTACTCCATTGCTCATAAAAGCAGGATCCTTATAACCACTGTTGCACTGAAAATGTCTGCAGGGGAAACAGAACACTTCATCTGCTTCTTTGCTGTATTCTAGAAAACTGTACCTTTTAAAGAAGTCGGAGGAAAAGGAACGAAACTGTTTCCCGAATGCTGCTGACAGCTTCTTTATTAGGGACCAAGCAGTGAAACTCCAAGGATCCTATTGTAACTGAAGGAGTTATTATTTTTCTTTGCAACAGGTGCTCGAAAAGTCATGAAATTCACTTAGTTAGTTTTGCGTGAAATTCGGTACACTCATTTGTCATGCCCAGAAGCACAAAAAAGTCTCTTGCCGCCATGGTCCTACGTCCACAGGAAGGCGGCCATTTTGGATGGAATGTGCGCTTTGGTGCCATTTTTGCCCGATTCCACGCCTTGCATATGATCGAACTCGTCCTACAGATTTAATGCTACAGGCTTCAAACTTGCCCAGGTTACTCTTAAGACATGGGGGAAAAAGACTTGAGAAACTTTCTCAAACCTCAAAGGGCATGGCGACGCCTCAAAGTTCAATGACTCGCCATCACTCGCCACAAAAAATGAAGTCACTTATAACCAATGTTCCCTCTAAGCTGCGCGCCTGCGCACTTTCTCAGCGCACAAGAAAATCTATGCAGCGCATAAAATAAAATTCACCATAAACGTATTAATTATTATCTAATACTAATCTGATCAAATTAATTAGACCAATAATGTGTTTTTCTGTACCATTTTTCAATGTAACGCAGTGAGTGACAGGTGTTCAGCCAATGATACGATACGGTTTACTACGCTATGCAGCCAATCATAGCATTGATAGTACTTGCATATGTGCCCTGCCCATACACGCCGTGCCGGTTAGCTAGCTAACAACAGTGCGGCGGAGTTGCAACCCATTATCATGGCGAAACGAACAGGCAGCGCCAGCAACACATCCACTCACCAAGCCAAAGTTAAAAAGAAATGTGGTTCTTTTAGGATGGAATGGCTGTCTGAGTATGTGCAAATAGAAGAACAAGCTGTGAAACTGGGTGAGATTTTTCTTTTTTGAGTGAGAAAGATCTACTCTGCAAAACATGCAGGCTGCATGCAGGCTTCAAGCATGACTCTCACATATAACAGATAACACACTACACATCTTATGAACAACAAGATTTTTGTCTTTTTCATTTTAAGTGGGCCAAATCGCTTATATTAAAAGTAAACTAATGAAAATTGCTGTTGTGATTTGATTATTTTAATAAGCCATGTAACTTGCTATGATCTAAGGTTTTGAACAGGTGTGATGCTGGTGTGTGGCCACAGCGTGCACATCTGATGCTGCTCACAGTGGTCCTCAGTGTGCTCAGGGAGCTTGTGTGTATGCCCAGACACATGAAAAAGTAGAGGGAACATTGCTTATAACTCCCACATACATTATCCAATCTGTCCCAAACTTCATACGGTGAATACTGGAACCAGCCTGAACGCGGACATATTATCATAGTGACATCCACCTCTAGCGCCAACTGCTAGTGGTTGGAAACGTCTTTTTTTTTCCACACCTCGCATTTGATCGAACTCCTCCTACAGATTTAATTGTAACAGCTCCAAACTTAGCCAGGTTACTCTTAAGCTATCCCAGATAGCATGCGGATGTGGGCCACTTGAGGCAACGATCCGGCACTGTAGGCATTCTTCTGGCCCGGACAAAACAGATGTGAGCCTAAAGTGGCCCATGTAGTAAATGCTACATTTGGGCCAAATATTACAAAACGGATACGGCCCAGCTTTGGCTGATATATGGCAAGTTAGCAACGACTAATCCGGGTGTGAGCCTAAAGTGGCCCACAAATGAAGAAACATACTTGGCCCACCTTTGTTGAAACATATTTGGGCCAGTTTTGGCCGAAATACGGCAAGTGAGCATCAAGTAATCCGGATGTGAGCCTAAAGTGGCCCACATATAAAGAAACACACTTGGCTCACCTTTGTTGAAACATGGCCAGTTTTGGCCGAAATATGGCAAATAAGCAAAGAGTAATCCGGATGTGAGCCTAAAGTGGCCCACATATAAACTTGGCCCACCTTTGTTGAAACTATGGGTAAAAGTGGGTTTACTGTGAGCTGGGCAAACCCACTCTTATTCCACAAAAAAAACTGCAAGTTTTACCTGAAGAGAAGTTAGACTGTTGTTTTTTTCACTACCACGCCCCCTTGGTGTGATTTGTTCCAAATTTGCGGGGGCGTTTGGAACACAACCGTTAACATTTGAATCGGTCAACGCCACTCTGATTGGCTGAGGCAGCACTTCATCGTGACCATTCAAACGGTATCTGGGGTTACCATAATGGCATGTAGCCACAAATTGAGACCATTCTGTGTTTTCATATTTGACATACTATTTTATCATGGTTGTGACTCCCCAAGTGTGCAGGTTAGTCAAGGTTATAGTGTGTAAACCAGTTCTGGCCAGAATTAAAGTGTACAGTGGCCCACATCCGGTTGAGTGCTGGTTCATTTGGGCTGATTTTGGCTGACATCTGGCATCGTGATGGCTTGGTTGTGGCCCACTTCTGGCAAACGTGAGCGGACCGCCCAAGTGCCATCATTCCATGCCGTATGTGGGCCGGATGAACATTTCAGGTGTGGGCCGGATATGGGGATGGGGGAAAAAAAAACTTGAGAAACTTTTCCAAACTCTGAACGGTGTGGGCGTGGCCAGGCGGATCTGCCCCGACCTGCGCACAGGCTCGGTCCCGCTCAAGGCTGCTTGCAGCTTTAATTTTATTTGTTTTTCTCTATATTCTTTTATGCATTTTTAATGCTTCTTACACTCCCAGCTGCAATGCTTTTATTTCATTGTAATTATTCCGCAAACTGCAATGTTATTGTAATTATTTTGAAAACGGTGATGTTTGTAATTTTCCGCAAACGGTGATGTTACTGTAATTATTCCACAAAACGGCGATGTCTGTAATTTTTACGCAAATAGTGATGTTATTGTAATTATTCCGCAAACAGTGATGTCTCTAATTATTCCCGCTAACGTTGATTGCTGTAATTATTCCGCAAAAGGCGATCTTTGTAATTAAACAGCAATGTTATTGTAATTATTCCGCTAACGTTGATGTTATTTTAGTTATTCCACAAACGGCGATAAATTAAGAATTTATCTTTGTATAAGGACACAGGGCCAGGTTTGTTATTTTTCATGAAACTGTGGGGTAGATTGAATCATTTTAATTATTAAATTTGTTTCTCTTTATGTTATTTTATCAAATCAAATTTATTTATATAGCACATTTCATGTACAAACAGTTCAAAGTGCTTTACATAAAATAAAAGCATTGAAATCATTTAAATGAATTTAAAAACAGGCAACAGTCTAGATAAGTTAAAAGATATTTCATGCATAGACACATGAGAAAAGAAATGTTTTTAACCTGGATTTAAAAATGTCTCCATTTGGTGAAAGTTTAATCTCCACTGGCAGTTTGTTCCACTTGTTTGCAGCATAACAGCTAAATGCTGCTTCTCCATGTTTAGTCTGGACTCTGGGCTGGACCAGCTGACCTGAGTCCTTGGATCTAAGAGCTCTGCTGGCTTTATATTCTCTGAACATATCACAGATGTATTTTGGGCCTAAACCGTTCTGGGATTTGTAAACCATCAGCAGGCTTTTAAAATCTATTCTGTGACTGACTGGAAGCCAGAGTAAAGATTTTAAAGCTGCTGTGATGTGTTCAGATCTCTTAGTCCGGGTTAAAACTCCAGCAGCAGCGTTCTGGATGAGCTGCAGATGTTTAATGCTCTTTTTGGGAAGTCCAGTTAAAAGAGCATTACAGTAATGGAGTCTACTGGAGATGAATGCATGGATGAGTTTCTGCTGGTCTTTTTGGGAGAGGAAACCTTTAATTCTGTTGATGTTTCTGAGATGGTAAAAAGCTGCCTTGGTGACAGCTTTGATGTGGCTGCTGAAAGTCAGATCTGAGTCTATCAACACTCAGAGGTTACGAACTTGGTCAGTGATTGTAAGGTCACGAGTCTCAAGATATTTACCAACGCTGACCCTCTTCTCTTTGCTACCAAACAGAATGATCTCAGTTTTGTCTTCATTTAATTGTAGAAAATTCTCTCATCCAGGTATTTACTTCCTCCAGACACTGACACAGTACGTCTGCTGGGCTGCAGTCGTCCGGTGACTGAGACACATAAAGTTGTGTATCGTCTGCATAACTGTGATAATTGATGTTAAAATTCTGCAATATCTGACCCAAAGGGAGCATATACAAGTTAAACAAAAGAGGTCCAAGAATTGACCCGTGGGGGACTCCACAAGTCATGGCCACTCGCTCAGATTCATATCTGCCAATTGTAACAAAATAACTCCGGCCTTCTAAGTAGGACCTGAACCAGTTAAGGACCGCTCCAGAAAGTCCAACCCAGTTTTCCAGCCTGTGCAACAGGATTCTGTGATCTACAGTATCAAACGCAGCGCTGAGGTTCAACAGAACCAGGACTGAAACATTACCAGAATCAGTATTCAACCTGTCGTTTAACACTTTGACCAGAGCTGTTTCAGTGCTGTGATGACATCTGAAGCCTGATTGAAAGTTATCAAGACTTCCAATTTCATTCAGAAAGTCGTTGAGCTGGTTAAATACAACTTTCTCAACAATCTTAGATATAAAAGAGAGATTAGAGACAGGTCTGTAGTTGTTCATCATAGAGGTGTCTAGAGCTCTCTTCTTTAGGAGTGGCTTAAAGGATAAGACCGGTTTTTTGACATTGGGCCCTTGATTTCACATTATAACATGATGTTCTACTCACCCCTGCTTGTTGTTGAACATTTGGAGCTGTTCCGAAGATATTCGCGAGGCGTCTGGCTGCTCTCTTGAGATATTCGGCCATGAAACGGTTTCCTATGGGCAAGCTTATACAGGCACAAACTATGCTGTTTATAATTTATTAATTACTGTACATTAGCACTGATAACGTGGAGGTGCGTCGCTTACTTAAAAAAATCCGGGTTATTGTAATTTTGATTTTTTCGTCGTAAAGTGGGTGTAACTGACGTCATCGTTGTGCTACTGCCACAGACAGCCCACAGACCTGCTGCCTATTTTTTCATTCGGCTAAAATTCAAAATTAGTAACCCGGATTTTTTTAAGTAAGCGATGCACCTCCACGTTATCAGTGCTAGTGTACAGTAATTAATAAATTATAAACAGCATAGTTTGTGCCTGTATAAGCTTGCCCATAGGAAACCGTTTCATGGCCGAATATCTCAAGAGAGCAGCCAGACGCCTCGCGAATATCTTCGGAACAGCTCCGAATGACCAACAACAAGCAGGGGTGAGTAGAACATCATTTTATAATGTGAAATCAAGGGCCCAATGTCAAAAAACCGGTCTTATCCTTTAATGGCAGCTGTCTTTAGTGACTTGGGAAAAATGCCTGATGCCAGTGAGCTGTTAACTATTCGTAAGAGATCACTTTCTACTGAGGTAAAAACAGTTTTTAAAAAGTCGGATGGTATTATGTCCAGAGAACAAATTGTTGATTTCAGCTGCCTAACTGTTTCCTCTAGGATTTTTAAATTAACAATATTAAATTGTGACATAACGTCAGAGTTATTTCTAGGTTTTAGACACAGATTAGTTTTTATGTATTTATATGTATTTAATGCTTCTTCCACTCCCTGCTGCAATGCTATTATTTTATGTAAAGCACTTTGAATTGTTTTGTACATGAAATGTTCTATACAAATAAACTTGACTTGACTTGCCACCAAGAAACAACAATTCTCACATTTGGACACTTTTAGCCCTTTTCAGAGAAAAAACAATTTGAAGCATTCAGTTGTTCAGACATTAGTCGCGTTATGTTCTTCCCACTTGATTGAGACTTACTTTTGAAATTGACAGAGAAGAGTCAATGATAGAGAATACTGAAAGTCAAAAGCATGGCTGCAACTAATACACACAGATCATTGCTGTACCAACACAGCCTCTCAAAAGTAAGCAGAATGGTTACAACCAATACATGAATACACAAGGTTAGTTTCAAACTGCTCAGAATGACAGGTGAACAATTTTTAAATGAACATCCAAGGATTGTTGTTGCAAAGCAGAGGGCCAGCGGAGCAAAAAAAAAAGCCGCCAGTCCCAGACGAGAAACCTTCACATTCTGATGACACAGAACGTCACTCAAAATGATCAGACCCAGAGTTAGAGAGGGAGGCCGTAAAAAAGTTTCAAGGTCCAATCTTGTCAAATTGTCGTTGTGAAATGTTATGGAAAAACCCTACGAGGGGTAATTCGTCTATGACACCAATTGCCACCCATCTGTCACCAAATTTACAGAAAGCGGTGTGACTCTGAAAGGAGCCTGAGAATAAGGTAACAAGGAGGTGACACAGAAAGTATGCAAACCCCTCACAGAGAAACCACAAGTGATCTGTAGATTCAAACCTTCTTTCTGCCTCCTTTCAGTGATAGAAACAGCCCCACATGTGCCACCCATAACTTTAATGTGACCTGGATTGTTATTATTCAAGATCTAAAGTAGCTGCTCCGGGGTCAGAGAGAACATGTTTTCACAGGCTTTGTAATTACAGTGATATTTAAATAAAATGGACTGTACTCGTATTGTAGCCTGATTAACATCGACTTTCAAATCTCTTCGAGATTCTGGTCTGACCAAGACAATAACGAATACGATTCGAAATGGCCTGGTCAACCCGCCTCCCTCGGGTTGCTACTGGTTGAGGCCAGAAAAGGCTGTGCCTAAGCTTAATTGAGCTTTTTTTACCAGCTAGGTTAGCCATCAAATAGAAACTGAGCAACAAGAAACAAAGCTTTTTCCCGAACCTGAAATCCAACCATTGATGCATAATCGGTGAATAACTGCATAGTCTACTCTAGTGTGACATATTATCAAATAATAAGGTACCTGTCAAGGTGTGACAGAAATGATCATTAGCCAGACTGTGCCACCATGTTGACATGGACAAGGACATTTTTCTTTCAAAGGTTTTTTTTATTATCGACAGAACATAAATAAGACAATCATTGTACAGAGAGATTATTTTGTATTTTCTGAGCAACATCCGCCCATGACACAACCCATAACCCAGCCTAAGCATGGACAGACACATACAACTGAAAAAAGATCACCAACCATATTTAGAAAATGTAAATATGCGCCACATAAGTGAACAATAACAAAGAAACAAGGCCGTAGGAAAAAGAAAAAGAAAAAGGGGAAAATCAAAGAAGATGAAAAAAAAATTTAATTAATAAATTAATCAGAAGATGGGGGGGGGGCTACTCAGATATTATTGTTGTGGGTTTCTCATAAAATACCAAAAAGGGGGACCATATTTTGTAAAATTTATTCTCAGATCCCCGAATAGTGTATCTGATCTTCTCAATAACTAAACAGGACATCATGTCTCTGAGCCAATGTGAATAGGAAGGAGGAGCTGGATCCTTCCACTTAAGTGAAATAGCTCGTCGAGCTAGTAAAGAGGCAAAGGCCAGAAAGTTCTGGATAGTTTTAGGCAGATTCAAATCTGGAGAAATGCCAAAAATACCGGTCAAGGGATTGGGCTCAATTTGGTGATGGAGGGTCTCTGATAGCGTGCGGAAGACTGATGTCCAAAAGCTGCCTAAAGAGGGACATGTCCAATACATGTGATAGAGTGAGGCTGGTGCACGTTTACATTTATCACATGTAGGGTCGACATCAGGGTACATTCGTGCTAATTTAGTTTTAGATATGTGGATTCGATGCACTACTTTAAATTGCAAAAGTGCATGTCGAGAACACATAGAAGAGGAGTGTATCCGATCAAGTACCAAGTCCCATGTGTCCTCTGTGAAGGTATGATTTAGGTCTTGTTCCCAAGCAGTTCTTATAGCTGCAATTGAGGAGCAGTGCAGTTTGGAGATAAGGTTGTATAGGTCAGACATGACACCTTTAGATGTGGGGTTAATAGAGAGAAACGTATCAACAGGGCTGACTGGGGGTTTATAAGGAAATTGGGCTGTCAAGCGCTGCATAAAATCCCTAATTTGTAAAAATCTGAAAAAATGGGTTTTGGCAATACCAAAAGTTTCTGTCAGTTGGGAAAAGCTAGCAAAACAATTATTAATGTACAAATCATCAAAGCATTTCAAACCTTTTCTGTGCCAAATCTTAAAAGCGCCATCAGCCATTGATGGAGTAAATAAATGGTTAGCGGCAATTGGGCTTTTAAGTGAAAAAAGCTGTAGTCCGAAACTTTTCCTAAATTGGCCCCAGATTAGTAAGGAATGTTTGACTACTGGGTTGCTCTTAGGGATCTCCGAAGCAAGAGGAAGTGCAGCGCCTAAGAGGGTAGGTAGGGAAACAGGGTTACTCGCACAGGCCTCCATTGTCACCCAAGCCGGAGAAGAGGATTCAAGATGGAAATGCCTCCAGTGTAACAAACACCTAATATTTGCTGCCCAGTAATAGTCCTGAAAATTAGGCAGAGCCATTCCCCCTGCCTGCTTTGGTCTTTGAAGAAATGCTTTCCGCAACCGAGGGTGTTTACCATTCCAAATATAGGATGTCATTAATGAGTCAAGGGCTCTAAAAAATGATTTGGGGATGAGAATGGGAAGGCATTGAAATAAATAGAGGAACTTTGGAAGCAATGTCATTTTAATTGAGTTTATTCTTCCAATAAGGGACAGGGACAAAGGAGACCACTTTGATAAAATCTGCTTTACCTGATCAAATAAAGTGAGAAAATTTGATTTGAATAAGTTTTTGAATTCTCTAGTGACACAAACACCAAGGTAATTGAAGTGATCCTTCACCACCTTAAATGGGAGATCCGTATAGTTAAGTTTAAGAGCTTCTTTATTAATTGGGAATAGTTCGCTTTTATTTAAATTGAGTTTGTATCCTGAAAATTTACTAAAATTTTCTAAAACAGTGAGGGCTTCCGGAAGAGATGTGGCTGGTTTAGAAACAAACAGAAGTAGGTCATCTGCATACAACGAAACTTTATGTTCGACTCCTCCCCGCCATATTCCCTGTACCTGCACATTGCTACGCAGGGCAATTGCAAGAGGCTCGATAGCAATTGTGAAAAGGAGTGGGCTTAGTGGGCAACCCTGCCGGGTCCCAACGGTGTAAGTCAAAGTATTCTGAGTAATGACTATTGGTCAGGACCGAGGCAGAGGGACATTTATACAATATTCTGATCCAGGATAAAAAGACAGGACCAAAGCCAAATTTTTCGAGTGTCGAAAAAAGATAGTTCCACTCTACTCTATCGAATGCCTTCTCAGCATTCATTGAGGCGAGGCACTCTGAATCCACATGATTTGGGGAATATAAAATGTTAAATAGCCGACGAATATTATAAAATGAATGACGTCTTTTAATAAATCCAGTTTGATCTTGAGATATTACAGAAGGGAGGATATCTTCTAGTCTGTGGGCCAAGACTTTGGCAAGGATCTTTACATCTGTGTTTAGTAATGATATTGGTCTGTATGAAGCACAATCAAGTGGGTCTTTGCCTTTTTTCAGCAACAAGGAGATACAAGCCTGATTGAATGAGGCAGGGAATGCACCTGAATTTAAGGAATCAGACAACACTGAGCACAAAACAGGGGTTATATCAGCAGAGAATTTTTTTAAAAAATCTGATGGGAGCCCATCTGGGCCAGGAGATTTGCCTGATTGCATAGATGATATAGCTGCAGAAATTTCCGCCTGAGTGATGGGCGCGTCAAGGTTATTTCTCAGGTCTTGAGAAAGAGACGGTAAATCAAGGTTATTGAAGAAGTTTTCCATAGTGTTAAAGTCCATTGTACAATCTGAAGAGTATAAATTTGAGTAGAACGTTTTAAACTTGTCATTAATTGCTTTCTGGTCAGATGTTATACAGCCATTATCAGTCCATACTCCCGCAATAAGCTGTGTAGCTCTCGACCCACGCAGCTGATTAGCCAGGAGTTTGCCAGTTTTTCCACCGTGCTCATAAAAGTTACTTTTGCTCCGAAGTAAATGACTTTCAACTTGGCGAGAGGAAAGAAGGTTAAATTCAGCCTGAAGTTTTAAGCGCTCCTTGTACAGTTCAGGAGAAGGTGAATTCGCATATTGTTTATCTATGTTTAAAATCTGATTAGCAATGTCAGTCTGATTCTGCTTTGAGCACTTATTTTTATATGCTGCAAATGAAATAATTTCACCTCTTAAATACGCTTTCATTGCTTCCCAAATAGTTTTAATAGACATATCAGGTGTTTTATTGATGCTTAGAAATGTTTTAATATGTCTAGAGATGTGCGAGATAAAGCTCTCATCCGAGAGTAACAATGGATCTAGTCTCCAGTGTCTTCTTGCGTACTCAGCGTCTGGAAAAGCTAGTACCATAACCAGGGGAGCGTGGTCAGAGATAATAATACCTACGTAATTACATGACTTAAGATTTGAAATTAATTTATTATCTACAAAAAAAATAATCGATTCGAGTATAAGTGTGGTGAACATGAGAGAAGAAGGAGTATTCTCTTCCTGTGGGATACAAGAATCACCAGGGGTCAGAAAGGCTAAAATCGTCGAGAAATGCTTTAATGTAGCTTGCAGACTTGCTGAGTGTGGTAGGTTTAGGGGAGGAGCGGTCTAATACTGCATCCAAATAACAATTGAAATCTCCCCCGAGAATTAAAGAGTGAGAATTTAGATCAGGAAGTTCAGAGAAAAGTCTATTGAAAATCTTTACGTCGTCCACATTAGGTGCATACACATTGGCCAAAACCACTGACTTATTGTAGAGTTTGCCTGAAACAATGATAAAACGCCCAAATTTATCTGCTATAATGTTGGAGGGCTCAAAAGGAATGTTTCTGTCAACAAGGATGGCTGCACCCCTGGCCTTTCCCTTAAAATTAGAATGAAAAAACTGTCCTGCCCAGCATTTACCTAATCGCCACTGGTCAGAGTCTTGTAAGTGGGTTTCCTGAAGAAAGGCTATCCCAGCCTTGAGCTGCTTTAGGTGTGAAAAAACTTTGACTCTTTTCACTGGGTGGTTTAACCCCTTAACGTTCCACAAGGACATTTTTGACTTGGTGGACATCATTCGGGAGGCAGAGCTCTTCAAGGTCCAGGATGGGCGGGAATTCTCAGCCTTTCCAGGCTTTCAAAATAACTTGTTGGCACCTATGGACTACTCGCAGCTGTGGAACTGGATGAATGCCAGACTGAAGGACTGGCGTAAGATGTCAATATAAAGCCCTGCTGGGGGGGTCTTATTTTTTTATGCACATGTATATAGAGACACGCTCAGCGTGATTTGAACAATTTGAAAACATTACTGTGACAGCATTTTGTACATATCTTTTGTTTATTAATGTTCTTGTGAATTCGACTGATTTCTGTCTCCAGTAGCATTTACTTATGTTCATTTATTGATGCCATTTGCACTGAATATTGCGCTACCTCAACCGTGCAAATTGTTGTTTCCCACTGGACTTGCACTGAAAATTTGTGTTGACACTATCTGTGCTACACTATATGCTCACCACTTGGACTTTGCACTACCACTCAGTATTCCAGCCATTTTTTGCACCATGCTCTTCTTACCGTTTGCTGCTTACAAATTGTCTTGAAAAGTTTTGTAATTGTCTGTCTGCACACTTACTGAGGTATCAGGTCTTTCATATAGCTTTGCACATTTGCATCTTGCATTGTTACCTGCCATGTTGTGTTCTTCCAGTACCAACCATCTAGCCTTGGACTCTACTCAGACAAGATGCTGTGAAATGTCTTTGTACCTCACCAAATAACAATCAAGACTTTATACTTTACTCCAGTGTTTCTCAATTCCGGTCCTCGGGACCCACTGCCCTGCATGTTTTTGATGTTTCCCTCCTCCAGCACACCTGATTCAAATGATCAACTTGTCATCAAGCTCTGCAGTGGCCTGATCAGGAGCCATTCATTTGAATCAGGTGTGCTGGAGGAGGGAAACATCAAAAACATGCAGGGCAGTGGGTCCCGAGGACCGGAATTGAGAAACACTGCTTTACTCCATTCAATTCTATTCTTTTCTATGATGAGTGGAATTAAATTTTTAAACTTTACTTACTACTGCATTTTGGCCTTTGTTTATTTTCAGAGATGTTCAGACAGTCAAAAGAAATTAAGTCAATAACTATCACCATTTGACCATTTTATGTATGTGGAAATGACTGATCAGAACTAATGTTTGACCATTTCAAAAATGTTATTTCACAGAAAGAAGTCATTTCAACACAGTCATTGACAGGTTTCTACAAAAAAAAATGTTTATTCAAAGGGTTATAGATATTGACATATATACAAGACATGGGATTTTTGATAGAATGTAGACATTTAGTCAGAGCCTTTAAGTACAGAGAACCCTGATTCAGCACTACTGGAAGTTATGAGCATATGCCCAGGCTCATCGTCTTCACTGTCAAAGTATCCTGTAAAGTCCACATCTGGCATTACAAGCTCTACAGAAGTGACTGCTGCTTCACACAATTCAAAATCACGAAACACCTTATGTACTACCCAGAGAATCTCTTGCCCATGTTCTTTCTTAAATACAGGTAGATTCCGCATAATATACGTTAGACCAAATATGTAGGCAAGATGTTCCACCACAGAATCAATGAGAGCAACACTAAATCCAGTGCAAGCTGTGACACTTGTGTAGAGGCGTGTGTGGTCATGGACAAGACTTTGCCTATACTGAGGCAAAAGCTCCCTGACCAAGTTCTGGTCATCCGAGGTCACATCTCTGTGTTTTAAATGTGTTTGTGTTGGATTTGGCTCTGGCAATTCATACACAGGCAGTGATACAGGGCAACCGACAGAGGTACACTTGCAAACAGAGTGGCAGTGGGTACAGCAGGAATGACCGGGTTCAACACTAGCCACATCTTTCTCAAAGTGAGAATATAGTGCAATGCGAAAACAGGTGTTTTTACTGTCTCCAATCACTCGTCTCACTGCCTCATCTGTATTCCTGTTGTATGTGGTGGTATAAACAACAGCATGGGCCTGTGAGCCATCTCTGCCCGCCCTACCGATCTGCTGCACCATGGCCTCAGTGTCCTCAGGTACCCCATACATTACTACATGGGACACATTTGAAAAGTTTAATCCCACTCCCAGAGCAGTGGTAGCCACCACAACTCTGCAATTGCCATCTCCTGTCAGTGCTGAGAGCACTCTGCCTTTGTTTGCTGGAAGAGTGTGACTGTGAAACATCCCTATGAGCAGGTTGTCACCCGTCTGCTCTCCAGCAACCCAGGCCCTGTCACCCAGCTCAGCCTTCAGATGGCAGAACACTCGTGCAACAGTGTTCACAGTCCGACAGTAGATGAGCACAGGCAACATGTCAGCACCCTTGTCCTTTACTTCCTTCACGACCCAGTCAAGGCAGTCGAGTGAGTTTGTTGAGACTTGATGCAGCCCTAGTCTGATGTTCTGTCTGTCGGGACTAACAGTCAGGATAGTTGCGTTGTCCATATGGTGGCAACGAATCTTGCCACACTGAGTTCTCCCAACACACACACACACGGACCACTTCTTAGATGTTGACGTTTTATTGAGGATGACCGAGGTGCACAAGACAGAATGCAGGACGATTGCCGGCTTCTCCGTATCACTGGCTCTCATAGGTTCTGCCGTCTCTCGCTCTGGTCATCTCACGGTTCTCACTCCCCGCCTGGACCAGCACGCTACTGATAAAGGGGAGAATGATTAGCTGGCGATGTGCAGGTGTGCCAATCATCTCCCCTCCCACTGTCCTCTGAGCCCTTCCCACCTGTCCTCTGCACCTGATGCACCACTCACAATGACCGAGGATAAAACTTTTCATTAACTTAATCATAAAATGAAAAAATACTGTACCTACAGTTTATGTGCTAGGGAAAATATTGATTTGTTTGGGATTAAACAAGTTAAACAGCTCTAGATTCAGAGAACAATCATCAGCGAGTAGAGTCAGTGACTTCAAACGACTGGGACTCTTACTGAGGTAGAAGGACATTTCTACATTTTGGCAAATTAATGAACTATGCCTTTATGGATATCCATTCAAATTAAGGGCAAATATAGCACCATCAAAGCGGTTAACAGTCTGGGTCAGCTAAAAACAATACACTCAACAATATTCCAGCTCTCCAGACATGACAATCAACTTCAAAGACCCGAATAACATGAGCAGCAACCATCTCAGATGTGGGCTGAAAGACATTACACTGCATAATCTAGGAAGAGCAACTTGAACAGTAAGTCCATCACAGCATAAATGAGAGGTGTCCATTTTTGATTTTCAGCTCTGAGGATCAAAGGGGTTTCCTAGCAGCTTTTGCTTTAGAGATGTGACTTTTGGGCTGCATTTCTGACAGTCTAATTTCAGGAATACCTTCTGAAATACCTCGCAAGTGTACTTCAGCTCTCGTGGGTAGCTTAGATTGAGGGCATTGATGAGGCCCATCAGCAAAGCACAGGCCCTTGGCACATCCAACCCTTGCAGGAATTCTGTGCCCTCTATGATGATGGTTGTGCTGGCTGGATCAGATGCTGTAGTACCTTTGGTGACTAGGATCTTCATCACCCAACTCTCAAGATCTCCAGTTTGGCTCTCAGAATCCTGAAAGCAAGAATACCAGAAACAAATATCAGTATTCATTGTCATTAAGCTGGCACACTCAATCCTCTACACAAAAAATAGTCAGAATGTCTTAACCTATATATACACACAGTGTCCTGTCGATGGTGCCTGCCGCCACAGCCATGGAAAACAGATACTAGTTTTGCACTTGTTTCTTGTTTTAACATAGTGAAAGGCAAACATATAGAAGAGTATTAGGGCCACTGGAAAACAAAATTTAAGGAATAATTTCTGACTTTTTTCTGGAACTAATAAAAAGAAAAAAATACTCCCAATTTTTATAATTCCAGTGGCTCTAATACTTTTCTGTATAAATGCTGTAAAGGTTCTTTGGAGAAAATAAAACAAAGCAAAACAAGTTTTTACCACATTTCTGTTCATGACATGTGCAAAAGTAAAACAAGTTAGTTTTTGTCCATTTTGATCACTAAATACTGAGCAACAAGCAGCAGCGAAAAGAAACAAGGACAGGGTAGGTAGGGGAGAGTGGGGTGAGTTCTGCCAGTTTTTACTTAAATTGACTTTAAAACGAGGCCATGACAGTAATGCTTCCATCTAAAATATGTACATATATTTCAGGATGAGGTGCATCCCTGGGAACAATCACTTTGGATGTGAAGTATAGTATTTAAGAAATATGGCTTTCTGAAAAAAAGTGGTCTCGTGGCACAACTTGCCCCCAGTGCGGGGTAAGTTGTGCCTTTGGAGAGAATACATTGGGGTAAATTGTGCCATTGATTATTGAAGTAAAACAGTATATTTTGATCTCAGAAACAGTAATGCTATATAAAAGATAGACAAAGTCAATACAAAATTACTCATTTAAGGTTTATTTAGTTATTTTACAACATCAAAGGCTAATTTTCTACAAGCCTATTGCGCCACATAAGCACATCAAAGGTCAATTTTCTTAAACAAGGCCTAGTGCCACATGAACACGTTTAGAACTAAATGAAATTCAAATGAAGACCAAAGTGACTGCAATTCTCTTCACAGATCTGGCCTACTATATATCATTCCACTTGTCGATGCTACAGGGGAATATAAATTTCTGCTCCCTTCTGGCTGTACCACCAAGTTTTTGTGGTGTGGGTAGTTTCTTCAGCACATCTTCTCTAGGGATGACTCCTTCATCATTTTCTTTGAAAGTGAAGATGGGCTTTCCATCCACAGACCTCTTACTACTTTGCCTTAGAAACTTTGCGCTGATGTCGGCACCATCAACCTTCTCAACCAATCCAATGTAGTTGTAGGATTTGGTTTTGCCTGCAAAGTTCACAATGACAAAGTCCCCAGCAGACAGATCCTTCTCACCATCATCATCATCATCATTCTGGACATCTGAACTCTCATAGTCAGTGGTGTCGTTAAGTGGAACGCAAATGTCACTCTCTTCTGAGCTACTGGAGACAACCACTTTCTTTTTTGGTTTGGACCCTTTCAGAGCCCCTCTCTTCTTATTTTCATTCCTTTTCTCCTTTTCACCCCTTTCATTTTCATTGTCGTGTGTGTTCTCCAGGTCATCTTCCACTTCATCATCGTCAATCATGACTTTACGTTTACGTTGATTTGATTCTTTGAGAGCCATTTTCCTCTGCCTTTCATTCTTTCTCTTTTCTTTTTCAGCCATTTTGTCTTCTTTTTCTTTTTGTGCCTTCTCCAGCTCCATCTTCTCAGGTGTGTCAGTCACGATTTTTGATTTGACTTTCTTTCTTCTAATTTTCGGCCTTCTTGCTCTGGCTTTTGGCAAGGGAAGTATGGCTTCTGGAGATAGATAACCCAAATGGGCAGAAAAACCAGTTTCGCCACTTGATGACTGCTCGGGATTTGGTTCCAGAAGATTGAGTGGCTGCCCTGGGTCTGGACCTGCTTCAAGACCTGTGGCATGGGTTGGCTCCTGTGATGGTCCAGGCAGGTCAGCAGCAACACTGGTGGACAGCTCTTCTGGGTTTGGCCTGTCTGTTAGCATTGATGGGGCATAATCTTCATCTGGGAAGATATCCCTGTTGAATGGGAATATGCCTGTCACTCTGAAACCTGATGTGATGTTTCTGGGTGTCATTGCCGACATGAATGCTTGGTTTACAAGTTCTGGGACCTCGTAAATCGTTACGTAAAGGATTAGTGCGCATCCATCCATCCATCGCACTGTTGTAGTAGGTTTTCAGTGAGTAATAGACTGTTTTGTCTAAAGGTTGCAAGCGGTGTGAGGTATGAGGTGGCAGGGTGAGCATAACAACACCATTTTCTTTAGCAGTTGTCACTGCCTTCAGTGAGATGTGAGATTCATGGTTGTCCAGAATGAGCAGGACTGGGTGATTGGTGGAGCAGTTGGTTTGGTGGATGAAGTGCTCCATGAAGATGGTGAAGGCTTCTTCATTCATCCAACCAGACCTTGTAGAATGACCTATAGATCCTGCTGGTGATCCATTCAGGAACTGTTCTTTGAAACGTACACGCGGGAAAACAAACATGGGTGGGATTGCATTTCCTGTGGCATTCACTGCACAGGCCACAGTTACAAGCTCTCCTCTTTCAGCTGATGTCACTGAACCCACTTGTTTCTTCCCTTTCTCTGTGACAATCTGCTTGGGTGTCTGTACCGTTGTCACACCAGTTTCATCCATGTTGTAGATCTTGTGTGGAGGGAAGTTATACCTGAAATGAGATTAACGTTCTGTTGATCAGAGAAGTTTACAGCAATTTTAGGTACATGGATGTGGTTATGTAAATGTCAACTCTGCTACTGAGAACAGGGAACCCACTATAGATGATGTTCCCCCTCTCCTTCCCAGGATTCCTGGTCAGTGTGAGAGAGTACACTGTACAGGAGTGTCTTTCTGGGGCTGACATGTCAAGGCCATGATTATTACCTGTCCATCACTTTAGAGAGGTTATCAAAGAACTCCCCCACGTTGTGCCTATTAAAGGCAGTAGCTCTACCAAGAGAAGTTGCTTCAGGAGTGCGGCATGACAAATGGTGGCGTGCTTTAAAGGCCGCAAACCAATCACGCCCTAGAAAAGATTAAAGTTTATTAGCATTTGTCCCTTATTGAGCCATTGCAGTTTACATTCATTTTTACATAGGCCTACTGTAAGTTTAAGTTATACACTCTGAATAAGTACCTAATTTTGCTTCTTTGTTGCTATATGCATGGTGATAACTGATAATAAGCATTCCCTGGGAAAATAATTTTTAATGCTCCCTATTACTTTTTCTTAATAAATGCACACTTAACCCAACCTGCTTTTTCCTCTCTGATCCAGCTGGCAGGGATATCGGTTTCATTTCTTCGGGCGTACTCAAAAGCCAGTTCACAGCATTTCATGGGACTTAGACCATGAAACATTGCTGCTAGTGCCTTTATATGTTCTGCCAGCTCTTTCTCCATATGTTCGTCAAAGACTTGATTGGCAAGTCCAGTTCTTTTATATCCTGGCCTTATGTCTTTTCCATCTTTCTTTTTCTTCTCCATGTATCGTTTTAATGTCATCCTGCATATGTTCATCTGCCTCGCCACCTGACGAATGGACTTCCCCTTCTCCACCTCTTTCACTGCTCTCTCCATGTCCTCTAGAGGAGTGGAGGCCCTGCCTGTCTTCCTCTTATAACTCCGTGGCATGATGGTCTATTTCTCTTTTGGTCTAAAATTAAGAATGTCAGATAGTTTTAGTGATAAAATGTAAGAATACAATGTACAATTACAATAAAATAATATGTTTAAAATATTCATAAGTGGGGGTGAGTTGTGCCACTGGCACAACTTAACCCAGGCCCTTTGGCACAAATCACCCCAACCCTACCATTTTGTAAAAAATGCATCATCCAGCAGTTTTGAGGTAACATCATGCTAGCTGTATAGACTCATAGTGTAGCTTACCAAAGCAATAAAACATGTGTGAAATGTTTTTAAACTTGTCTATAACTGTTCAGACACAACAATAAAAAAACATTGATCATAGATATTTTACATTGAAAGGCAAAAAACTGTGTTTTGAACTTAAATGTGCTTACCTTTCATGCAATGATGCTCTCTTCTTTGCAGGATGAGTAAAATGGCTGACTCTTCAAAAATGTGTGGTCACATGACCAATTTCTTCTATGGTTCCCTAGAAACAGGTGGTGGCACAACTTCCCCACTGGCACAAATCACCCCACTCTCCCCTACTGGTGAGAGATTCACAAAGATGGCATGAAAGGAAAGTTCCATTTCACTTCAACTTCAAGGTGTTGCAAGGGGATTCACTTTCACCTACCACATATTCGAAAAGACTGTCCTCACTTTCCCGACGGTAGACCACTAAGCAGCGAATGACAACCTCTCTGCGTATTTCAACTGTGTTGATCTGATGGAGAATTCAAAGAAAAAGGTCAAGTAGATGCATTTTTTTTTTTTTTTTTTTTTTTTTTTTTTTTTTTTACAGCAGTTAGTTTAGTTTCTTCTATTGTAAATACCATATCAGGCACCTTCAGAAGTTCCATGATTTTCTGGATCTTATATTTGGTAGCCCCTCCTCTTGACATCACCAATGGCATCAATCTTGGTATGCAATGGTCCAGATTTGCCATAAAAGTTGACTCCAGATTGGCAGTGGTTATTCGTTTATATTCTTCCTTGATGTGTGTGACACAAAATAAAGCAACATGGTACAAGAGATATCAGAAGTCATACTCCTGCCAAACTGCCAATTCCAAATACAACAAAATACAAAAACATTAACCTGCTCAGGAAGAAACAGAGCAGGCCATCGTTCCTTCAAGTCACTGACAGGTGGAGACAAGGTGACAATTTCTTGCCTCCGAGTGGAAAAGGTCCTTTCCATTTTTTTACTGATGATCTGGGAATTATTTTTCTTCTTTACCTCACTTAGAAGATCCAGTCTTTGTTGCTCAAGGTTTTCTTTGGTTTCTCCTAGTGGATGAGTTGGCAGGTAGTTTGCCTCACCCTTCCGAGCTTTCTTCACGTTTTTTGCAGGCATCTTTTCATTGGCTCGCTTTTATTGGAGGGAGTTAACATCAAGCTCAGGGCACCCGAGACCCCTAAGTTTTGATCTGTAATTGCCCATTTTAAATTTCAGTCTTTGTTGCCATCCATAACATCCATTGTAGGACCCTGGTTCTTTCAGGCAAGGATGTTTTTGGATCAGTGCTTCTGCTACATCAGCAAATTGTGCACTTGTAGGATAAGCAACATATTCATAGATGCTTTCAGCTAACCTCTGAAGGATGTCTGGTAGGATGGCAGTAGAGCTGAGTGGACATCCATCTTTACTGAAAGCGTCATTACCAGCTGCTAACACAAGCTCTGTCTCATTGCGGAAACGTGATATTGGAAATTTGGAGGGCCAACACTTTGAGCGCAGATTTCCATGCTCAGGTGATGACAGTATCATTGTATCACCAGATTCAGATGAAGCAGTACTGGCAGGCTGAGCAGAGCTGCTGGCTGCACCTGCGTTGGATCTATCCAGGTCAGTTACAACGAATTGGATTGAGGAGAGATCAACAATATGGACAACCTTAATTGTGTCTTTATCTTTAAGATATTTTGCTGATGCAAGAGAAAAAAACTCTCCTCCAAAATCAACATCCTTGTAATGTAAGGTAAACTTCCCTGCTTCAAATCTATATTTCTGTTGCACAATAGACTCTAGCTCTAGCACTGTCTCCGGTACTCCACAAGGCATTTCAAGCTTGTCAATTATATGGTCTTGAATAATAACACGAAGTGCAGCAGGCTACAACAAGTTCTACTATGTCCTTGAGGTTGAGAAGAACCTGCCATGTTGGGTCACTCACCAGTATCCTTGTGCCAATGATGAAAGGAAGGAGTCGCAGCAAAGCCCAATTTTCATGTGCATTCCCACCAACAGTTTTTTTAACAGCAAAATTAAGGGGTACTGATTGTGGTGCATCCTTCTTATCTGTCCACTTATATGGAAACTCTCTGATCAATTTATTCAGCTCTGAGAGAGTGAAATATTTGTTCTTAATCAAGGTATCTAGGCACAGTGCTACTTCTTTTGGTATGACACCTTCAAAAAGATCATGCAGCAAATCAGGGGGGTAGCCTGAGAGAACATCAAAATACTCAAGTTTTTCTGTTAGTGGACATTGTCGCTTTACGCCAAAGCTATGGTATCCACTCACTTGTGCAGCCTGAACATGCACTGTGTGGTCTTCTTTGGTCCGGGGAGGGAATTTACCTGTTCGAACCTCACAGTCTTGCAATTTTGAGCGATCTCCAAGACACCATCTACAGATGTATGAACTTGAAAAACTCTCAACAAATCCACCGACGGAATGAGCGCCAAGGTTGTCTGCAATGACAGAAAAGACAGTACCTTTAACTTGTCTGCCAAGAGAATGTAAAGTCCATCCTCCTCAAGACTACAAAGATCTTTGAGAAGTGGCTCCAACACAGCATTATATCCATATTGTTTTATGTCTTCAGCTTTGCATAGAATGGCTAAAAATATTGAGGTCAGTGAGGACCGGAGCAATGGTGGTACATTTGCAAGAACCCAATAGACAGCAGTGATTTTGTGCTTTTTTTCTCGATGTTCCAAGTGGATTGCACACTTCAAAATCATCCACATATAAATTGAGAGCTATTGCTAGATCATTTTCAGAAAATAATTTATTAGTTTTAAAGTGGGTACCATCATGAAATGACGTGTACTGAGTTTTTGTGTTTTTTTACCACTGTTCATTAGGAAATCTTGCATTTCCTTCTTCTTAAAAATCTCAGATAAAGACTTCAGAATAGGTACATACTGATAGCTTCTTTGCTCCCGGGCATTAAGCACATATTCAACTGGCTCCACCACAGAGAAATTCTCCTTAAAATATTTATTTCTCTTGTAGGCGGTGGACAGAGGACCACCACTCCTCAATGCTTGGCTGATGGGGTTGGATTTACAGAGTTCTGTTGCAATGTCAGTGATCACAGAATCATCAAGTTGACATTTATGCTTTGCAAAGCATGACTGCAAAGTTTCTTTCATAACAGGACCAGATGCAGAACTAGAAATAAAGTTTAGCTCTTCGACCATCTCATTAATACACTGTTTGGGCACATTAAATATGCTTTCCAATTTCAGAAAGAGGTGGGCAAGATTAGCTTCAATTATTTTAGGCAATTCTTTCCTTTCTTCATCACAACCCTCTCCACACTCAATATCTTCATCATCAGGATCATCCCCTGCATTAACAGGCTTCACATCCCTGTTTACAAGCTCAGCCTTAGTGAATGTGGAGTGTGTTTGCGTGTCCTGTGAGAGGCGAAAGTACCATAAATGTTCGTTTTGAAATGGCAATTTTAAAAAACGCATGTGATAGTTTCATGTTTTTTTTAAATGACGGCCAATATGCTCAAAGTACTCCCTCTCTGTGGGGATGGAGCTTAGAGTACAACATGGACATTTAAAAGACAAGAAATCATTCACCTTTGCTATTTTATAAGATGAATGACTTCTTGTCATGTGTGATTTAAGGCTGGCCCATGTTTTGAAATAGCAATAGCATTCCCAATAGAGACAAGGCAGAAATTGCCCACAATTCACATGTCGTAGCTGGTAGTGTTTTAAAAGCTCAGTCTTTCTGGGAGTTTCATATTTACAAATTTTACAGCACCAGTTCATTGTGAAAAGGATTTGGTGAAAATGTTCTAAACACTGCTTAACAATAAACCAGTGGACAATCAATAATCAATAGCTGTTGCTAGCGAGCTACTAAAATGGCGGCCGTAAGGCCGATTTCAGACCAGAGCGTGGCGTGGCGGCAGCGAGACGACGGCAGTCTTAACGCCGGTTATCAGGCGGTGTGTTCTACTTGGCTTTTCACACCGGACAGTCCGCGGCCGCGGTAGTTCCGCTCCAGCCCTGTCTGCATTCCCCATTCATTTCAACGGGACACCGCCGGCCACTGCCGTCCAAATTCCGCTCGAGTTCTATTTTCCAAAAGCAGCGCGGGACGGAGGCGTCTCCCGCGCCGCTACCGCCCGACTACCACCGCGTCGGTGTGCAAGGACAGATCTGTTTCCATGTATTTTCGCCTCCGCCGGTGAAAATTGCTTCCGTTCCGCCACGCTTTGCCGCCCTGGTCTGAAATGGCCCTAAGGCTTACCTTTCAAGTGGTATGGACAGCCAAGTAGTAGGTTAATGCCGGTCCTCCAGCAATAATTAAGATCCCGACAGAGGGCTTGTCAGCTGTTCCAAAGCGAAAAGATGAAATTCCAAAGCAGAGAGTAGCTCTGTGCAAACAAGCAGACACAAATGCCTCGACTTTCCAAAAAGGCTGCACGTGGAGTCTCGTCTTCTGCTTGAGTAGCCGCGCCCAAGTTTCAAATTTAGATTATTTGAACTGAACCAACTTAATATTTGAGACAAATTGAGCTGATGCGCTCTTATGCATTCAAATTACACAGGAAAATGAGTCAGGATATATATAATTTTGGTTGGTTTAGCTAGATAAATCTAGTAGGTTACTTAGTTAAACAAATAAATGCTGCAAACTTAAATGTTTATATTGAAATTGCGTATTTATTTAAGCTGAATTTACTACCTCCATGCTTTATTCTTTAAGCCTGGTTTATAGTCGGTAACGCAAGACGCAAAGCAAGACGCAAGAAGAAACGCAAGCCCTTGCGCGGTTGCAAGCCCCCCATTGCGAGCTTGCGTGTGTCACCTCAATTTTCTAAACTTCACGCAAGAAAAGACGCAAGCCTACTACTTGAAAACGACATACTCATCGATCTGACAGTATGCAGAGCGTTTACACACAGTGCACTTCACTCCTGCCCGAGCCAAAATCAGCCAGCCTGAAAAGCTGATTTCGCTTAAGCTATAAACTCTGTAAATATATAACTTTAGCAACATTTGAAACATTTTCAGGCGAGAAAGTAGTCGTTTAGACCCCCAAGGTGTTGAAAATCTGACAAAATACCGGCTATTTACAAGAAGAAGAAGCATGAATCACTCGAAGAGGTCCTGGCGGTGAATTTCCTTTCATCATAGTAGGCTTGTCATTGAAAAAACCCGCTACTCCACCTACTCTCCTGGCAGTGAATCGCCATGCAGCACACGCAAGCGCCGGCAAAGCTAAATGAAGTATAAACGTCTCGAGCCATTAACATACGCGCAAGAAGAAAGCGCAAGGGCAGTTAAAAGAAGTATAACTCAGCCTTTAGAGTGTGAGCGCAGTGAAATGACAATGGTGTAAAGAAGGGTAAGAGCAAAACACTGGAGTAAGAGCAGAAAATTAGGCAAAATTGGTAGATTTTATTGAAGAAGGGGTTGCCAGTTTGGACTCTAAAGAGAAGAGAAGGGATGGGGACTGAAGGGGACACTCAGGTGGTGAAGAGATGGATCTTGTGACTTAAGAAAAGGGAAGAAGGTAATAACGAGGCATGACAGGAGGAACACATCAGCGGCTGATGCAGTCAGATGTGTTTGGAGAATTAAAGATTTTAACAGGGACTTATAAGATGTTCAGCAAAAGAAAACGAAAAAAGGGAACCGATGCCGTGTCTTGACATAGCACACACTGTAAAATCCGGTATAATAATAACCGTGTTAACTAGAGGGATGTCCTTGTGAAATACAACAGTTCTGTCAGCCAAGCACCCCCGGGTACTCCACCTGATTAAATGAAAAGCAACAAACATCCATCCATCCATCCATTTTCTATACCCGCTGAATCCGTCGGTCGGGTCGCGGGGGGGCTGGAGCCTATCCCAGCGGTCATCGGGCGAGAGGCGGGGTACACCCTGGACAGGCCGCCGGTCCATCACAGGGCCACACAGAGACAAACAACCACACAAACACTCACACTCACTCCTAAGGACAATTTTACAGACACCAATGAACCTAACATGCATGTTTTTGGACGGTGGGAGGAAGCCAGAGTACCCGGGGAGAACATGCAAACTCCACATAGAAGGGCCCCAGCCTTCTTTCTGCTGGGTCTTTACCCAGAGGGTCATAGGATTAAGCGCCATGAAAAAATGTTTATAAATATGTGTTCTCTACAAGCAAAGAGGACAATAGCGTTTTCATGGAAAAACTTTGGTAAACCCGCTATCGCTGTGTGGTTTAGGGCAGTGGTTTTCAAGTGGGGGCCGCCAGGGGGCGCTAGGGGGGCCTCAGATTGTTGAAGTCAAGATAAGAAAAAAATGCTAAAATGCTAAAATAGAATAAAAAATTTTTTAAACATCATTATAAAAAAATTGTCAAATTTTTTTAATCAGTGTTTTAAAATACAATTTATAATAATATATCATATCGAAATGTTATTTGCCATGCTTGTCTTTCTGATTGGCTGCCAGTCAAAACATCGTAGACCTGGCGGTTTGTGCCTGTTCTGAAGCTGCTCTGCTCCTCAAGCTAGTAGTAGCGTGTAGGTAGCTAGCCAAAATAGACAGATTTTTGACTAGGAAGAGACCGAAAGAACTGGCCGACTAAAATCAGAAAGTATGAGGCAGCATACATTAAGTTTGGCTTTACAGCCATACAGAAAAATGGCCACGATTGCCCGAAATGCGTCCTCTTTTGGAGACCCTCTTAAATGAGTGTTTAAAACCTTCGAAACTTCAGCGTCACTTGATACAAAAACATCCGGCAGAGTCCGAAAAAAAGGTTGACTTCTTCAGACGTAAAGAAGAGCATTTAGTCAGGCTGCATTCACACGGCGAGCTACTGTCCGTGAAGAAAAGAAAGAAAATACGTTCTAAAAGTTGATGTTTCTTTACATATTTTGTAGCATTGTCTGTGGTTTGCAAAGGGGGTCCCCGGCCAGAAGCTAATACTGTTTGGGGGGCCTAGGCATGGAAAAGTTTGGGAACCCCTGGTTTAGGGAACTAACTTCTTGTTTACCTCTGGAAAAAATCTCTTACACTCTCAAAGACAGACAGGAGGTATTTTATAATGTTTGGGGTCGCTTCATTAATAATATGAAGGATGGGCCTGGAACGGTATAGCAACTTCTGCATGACTGTTCTTTCTTCCCCTGCCCCCCTGGACTATACAATATAATATATCTTCTGTGGACTGATGATTATGTACCTTCATAGAGGAAGCCCTCTGACCGCCATGTTTGTGTTTCAGTCTGTTGGTACTGTTGTATAGACCAAGTGTGTACTGCATGAAAATTGGACCTGTCGATGTATGTTGGTACACTTCTGCATTATTTTACACTCTTGTCCGTTGTTTTTTGTTCTTGTATGTCTTTTTTTACAAAAAAAATTCAATAAAGATATTGTAATAAATTTAAAAAAAGAAGGGCCCCAGCCCGTAGTTGAACTTAGAACCTTCTTGCTGTCAGGTGACGGTGCTAACCACCACACCACCGTGGAGCCCAAGCTACAAACAGTAAAAGTTATTTATTTTTCCAAAGCTGCAGTTAATAACATTATTCTATTACTCATTTCCATCCGAGCCATGATAGTGAAGCATGTGAACCATAAAAGTAGAAATGGAATGCAGCCTTCTACTGTCTTCTGAGAAAAAGACCTATAACCCAGGGGGCAAAACCCCAGTTTTTGGGAAAACAGACACGGAGCGTTGTAAAAGGTTTGACACCAGAAATGATATCTAGGACCTTCAAGGATCACAACCTGGGTGGACAACCCGGTCAACTAGCTGCTGGAAAGCTACAGGGGGCCAAAGACCCACTTTTTGGGACTTGTTCCTGGCGGAATTATGTAAATGCATATATATAGGCACTACAATGGCATAAATAGTCACACACCTATAAAATTTGACAGAGAGTATCCTGACACATAGGGGGAAGCAGGAAAAAAAGATTCTGGGGCTTGCTGCCACTCCATTTTAAGATATCACCCTCAACATCCCAAAAGACAAAAAAAGTACTGTTCGTCTTACAAATTCTCATGAAAGTTAATATTTTTCAGCGCTTTATGGTGAATATCTATGCCTAATATGTATACAGAAAACTTCCCTAATTCATAAGCTTCAATTTGAGTCCAAGATAGCCTTTCTATCTCAAAGATTGCACTTGCTGTTGCCAAAAGTCTTCTCTATATCCCAAATCGAGAAATGTACTGAAACTGAATTTCCAGTCAGTGTTCTACCAAATGGGGTTCAGTGCTATTTCTTAATTTCTTCTTCTATCATTTGTGCAAATCAATGCCTCAGTATTTATGAAAAATATCCTATTTTGATAATGAAAGAAACAAAATTCTTGGCAGCAAAACATTTATTTTCATTTAAATTTTCATAAACTGAACATAAAATAACCATCGTCTTGGCCAGAACTAGAAAATAGGATTGTGATTAAAATAAATAAATAAAAAGTAACCTGACATATACATGTCCAAATTACAGCAGGTAGAACAGGTTTTAGTATTAGTATCTAGCTCTCTGATTCACTGCTACTGTCACTGAACTCCAATGTGGCAGTGTTTAATCTGTTGCATCTGGTTGTCAGTCCCTGGCAACGGCACCCTATGTAGCATGGAACTCCCTTCTTTGCACAGGAACAGTTCTTCTGGCAGCCTTTGACACATCCACATGAGATTGTGTTGTTCATTGACACAGGCCAGGCTGGCTTTGTAGAAGGGATGGGAACTGCTTTTCCATTATCCATAGACCATCCAAATTCTGTGCATAAGGGGATTTCTGGCTTGGAAATGTGTGCGCTCTTGTCAATGAGTGTCGCTAGAGCAGCCCTTTTCAGGTGCAGGAGAAATGCATCTTCTGTTGGGGGTAGTAGCTTTAAGAGTGTTGATCTGTTGTTCAGGAACTTGTATGCTCTCAGTTTGCCCAGATCTGAATCCTCAAAGTGATCTGCTGTGACTGTATACACAGCTATGGTGAGGTCTCGTGCCTGGTTAAGGAGGTCATCTGTTATGGCATCGGTTGGGTTCCCACCGGGGGACCTGCGGCACGTCAAAATGTTGGGCTCGCCCGAAGTTTATGCAAATTTGCCACGGCAGCCGTAGTGCGTTACCCAATGACAATAGATCATGTAGGCGTGTCATGATAGGTTTGTCGTGACGAAAGCATCGCGGAGAAAAATAATAATAAAGATGGAGGAGTGTTTGATTACAGCGGTTAGCGGGTTCCCCGTTTTATTCGATCTATCCCTGCCATCATACAGGGATACAAACATAAAAGACGAGGAGTGGAGGAAGGTGGCGGAGATTGTGGGTTGACATCTGTGTGAACTGTACAAAATTACATGAACACCTTGCAAACATCATGGCCAGTAATGTATGCTAATGTAAATGGCTAGGTCATTCCCCTGGTTGTCTTCGTGGTGGTGAGCTAGATATGCTAAAATAATGAATGAAATAAATGAAGGGCATCACTAAGTTTTTTTTCCCTTTGTTTATTCACCCCTGAACGTTTCGGGTATTGCTCATGTCATTGCTATTGCCACTGCATGAAAAGAGGGATTTGTGGATGTATGTGGCCCCTTACATGTCCGCATACGTTAAGCCCCTGCATTTGCGGTGGTAAAAGTGAAAACTTGGCCCAAGTTGTCGCAAATTGACCTGGCAACTGCTCCCCCATGCCCCCCTCCCCTCCCCTACTTAGGAGAGCCTTTAATATGTAAATGCCAGTGATCAGGTCAGGAGCTGCCACAGTCATTTTCAAGTGGGGTGGGGTGAGGTGAGGTGGGGGGTGAGCAGGCCTGTTTCTACACGTTCACCATCACCTCCAACTCCAGCCAAGCTTGTTGCTGTGTTGTCTTGAAAAAGAAGAGGTGCACGCTGTCTGCTGGTGACAGGTGATGGCATATCTGTTTTTTTTCTCCCAAACACCTCTTTTGTAATACCGCTTTTTGTGGGCAAAATTCAAGGATTCACAGGTTTATTGTCATATGTGCAGTTAGAAACGTGTTTCCCTGGACAATGAAATTGTGTTGCCCGCACTGGATGTCCAAATGTATAATAATAAAGATAAAATAAAGATAAAATAAGCATGCAACAGCAATATTCTAAAAGGTTTCTTAAATAAAATAGAAATATAGAAATAAAAATATAGAAATCTGGCCTGTATACATAATGTGCAGTAGTGCGCTCAGTGTTTTATTGTGTATGGCTTATTTCGGTGTCACAATGGTCACAATATCGCCGAGGTCTTTTCTTTGTCCTTGCAGAGTCCATTTTTGTGTCAAAACAGTGCAAATTGCCAGCTGTGGTCAGACAACATTAAATAGCAAAAGGACGGGAGGTTGTCTCGCGAGTATTCCGTGTAATGACGTATACGCATATGATTGGTGGAGCTTAACGGCTCGCATAAGCTCTCGTTCAATCACGTATGAGAAACATTGTGTCGTGCAGCGTAAACAAAAAGTTTAAGGAGCAGATCTGGCGGCAGAAAGGCAGACAGAAATCGCTGAGGTCCCGTGCTGTGAAAACTGCCCTGGTTTGCGGAATACAATGGCTGGAAGACGACTTGCTTTCAACTCCCCAGCAACTCTCTGCGGGTCAACAGGTTTGTGTGTTTTTTTCTACTTGCACATGAGCATTTGATTGTTTAATTTTAGTCTTGTTGACACTGTACAGCACTTGGGACAGTTCTCGCTGATTTTAAATGTGCTGTATATGACACTTACTTACTCACTTGCTTACAGGCAGATAAAATGAAAGTCCTGTTGAATGCTATGACCGGGATGTCTCGTATGGTGGCCAGCACTGTGGATACGGTCGTGGAGAGGGTTCTGGAGGGAATCGACCAGAGATTCGCTAGGTTGGAGGCAAGATGGCCGTCGAGAACGCACTGGAGTTACATTCCAGAGAAGTTGAAGAGCGCACCCCCAAGAGAAGGCGGATACAGAATCCGAAAATCGCGGTAAGAGTAGGTTATTGACTGTGGCTTTAGGCTAAACTCAACTTAATTGTGTCCATCACGTGAAAACCAGTGTGAGTTGCTTTATTTAAAAAATGAATTTCGTGTTTTCAATTTATAGGAAGCAGTTCGCCGCCTGCATAACTCACCGTGGCATTATAATCCAGGTCAAGGGTAAGAATAAGTGAATGTTCTCCCAATATCTAGTTGAGTTGGACCCGATGTTACGTTACGTCAATGCAGGTTTTTTTTATTAACCATAGGCCTTTTGTTTTTACAGGCTACTGTCACCTCACAATATGGATGTAACGAGTCGCTTGAAGGAGGCGGTGTCAAACAGTCCGAACTTCAGAGAGGTAGACGGGGACACTATCGAGGGTGAGCGGCGCTGACTTTTACTACGGCTCTGGCACTGATACTTTTAAGCACTGGTCATTTTATTCATTCCTCTTGTTGTTTTTTTTAGCTGCGTGACGGACCTGTGTGCTGTGCTACAGGCGCGTCTTGAAGCCAACCCGAAATACTCACAGTCCAGTGTTGCGCGTGAACGAGTTCAAAAGAACGCGTTCATTGAACACGCTCATTTTTTCGTGAACGTTGAACTGAACGCAACACATTTTTTAATAAAGAACTTGAACGTGAATGAGTTCACATTATGTGTCATGAACGGCAGACATCACTGTAAATGAACGTTGGAAGTTGTTTTCCATTGAAAACTGAGTGACATCTGTTTTCTCTTTTGAAACGCAACGATAGAAAGTTCCTCCCTCCTGTATTCTCGCTGGTGCCGCTTAAATCATGTATCACCAGACAGAAATGGTTTTGACGTTGTGTGCGCAATGCATTGCGGGCAACGTAGTGTCCGGCTGAGAATAATTGAATAACATACTGGCTTCCGCACGACGTTACCCGTGATGAATTGCAGCAGAGCGGGTAGGCATAACAACGCCGCGTAGCAGGCAACGACGAGAGCGCGGAGGGCTGGAGGAGCAAGCGAGAGTGAGAGAAAGCGCTGCAATTAAAAAAAAAAAAGGCTAGTGGAAGTGATGGCACGGAGACAGACACCGATTCTCCTTATGAACATTTAAAACAATTTTACACTCTTGCAAACCAAGACCCCGACGGCATTTCATATTAAAAAAATCCTTTATAATTAAATGCTGGTAGATTTCATTGCACTAAGTATAGAACTGGTCTACCTTGTCTGTACTGCTGCAAGTTTCATCACCTGGTAAGAAACCCACAATTGCAGTGTCAAGAGCAAATGTCTACAATGAGCAGTTTCAAAGAACGTATGGTGATTTCTAGCTCGTAGTGTGAAAAAAAAGTATTTATTTGAATATCTCACGAAAAAATTAAAATGAACTGAACTTTGAACTAGTTCAGAATTAAAATTGTGAACTTTGAACGTGAACTGTTCACTTTGAGCATGTAAGAACTGAACTTGAACTAGTTCAGAAAAGCTGTGAACTGTCACAGTCTCACCACAGAAGAGTGAAAGAGAGTAAGAACATATACGCTGTCAATATGACTTTTGTTACTTTATAGACAAGTTGTCAATATGCTGTGCATGGCTAGACTATGTTTTGATTATTTATTGGTTATTCCAACAGCTCCCAGAAGCCAGCTTCTGATCCAGGATGAGGACGTCTGACAACTCCCGCAGACCCTGCAGGGACCGGAGTGATGCGAAGAATGTGAAGAATGCGGCTTATTGTGTATATTGTAGGCTACAGCAGTGTGTGTATATAGTTTAATTCTTTATTATCAACATGGTTCTTATTACAATGTAAGCTATGTACATTGTGTGGTGTGGCAATAAAAGCGCTTTAAAAAAAAAGTTTCCTTTTTCATTTCCTCAATAGATTCACGTCATTCATGCCTGCATTAGCCTAGTCATAGTGCAGCTGATAAGAATGACGTGAATATATGAAGTACACAAACATCCCAGGAATATTAGTAATCATAATCACAATTATTGATCATAATTTCTGAATGATATGCCCATATAAAGTATGCATATATTAACCTTATTGGCCAATGGGCGGTCAGCTTTACAGGAGTTTTTTCATGTAATCACGTGCCTTTTTCGTCCAATACCAGCGAGGCCAGTGAGAGATCCAGGCACTCTCACAGCGGGGTGCTAATCACTGGGCCATTAGCACCCCGCTGTGAGAGCCCGCCGCAAGTCGGGTTCGTTTATGACGATTTTCTCGCTCAACAAACTTAAAATTTGTCTGCCTGCAAGCGCCCAGGTGCGTCCGAAAATTAGGCAAATTCGCGGATGTTCACTGCCGTCCACAGTGACACAAATCCCTCTTTTCGTGCAGTGTGCGGGCAAAATGAACAGCAGCAGTGGCCAGAATGGCTGTGCTAAAACGATTGTAGGCGAATAAACACACCTAAAACATCAGGCAATTGTGTGAGCATCTCCACTTTTGCAGTAAAGTAATGACCATCAAGGAATAGAGGTTCAATCCAGTGCATCAAATTCTTTCATGGGCAGAGGTGGAGTAGTGGATGAAACGTTATCAATAATTGTGATAGGCATTCATTTCAACAAAAGAACCAAATCACACCCATGGCCATGTTTTCACAAGATGTCTTGTTCATGTTTCATTTTTAAATCAGAGAAAAGGTGCAGGGACAGGTGGCGCTCCCTCAGGGACACGTATGTGAAGGAGCGCAAGAAGGAGAAGGAGAGACAGAGGAGTGGCTCAGGGGCCTCCTCACACAGGCCATGGAAGTATGCAAAAATAATGTGCTTCCTGGATCAGTTCATTGAGACGAGGGAGACCTCGTCAAATCTGCCAAGGAGAGCACCCATGGCATCTTTCTCAACCTCCACCATGCCTCTGCCCTCCACCACCCAGCCACCCAGGGAAGAAGCATTCCAGGAGGATGATGAGGAGAAGGAGATAGAGGAGGACTCCCTTAATTCCCTCCTCGATGGCGACCTCCCCGGCACCACAGAGGGTCACTGCCCTGCCCCTGCCACCAGTGGAGCCGAAAGCAGTGGCGCCTCATTCACCCCTGCCACCAGTGGAGCCGCATCCACCCCTGCCACCACAGCTACACCTGCGGCCTCAGCACCTGTGGCTCGTAAAAGGAGGGGGGCTGCCGCCTTCAGCCCGTTTCAGCGGTCCTTGCTGCAGGCCCTGGACCAACCACCAAGAGCACCACCGCCAGCACTTTCATCCTCGGACGAGGATGAGCTTTTTTTTTTTTTGAGCCTGCTGCCCACCATGAGGCGCCTACCTGGGCCGAAGAAGGCAGAGGTCAAATTTTTAATTCACAAACTTTTATTTGAAGCGGAGCAAGCGGGGAGAAGCGGGGAGAAGCGGGGGGAATGAATAGGGTTTTTTTTTTCAGTTCATTTTAGTTCATATTCAGTTATTTACATTTCACTTAGCTGACATTTTTGTTATTTTATAATTATTTTTTTTTTTTACAAAGCGGTGTGGGGTTATGGGCCTTGTTCAAGGGCAACAGCCATGGGGTGAGATATGTTCAAGTTAATAGTTTAATAAATATGTTGTGCATTTAAACCTGTGTGGTTTTTTTCAAGACAGATGGAAAACAAATCATATTTTCCATAAAAAGTCTGTACAACATGTTCAGTTGTGTATCACTGCACAAGACAGACATACTCCTATCACTTAATCAAAATCAGGTTCATTATTCAACCATTCAAACCAAATCAAATGTGAATTTTCAATCACAGTTCTTCCTATGCCCACAGTGTAGACCAAACATGTCATAGACATGACAAAACAGACATGAATAATCCATTAAAAGTGCAATGTTTTCATAGTATATGTGAGATCTATGTGCATATAATACTAATACAATATGTATGCTTACACTTACAGATCTTGCACATACATTCATAACTTCATGTTTACTTTGGACTGTTAATGGAGGTTTATGCCTATTTTGCTATGTCTATGGTTTACACTGAGCCTAGGAACAATTTTGATTTAAAATACAGTCTGATTAAATGGTAGCACTGTTATTTAAGATATAAAGCACCACATGCATACTGTAAATCCCTGAAAAGCAGCCTTTTAACCTAAAGCACTGTATGCAGCCTATCAGTATGCCAACACAACGAACCTGCAGTGACTTATGGTAATGCAGTAGGCCAACATGTTTCCAGTCACATACATATTAGCTATTTATATTATAGTATTGATATTTAGATGGCCATTGCAAATAAAGAAGGGGAGGGAAGTAATAATCATGTTTCATCCATAAAAATATTGTTATTCTCACTAATGTAACCCCTGTACAGAAAACTCTTAAGTGCCCTAAACTTTGGAGGGGTGAAAGTGTTTTCTGTAGAGGGGTTACGTCAGTCAGAATAAGAAACTTATTTTTTTGATGAGACATGGATATTATATCGTATCAAACATAATGTCAGTGTGTTATGTGCCCCTGTAGAGAAAAGTATTTTCTGTAGAGGAGTCAAATAAGTTAGAATAAAAAAGTTTTTTATTGAAGACACTTGGACATAATATTATATAATATCCATGTTTCATCAAAAAACTCTTATTCTCACTGATGTGACCCCTCTATAGAAAACACTGTCACCTTCAAAGTTTAAAAATGTATAAGGGTGAAAGTATTTTCTGTGAAGGTGTTACAGTGAGAAGAACAATGTTTTATTCATGAATCATGGATGTTGATGTGTGTAGTGATGTGTAGTGCTTGTGCAACTTGGCATTCAGCTGTTAACTGATTAATGGAGTGGCTCTTAAAAGAGCCGTTGTTTGCTGGATGAAGCAGGATCATGGCTGGATCTGCCAGGGAACAGCACCCTCCTCGCTGAAATAGGAGACGAAGCGGTTTCGGACCCTCATCACCTCCCGAGTCGCATTGTTGCTCCCCATCCTGGCACAGCGCTGCAGGCAGTCATCAGGGTCCTCTGTCGACTGGTGTGGTTCAGGTGCCCTCTGCTCCCTCCTCAGTGTCTCGACACGCAGGTAGTTGTGGAGCACGCAGGTGGCTTTGACACATGTCTCAGCAGTGGTGGGGTTGACACCCATCACACGTCTGTACATTCTCCACTGTGAAGACAAGATGCCAAAAGCACACTCCACCACTAACCTGGCACGACTGAGGCGGTAGTTAAACACCCTCCTCTCACCAGGAAGGTGACTGCCTGGGAAGGGCCGCATCAGGTTCCAGCGCAGGGGAAAGGCCTCATCCCCGACAAAAACGAAGGCCATTGGTCCACGATGCTCCGACCCTGGTATGACGGCATCCTCAGGAAGGCCCAGGCTGCCATCACGGAGACCCTCACCGAATGCTGATGCCCACAGGGACCCACCGTCACTGGTCCTGCCATATCCCCCGACGTCTACTACCCTGAACAGGTAGTCGGCATCCACCACAGCCAAGAGGACGATGGAGTGGGCTCCCTTGTAGTTGAAATACAAGGACCCAGAGTTGGCAGGTGCCTTGATGACAACATGCTTCCCATCCACCGAGCTCACGCAGTTGGGGAAGTTCCAGCGTTGGCCAAACCCCTCCGCAATGGCACGCCAGTCTTCAGTAGATGGTTTGGGCATGTAGTCTGGCACCAGGACATCCCAGATGACAGATGCCACCTCTCTCACCACTCTCCCCACAGTGCAGTTGCCCACACTGTAGCTGAAAGCTATGGTGGAGAATGAATCTCCTGTTGCAAGATATCTGTGAAAAACAATACTTTCATGAATGTTAGTTCCACTTTACAATGTTAACAAGAACACACATTACAACTGCATTAAAACACATTGCACAAATTTAGCATATTCAGGCTGAGCTATAATAACATTGATTATGCTGACAATTGTCCAGTCCTACAACACAAAGCCAATGTTTTTGTGCAAATATCAAAGACGCTGACGCTAGATGGTTTGAGCATGATGTAAAATCACACTATGATCATGACATTATTCTAGAATTGGAATGTAGAATCTTACCGGAGGCAAATAGCAAGGTGCTGAGCGGGCCCAATTGACCTACGAAACTGGGTGTTTCGCCTGGTAATTCTGGGCCCCACTCACGCCAGGAGCTCATCAAAGAGCTCGACGGAGAGGCGAAAGTACCTCTGGAAGAGGTCGGGGTGCAGCCGAAGCTCCATCACCAGCCGGTGATACTCCCCATACTCCTCCCGGGCAGCGTTGATGGGATGCACCCAAAAATTAGGTGATCTCCTGTGTCGCATCAGCAGCAGCAGCACAATAGCAGCTCTCCTCGCTCGCAGATCCAGATCTATGGTGCAATATGAAATAATGTTCCATTGCTGACGATTTATACACATTAATTTCCCTCCAAAACTCAAATTTTTAGAGGGAGAAACTTCGGTTGGTTAAAATCAAAAGTTATTTACTTTCCCCCGGAGCCATTCTACCGTATGTTCTATATACAACTTCGTATACACGCCAACTGTAGTAGCAACACGGCGACACTAGGCATCCAATCCGGCGAGTTAAGTTGACGTGACGGAACAATGGATCTCTACTGTTAAACCATGACTTCTTTCCAGTGAAATATGGGTAACGAGTTGTATCTCTGCCACTCAGACTGTGGACAAAGGGCATTGCACAACACTGAAGGTCCCAGTGCCACAACCATTTCATGGATAGGCAGGTATGCATTCTGGGCTCTGCTAGATCACTAAGATGCATTACACCATAGTACAGGCACATGGCAATGACGTCAGTGTCATTTGCATGTATCATTCTGGACACTGTAGAGGGTGTGGAGTATGATCCTGGTGTCAGCCTCCTGCTGTGTAGACTCCAGAGCAGGAACATGCATAACAGCACCACACTATTGGTCTCTTCTTTGAAACTACCACCCAGGTAGAGATGAGTTGGGCCAAGAACAGGCTCCAGTTTCTCATTCTCACACCATTTGTCACAGAGGAAGCTCAGAGGATTTGCTTTGTTAGCTGAGACTGCAAAAAACTCCTTTGGGTCTGGAGCTGCGAATTGCTCACTGACTTCATACACTTTGGCTGGTTTTTAAATCGGGCCAGCCACGGCTATTCAGAGACAACAGCTGGATAGCCTCTCCCATTCTCTGGCAAAATTGCTACATCTTCAATGTTAAATTGATGATAAAACAGTTATTCACAAAACACAAGATATGCCCAATACTGCATTTACTTTCATAACTACAACATGTTGTCCTGTAGCTTAATGAAGTGATTTGTTCTGTTCACTGAGGTAATCATGTTATGAAGCCACCACTAACAGCCAGGCTTCCGAGCCGAGGGCTGCCCGGCTTCAGGAGGGGGCGGGAGAGTCAAGTTTTTTCCTACAATTCTAGGTCATCATTGGCTAAATCGACGAAAACTCATCACTTCCCGAGGCTGCTCGGCGTCTCTGGGGGTAGATTAGACGTGGGCGTGTCAATATGAGGGGCTGTAAAAGACATTAACCTTTTAACTAGCTCACAACTAGACTGCCTTTAGGCAAGGCAAGGCAAGGCATCTTTATTTATATAGCGCATTACATACCACAGGCAACTCAATGTGCTTCACATGAAGACAAGGCATTTAAAAGAACAGCATAAATGGTGGGTCTCAGGCCCGGGCTGTTATGACTGGAGTGATTGTGTGGTTTGTTTGTTGTTTATTTGTTGTGTTCTGTTCTTTTCTTTATTTGTAGGGGCCGTCTGGGGTGGGGTGGGTGGGTGCCTTCGGGTTGCCAAGTGGCTCCCCGAATACGCTGCGGGCCCCGGACCTGGTGAACATCGAGCCCTCCTGCTCTGTGGCGGATCCCAGGAAACAGGGGTGCCTATTGCAGCCATTCCTTGGCTGCCCTCTCCGGGGGAGCCTCTCTCCCCCGGTCTTCTAGATCCCCATACCCCTCTCCCTTCTGGCTCCTGTACACAGCACACATTCACACACGTAGGGTTTGAGGGCGGGTGTGTTCTGTGGAGGGCACCGGATGGGTCCACGTAGGTGGTCCCCTTTGCTGCACTCTGCAGCCCCCCGCCCTTGTTTTAATTACACCTTAGACATTACTAATCATGAGAGACACACACACACACACACACATTAGGTTTTGGGGGGCGATAGCACTGAGTGGTATCTGGTGGGCGGGGCTCTTTGGGTATGTAGGCTGCCCGGAGGGCCACGCTCCCAGTTCCACAAGGTTGCTTGCCCCTCAATTTTAAATGCTCACTGTGACACGTCTGTTTGCCACCGTGGGTTCACCCAACACACACGCAGAGCCCGTTGTCTGGTTTGCAATGGTTTTTATTCGTTTATCTCCTGATCGAGGTTCTCGGCCCAACGGTAAGACGAACAGCCGCTCTCCTGCTCTGCTCGTCTTCTGCTTCTCCGTTCTCTTGGCTCCGTCCTCGATCTCTCATCCCCTCTCCCCCGCCTGGACCAGCACGCTACTCATAAAGGGGAGGATGATTAGCCGACGATGTACAGGTGTGCCAATCATCTCCCCTCCCACCGTCCTCCGAGCTCTTCCCACCTCTCCACCTCTCCTCTGCACCTGATGCACCACGCCCCCCTCCACACTCACTATTAGAAAATATCAAAGAGCCAGAGGGGAGAGGGGAGGGGTCTTCCCGCACCCCTGTTGCCTGGTTGCTGCCTGGGGCGGGAGGGCCAGGAGGAGGAGTTGTCCTGCTGGTTCGGGGTCTGTGGTGGCTGGGGGCCTGCTGGCCCCCGGATGTGCCCGCTACGCCACACTCCAGCGGAGGTGGGGGATGGATGCATGTGCTGTGCGAGTGTTTGTGGATGTGTTTTTTTATTTTATTATTATTATTTTTTATTTTTTTTCCCTGTTATATGATTTATGGGGTGACTGGGTCTGGGTCCTGCTGTCCTCTGGCCTGCTTGTGCTGTTCCTGCTGCTCGCGGCCTCACCCACCTGTGGGCATGTCTTGACTCCCGGGGCGCTTGCCCACGGGCACTGGGGGAGGCGCTGGCCCACTGTGGTTGGCTGTCTGGGGCGCCTGGCCCTCTCGGGTGTTGGGCGGGGCCCCTGCCGGGGGGTTTTGGTGGCGCTCGGGCTCGCGGGGGCCGGTTCCGGCGCGTGGCCCATGTCTGGGTGGCGGGGGCCTGGCGGGGCTGGTAGGCTGCCGCCTCTGGTCGCCGGGGGGGCTCTGCCCAATGCTTGTGGGGGCTCTGTCCGGGAGCTTCCTCTGCTGTCTTCTGGGGGATGCGTGGTTGTCCCTATGGTGGGCTTCCCGGGTTCTGTGCTCCTTGGGGGCTGTTGGTGGCCTGGGTCTGGGGGCCCTCTCGGCCTGCTTCTGATTGCTGGGGGGGGGGATTGTGACACTATACACTGATATTTAAGCATGGTTATTATGTGGGACCATCTATGTGTATTGCATGTTCATGCACACACACACTCACACTCACACACATTCATTAGCCCAGTAGCATGCTCACTAAGCAGTTGTTGTCCTGTGGTTTAAGGTCACCTGTGTATTATGTGAGATTGCTGCTGCTTGTGTTATTTTGTTTGTGTGTTTGTTCTCTGCTTACAGGTGCTCCTGGTGCTTCTAAGGTTGGATTCCCCACAAAAGCCGTGAATCGTCTTCAGTTTTGTTTTTACAGGTGTAGCAGCTGGTTGTCGGATTTTTCATTGTTTTTTTATGTTTGTCTCTTCATGTTTCTCTTCTTTTTTTCTCTTCTTCGCTTTCCCTCTCTCTCTGTCCCCCGGTCCGGTTCGGCACTATTATCATATCATGAACGCACTTATTGTAAGTCGCTTTGGTTAAAAGCGTCTGCAAAATGACCGTAATGTAATCATGTTAAATATTGTAACAAAAATAAATAAATAAAAATGAGGAGTTGATGGGTGTCAAGGGGAGCTTTACATTCATAAAGCTTCCCTTGGCATAGCAAATGTGTTTAGCATAAACGGTATTCAGATTACAATTCTGTTGCCATAATGCTGGACAGGACAAGGGGAAAAAAAAAAAAAAAAAAAAAAGCATAAAATTGAATTGAATTGCAAGTCCAAGCAAGTGATCTAAATACAGCAGCTGCTTGCTTATCTACTCATGACTAACTTCAGTGTCGGCAAGTTGAAATTTGAGAATCACAAGTAACTTGTCTCATCAGCTAATTTGTTTTATCTCACCTTCTTCCACTGGTGTCACAGACGAGCGCACCATGGCGAACATGGAGGAGCTGGTCCTGGCAGCAGAAGAGCTGCCAGCCATCAGCAAAGCCCTCCAGGACCTTGGACATTTTGCCAGGGCCAATAAAATTAATACAATTGCCTTGACAGATGGGGAGGTGGCATCTGTTAAGGCCACATTCAAGTGCGTCATCTGCAGAGGTGTGTAAGATAAAACATAAAAGGGATAGTTCAACATTTTGGCAAATTATTCTATTACAATAATCTCTATAGTCACTTGAGTAGGTTCATTTCCTTTAATTATCAGTGTCTGTTGTTGTACTCACTGAGCAGCTCACGTCTCTGCCCCACAGATTTTAAAACAACAGACACTGATAATTAAAGGTAATGTACATAGTCATATAACTATAGGGATTATGGGGATAGGTGAATTTCTGACATTTTCAGCCATCCCTGCATGAATTTGTGGATTTTCTATATTTAATAGGTAATAAGCTCTGTTATGCAACAAGATTTAAGTGAATATTGACATGAAGATACTGATGATCAATTTTCATGAATCTTGCAGATCCAATGAAGCACCCTGTTGCCAGCTCTTGCTGCCGCAGCCTGATTGGTTGCCGGGTCTGCATTGAGCAGTGGGTGGCCCATGAGCCCAGCTGCCCCAAGTGCCGCAATGGGGACTTCGTGCCAAAGAGCTTCCCATTAACAGGGATAGACCAAATTGTTTCGGTCTTTAAAGATATAATACGGGATTAGTGAATTGAAATTGATTTTTTTTGGTTCATAATTGTTAATGGTTCTTTTAGTGGTTATTTTGTTAGTTATTTAAGTTATTCATAGTTATCAATGGGAATGTTCAAATTATAACCAGTGTGTGTGCGTGTAATATAGTTCTGTTGATTGTGTTTTGAATAAATGTGTTTGTTGTTGTTTGTACCATTTTGTTTACTGAGTACTCCTTTGTTTCCTGAGTTGTGCGTATGGGTTCAAGTGCTAGTTCTATTATGGCGCTTTTCCACTAGCTCGGCACGGCTCGGTTTGGTTGTGTTTCCATTACACTTCGTGCCTCCTGGACGTGGGCGGGGTCGTCGTAACACGGCTGCGCGTGTTGCTGCTCACCCTGTGGCTTTTTGTCGCACAGAAGGCAAGAGAAGAGAGCCAGAGGAGACTCCTGGCCGTCAGACAAAACAGTATTGAAAAGTACCGGAGAGTTTTGTTACGAGCTTCAAAAAGACGACGTTTGGAGGTAAGCTAACGGCTGCTAACGCTAGCTTTTATTATCCGCGTTATGACGCTTCCAGTGACGACACTCATCGCCCAATCAGTGGAAGGCAGTCGGCTGACGTCACGTTTTAGTAACGCTTCGGCCCGCTTGGAACCAGGGCTGAGGTGGTACGGAAAATCCTCCCAGTTGCAGGTACGGCGTGCTAGTGGAAACACGCAATAGCGCGCTGAGCCAAAGCGAGCTAGTGGAAAAGCGCCATTAGTTAAACACATGTCACACAGACATGAGTTATTTTGTTTTAAAGGTCCTATGGCATGAAAATAAATGGAGGCTTTTATATATTTTTATAGGCTTTAGTAATAATACTGTATCTGAGTTTTTTTCCCCAAAATTCTGCCTTGGTGCAGAATTACAGCCAGTCCCAAAAATGAGCTTTCCTTAGGATCCTCAGAATGAGCCGTTTAGTGGGGGTGTGGCCTTACTTACGCCCGTGGTACCTTGCGCAAATGTTTTGTGAATCGCTATGGCACGTAGATGGCACGGCAGCCCTATGCCGTAAAACTAGCGAAACCTGTTGATATGAGCTTACTTTGACAATATGACGAACTAGTTACTGAACAACTCTCCTAACACAGTCAAACATCAAGCAAGTGCTACACAAGTCACAGCAAAAAAGGCGTGTGTGAAGGGGAAAGCATGAGTGAGGATTTTGACATTCTCAGCTGATTGCTCTGGTTTGCAAAGATGCACGTAGCGCGAGTCACTTCAATCAGGGGAAAGGCAGATATCGTGCGCGCCATAACACCAACAGCAGGACGGCTATCAAAACAACAAATAAGTACACAACACTCGCATTACAGTAAATGAGGTGTCCACTCGCATACCTCATGCTATTTACAGTTACATTAGCGACAGTGACCGAGCTATTAGCTGCAGAGCTAACGAGACAGACTGACCGTTTTGACTGGAACCATGAATGAATCATTATCCTGATGAAATGCACTGAATTTGCGGATTCATTGTTCTTCAGGAAGCTTGAAGTAGGGGGTTTTGGCCTAAAATGAGCGAGCTAATCATCTCATGGGCATGCAAACACCTCCAACAGCCCAGTTGACAGAGATAAGAGCTTGCAGATGCTATTAGCTGCATAGCTGAAGTTAGCTGCTAACGATACAAACCCTTTCTTGTGGTAACAAGCTATGTAACTATACTGTACATACAGGAAAGCAACACAATAATAGAGCGTTAAATTACTTACTCTCGGGAATGAGATCCTTCCCCAAGTAAGGGGGCGAATGGAGCAGGAGATTGACAGGCGGATCGGTGCGGTGTCTGCAGTGATGCGGGCTCTGCACCGGCCCGTCGTGGTGAAAAAGGAGCTGAGCCAGAAGGCGAAGCTCTCGATTTACCGGTCAATCTATGTTCCTACCCTATGAGATCGCGAATACAAGCGGCTGAAATGAGTTTCCTCCGCAGGGTGTCTGGGCTCTCCCTTGGGCTCGGTATTAGCCCAAGTTCTGAAAACATTCGTAGGTGAAATATTTGGCGCACACATACAAAAATCTCTTCGGTTCTGTCGCCACTTTCCCAGAAAAAAACAAAATCTGTCCACTGGCTCTTTAGAGGTTCTGATGCAGGAGCTCCAAACAGATTTCTTACATCCATATACAGCACAATGAGCTGGCCAAAGAGCTGTGGGCAGGGAAAGGCAGTTTATTGGCTCTGGGTGGAAACAACCTCCACGTCATAAGCGGCGGCTTTCCCGATCAGGCCATCTGCATGGTCACATTACCAAAGGCGGAGAATAATTTCCAGTGCATGGTCTATCGTCATTTTTAGCCACTGGGGGACCGCAGGCAGGCTAGAGGAACTCATATTAATGTTAAACAACCTTAAAAAGTGAAAATTTCATGCCATAGGACCTTTAACACATTCAAACCATTAAAATGGTAAAAGCTAGATTGTTGATTAATTAAAAACTAGTAAGTTCCTACAATTGCAAAGGACAGTACTCAGGTCAACATAACTTTAATATAAAACTGGTTTGACAACAGTACAGACACTCTGTCACAGAGAAAGGCAAACACTCAACGTGTTTCTGATTTGGCAATGAAATCCTGCCCTTGTTATAGAAAGTAAACATTTGCTGTGCTTTGCTGGTGCAATATGCTCACAACATATTAATACCTGTTCTTTTTACATTTTAGATCTGGAATTTTGGAAAACACCGAGCCGAAAGCTGTATGCTATCAAGAATCAAGACCTGTCCAAACCGAAGACAGGCAGACTAGAGAGCACAACAAAAAAGAAAAGGTAACTTCATTTGTTTTAGATTTTTTAAACACAGATACTACTCTAGTGTCCCATTTATTTTTTAGGTTATAGTGGCCCACCATGGTCAAATTTGCCCCCCTCTAATTTGTATCTATGTGTTTTACTGTCATTCAGTGCTAATTCTGCAGCATAGGACTGTAGGAACGGACTAGTTAAAGTACTATTGAGCATTGGTTCTTAATATTGCCCGGGGGTCCGTGAAAAGGTTTGCTACCTAAATAAACTTGTCTTAAAGAGATGGAAGTACTAAGACACTACCCTTGGGCACCAGTAGACCTATAGAGAATAACTTTTGCATTGTCATATTTTGTCACATGCAATTTAACTTGCATCTGAAAGAACCAGGGGGTCAAGAGCACACAGATTAGCGGAGGCACGTTAACATATGCCATTTTCAAGTATGCCGTCCTAATTTTGAACCAGGCAGCTCATGCACGAGGGTCATGTTGGGCACGAGCACATACAAATTGGTGGGTGGCTACATGTCCGGCACCTACAGCTAAATGTTACCCCAGGGAGAGTAAAAGCAATATTCCATGATCTTTGGTTACTCTTTGCTTATTTCTTAAGGAGCTTATGAAATAAACGTGTATAGTCATGCATGTTATAAAACTTCAAGCAGGTTCTGCGTCATTTCCAGCTTTGGAACTTAGCGCATGGGCAGCATGGGCAAAGCCGTGGTTCAAAACTCCAGTGTTCATAATGGCGTTGACTATTTGCATTATTTACTAGCCTAGCCTTGGCCATTCAGTTCTATAGAGGGCGGGACAGTAGCTATATAATTTTTTTTTTGCTGTGAAGAGGGGTCCTTGAAAAATCTTTGGCCACATAAGGGGTCCCCAGCCCAATAAAGTTTGAGAACCCCTGATCCTGCACTCCACCATTCTTCTGCAAAATGCATAGGCCTACTGTTTGCTGATATTTGTGGCTTACTGACCTAACAGGGTCAGTACACACTGAGTGTCTCTTGCATTGGTCTATGTACAGTAACAATTGTGATCAGAATTACCCTGTGTGCACGCACACACAAATACGCGCGCACACATACACACTGCCAACTGTTGATCAAGCTCAATTTACATACAATTTTTTGCTTTGAATTTTTCCCAGACATTTGAGTAATTGAAGTTGATACTTGATAGCAACTGAATTTGTGTCGCTTTAATTTGTAAGCATGTCACAATTGTAATAATGATTGCACATATTTTTTAGGATGGATCCTGAAGAAAATGAGGTGCTTGATGTGCTTCAAGAAGTAGAGCTTGAAATTAAAAATGCTACTTCCAGGGTGTCCAAAAACCTAGATGAAAAGTTCAACGAGCTCCAGATTTCTGTCGGGCATATTAACACCAATGTCCTACAGATGGTTCAACAATGTGAGGTGTTACAGGAGGTAAAAGAAAAAGTGTCTGAAATGTCTATGACACTACAGATCGCCTCTTGTCTGCGATAGACATTAACCCGCAGAATGTGTACATCTATTCCAGACACAGTCCTTGTTGTAACTGTTTGCTGTGGGCAGGTGGCAGGGTGTTAGCCTGGGCGAAAGCCGACTGTTGACTCCGTCAAACAGTCTGGAAAAACCCAAGAGGAATCCGTTTCCATGGAGGGTGGGACCTTACTCAGCAACTTAAATTCATTGGAGTTCCCTTAACCAATCAGTAATGTTTAGAAAGGACGTAGGTTATGCGCCGAGGTTCATGCTTGCTCGCGAATCACGCTTTCCACATCCGCTTTCATTATACCGGTACCATTTGATAAATCAAACTTTTCCCAAAGCCAGTTGGAAGGAGAGCTACGACATCCTTGCCACTAACAAAATTGACGAGGCATTCCTCTTGCTCTTGTTTTAATTGTATAATGCTCTCCAGAGTTGAGACAACTTCATGGATAGCTTCTAGCGTTCTTCCGTCACCATGTTTATTTCCGCTGCGGTTGAACTACAATTATATGGACTACAATGGACTCCGCGCGTGAGTTCTGCGTCACCACTCGCAACTGTTTGCTGATTGGCAAAACACTGAGTGAACCGAGGGAGGGGGATTTGGCCAGACTATGTGCGGAGCCAAAATCTTTGGGCAGAAGTACATAGGATGGCGTCGCCAGGCTAGCAGGGTGTGGCCCTAGTGTCCAGACCTATGTAAGTGGCAATGACACCTGTCTGTTGTGTAAGGCTCCAATGTTTGCCAGCAAACTGGTATATTTGAGAGGTCTGGCCGAGGTACTGTCTAAACTTAACAATTAGGCAACATAAACAAAGACATAATTTACAGTACACTGTATTGTTTAGGTGTATTTAGATAACCTATTCCTATAACACTTAGTTTTATGGTATTTGGCATCTTCAGAAACTGAAACGAAATGTCACTCTTATGTAACCATGTCTCACTTTGTACCAGTGGACTGTTCTCTCACATTCCGTAAGCTTTAATAATGTGCACCAGATTTAGTGCCTTCAACAGGATAATGGAAAGTCCTGATTCATAATGTTGTTGCAGTATTATAGTTTAAAAGTTATATACTACGCTGTATTTTATTTTAATTTTTATTCTGTTATTGTATTTGAGTGTATGAGGAATGTTTATGTTCTGTGTTTGGCATCTTCAGAAACTGAAATGTTGCATAATGATGTCACTATTAATATGGCTGTGACTACTGATAACAGGAAAGTTTTATGTGATGTCAACACTGAAAAGGAAAGTAAAATGTTTAACAGAAATTACTTGTTTTATTAATTAGTAATACATACAGTAACTTCATGCCATGATAAATGTATATTAGTAACAGAAGGAAATATGTGTGATATGGGTAGGGGAGAGTAGATTATTAAAGTGTGCCAGTGGGGTAAAGTGACACTGTGGAGGGAAGTTATGCCATAACGTGTTATTGGAGAGCGATTGAAGAAATTGACCACACATTTTTGAAAAGTAAGCCATTTAATTCATCCAGCAAAAAATAGTGTAATTACATGAAGGATAAGCACTTATAACTGCCAACAACGTAGCTTCTTTGCCGCACAATGTAAAACCAGGAATCCTGGGAAGGATGAGGGGCAACATCATCTCTAGGGCCCCCTATCCTCAGAGTTGACAGTCACACCACCACATCTATTGCAAACTACAGTACTCAGGTCAACATAACTTTAATGTCATGGACAAAACTGGTGTGCCAACAGTACAGCCACTCAATGAGATTGTCAAAGAGAAAAGGGAGGACACAACATGTGTCTGATATGACCAAGAAGTCCTGGCCTTGGTAAAGAAAGTAAACTTTTGCTGTGCTCACCTGGTGCAATATTCTTACAATAAAACTTTGTTTTGGATTTATAGCATTAATTTTTCAGAGATCAAAATATATGGTTGCAATTCAATTTTCAATGGCACAATGTACTCCAAATCCCTCACCTAGGTTAAATTGTGCCACAAGACCACTTTTTCTCAGACAACTTACAGTACACATGAGTAATTTTAAGGCCGTTTGAGTTCTCAAGTAGTAGTGCAGAGCATTATGTTGGGGCTGTGTTGTGTGATTGTTGTGGGCAGAGACGGTGTTGGTGAAATTATGCATGAATGTGTCGGTCTGACACTGGTGAAATGTAACAACTAATCCTTTATTTTTAGTAGGCCTATAGGCTACATGCGCTAGGAACAATTCAGCTCTGCTTCAATGTATGCCCTGTGGAGTGGAATAACTTGATCTGTACATAATTACACGTAATCACAGGGTTAAATGGCATAGTTTCTAAATGGTAGAAAAGTAGATTTTTTTTTCCCCCTTCCATAGCTATAGAGGGTGTAATAATAGCCTATCAAACATGACATGAAAGGTGCAAGGAAACATCTGCTAGCTGTGGAAGATGTCTGACTGGAATGCACTGGATGCGTATGAAGTTGTTATCCGTAGATTAGTAGAGGAGCAGTCCTATTCATGTAAACAGGTCAGGGAAGTTCTGCGGAATCAATATGGACTCGAGAACGGTTCCAGTTTTTCCTCGATTTCGAAGTTTTGCGCTCGTAAGAACATTCACAGATACCATTACTCATGGCTTGGTCAACACGGTGTGGAAGCAGTCGTGGCTCCAGCAGTGACCGTTTGTGGTCCTGTTTGCGGCAGGAAGGTGATGACCGGCATGCTGAGAGCCTCAGGATACAGGCTGGGCGAACGATTTGTAAGGCGCGGGGCATAAATTACACGCAGACCAAAACGAGAAGTTGGTGGATTTTGGGGTTACCGAAGTTATTGCCTCAGATGGCTTCAGTGGGAAAATCATGGCATACCAGATTCTCTGTTTGCCGCTAACTTGAGGACAGCTCAAATCCCACCACACTTCTTCCCACCTGCTGTCGAGGTTGCAGATGAATACATCCGGAACGGTGGATCCCTGAACTTCCCCACCCCCTTTGGACGGGACCCCCTCGATGGTCATCCAGAGCTTCAGGTGCAGAGGGAGACACTGCTGCGCCCTGCCCATTAATGAGGACGTGTTCTACTCATGTCTCACAGGTCGAGGGGAGCTGTTCTGGGAGGCTTTGGAGACCTACATGAACATTACCAATGGTCTTGAGCCGTACGGCAGGCCAATGTCTTTGCTGTTGAAATTAAAAACTGATACATTTCTCTCTACTCACTGTCGTGTCTTTAATGAATAGTCTTGTGTTCAAAAAGAGAGTGGATTAACGGTCTCAGAGATACCACATGAAGAAAATCACTTGGAGGACTATATGCCGGTAAGTAGAGCAGCAATTTTTAAAGGCCTAATTCCATTGGAACTTGCACTGCGTCTTAATGTGTTCATCCACAAGCAGTACTTCACCTTGACAGAACTTAACAAGTCCGTCACTCAATTTCCATACAAATTTACTGATAAAACTGATCACCCCCAACCTATCCCATCAAATTTAGCTTCTCGTAAAAGTATTGGTGGGAACGCCAGTGAAAACTGGACATTGTTAAGATTATTATCATTCATTATTGGTGCAACTATACCTCTGAATGATCCAGCATGGCACAATCTCATGATTTTAAAAGACATAACTGAGCTTGTAGTAGCCCCCATTCATACTGAGGGAAGTATTTGCTACCTGGACACACTGATATCAGAACATCGTCATGGGCTGTTGGAAGTTTTCCCAGATCAAAAATTGATTGCAAACACCACTTTTTGGAGCATTATACTGATTTGATAAGAGGGTATGTGATTTGAGGCAAAACATAGCTTCTTTAAGCAAGTTGTTAGACACACAAACAACTTTAGAAATGTATTGATCTCACTTGCTTCAAAGCACCAAATAAGGATGGCATACAGCTCACAAGAAAATGCTTTGAAACCTGCGGTATGTGTTGCAAAAATATCGTCTCTTCCATTAGAAATACAGCAGTCTTTCAGGGCAGTTTATCCAACACAAACCTCTGTGAATCTGACCAATGTCGCCATACTCCATGGAACTAAATATGCTGTAGGGATGGTTTTGCCTTATGGGTCAACTGGTGGTATACGTGATTTTGTTATGATTTCACAGATTGTTGTTGTAGATGACAGTGTGAGAATGCTTGACAGCTGGTATGATGAACATTTTAGGGCATTTATGTTAGACCACTCTGGGAAAATGACCCTGGTACAGCATAGTGAACTTGGGGACACGTATCCCTTGACAGCCTATTTTGTGGGAGGAAAACACATGGTGACATTGAAACGTCACATTATTTGCCAGTGTTAGGTGATAAGTCTGACTCTTAAATGTCTAACACTTTCGTTCCTTCAGATTCATTTTTTTCCCCCTGTTTTTGTCCAGATGGATTCGGTTGCCTTGAAGGTTATTATAGAACACCGGAGTGAAAAGCTTACACTGTCCTCAGAAATACCCAGCACTGTAGAACAATTACATGAAACTGTAAAAGACATTTGAACTCATTGATGATGACTTTGGTAATTTCATCACTCTCCATTGTACCAACCAGATTAAACACAAGGGAACAATTAAAGTTGTGATCATTCCATCAGTAGTTCTTACATTGACTGATGTGACTGAAAACCAGACAGATGTAAGGCAAGGCAAGGCAATTTTATTTGTAGAGCACAATTCGTACACAAAGCCTTGCATAATGATTAGACCCTGTTATTCCTTCCATTATTAATGAGGACCAAACAGGCTTCATTCCTGGACCCCCATTCAACAGTACAACCTGCAAGTACAAGTTATTCTAAGCCTTGACGCTGAAAAGGCGTTTGATTGAATCAAATGGACCAAATACTTCGCAGATTTAGAAAAATGTGGAGTGGGGCCCACTTTTTGTAAGTGGATCAAAGTCCTATATCCAACACCTTTGGCTGCAGTCAGGACAAATGGCCTGATCTCGGAATATTTTTTGCTCCAGAAAGGTACAAGACAGTGTTGCAATCTATCGCCCTTCCTGTTTGAACCACTGGCAATTGCTATTAGAGCAGATGACAGGATAAAAAGTATATCCAGGGGTGAAACCAACCATAAAACTTTGCTTTATGCTGATGATCTGCTTTTGCAAATATCAGACCCATCTGAGACTATGCCCTTCCTTCTCCACTGGCTGAAAAAAATAAAAATCAGTAGCATATCAGTGTATAAAGTTAATCTATCAAAATCTTTATTATTGCCATTGAATTATCTGGCAAAACAGATCACTTATGAAAATTTGACTTTTAAAATTGAAAGTTACAATTTTACTTATGTTTATGCATTTGGCAGACAGTTTTATCTAAAGCGACTTACAGGTAGGGTAAGGGGGTCTTGCCTAAGGACCCCTACTGGAGGTAGTACCTTTCATGCAGGGGATTTGAACCCAGGTCATGAAAGGTCCCAGTACATATCTGAGAATAGAAATAGCAGGTTGAATTAAAGTTATTTTTCAGTATAACCATAGGTCGATTTTAGACGGTACCAAAACTGATTTGGATAGGTGGTCAAAACCCCCACTCTCACTGGCAGGATGGATAAATGTAGTGAAGATGACTGTAATGCCCAGGTTTCTTTATTTATTCAAAATGATTCCCATTTTTCTCCCAAAATCCTATTTTGCTCAGCTGGATCGCTTTCTCTATGTTCATATGTAATTAAAAACCTGCACGTATAAAGAAGGCAAGCCTGGAGAGAGTTAAATATGATGGTGGTTTGGGTTTACCTCATTTTTATTTGACGATTGGGCAGCTATTATTGTCAAGCTGACATAACTGAGAGCCTGGCTAACCTATAATAAACCTCATGTGATTACTCTTTCTGAAACTTGGTTAAACAGTAATATTTCAGATGATGAAGTCATGATCGATAACTATGTCCTATACAGAAAAGAGAGGAGGGGGGCTTTTGACATGTATCCGCAAACTTGACTGAAGAACTCATTTTACCAACTGTGAATCCCCTGCATTTTGAATGCCTTTTTGTTTAAATTATTTTACATGAGAACAAATGACTTATCATAGGAAATATTTATAAAACTCCTAATGCTCTTGCTGGAACAACTGAATGTATTCTGTCCACTATTAATTCCTTAGACTGCACTAGTGAAAAAAATAATATTAGGTGATTTTAACTCTAATTGGGCAGATAACTCCTCTCGTAACGACCGCAATCTCTTTAACAGCATAAATCTAACAAATTATAAATGAACCAATCAGAGTTGGTCCCAGTTCTTCTTTACGTGACTGGATTCTAGTTTCCCCATCCTGACAGAATCATACAATCTGGGGTATTACCTGATTCTCTCAGTGATCATTCTATTGTTTTTGGTATTTGGAAAATCAAAATGCCTCATCTCCTTCCTAAATTCATTAAAGTTAGGAAAACTAAGAATTTTAATTCTGAACTCTTAAACATCAACTGGGAAAGATTTCAACTAATACCTACCGTTAAAGATTCCTGGAATTACTTTAATTCTGAGCTTGAGATAATAAATAAACATGCTCCCTGGACAACAATTAAAGTCAAAGGTCGACATTTGCCTTGGATAAAAGGAGATCTTATACACTTATTTAAACAACAAAATAAGGCATGGAAAAAAATATTGTGCAACTAAGGACTCTTTTGACTGGAATGCTTATAAAGAATTGAGGAATATATGTAAAACCAGACTAGAAATGCTAAGGCAAACTACTACAAGGACTCTGTCAACTAATTTTAATAATCCAAAGCAATTCTGGAAGAGAATCAACAGTATAAACAATAACCCCCCCCCAAAAAAAAAAAAAAAAAAAAAAAAAAAAAAAAAAAAAAATCGTACCACTAATATCAAAATAAACAATGAAAATGTCAGTGAACCTTCATTAATTGCAGAGGAATTTAGTAAACACTTCTCCACAAATGGTAGCTCTCTATCCAGTCAGTCTCACTGACTGTTATCCAGTTATGAACAGATGTGGCAGCACCTTTTCCTTTAAACCATCACACCAACTGATGTCCAACAGGTCATTGAGGTCTATGTTCTGGATGCAGTGCTGGGCCAGATGGTCTGGAGATTGAGTTCTTTAAACTTGCCTCATGTTCTATCATTTCCCCTTGCAGATTTAATTTATCAGTTTTGGGGTTGGCAGGACACGGATGCGGACTTCAGGGGTAAAAAGCAAACTTATCAAAAACAACAAAAGTCAAAACAAAGGCACGGCTGAGTCGGGTGATGTAACTAAACTGTGGAAACAAAACATGAGTATGAACGTGACAAAAAACTTGACTTGACTTGGCTTGGCTTGGCTTGGAATCACATGAAATAACTTGGCGTGGCGTGGTGAAAACAGCGTATGGTGAAAGGATTTCACAAACTGAATGGGGAAAACTGGAAACTAAATACTGAACAGGGTGATTGGTAAATGAGTGCAGCTGAGAACCGATGGACAGGTGAAGTGAATGAAACTAATGACCAGAACATGGGGACTGAGGGAAAAACAATGGCAAAACTAAAACATGGCAAAACTTAACTAAACATGAACTTAAAACTAAGACATGACATAAACTAACACATGATAAAACACAAAACTAAAAAAATGGGGAAAACCCCATGGACGTGACACCTTCATCCTGGAAATGTGCCAGAGTAACTTCTACTCATAAAAGGGGTGAACCCACAGACATTAATAATAATTATAGGCCTATATTAATAATCAATAGCATAGCAAAAATATTTGAAAATCTCATCTTTAATCAATTATCTGAATATCTTAATGATCGTAACTTATTATCACCGCACCCATCTGGTTTAAGACCAAACCACTCAACCACCACTGCTCTCCTAAAATTTACCAACGATATACAGTCAGTATCTGATAGCAATATGCCTACAGTTGCTATATTCATTGACCTTTCCAAAGCATTTGATATGGTTGATCACCATCTCCTTTTAGACAAACTACACGCTATTGGTCTCTCTCCAGACTCTTTGCTATTTTTCAACTCCTTTCTTCATCATAGAAGTCAATGTGTTTTCTTTCAGGGCAGACCTTTTTGACAAAGGTGTACCGCAAGGTTCATCTTTAGGCCCTTTATTATTTTCTATTTTTATCAATGATCTCCCACAAATCTGTTCTGACTGTCAATTTCACTTATATGCAGATGACACTGTAATATACTCCTCCAGTTTAGACATTTCACAAATTCAATATTCAATACAGTCTGTTTTTAATCTACAGTGAACCCTCGCTATAACACGGTTCACCTTTCACGGTCTCGCTGCTTCACGGATTTGCATCGTGCATTGTGTTCTGCATTCTGATTGGCTAAACAGTCTCTCCGCTTCTACTTTACCTGTGTGTCAATAACGTTGCGGTTTAATATGTACACGTACACGTTCATTACAGTTCTCAAACATAATCGATGGTGGCATGTCGGTATATAAAAATATTTTTGCCCAGAAGAAAAAAGAGCGACAACAACTACCGATCTATGTTCTTCTCTCGAAAAAACACACCTGCACCGCAGGCTTTAGAAGAAAAAAACGCTACAGAGCGGAGTCAGGATGCAGCGGCTCAGTCAGAAGAGCAGTGAAACACACGCGAGTCACTATTTGTCCTACTGTACTTTGTATTTTTTTTCATAATCATTTTTCATTTTCTCCCGTTCTAATCCAATGACTCGGGTCGCGGTGGGGCGGTGCTGATCTCCGCAATTTGAAGCCTTCAGTTTGTATTGATGATTAAAATGATTATTTTACAGTACAGTAGTTATTTAAAAAAAAAAAACGTTTATACAGTACTTTTATTTGTTAAACAAATGCTTGGGCCTGTAAAAAGGTTTTGTTCTTTGGTTTCAATGTATTATGGAGTATTTCATTGTATAATAATTGTAAAAAAAAGAAAGGTTACAACTTCACGGATTTCGCCTATCACGGGTTATTTTTGGAACGTAACCCCCGCGAAAAACGAGGGTTCACTGTAGTCCAAAATTGGCTCTCTGGCAATAAGCTGCTTTTAAATAAGAATAAATAATATTTTATGTTGTTTAGCACTAGACAAAATCCTTTGCTTTTACCAAACAAATGGTATATCAACTACCTGGATGGTACAGAACCAAAAAAAGTTGATGAATTTAAATATTTAGGCCTTTGGCTAGACTCTCAGCTATCTTTCAAACTTCACATCAACCTAATCACAAAGAAAATCTATGGTTATCTTAAGTCACTTTACCGTTCTGTTGAATGTTTTTCTTTGCAAGTCTGAAGAAGAATTGTGACACAACTGGTGCTGCCAATTCTTGATTATGCTGATGTTATTTATAGCAACACCCCAGAAACAAATCTTTGTCATTTAAACACTTTATATAACGGTCTTTGTAGATTTGTTCTGAAGTGCCCATACAGGACCCACCTCTGTCTAATGTATGAGTCCCTGAATTGGCTGGCTTCCAAGGCAAGAAGGACATTTTATTGGTCATTATTTACTTTTAAGTGTTAACATTGCAATAAGTTTAGTAATTTAGTAATTAACAAACGAATTAGCTAGATAGATAAAAAAAAAATGTTTAAAAAAAGATGTTGCAATAATATCGCATACCGCGATATTGAGCCGCCCTGACTCACCGCAGGGGGAATTCCTCAAACGCGACAGCCTTACCTCCATACTCCATACTATTTGGATAGTCCTGTTTGGGTGGGCCTTAATCTTATGGCTGACACCTTGCTGACTCTTTCTGAGCTTTATGGAAAAGCTAGTGGAACTAACAAAAGACAGAGGAAGAGTGGAAACTAGCAGGTACTAGCAGGTAGCAGTACTAGCAGTAAAGCAGCTAATAGGACCTAGGTATTGTAATAAATCCTGTGTCCTGCTGAACCCCTGTTTCCTTCTGTTTATGGGAGCATGTTTTCTCCTTTTTTTTAGTGGTTTGAGGAACATTTTCACTCAACCATTTTGATAAAAATATTTGCGTCTATAATTCAATCCACTTCTTCCTTTTTTTCCAAGGGTTATGTTTTATTTTACAAACGGGAATTATCCTGTTGTTTTAAATTGATAACAATACACCGTGGTCTCTGGTTAGTCTCAGCTCCGGTCAGTCCGATCTCTGAGCTGCTGTCCACCAGCTTTGTATTGATCAGATAATCATACCTTTATTATGAGATAATGTATAAACTCATAGTTGCCAAGGGTCCGAAAAAATGTTGTGTAGAAGTGGAAATAAATTACCTGTGCATTATGACCACTTGAATTCATAAAACATGTCATGTCTAATTTCTGTTAAAGATGCAGATCTCCCAAAAGGCTCCTGTCGCAGGTCTCTGAGTAAAGAGGAGAAAGAAGCTGTATGGAGGCAGTTGGGAAAGTACATCACACTTAAACTAGTTCCCGAGTGCATGAAAGCATCTTGGACTGATATAAAAAAAAAAATCAGGTGTACAATGCAATCGCCCCCCAAAAGAGGAAGACATTCTAAGCAATTTTTGCTAATGTGAATTTTATTTCAATTTTTTGCAGCGGTTTTATTTATGGCAGAGGTTTTATTTTCTGCAATTATTTCAGTCACTGCAGTCACTAAGTGTATGGGTGAATTTCACTGCAGCACCAAGTTGGAAGTTTTTCAAAGAATAAGGATATCTGCCCTGCTAATTGAAATAAAATAATTTCTGTTTAATATCAAGTTGAGTCTTATGAGTTTCATAATGTCTTAAAACATTTCTCTAAGATTAGTAAACAGCAGCTTGGATTCATTCCAGTACACAGAAAAATGTGTTTAGAATAAATGGGGTTTAAGGAATACAAGTTGTTAATAATGTAATATATATATATATATAATGATAAAAACTAATTGATATAATTCCTTTTGAAAAACCCTTGCTGGTTGCTTTACAGTGTAACACACAGAGGTGGAGAAAACAATTACTTTTAATGTTATTAAATACAGATAGCCAACTGGACATAATTTAACGTTAATGAAATAAGGAGTGACACGTGGCAGACAGTTATTTTTTTTAAATATAGTAGATTACAACTGATGACCTCTAATTAAATTAGATTACATTTTTTTTTACATTTAAACCTTGATAAACTGGCATTTTAATATCAAATACAAATATGTACACAGACAAAAACAAGTTTAAACTGGAGTAAGAAACTGCTCAGAGGCCTATTTGTAACAAATTTGTTTAATGCTGAGTTGGCTTTGGAACTGTGAAGATCATTTAAAACATTTAAAAAATCTGCCCGGCAACAGGTCATTTAAAACATTTAAAAAATCTGCCCGGCAACAGGCTTCGGTCCTCAGAAATGTATAAGTATAATATTTGTTTTACTTTGTGTTTTCTGAAATTTAAAGTCACATTCTGACTCCCCACTCCCACTTGGTGTTAGATTTATGTTTTGCACTGTTCTGGCTATAGTGGAAGTGGTGGTCCTCACAAAGAACTCTGAGAAAGAGGTCCTCACAACCGCATTAAAACACGTATGCGTGTATGTGGTGTGATGTAGATAAAACATTACCAGGCCAAAACGGACATGGCAGCAATTCAAAATCAAATACAAGAACATTCTACAGAATGGTAAGGGCCCTGTGTTACGGGGTAACAATAAATTGTCCCGGGCTGAGGAAATGAAACAATAGCCCCTTTCACACTGCGACCCGCTACCTTAGCGGGTCCAAATTGCACCTTCGACCCGCTTCCAGCAATGTGAACGCTTGGCGTGTCAGGGTGACCCGTGTCGCCTGAAGCTGAGTTCAGGGGGCGTTGCCTAGTGGCAGAGCGTCACACGAAACACATAAAATGCTGGGCGTGTACAATGACGTAGGCACAAGCCATGCGTCGGAGGTAGGGTTAAATACACCCGTCTGCATCAAATTTTTCAAACAAACGATGCCGGGACACCTTGAGATATCGTTTGTGCAATTGTATATGCAGTTCATGGAGATGTTACTTTACGGTGCGTGGGAAACCGCGCTCTCCCATCTTTCTTACCAGCCCTTCCAGCAGAGGTCCATCTTTCACCGTCCCCGAAATGTGACGGAAAATAACGTCCTCTGCTCGGAGGCTGAGGAGCTCGCGGCCCTTGTCTCCCCAGTTGGCCATATTAAAAAATGTCTCCAACTTGATGTAGGCTAAAACAGAGTAAACTTGTCCTCACCTGTCGCTGTTGTTCTGAATCAGCTGTCCATTCTGTCTTTTAAACTCCTCACGTCACGCCACGCCCACGTCCGACCCGCGTCGATTGCGTTCACATCAAACTCGGCTCGGCAAAAAGACTAGGGTCCGACGCGGGTCGAAAGGCGAGTCGAGTTGACGCAGCAGCCCGGGTCGGCAGTGTGAACGCAACAGCGGACACGCTAAATTCGCAGATTAAACGCGGGTTATTCGGCAGTGTGAAAGGGGCTAATGAGAACTAATGGGTGATTTTAAATGGTTATTTATAGGAAATGAAAAGTAACACTATTTAAACAAAAAACCTAGAAGGAAAAACACAATCCCAACAGAACCTGCTGAGGACAAGCCTAAATGATTAACAGAACAACAAAAACCAAAGTCAAACTGTCACCCTCCTTCCACTGAAAGAGTTACGCTTAACACCCTGCACAAGCTACTGAAAAAACACTCCAACAATAGCTGGCCCCACTGGCACCCGGGTTGCGTCTTCCATCTGCTTTTAAAAGCAGCCCAGCTGATTAGACCTACTCAATCACAGCTGGGACATACTATATACGACCCTTGGGTCATAACACCCTGACTAATACTTAAAGGTGGGGTCTGTGATGTTTTCTGGAGCATTTTTTATCATATTGTCTGAAAACCTCCTCACGACCCCATTGCACCCACTAAAATAGAATGTTTGGAAAAAAAACGAAATATTTTAGTCCATTGTAGAGGGTGTAGCAAGAGGAAACGTCTGACCAATAGAAGTAATGATGAGAGTTACTTCTATTGGATTCTGACACGCCAATCAACCGTCAGCCCCCCTCCCCCCTCCCCCCTGCGCGTTCACAGACTCGTGATTCGTTCATGCGTTTTGAAGGCGTGGTTTCGAGGGGTGGGCTGAAGGGAGAGGCAAGGTTGTGTATTTTCAAAAATATAGCTTGCAGGAACCGTTTTTCCAAGATCTCATACCCCACCTTTAACCCAGAAGTGACTTGATACCGGGAGATGCGGTTTGCTGCAGGAGTCGACTGCTGATGTAGGTACCAGATCGGCTCGATTTCCAGATCGGCTCGGGGTCCGTCGTCTGCTGAATACGTCACACAATACGGCTGTATGATTGGATGTATGTCAGACAGTTGTGATTGGCTAACTACGTTGCGTTCGACTTTCACGACAGACGGACATAGAGATAGAGAGAGAGATAGATACATGCTATTTCTTTAAAAAAAAAAATTCAGTGTATGTATTTGTCTGTGTAGAAGCTATTTGTTATTTTGTAATATTTGGCTCCCCCTACCCGAACCAGGGTTTGCATCCCCACCCCGCTGTGACTGGTTTGCACTTGGTGAGAGGCTGGTGTAGCTTGTGGCTGTGGAAAGAAAAAAAAAAAAGATGGTTGTTGTGGTGTGAGGAGCAGTGATGGCTGGCATTAGGGGGGTGACTCTGGGACACCAGTGGTCATTGTCTCGCCTCCTGGAGGTGTTGTGGGCCCAACTAGACGAAACACTGATGAAAGGAGGTTCCCACCTGATGGCCCCAATGACATGTTGGTCTAGCCTGGCTCTCACGCAGACCCTTCGTGCTTCGTGCATCTTCGTTACACTTCGTGAGCTCGCACGAGGGTCTGGGCGCGCCTTGTTGAGCCCGAAGTCTTCGGTTACCCCATAAACGGGCCCGCCTCTATGCCTAGATCCAATCACAATCGTGGGGCGGGGTGTTAACAGGTATGACGTAGCATCTTCTATTCTTCTTGCTATTTGTGAGGACTCCCTTTATTCCCAGATTTTCACTGCACAGTCGACATCTATCATTTACCGCCATTGCCGGACGATTAGCTGCTGCTAGCTCCTGCTTTGCTCGCTGCTGTTGTGTTTTGTTTATTTTCCACCACAGACCGAGAGACTGGTCGCGCTCCAACGCGTCACGTCCGCTTTCGATATGATTGGTCGAAGTAGTACGTGACACACACATTGAATTCTCCAATCAGGTTCGAGAGGTTTTTGAATACAACCCCCGCCTACTCACAGCAGAGAACAGCTAGGCAACCGACAAAATTCCAGATGGATGAGAAACATCCATCTGCGTGAGAACCAGGTTAATGTTGGTCAGCACTGCTCACTGATCTATATAGGGAGTATAGGGAATTATTCACTGAGTCTGGTCCTTTTTTTTTTTTTTTTCTTTAGAACAATTTTCTTGTGTTTACCTTAAATTGAATCTATTGAGGACAATTATTGTGGTTTATCAGTTTATCAGACGGAAAAAAAAAATACTACCAAACATATGGCAACAATGTTTGGTAAATGTACTTACAGACCAGATTTTTTATTCAAAATATTTTGACATAAATTCTGATTGTATAATCTCATCCCTAAAGGAGCATACAGAAAACATTTCATAGCGCACAGAAAGTAATGGTGATGTCAAAAAAGGAGAGAAAGGAGAGAAAGGAGAGACTACTTCCCTAAAAATCTTGCTTTCACATTGCAAGTAACAGTGTGCTGAACAAAGCACAATCATTTCTTGGAGTACTAAGTTGGTTATATTTTGTAGTTTGACATCTTTGGTTAAAATAAACTCTTACAAGTATTGTTAAATTTAGTTATTGTTTATTGATTGATTTTTCATCAGAATAAGTTAAATAAAATGTGGAACTAAGGCTAAAACAGGTAAGAGTGTTTTCACTGTAATCAGCGTGATTTATAACTTTGGAAACCCATGAAATTAGGAGCCATCATTGGTACTGCCTGGGAGGTAGTGCCAACTGGAGAGGCTATTTAAAGCAGAGTGAACAATGACAGTGCTGATCAGGTGTAGCAATTTACACTTAATTTAAGTTGTATTTTGATGTATGTTCAGTTTTATTTAATTCAACAAAGTGAACAGTTCAGTTGTCCTTTTTTTTTGGTTGTATGTACTTTTTTGCGACACATGAAGCTGGAAGCACTTTCATTGGAAATAAACACCATGCGGTGAATTTTGGAACAAACTGCCTTAAATCTGCCTCCTGCTTATGCCACTCTGGTCAGCTTCCCAACACTCAACTATTGCATTTTTGGATGATTGTTGGCAAAAAAGTTTTAAATAACGTTATTCTAAAACTTTAAAAATAAAATTACCGTTGAATGGCAACGTGGTTGCGGTCTATAATGTACCATCTGAGCTACTCCTCCACGAGTGTGTGCTTCTCACAAGCTTTGACACATCGGAAGCAGCCTGCTGTTTGGAACATTGTGCTAAAGACTCCTCCAATTCTGCTTCCTCGACCTATTTAAAAGACATTTATTGTAAGACCAACACAAAAATATCCATGCTTGACTGCTCTTCTCCTTCATTAATACAAATCTAGGTTTAAAAAAATAAAAGTATAAAATGACTTTTCCTTCTCGTTGAAATAAGTGTAAATCTGTCCCTTTAAATAAATAAAACTTATCTCTTGAGTAATAGTCTTACTCTAAATTACTGAAATAATTTTCAGGTGTCCTCTTAGTAAATTAATTTCATCAAGATTATTTTTTACCTGATGTAGAGCTTTTCCTATCTCCTCATCGGTTATATCTTCCACAGTGGCACCGAAATTTGGCTTTCCTATTATGTGTGTGCCATGGTCCTTTGAGAGGAAATGTGGTGCTGGTCCCCTGTGTATTATAGACACGGCAATCATCTTGCCAGCAAGAAAGTATTCATCTTCCCTGACAGCTGTTACAGAGAGTACAAAATTATTATGGATAAATACCATCTACATCAGTGGAAGGTAGAAATGTATATATATATATATATATATATATATATATATATATATATATATATATATATATATATATATATATATATATATATCAGGGCTCTAAATTAACTTTTTTGATCACCAGCCAATGTGGCTAGTAAGTTTATGAAGTTACCAGCCAATCAGAATTTCCACTAGCCACATATTTTTCAGTGCAAAAAAGACAGATGAGAGCCATTGAATTCATTTGATCAATTTATTAACTAAAGCTTTAAATTCATTTTACAGTGAAATTGGGAACGTATATCCAATTAAAATAATTACAATAATTAAACTTATGTACATACAAAACTTATTCTAACATTTCATTACTCCTCAACCCTCACATACTATTCAGGGTCACATTTTTTGTAAATAAAAAAATAACTTAAACTGATTTATATTCATATGAACCCTGAATCTACAAAAATGGAAATATTTAACAACTTTCTAACCATGTTTTAGTGCAGATAATGCACAAAATTAAACACAAAACTATGTGCAGAGACTAATTATGAGGGGGATACTGTGAAATGCTTAAACATCGTCCGAGCTCTCTGAACTGTCTTCGGACCCATCTAAATCAGTTCCATTTTTCCCATTTCTAACTCCATCTTCTCAAACTCGGACGTCTTCATTAAGGCCAGGCTCCTTCCAGCGTCACTCTCTTCGATTCGACACGTTTTGGCGGTTTTCGTCCTCAGGCTTTCCTGATGACTTCGGGCACTCTAATGATCCTTTACCGCCTCTACTTTGAAATTATTAGTTCCTACCACGAAATGATTCATTTTGTGTTTTTCTTTATCATACTTTCGGCAATCCTGACAGAACATTACGTTGTTTTCGTGATCATACACGAGCCACTCACGACCAGTTAGCCATTTACAGTTAAATTTCCTTTTTTTTTGTTTCGCCGGGTTCAATATCAACCTCCTCCACTCCTTTGGCAGGTGTATCTTTTCTCTTTGTATTTGTATTTGTACCGGCGTCTATCATATTTCCAAACCAAGAGTGACCCACGCCCACTCCCCTAGTACGGCAGCCGGTATGCAACCGGCATTCCGACATCCCGTCACTCAGACATGACGCCACTGCGACATCCCGCCATACCGACAGTTTGGTACCACCATTCCGACACTTTTTTGATACCACCATTCCGACACTTGTTGGGAGCTGTAAGGGTCGGACTGGGAAAAAAAATCAGCCCTGGCAATTTTCCCCGGGACCAGCCCCCCCCCTCAGTATTAATTAGTATCTCCAATCTAATTAAATAAAAATAAAAAACGAGCACAGACCGCTCAGTCAATGGCATGTACCCATAGAAAAAATACACACACATCACACAACCTGACTATCGACTGCTAACAACCATGATCAGTAACCTACACAAACCCAGACACATAATGGCTCGGCGGCCAGCTATCGGATAAACCAATGAAGTGAATCAATCCTGTGAAAGAATGAAAACAAGTGAATGAAACCTGCACTCACCCATTATGAAGTTAACTCTGCCAGCCCCTCCATAACCTGCTCAGCCAACTCCTTGACGTCGGGTATGGTTGGTAACGTTACGGCGGCTAGCATTAGCAACGAGGCTGCTAGGCTTGCTAAATCGGTAACCATTAGGCTACTGAAGAAAGCTAGTCTTTTTAGCTACGTTATATTATCATCTTTCTTCTCGGCTATAACCTTTGTTTACGGCCACTGGCCCTAACCTGACGCCCTAGCTGTCAAATCACCGGAAATACTCGCGCACACACAAAAGCTCTCTCCAGACATATCTTTCTTTCATTCCGCCCAGATGAAATTTAATGCCACTCTTCGAAAATCGGCGAAATTTAATACATTTTATCTGCTGGTGAACCCAAGTGTCCATTGTCCTGATAAAGATCTAGCCTATCAGCTGTTGTGAGGCTTCACTTTGACGGCATTCTCAGTGGTTTAAGGTAAAATAAATTGAGGCAATTGTCACAAAAACAAATAGCATCCGTTTTACACTGCCAAATGAAATATTGGCTACACAACGAGCCCCTCGTCAGCCCTCATCATCAGTAAATTTCTGAGTGGGTGCGATCAGTCTTGCTTGACTTGCGTGTTGGAATGTCTCTCTCTCGGGCATTTGTAGCTGGTGCAGCCCTATTATTGCATGGCGAGCTGTCCACGCGTGTGGTGCTGAAATCGCGTGTCGGAATGGTGGTATGTTGAAAAGAAAAAATCATACCGCCATTCTGACAAAAGAAAAAATTAAATTCGGAATGACGGGACGTTTCATTTCTTAAAAAAAATGTCACCATTCCGACAATTGAACGTCAATGTCGGAATGTCGGTATGTCGGAATGGCAGCATGTAACCCGGCAGCCTCGGCGGATGCGTTCCCATAGAAACTGCGCTTGCACGTCCCGCGCATAGACTGTATATAATAATTTCGCGTCCCGCGAAATAGATGGTAAAGTTTTTTTTAATACACGCCAAAAATAACTTTCACCCACATTTGGCGGGTGTTAATTTAGAGCCCTGATATATATATATATATATATATATATATAAATATATATATATACATATATATATATAAAACATTCAAAACTGAAAATTTAAAAATGACAGAAAAAAAAAAAAAAACACCTGTGGAATTATACACAAGGTATCGCTTTTCTGAAGGTCCATCGAAGATGGGGCGCATTCTCAGATGGTTCATCAGAAGCGTGAGGAATTCTCGCCTGGGTCCATCTGTGTCCAACCCTTCTTCAAAGGACCCTCCATCATCAGGAATCTTAACAAAGATGTCGCTGTTGTCGGAGTATGAGCTGCGTCGAAATCCTCTCACAGTTCCATCCCATACATCAGATCTTGATATGTTAAACCTGCTGACTTGCCATTGGGAAAGGTGAATCAGTTAAAAAGTCAATGCTTGGACTCAATCAAAAACAAATCTCAACAACTGGACCTGGGGTCCGTTTCACGTAGCAGGTTCAACCAACTCTGAGTCTATTCCTGATCTCTGAGTTGATCTACTCTGAGATAGAAAACCCTGAGTTTTCGGTTCCAGAAACGCTGATTTGAGTGAGGTTAATCAACTCTGAGTAAGTTCACCTTGAGTTTAGCGCGTGCACCACAACTTTAAAAAGCCAGCATCAATGGAGCCCCGATTCGACGAGTCACCTTGGCAACAGGGAAGAGGAGGGGCTACGTTTTTCACCAACCTCGAATTGGAAATCTTAATGCGCTCATACGGCGAGTTTCAACACGTTTTTAGAAATAAGTGCAACACCGCTGCAGCAGCAAAAGTGTAAGTTTAAATGTAGTCCTTTGCAATCACAATAATATTACAGGGAAACTGCTTGAATGGTAGCCCATTCATTTATTTCATTTAGGTGCAATCCCGCAGGGGAGAAGCGCTCTTGGCAGGAGTTTAAGATGAAATATAAAAACATTGTTCAAACAGGTGAGACCTCGGCATGGAGGTACCTCATTTTGATCATGTTTTACACTGTAAAATAAATATTAAGTGGCTATTTGACTGTGCAGTTATTTTATTCCCAACATAATGCTGTTTTCACACACATAAACTATGTCTTCTCATCTATATCATCCATCCATCCATTATCTATACACCGCTGAATCCGTCAGTCGGGTTGCGGGGGGGCTGGAGCCTATCCCAGCGGTCAATGGGCAAGAGGCGGGGTACACCCTGGACAGGCCGCCAGTCCATCACAGGGCCACATAGAGACAAACGAGACAAACAACCATGCACACTCACAGTCACTCCGAAGGACAATTTAGAGTCATCATCTATATCATGTTCTGTTAAATAATTAAGCCTATTTAAACTAACACAGACTTCTACTGAGCCAACAGAAAGAAGGCAGATGCCCGTAAAACGGGGCCACCACCTCTAACGGGAGGGCAGTGGCTGAGGGAATCCCCGGAGGGAATCCGCCCCCAAGACACGAGTGCCTTTATAAAATATAATAGGCCTATATATGTCTTTTTTAAGCCATCCATCCATCCATTATCTTCCGCTGGTCCGGGGATCGGGTCGCGGGGCAGCAGCTTGAGCAAAGAGACCCAGACGTCCCTGTCCCCGGCCACTTCCTCCAGCTCTTCTGGGGGGACCCCGAGGCGTTCCCAGGCCAGCCGAGAGACATAGTCTCTCCAACGTGTCCTGGGTCTTCCCCGGGGTCTCCTCCCAGTGGGACGGGCCCGGAACACCTCACCGGGGAGGCGTCCAGGAGGCATTCTCACCAGATGCCCGAGCCACCTCATCTGACTCCTCTCGATGCGGAGGAGCAGCGGTTCTACTCCGAGCCCCTCCCGGATGACCGAGCTTCTCACCCTATCTCTAAGGGAGAGCCCAGACACCCTGCGGAGGAAACTCATTTCGGCCGCTTGTATTCGCGATCTCGTTCTTTCGGTCACTACCCACAGCTCGTGACCATAGGTGAGGGTAGGAACATAGATTGACCGGTAAATCGAGAGCTTGGCCTTCTGGCTCAGCTCCTTCTTCACCACGACGGGCCGGTGCAGAGCCCGCATCACTGCAGACGCCGCACCAATCCGTCTGTCAATCTCTTGTTCCATTCGTCCCTCACTCGTGAACAAGACCCCGAGATACTTGAACTCCTCCACTTGGGGAAGGATCTCATTCCCGACCCGGAGAGAGCATTCCACCCTTTTCCGGCCGAAGACCATGGTCTCAGATTTGGAGGTGCTGATGGTCATCCCAGCCGCTTCACACTCGGCTGCGAACCGCTCCAGTGAGAGCTGAAGGTCACGGCCTGACGACGCCAACAGAACCAAATCGTCCGCAAAAAGCAGAGACCCGATTCTGAGGTCGCCAAACCGGACCCCCTCGACGCCCTGGCTGCGCCTAGAAATTCTGTCCATAAAAATTATGAACAGAATCGGTGACAAAGGGCAGCCCTGACGGAGTCCAACCCTCACAGGAAACATGTCCGACTTACTGCCGGCAATGCGGACCAGACTCTGACACCGGTCATACAGGGACCGAACAGCCCATATCAAGGAGTCCGGCACTCCATACTCCCGGAGCACCCCCCACAAGAGTCCCCGAGGGACACGGTCGAACGCCTTCTCCAAGTCCACAAAACACATGTAGACAGGTTGGGCGAACTCCCATGCTCCCTCCAGGATCCTGCGGAGGGTGAAGAGCTGGTCCACTGTTCCACGGCCAGGACGAAAACCACACTGCACCTCCTGAATCCGAGATTCGACTATCCGGCGGATCCTCCTCTCCAGTACCCCCGAAAAGACCTTACCAGGGAGGCTGAGGAGTGTGATCCCCCTATAGTTGGAACACACCCTCCGGTCCCCCTTTTTAAAGAGGGGGACCACCACCCCGATCTGCCAGTCCAGAGGCACTGCCCCCGATGTCCACGCGATGCTGCAGAGGCGTGTCAACCAAGACAGCCCCACAACATCCAGAGCCTTGAGGAACTCAGGACGGACCTCATCCACCCCCGGGGCCTTGCCACCGAGGAGTTTTTTGACCACCTCGGCAACCTCAGCCCCAGAAATGGGAGGTCCCACGTCCGAGCTCCCCAACTCTGCTTCCTCATCGGAAGGCGTGTCGGTAGGATTGAGGAGGCCCTCGAAGTACTCCCCCCACCGACTCACGACGTCCCTAGTTGAAGTCAGCAGAGCCCCGCCCTCACCATACACGGTGTTGACGGTGCACCGCTTCCCCCCCCTGAGCCGCCGGATGGTGGACCAGAATCTCCTCGAGGCCGTCCGGAAATCGTTCTCCATGGCCTCCCCGAACTCCTCCCAAGCCCGAGTTTTTGCCTCAGCAACCGCCGAGGCTGCGTTCCGCTTGGCCTGTCGGTACCCATCAGCTGCTTCCAGAGTCCCACTGGCCAAAAAGGCCCGATAGGACTCCTTCTTCAGCTTGACGGCCTCCCTCACCACTGGGGTCCACCAGCGGGTTCGGGGATTGCCGCCACGACAGGCACCGACCACCTTGCGGCCACAGCTCCGGTCGGCCGCCTCAACAATGGAGGCACGGAACATGGCCCATTCGGGCTCAATGTCCCCCACCTCCCCCGGGACATGGTTGAAGCTCTGCCGGAGGTGGGAGTTGAAACTCCTCCTTACAGGGGATTCCGCCAGCCGTTCCCAGCATACCCTCACAATACGTTTGGGCCTGCCAGGTCTGACCGGCTTCCTCCCCCACCAGCGGAGCCAACTCACCACCAGGTGGTGATCACTTGACAGCTCCGCCCCTCTCTTCACCCGAGTGTCCAGGACATACGGCCGCAAGTCCGATGATACGACTACAAAGTCGATCATCGAGCTGCGGCCTAGGGTGTCCTGGTGCCAAGTGCACATATGGACACCCTTATGCCTGAACATGGTGTTCGTTATGGACAATCCGTGACGAGCACAGAAGTCCAACAACAAAACACCACTCTGATTCAGATCGGGGGGGCCGTTCCTCCCAATCACGCCCCTCCAGGTCTCACTGTCATTGCCCACGTGAGCATTGAAGTCCCCCAGCAGGACGAGGGAGTCTCCCGGAGGAGCACTCTCTAGTGCCTCCTCCAGGGACTCCAAAAAGGGTGGGTACTCTGAACTGCCGTTCGGTGCATAAGCACAAACAACAGTCAGGACCCGTCCCCCCACCCTAAGGCGGAGGGAGGCTACCCTCTCGTCTACCGGGGTGAACCCCAATGTACAGGCGCACAGCCGGGGGGCAATAAGTATGCCTACACCTGCTTTACGCCTCTCACCGCGGGCAACTCCAGAGTGGAAGAGAGTCCAACCCCTCTCGAGGAGGCTGGTTCCGGAGCCCAAGCCATGCGTCGAGGTGAGTCCGACTATATCTAGCCGGAACCGCTCAGCCTCGCGCACCAGCTCAGGCTCCTTCCCCAGCAGAGAGGTGACGTTCCACGTCCCAAGAGCCAGCTTCAGTAGCCGAGGATCAGACCGCCAAGGTCCCTGCCTTCGGCTGCCGCCCAGCTCACATTGCACCCGACCCCCATGGCCCCTCCCACGGATGGTGAGCCCGTAGGAAGGGGGACCCGTGTCGTTTCTTCGGGCTGTGCCCGACCGAGCCCCACGGGCACAGACCCGGCCACCAGGCGCTCGCCGGCGGGCCCCACCCCTGGGCCTGGCTCCAGGGGGCTTTTTTTTTTCTTTTTTAAGCCTATTCATACAAATATTTATTTGTCTTTTATGTTTTTTTTTTCTTTTGTCCCAACACATTCTGATGGTGCCGCTCAAAAAGATAATTGTCTGTAAATGCAAAAATCTATGCGCGGTCTGATAACCATCTCCGACGAATATTTATTTCTCTGCGCAATAATGCTGCACCTTTATCCACGGGATCGTTGTCAAAAGGACATGCCATGTTCGTGAAAAAAGTCATCTCCTACTGTGCCCAAAGGACTTCTAGAAGTAGCAGAACTCGCTCTGCTGACTGAATGAATGAGGAAATCAAATGGCGTGTGTGGCTGAAAGAGGGCGGAGACAGAAAGAATCTCGAGGTTTCTTGAATAAAACCTGGTCCCGACCAGGTTAGGTTCAAAGAGTCTGTTTCTCCGGTAACTGACCGAGAGGTTAAGTTACCTCTCTTTGTGAAACAGGCTAGAGTTACCCCTCTTTCTCGGGGTTGAGTTACCTCCCTTTGTGAAACGGAAAACTCAGGGTTTCCCTCATTTCAGGGTTAACCAACTCAGAGTTTTCACTAAACCTGCCACGTGAAACGGACCTCTGATCCAAGCAGAGAAAGTCAGATTGGTGTTCATTTTAGTGACTTAAATATAAATGCCTATTGTAGCTACACCGGTTCAACAAAAGGTCATGATTCGTACTGATGTCTTGATTTCCACTATTATATTCCTTCTCCTCCGACGTTGATAAAATCATAGAACACTGTGAAAACTACAAATAGAAGCAGAGAGTCCATATGGGTCCATTGTAGCTAAATGCTAACTCAATGTAAACAAATAAACACACGAAGTGTCCACTGTATGCTCAAAGCACTTTGTACACAACCACAAAGAGAGAGCCGTGAGGAAGAGATGCGAGCTGCTCAGTGAACACAATGGAGCTGGACGGTAGAGGTAACTCCGTCCCTCAAAACTAATTAAATACACAATCCTACAATTCCAAAATGCTCTTATAGACAACTTGTTTTATTAATCATCCATTACCTGTTGTACTTCAGTAGAGCGTGACAGCCCCCCAGCATCATTCCTAAGAGGGCATAAAAAGATAAATCATAGTGTACTCCAAAATATATTGGTGACATTGCAAAAGCAAACAAACATTTAGATTTCAACAATGCATTTACGTATAGTCAATGCAACAATAACCACAAATTACAAAGCTATGTCGATAGAAAATAAATATGTATGCAAATGCAGGAAAAGCTCTATTTCTATGGCACACGCACACACACACACACACAACTACTTATACTTTGTCAGGCTCTTTGTGTACAGAACTGCTTTTGTGACGAGGTTCAAATGGCTGTAGTGAAAACATAATTATTTGTTTAGTATCATGTCTATAAGTTTATCATGTTTTATGTTCCTGTTTAGTCTTTAGTTTTGTCATGTTTTTCCTCAGTCACTCTTGCCCTGGTCATCAGCCTCACTCACGTCACCTGTGTTTCTCCCCTCAGCTGCACTCCATCACTAATCACCCTTCTCAGCATTCTGAGGGGTCTCCAGCGGGGTGTTCCACGAACGTAGCTAAAGAAAGCCAGGCTGTATCAGGAAAGCTTTTGCTTAAACTAACGCCTTCTCCCAATTAAGCCTCAAGTCGTAAGATGAGTTGTTACACACCTGAGACTTCCAGGAGCTCGAGAGCCAAGTGTTTTCTGTCATCTGCCATCAGTCTTGGAGCTGTCCCAAATGACATTTCTGCTTTCTTTGGAAAAGCCTCCATGACTGCATTTTCCATCTTAACAGTTAAAAAAGATAGCATCTGTTTGCATGTTTCTAAATCAGCAAAATAAAGCAAATGGAATTGCAATAAAACAAAAATTGATCCAAATTCTTAATGCATATAGATCATTTAGATAAAGCTGGTGTTTCAAGAAATATTCTTATTACTTTGATCACAATTACACCTCAGCTCTCTCTGAAATGGGTGTTTCAGAACACCGCCTTTCCACTTCACAATGGGCCTCATGCAACAACCGTTCGTACGAACAGATTTGTTCTTAAGTTGTGCGTACGAGTGATTTAAGAGAATTTGAGCATTCACCAATCTTTTCGTGTTTTATGTTTTCTTTCAGGTACGAACAGAATTTACGAGTGATCCATACCTGTCGTAGGAGTTTTGTAAAATAGTTTGCCGTTATTACATTATACCTCATAATGATGCTGACATTATTCTGTTTGACTTAAATTATGCACTAATTGAAGGTTAATTTGACTCTGTATATAACAAGGTCAATGGGAAGTGTAACCAGTGGATTTAAGAGCGTTTGTTGAATCTGACGTGGCGTGTTCGTACGAAACCTACGTACGAAAAAAGTAAGAGAAATTTAGAATTAAAAAATACGAAAATGTTCTTGCATGAGGCCCAATGACGCATTCAGTTTTTTTTAAGACAGATCCTCCTCATGTTGAAGTACTTTGAGAGGAAATGTTTTAAAGTGGTTCATTTAAGGATTGCTCTGGTCACATTATTCACCCAAGAACACAATGTATGTCGTAGTAAAGAAAAAGGGGGTTGTTTGGCCGAGAGAGTTAGACAGAGTTAATATTTCGGAGTCAGAATTACAAGTAATGAAATACTTGTTGGGCTGATGGAGTTAACAAGTTTGATCGAAAAAAATTCTAATGTTGGTAATGATGTCTTTAAAAGGTAACAAGTCTCTTCTAACTTTTTTTGGTGTTTAGCAAGGGTGACATTGTTAATGTGTGGGAAATTGAACAAGTATTTTCTACCATATTGCCTATGTTCATCCTTATGCATAAATCCTGCTTGTTGCCTATTTCTGTTTTGTAAATCTGCTTCTAACATGTTGTCACCACACTGCATCCATACTTTAAAGAAAACACATCTTGTATATATAAGAAATATTCAGTTTTGAAATTGCTTCAGTCACAGTGTTCAGATATGTCTGCTTAGTTACCGCAATCTTTTTGCTGCGTTGTCGGAGTCTGCCTGCTCGGCACTCTGTGCAGCATCAACAACAAAGACAGTACTATCTGGAGCACTGATGTACTGTAACCAAAAGAGAAAATAGGAAATATCTTTTTGAAGTTAGTAATGACATACAGAGAATTGAAGGCAGTTGTGATGTATAACACAAGTTATGTAAGTAACGACTTACCAGAAACTTCCAGAAATTGCCAATGTTAATAAAGGACACAATGGCCTGCAAAAAACTCCAAAATTAGTTATTTAATTTTACTAGTGCTTTGACTGTGCAACATCTGCTTTGCATGTGTTTTTACTACAAAGTCAGACATCCAAACTCTCCCACATATTGATAGCGGCTCACACACACAGCTAACTTGTAAACAATTGACATACTGTTATACTTTGTTTTTCTAACTGACAAAAATATTACCTTTGACATATTCTGTCTCCTTACTTCTTCCCTCTTACCAAACAGGATCACACCAGCCACATAATGGCTCAGAATGTAAATAATTCAGTTCCCTATCAGTGTGGTGAAGTATGGACTTCAGAGAATCTTTTATAAACACACACAAAGTGTTGTGAGGTCATACATTAATTTAAAATGCTGAAAATATGATCCTTATGGATTACTGTTCATCTTCTGTTATGTATAACACAAAGTCAACAAAAAACATTCAAATCACATACTTATATCAGTTGTGCCACACAGAGAGGTCAAGTTGGGTTTTTGTCTTGTCTCCATGTTTTGTCATTTCCGAAATCAGCCGGCCTGAAGCTGATTTCTCTTAAGCTATAAACTCTGTAAATATATAACTTTAGCAACATTTGAAACATTTTCAGGCGAGAAAGTAGTCGTTTAGATCCCCAACGTGTTGAAAACCTGACAAAATACCGGCTGTTTACAATTTTGTTCCCACGAATTCGGCGCTACTAAAGCTAGCCGCAGTGAGTAACGCACTTCCGGTTATTTTCACAAAATAAAATACCCGTTGCCTTTTGTCATAAGGAAAGCCATTACGATACAATTAGTGCTTTTGTTTTGAAAACAGGAAGTGAACCTACCCTCGTTGTAGCTAGCTTGAAACTGCCGTTTTGACAGGAAATGACGATCGGCGACGTCACGTTACGTTGCATCCTGGGTAGTTTGAGTATGAGTAGTAACCTCATGATGAATACTCAACATTTCGGCGAATCTAGTATGCATCCGGGAACTTAAAAAAAGTTAAAGTTAGTAGGAGTAGTGGAAGTAGTAGTGGAAGTAGTAGGAGAAGTAGGCGGTTTCGAACACAGCCTAACTCTCCTCTTGTTTCAGGTCACTTGCCGTTCTAGTCTTCCCTGATTCCTGATTATGTCCACCTGTCTCCCATTGCCCTCATGTGTCTTATAGTCTGCGTCTCCCTTTGTCTAGTGCCTGAGTGTTTCGTTTTGTCGTTCACCCAAGCCTGCTACAGTCACAGTAAACCTTGCCTTGCTAGTTCGAATACTAAGCCACGATTCTTAGCCTCCTTGCGAGTGATTTTTTTGTTCGTACATTACATAATCTAGTATTAAGTTTTCATAGCCATTTTTGATAGCCTCTTTTAGGAGGGATTTTTGTTATAGATAACGTTTCAAAGATTTTGTAGAGCCTCCGGTTTTTAGGATTTGGTTGTTTTGTTTCTAGTACAAAGTTGTTTTTCCTCCTTACGGAGTGATTTTTGGTTTATAGTTCATAGTTAATTGCCCTCCTCTTAGCAGAGTGAGTTTTGGTTGTTTTTTTCCTCTTTTATTTATTAAGTTTTATATTATATATAGAATAACATTTCCATAGCTTATTATTTCATCACTTCGTATTGGTGGTTTGATAGATATATATATATATATATATATATATATATAAAATAAAATCTGCCTAATTGGATACTCTGCATCTGAATCCTCTTTCAAGCCCAGGTCTGACAAATTGTTGTGGCTAATGGAGCTTTTATTCAATTACATTTGACTCACTATCACACATTGTTCAAACTACTTGTGCTGTAACAGTCTGCTCGATCATCGCTGACTGCATCATTTATAGTTTTTATGTCTATGATAAGTGGTTCTGTTCTTTTAATGAATCTACTTACCTCGACTACAAGCCACTGGTGAGGTCTTAGGGCCTTCACTGTGGTGGCTAATAAAGTTGTTCCCTAATTGAGAGGGCACCACAGAAACGACCACTTCTGTGTCCCCTTTTCCCCACAGTTCTGTGACCTGCAAATCATAAAAAGCAATGTCTTGTTTTTGTGGTCGGTATAAACCGGCTTAAATTACACAATGCAATAACAAGGATATATAATAATAAACAGTAAAAGATGAATAAATGATAAGATTTGAGTGTTTATAAACTTAAAGAACTTTAAGAGACTGTTAACAAAAAGCAACCTCTTGGTTCAGAATTATTGCAGCCATAATGTAAGCAACACATTTTGTGTGGTTGTTTGGCGTGAGGGTGGGGTTACTTTAATTAGAAATTGGGATAGCAATGGCTGGTGCATAATCACAAATTTCTAAAATACTAGTAATTGAAGTAGTTATGATCAGCATATGCACTTCTTACCTTCTTCTTTCTCCTCTGGGAGTCAGCATACCCCCTCAGTAGGGCCTTGAGTGTGACTTTGTAGGTGTCCACAAAGTCATCGAGTCTGGTCATTTTTTTACGCTGGAAACGGATCTGTTTGAGGTCCCATTGGCTTTTTTCCATCATTCCCTGCGATTTGTTGTTCAGAGTGTAATTCTAGGTTTCAACATAAACATTACATCAAATCGAAATGTCTTCATTCATTCATTCATATCCAGCATGAAAACGTGCATGTAATATTCAGTTTCATTAACAGATGTTCAGTTTTTTTGTACCCGTTGTGATTTACAGGCAGCTCTACTGTACTTATTTGTCAGACTGTCATATACTGGCCCTGATCCATCAAGACCTAGATCACCTGGCAGAAGATGGAACATTTATTTTTTTATTTAATTTGCTTAAATATATTAAAATAAGCATATAGATTAATAAGAACAATTGAACAGGACTAACCCAGGAGTAAGCCCGACCATAGGGCAGCCTGAGGTAGAAAGTACTTCATCAATGTCGGGATGAAGGTTGGACAGAAGTAGATGTTCGAATCACCTTCCAGGTCACATTCTTCCGTCTCAATTACTTTTTCAAAGTGCTGCATGAATGGCGTTGTTCCCACATCGTTTTAGAAAAAAAAAGATTGTTTTAGAAAGATTGTGTATAGGGCAGGCGGCGCACTACAGTGGCTGGCAGAGTGTGTGGAAATATGATGGTTTTCACACATAACAGATGAAACGTAAAACATTTATGCATACCTACACAAGAGTTCAGTTTAGCAAAGAAGTAAAAAATAAAAAAAAAGAACAAAGCTTTAACCCATTTAGGCCTAAAACACCTGGAAAAGAATGCCTGTAAAACCTATGGGCGATTTCAGAAAGACCCCCTAAAACCTGTAGTTTTTCTGGAAATTCAGCAATTGTGTCAACGCCTACTAAATGATTGATTTCTCAGCCTCTGTAGCAGATAGAAACAAAATTCAAAAAGTATTTGAGAGCTTACACCTGTGGCTTTCTTTGGAAATTGAGTTTATTTACATACACCTTCACAAAAATAGAAAATGTAAAAAGTAAAGTGCAGGAACAGCACTATTTTCAATAAAAAAAACAGTAAAGTGCAGGAACAGCACTATTTTCAATTAGATTAAATGCCTGCAATGGTGTGGCATCTGCAGGTAAATCGACTTTCACCCCTGGTGTGCGGTTGAAATCTCTCCGTCGATTACGGCGGTAATTGTCAGTCTTCCAGGCCCCATCCACACGTAGCCGGGTATCTGCTAAAACGAATATATTTTTCTACGTTTGGACCCTTCATCCACATGAAAATGCATCATAAACGAATATTTTTAAAAACTCCGGGCAAAGTGAAGATTTTTGAAAACTCCGTTTATGCATTTGCGTGTAGACAGAGATAACCGGAGTTTTGCGTTTTCGAACATCACAATATGCGCCAAAACAACAGCAAATCTGCTCTGACGTCAAACGTGCAACCTTTGTTTACTGAAGAAGCATGGATGCCCTGAGAACTGTGGTGGTTATTATTGTGCAGGCGCTGTTTACTGCCTTGATTTTGTACGCCCAAGTCGTACTCCCAGAAGAATGGCGTGACAATTTCCGCATGTCCCGGTCCTCACTCCTGTCGCTGTCGGAATTAGTACGTCCTCATATCGAGGGGCAGTCCACTGTCATGCGATCACCTGTCAGTGTGCTCAAAAAAGTTGCGTGCACACTTTATTATTTAGCTGACGAGGGCAGATTACGCAAAACAGCAAATGCATTTGGGTTGTCAAGACAGGTGGTCTCAAACATTGTCAGTGATTGAAAACGCAGATGTTCGGTTATGTGTGGAAGGTTTTTTTTTCGAAAACGAGGTAATGTGGATACAAATTATTTTATAAACGGAGGGGGGAAAATATTTGGTTTTAAAAATACCCGGCTACGTGTGTACATAGCCCCACTCACATTCAAACCCTTCAAAATCATCCTCGTCGTTATCGTCATCTTCAAACATATGTGCTAGCCATAAATCTCGATCAATTGGGTCAGCACGTTCATCAGCATCATCAAAGCCAAGAAAATTCCTCAAAATCGCTGCCGTCTGAAATGTCTTCCCACTGAAAGTCCTCCATGCTTGTTTGATGCAACTTACTTAACTTCAAAACAATGACACAAGGAACATGACGACACTCTCACGTGTCTATTATAATGCATTTCATTGGTGCAGAGGTCAATAATTGGTGCAAAACAACCCTTATACAGGAAAAAAGACGTGTACGCTTTCCCGGCCTTAATGGTAGAAAAACCCAACAGCGCCCCCAGCTTTAAAGGTAGAAATGCGGCAATGCTTTCAAGGCCTAAATGGGTTAAAGGGATAGCTCTCTCCTCTCAACAAGTCAGACATAACCCTGGGTCCACACACTGCAAGAGTCTGACCCAAGCAGCTGATGAATGGAGTTTCGTGGAGCATGTTTTTTACAACCAGCTGTACATCTTACACTTTTAAGTTCTGCTGTTCACAGCTGTTTAATACCTGTATCCGTGTCCAGTGTTGTGCCCTTTAGAGCTTGAATTTAAAAAGCCATTTGTCAGTTCAAATGTGTTTGAACTGACAATGTTTTTAGTCAGGTACAGCAAAAACCTAAATCCAAACCAAGAATGTAACAGTTGCAGTTAAGAAAAAGATACCTCGTAGTCTTGCCCTTTGATAGATGTATCCTCAGCACATGGTCCTGCTCTGGTCAATTCAATTCAATTCAATTCAAAAATACTTTATTTATCCCACCAGGAAATTAAATGTTGATGTAGCTCAATTAAATCAAGGAGTTATTATAGATGCTGATGGCTGTGGGCAGGAAAGATTTCCTGTAGCGGTCCGTTTTGCATCCAAACTGAAGAAGCCTTTGACTGAAGAGACTCTGTTTTCCGATAACAGTCTCATGGAGAGGATGTTCAGGGTTGTCCATAATTCTCTTGATTTTATGCAAAATCTTTCTTTGCATTATTGTCTCCAGAGGTTCCACAGTCGTCCCCAGAACAGAACCAGCCTTCTTTATCAGGTTGTTGAGTCTTTTTAGGTCCCTGCTTCTGATGCTGCTGCCCCAACAGATGACGCTAGAGGAAATGACGCTCTCAACAACAGACTTGTAGAAGATCTGCAACATCTTGTTACAAACCTTGAAGGACCTTAGCTTCCTCAAGAAGTACAGTCTGCTCTGTCCTTTCTTGTAGATTGCTTCACTGTTGTGTCTCCAGTCCAGTCTGTTGTCCACATGAACACCAAGGTATTTATATTCCTCAACCACCTCCACTTCTTCTCCCATGATGGAAACGGGGTTTGATCTGACCCTGTTTCTCCTGAAATCTACAATCATCTCCTTTGTTTTGTTAACATTCAAGATGAGATGATTGTTCCCACACCATGCCACAAAGCAGTCCACCAGCTCTCTGTACTCAGCTTCTTGTCCATCTCTGATACACCCGACTACTGCAGAGTCATCTGAATATTTCTGTAGATGACAGGAGTCTGACTTGTACTGGAAGTCTGAAGTGTACAGAGTGAAAAGGAATGGTGAGAGTACAGTCCCCTGTGGTGCTCCTGTGCTGCTGATCACCTGGTTAGACACACAATTCTTCAGTCTGACAAACTGTGGTCTGTTTGTCAGGTAGTCATTAATCCAGGTGATTGTTGAGGCCTCCACCTGAGTGTTCTGGAGTTTCAGAAAAGCAGATCAGGCTGGATTGTGTTAAATGCACTGGAGAAATCAAAGAACATGATCCTCACAGTGCTGCCTGCTTTGTCCAGATGACAGTGGGTTTGTTGAAGCAGGTGTATGATAGCGTCTTCAACTCCAACTCCATGGCGATAAGCAAACTGCAGGGGGTCCTGATATGTGCTGGTTTGCTTACACAGGTGGGTCAACAGGAGTCTCTCCAGGACCTTCATGATGTGGGATGTCAGGGCAACAGGTCTGTAGTCATTGATGTCTGAAGGGTGAGTTTTCTTTGGTACCGGAACCAGACAGGATGTCTTCCACAACAGTGGTACCTTCTCTTGGGTCAAGCTAAGGTTGAAAAAGGTGTTGCAGAATCCCACAGAGCTGCTCTGCACAGGCCTTCAGGACTCGGGGGCTGACACCATCTGGACCTGCAGCCTTGTTCCGGTTCAGTCTCTCCAACTGCCTCTTCACCTGACTTCTAGAAACAGAAAAGTGGGAGGGGGAGGCAAAGGGGACAGCAGCATCTCCTGATTGGGTTGAAGACAAACTAGTGGAAGCAGAAGAATCCATGACTGAGGTGGAGGTGGAGATGTTACAGGAAAGCTGTGGGTCAGAGGAGGGTGGGATGTCTCTTTGGCTGGGAACAGGAGGGGAGGATGGTGAGCTTGTTCCTGAACTGAACCTGTTGAAGAATGTGTTCAGCTCATTTGCTCTGTCCAGACTTCCATCCATCCGATCCTCCCTCTGCTTGAGGCCTGTGATCTTCTTCATTCCTGACCACACATCTCTGATATTGTTCCTCTGCAGTTTACTCTCAAGCTTCTTTCTATACACCTCCTTGCTCTCTCTGATCTTGACTTTGAGCTGCTTCTGTATACTCCTCAGTAACTCCCTGTCTCGCTCCCTAAAGGCTCTTTTTTTCTTGTTCAATAGTTCCTTTAGCTCACTGGTGATCCAGGGTTTGTTATTAGGGAAGCATCTCACTGTTCTGGTGGGGATGGTGTTGTCCACACAGAAGTTTATATAGTCAGTCACACACTCAGTCATGGCATTAATGTCCTCTCCATGTGGCTTACAAAGAGAAATCCAATCGGTTGCATCAAAACAACCCTGTAAGGCTTCTTCAGCTTCATGTGACCACTTTCTAACAGTCTTTTTTGTGACAGGTAGTCTCTGGACAAGGGGTTTATATGCTGAGCAGAGAAAAACAAGGTTGTGATCTGATTTACCCAGGGGAGGTCTTGATTTCGAAATGTATGAATCCTTGACATTTGTGTAAAACAAATCCAATGTCTTGTTTTCTCTGGTAGAGCAGCTGACAAACTGTTGAAAAGTTGGCAGTGTAGCAGAGAGTGAGGCATGATTAAAATCACCAGATATTGCCACAAAAGAATTGGGGTGTTGTGTCTGTATCTTAGCAACAACGGAACTGATGACATCACATGCAGTGTCGGCAACAGCTGAGGGTGGAATGTAAACAGCCACCAAAACAACACTGGTGAACTCTCTTGGCAAATAATATGGACGAAAACTTACTGCCAATAGTTCAATGTCAGGACTGCAGAGACGACTCTTCACAGTAACATGTCCTGGGTGACACCATCTGTTGTTGACAAGCACTGCCAATCCACCCCCTTTCCTTTTCCTGCTACTCTTTAAATCTCAATCTGCTCGTACAGTCAGGAAGCCCGGCAGAGAGACGCTGGAGTCGGGGATATGATCCTGCAGCCATGTCTCAGTAAAACACATAATGCTACATTCCCGATATTCTTGCTGAGTCCTTGTCAAGGCTAGAAGTTCATCCAACTTGTTAGCTAATGATCTTACATTGCCCATGATGACGGATGGCAGAGATGGTTTGAACTTCTTCTTTCTTTCTCTCCTCTTTGCTCCTGCTCTGCATCCACGACGCCTCCTTTTCAATTCCAGTGGGATTTCTGGCTTCAGTTGTCGAATTATTTCTGCTTTTCCAATGTTAATCAGCTGCTCCCTGTTGTAAACCACCTTGTTGCTATGGTTATGCATCATAACAAAAGAGTAAAATATACAAAAGTATTGGGAAAAATTAATCCAGCTGCACAGCATCCAAGGCAGGAAGGAACAGTTGTCCAAAAAATGCAATTTCTTCCAAGAAATAACAGGAATGAAATTTAGAAAAAAGAAAAATCTCAATGTGAGGTACAGAGTCACAAGCATTTGCAGATTTTTCAAATGTTTCTCAACATTTGGAGAAGACCATGTTAGCACTGATGACAACTTCATCCAGTTCCTTAAGGGTTGATGCTCGGGTCATGAGTCCAAACACATGCATTGTTAAATGGTAATGTTTGGAGGCACTACAAAGGTTCATTTAAAAAAAAACATTATCAGAGATTTCATAATGCTGTTATGTCTGAAATCTTAAGCATATTTATATACAGACACCACGTACTGTTTTCTGCAAAGCTCCTTAGCATTTTTCACGACGTGGCTCAAGCATCGGTGGAGTATAGGTAGACCTATGGCATCAGATGTTGCTTGTCCAGTCACAATCGCAAAATATCTGCAGAGCAGTTCCTGCAGACTCACTCCACAGAAATTATATGCAAGTGACTGCAGCAGAACCACTGAGCCGTCCCAAATTAACATCACGGGCCTTGATTTGGCTTGTCGACCATGATGTTTTACCAAGTCTGTGACCACTGACCCTAAGAAATGTGAGACCGATGCTGTGGTGTGGTCACTGGTGATGTATGTTGCCACAGGGAGATGGGAAGATCCTTTAGTTGGGTGTCTCACCACCAACTCATAGACGTAGAAAGTTACGTCTGTCCTTTTCCCTTACGTACAATGCTGCCTGTTGCATCTAAATATACAGTATCTTCTTTGCACCATTCAAAGAAAATATTAAGTGTTTTTAGAGAGTACAGCATCACACTTTTAGGGTAAAGACCGATGTTCTGGATCACCCTTCCTTCTAGATCACCCTTCCTTCTACCTTCAGCCACCATCTTCTGGAGGCTGATCATCTCATTGTTGTGTCTTCATGACACCAGTTGCAGGGACCTGTCCTGATACCACAACAGTTTCATCCAGCCTCTCAATGCTCTCCAAGAAGACAGTCCTCGGCACTTTGGTGGAAAGGGTATGGGACAGGGCATCCCTTTCCTCACCTCGCACCGGCCGTCTTTTTATTCGGTCCCATCGGTGGCAGACCAAATCACCACTGAAGATGACATCAGCCTTCAGAGACGACGACTCTTCAAACTTAATTTCCACCTCTCCAGTGCAGTCATCAAAAATACAGTAGCCAGAACATGCGAAGACTGGGCCGCTTCTTTTAGAGCCGATGGATTTGACACTGTGGCACTTAAATCCAAAACTGCAGTAAGGATGAACACTCTGTATTCCTTTGGCCATTACAGAGGTCCAGTTCAGTGTTTTGAATCTACGGCAGTGTTGTTTTTTGCGCAGTTTGGTCCAATCCTTCTTGTCAATGAAGAAAAAACAAGGCGGCGACGGCAATGAATGGGTGAAGTACTCTTCACTGGATGATTTTTCTTCATCTGATGCGACGGTGGATGCAATCTGCAAATAACAATGAAACACAATTAAAATATTAGTTATTCTTTTGAAAGCTGAAAATTTATATCATTACACTTTGAATGTAAAATAATGTAAGGCACTCAGTTATTTTCCATGTATCACCCATCTCCTTATTTCTGTCTTTCCTACTGAAAGATTTCATTCTTGTGTTACCTCCACAGTGTCATGTCCATGGGGTTTTCCCCATGTTTTCAGTTCTTTTGTGTTTTGTCATGTGTTAATTTATTTCATGTCTTAGTTTTTAAGTTCATGTTTAGTTAAGTCTTGCCATGATTTAGTTTTGCCATTGTTTTTTCCTCAGTCCCCATGTTCTGGTCATTAGTTCACTCACGTCACCCGTGTCCATTGTCTTCAGCTGCACCCATTTACCAATCACCCTGTTCAGTATTTAGTTTCCAGGTTTCCCCATTCAGTTGTGAAATCCTTTCACCATACATTTGCACACTTCATACATACCTCCCCTGTCAACCACTGCTGTGGCCCAAGTGTGCACAGCTCTAGGTGGTGGATAAGGATGTTCTGCCCCTTTATCTGTGAAGGAATCACAGCAACAACCACCCCATTTTCCCTTTTTCTCCACAGTAGGGTTAACTCCAAATCAGGATGAAGAAAAGTGTAGGTTCTAAATGTGTTTGGATTGGGGGTCGTACAAAGATTTATTTCTAAGCCTATGTTAATTAGGGCCTGGCACCTGGTGGTGTGAAGCCCTATGGTGTCTGATAGGATTATTAGTATGGCCCTATAATAATAATAATTACTAATTAATTTTCACATATAACAAAAGATTTACAAAACCTCACCTGTTTGTCTTTGTCTCTGTGATCCTGTTAGACTGTTACTTTCTTCATCTTGCTCTTGGGTTTAGTTATTTTTTTTGGTGGATTGAAGTACTTTGATTTTGACTTGGACCGTCCAGCAGAGCTATCTCGCTTGTTCCAGTTCTCAATGGGGTCATCATCTGACTGGCCTGAAAATCTGCTCTGGAAGATTCTGTTGCATGATGTGCTCGATATATCTTCCCTGCATTGAGGCATACATTTTGGACACAAACTCTGCTGGTCGCAAGTATCTCTTCTTTTGCAGGATGGAATGCTTCACTAAACTAAACCACAGCTCAACGTGACAGTTTGTATATTGTTTTAGGCTTTCCATCACTTATTTTAATTTCTTCATGTGCCGTGAGAGATCCCCAAGAAGCAAACCTGGACATGATATTCAACAGTATTGGTGCATACCAGGCCAAAAGATATGTAAGAGAGTAGTGCGAGAGCATGTTATTAACCTACATTTCATATTTTTTGTGAAATAAATGTAATAAATGTCCCTCTGTTTGCTTAGGTGTTTAAGACGGTTGATAAAAATGGTATGGAGGTTCAGTGTGAAATTGATGCTTTGTTGGAGCGCCAAAGACGAAAGACGTCCCCTTCCAGGTACAGACGCTTTCAACTGTATAAGGTTCAGTTGTGTGCTCTCTGAAATGTGAGTCATTAATTAAGGTGAAAGAAACTCGGTGCAAACCCCAGATTGGAACAGGTTTAGTGTTTCTGCTTAAATGGCTTGTGTCAACAAACGAGACAGTTTTAGAGATTCAGTTTCAACGCTTGAGAATGGGTCCCAATCTGATTATGTGCTTCTGTCCCACGTTAGTATTTTCTATTCACGCTGTAGCGCTGCTGTTCACATACTCCGACATGCTTAGCATGATACAGATTCAGTTTTTTCTAACTCATCGCACGGTGTGATGAGCAGTAACGTTTCCCGGTGCTCCATGGAAACACCAAATCTCAGTCCATACTCTGCAGCACAATAAGTGGCGCATGTATAATGTGTCATTTTCCACTTCCAGGAAAGAGATTGATCCTGAAATTGCTGACATTACGAGAAAGGAGGCCTATCTAGCAGATGGTGTGGATGAGGACAGCAGCTACAGTGTCTTTGTCTCCTACATAGAAATCTACAACAACTACATCTATGATCTCTTGGAGGAAACAGATGCAATCAAGCCAAAGTGAGTTTCAACAAATGTAGTGACAGTAGCATAATTCAGATGTTTGTATGTCTGTGAAATGAATGGTTTATCGTTATCATGTTTTACCGGTTTAGTGATATGAGCAATTCCAGTGTTAATTGTAGTGGATTGGTGGAGGCACACCTGTCTGCCAGAACACTGAGTTCATGTATGTGAGCAGGGAGTTTTCATCCATCAGACATGAGAGTAGCTGCCTGATTTAGCTGAGCTGTACCTATTATGCACTTTTTACAGTTTACAGAGTAAATGAAGTTGCACCTCATCAATTCTGGAGACATTTTTAAAGCTACTCGATGATGTTGTGAATTGCACATTTTAACATCAGTCCTTGTAAATAAAAAAAATTTAAAAAAACGCCTTTTAAATTGAATACTCAGCCCTATGTTAAGGACGGAGCTGCTAAACCAGATCACGTCTCCACCCACCCCTCCTCCCTCCTGCTGCTTGTAGGCTTTGTAATGGCAAACCTGTCTCCTTAAACCTGTGTGCGTCTTTTTATGATCCCCGATCATTGCACCAGTTAATTACTTTCTGTGGCTTGAAACATAGAAACATTCATGCCCCATCTGCATTCAGCACTCGATGCTTTTCGTCTGTTGCATGTAAAACCTGCGGTTCCACTTCTTCAGCGAGTAACGTGTTTCTGTTATTATCGTAGATCGACTCAGTCTAAAGTGCTCAGAGAGGGGCGGTCGGTGGCGTGGTGGGTTAGGCGGCCGCCCCATGTGCAGAGGCTTAGTCCTCGATGCAGCGGGCCCCGGTTCGACTCCGGCACCGAGCGGCCCTTTGCTGCGTGTCTTCCCCATCTCTCTGCCCCCTGCTTCCTGTCTCTCTCACACTGTCCTATCATTAAAGGCATAAAAAGCCCCAAAGAAATAAAAATACTTAAAGTGCTCAGAGAGGATCAGAATCACAAAATGTATGTGGCTGGCAGCATGGAGGTTGAAGTTAAGTCTGCTGAGGAAGCGTTCCAAGTATTCTGGCGGGGTGAGTTCTCTTTATGTAGAGTTCAATATTCAAATGTGCTTTAAAACTGCACTGCTGTGATGATTTTAGATGTGACTGACCTGGAATTGCTGGCCTCAGGGTCAGCTCTGTCCAGGTAATGACTTCAGTTAATCTTCTCTCTGAGCAGGTTGAAGATGAGTGAATCAGAAAGTTTATTAGTTGTTAGTGGGTGTTTTGTTGTTGTTGTTTTTTTTTGTCTTTTGTCTGTCTGAAAGTTGCCTGCTCTGTTTCTCCAGGTCAAAAGAAGAGGAAGGTTGCAAAGACTCGACTAAACAGAGAGTCCAGTCGCTCACACTGTGTGTTCATCATCAAACTGGCTCAGGCTCCTCTCAATGCAGATGGCGACAACATTCTTCAGGTCGGCTGAAACCAAATGTCTCGCTCCAGAGTGGTGTCCACCTTTTATAATATGAGCTGGGACAAAGTGTAATTGACGCCATCTATTTGTCTTTTTCCCCATTTTGATGGTCAGGATAAAAACCAGGTGAGCGTTAGTCAGCTGTGCCTGGTGGACTTGGCAGGAATTGAACGTACTGACAGGACCGGAGCAGAAGGCACTTGGATACGTGAAGCAGGTTTGTTATCAAAGATCAGGATTTGATTTCACTCTCTGCTGGACTTCCCCAGAAATCTAACATTTCACCTCGCAGGTAAGATTAATCAGTCTTTGCTGAATCTGCGGACGTGCATCGAGGTGCTTCGAGAGAACCAAATGTGTGGCACCAACAGGGTATGTCTTGCCAAATTAAAGCTGAGTTTATGGTCGGAAACCAGGTCGTCTGCGTGTGTGTCGCAGTTAACGCAGATATGCCCCCCCCTTCCGCAGACACTCTGGTGTACCTCACCAAAATTGTAACTGACCGCAGACAGTACCGCAGATATCGTCGCAGGGAGGAGAGAAAGGAGGCCTCTGATTGGTCAACTCTACATCCGCTCTACACTATGCGTATTTCCGGTTTGCTAACCGACTTGTTTTGTTTGTATGACCGCCGCCATTGTGGAAAACGAAATGGACCAGCTAGAAGAGCGAATCTGCGCAGAAGTGAGGAAGTACCCACATCTGTACGACTTTCGTAGTCCACACCACAAGGACAGCACATATTCCAGCAATTCATGGAGGGAGCGACGAATGTGGGTCTAGATACGGCTGAGACGTTGAGGAAGGGGAAAAGCGCAAGGGACAAGTTTGTGCGACACCGGAGGGACATGAGGGTGAAAACGAGCGGGGATCCAGGTGGAAAAAGGGTCCCAGCGTTCTATATCTTCATGTCCTGGCTGGAACCCTTCGTTAAACATCGACAAACAACGTCGAATTTCCCTTCAGAGGTAAACTTCATATATTTTTGTACTTAACCAATGTGCCTAGTCAGGTATGAGTGAGCTAGCTTGCTTGCTAACGTGAGTGAACATGTACTATCCTTCCTGCTGCACAGACCGTGCTGCTAACTTTGCTCATTGTAGCTAGTGCTGACGCTAGCTAATGTTTGGTGAACATAGCGCCAAAGCCCTTTGTTTTGAGTTTGATTAAAGCTATACGAAGCTACAGTGCCCTAGCTCCCCAAATACAATGCTGTGTACACGTGCTAAGCAGTGTCTGTGCCTGCACGCTAAAACAAAGGGCAGGTCACTACTTTTGTATTGTGACGGTACCAAAGTGAGCGTAAAAGACACTTTATACTATATACTAAATGGTACTTGTGCATTGGTGCTATTCTACACATGTACACTGGAGCATGATCTGTACAATGACCAATTGTTGATTTGCTTTTTGTTTACAGACACATACAACACAGGACACGGATCCCAGCTGTGATCTGAGCACAGATACGACCTCTGAGCTCAGCTCTGATCCACCTTCGCCCGCCCGGACCCTGGAGAGCCAGTATGCCTCCCGGCCTTCCACCTCTTCAGCTGTCCCTGTGTCCTCTACGTGCGCGCGCCCTGCTGGCAACTGTTCTGCCTCACCCGCTCCCTGCAACTCCTCTGTGCGGCCAGCGCCCAAGCGAGTGCCAGCCAGCCAGACCAAGCGCAAGCGCACAGATGACCAGGACATACATGCACACCTGGAGCAACTGGCTGAAAGTCGCCTGATGCTCCAACGCAGTCTGCAGCAGGATGACTGCTCGTCCTTTGGGATGTTCATGGCGGACATGCTGAGGAAGGTACCGGTGGACAGTAGGGACATTGTCACCAGGACAATAATCAACCATATGTACGACCAGGTGGATCGGGTGCGGGCTGCAGCACAGACACCGAACTGACTGTTTTTTGGTTTTTTTTTGAATTGCCCACGGGCAATTCTCTCGCCATCACTCACACACACACACACACACACACACTCACTGCCTACCTTGTTCTATAATAATAATTCTGTTACAGTGTATTTTTTAATTGTCCAATAGTATGTCAATTGTTGCATTGCATTGAATATTTACAATATCTACCAAAGTCTGGAAGTACAGATCCATGGTTTTTGCACTAGATACATGATGTTATATTATATTTATATTATATTTGATACCTGCCCTACTACTATAACTACACATAGTTTTACTGTTTATTATTAGCTGTTGTTGCACTCCTCCCTTTATCCGCTGTTGTTGCACTACTTTTAGAATAGAAAAATACTTTATTTATCCCCCAATGGGGGAAATTCAAATTCGTCAAGTAGCTCAACATTTTTTTAAATATTTACAATGATTGAATTAACAACAATAATAATACTACTACTAACTAAATAATAATAAATGACTAAATGGCAAAATAAACAAATAAATAAAAATCAATCAATCAATTTGAGAAGAACTCAGCAGTCACTGTTATAAAGCCTTCTGGCTGTGGGAACAAAGGACCTTCTGAACCTCTGTCCTGCAGCGTAGAGAGATGAGCCTCTCACTGCAGCTGCTCCTCTGTCCTGTCAGGATGCTGTGGAGAGGATGTTTATTATTCTCCATCACAGAATCTAACTTCCTCCTCATCCGTTGCTCCACCACAGCACCGAGAGGCTCCAGCCTTCTGCCTACAACAGAACCAGCCTTTTTCACAAGTTTGTCCAGGCGCCTACAGTTTCTGTCTGTAGTGCAACTCCCCCAGCAGACAGCAGCATAGAACAGTGCACTCTCAATGATAGTGTGATAAAACATGCACATCATATCACTGCAGGCATTGAAGGACCTGAGCCGCCTCAGGAAGAAGAGACGGCTCTGGCCCCTCCTGTACACTGCGTCTATGTTGGCAGACCACTCCAGTTTATTATCCAGCACCACCCCCAGGTATTTGCAGGTCTGAACAGTCTCTATCTCCCCTCCATCAATGCAGACTGACTGGTATGGGGTTTTGGATCTCCTGAAGTCCACCACCAACTCTTTGGTCTTGGTGGCGTTCAGGAGCAAATATTTATTTTTGCTCCAGTCAGTAAAGGCCTCCACAAGGTCCCTGTACTCTTTCTCCTGTCCACCGCGCACGCATGCCACAACAGCCGTATCATCAGAATACTTCTGAATGTGGTAGGACTCTGAGTTGTACCTGAAGTCTGATGTGTACAGGGTGAAAAGAAAAGGAGCCAAAACAGTACCCTGCAGAGCCCCAGTACTGCCTTCCAGTGTTCCAGAAACACATTTCCCCATCCTGACATACTGTGGTCTGGTAGACAAATAGTCTATAATCCATGATGTCAGGGAGGGGGCCACCCCCAAACTTAGAAGCTTGTCTTTCAGTATGGGAGGCCGTATGGTGTTGAAGGCACTGGAGAAGTCAAAGAACATGATTCTCACATATGAACCAGGCACATCCAGATAAGCATATGCCCGATGCAACATGTACAGAATCGCGTCTTCCACTCCTACGTGTTTCTGATAGGCAAACTGGAGGGGATCAAGAGCCTCAGCAACCTGCAATCTCATGCGACGAACAAGAAGTCTCTCCAAGGTCTTCATGATATGAGATGTCAAAGCCACCGGTCTGTAGTCATCCAGCTCCACCGGTTGCCCTAATTTGGGCACCGGTATGAGACAAAAAGTTTTCCACAGCACCGGGACTTTTTCCATCTGAATGCTCATATTGAAGAGCCTCTGAAGAGGGACTGCTAGTTGACCAGCAGTCCCTCAGAAGCCTTGGACAGACTCCATCTGGGCCTGAAGCCCTCCCTGACTGAAGTCTCCTGAGCTCAGCTCCAACCTCCTCTATAGTTAGAAACAGAGGTTGTAGCGGAGGGATGGCGACAGGAGTGATGTCGCTATCAACCATAGAGATGGGGGTGGGGGTGCAGCTAGACAGAGGAGGGCTAGTGGTGGGATCAGCCACAGATGTGGAGATGCAGCTGTGCTCAGGATGCCTGGTGGTGAAAGCTGCCGCAGAGGTGGAGGTGCAGCTTGGCTCAGGAGACCAGGCGGTGTAAGTTGCCGTAGAGGTGGAGGTACAGCTGGACAGAAGAAGCTTGTTGGTGACAGTTGCTGCAGAGGTGGAGGTGCAGTCAGGCGGAGGAGGAGGCTTGGCGATGCAGGTTGCCATTGAGGTGGAAGTACAGCAGGGCAGTGGAAGCAGTATAGAGGAAGCAGCTGTAGTGGTGGGGGTGGAGGGAGCAGCAGCAGAGGAGGGAAAAGCCACACTGTCAAACCTGTTGTAATAATGGTTGAAAGTATTGGCTCTGTCCACATCACCTTTTACAAACTGAGAGTTCTTCAGTCTGTATCCAGTGATGGTCCTCATGCCCCTCCACACCTCCTTGGTGTTATTGTTCTCCAGCTGTCTCTCCACCTTTTTCTTGTACTCCACCTTAGCTCGACGTAATGTCTTTTTAAGCTCCTGTTGTACACTCCTCCGCCTTTCTCTATCCCCATTCTGGAATGCCCTCTTCTGGTTCAGGAGGTCTTTGATGTCACTGGTGATCCATGGTTTGTTATTTGGATAGCACCTTACAGTCCTGACTGGAATCACAGTGTCCCTACAGAAGTTAATGTAGTCTGTGATGGTTCTGACCCTCCTGTCCATGTCAATGTCCATTTCATCTTCCTCCAGCAGTACAGCCCAGTCTGTGACATCAAAGCAGTCTCTCAATGCATCACTCGCCTTTGGTGACCACTTCCTGAAAGATCTGGTAGTAACAGGAAGTCTTTGTACACACGGTCTGTATGTGGGTTGTAGATAGATCATGCTGTGATCAGATCTACCCAGTGGTGGAAGAGACACTGCCCTGTAAGCCTCCTTCATGTTAGCATAGAACAGATCTGATGTCCTTTCTCCACGTGTTGGACAGTCCACATACTGTACAAAGCCAGTCAGGCAGGAGGATAGAGAGACGTGGTTGAAATCCCCTGTGATTGCAATGAATGCTTCAGGGTGCTGAGTCTGTATCCTAGCAACGGCGTCATGGATGACATCACACGCCGCCCTCGGTGGAAACAACGATGACGACTGTGTATGGGAACTCTTTGGGCGCATAAAACGCACGGAAACCAACTGACAGCAGTTCGATGTCTGGACAACAAACCCTCTCCTTAACGGTCACATTGCGGGGGTTTACCCATCTCTGATTAAAGAACAGTATAACACCCCCGCCTTTCCGCTTACCGCCGCTCGTACTCGGGTCACGATCCGCTCGTACGGCTGTGAAGCCGGGTATGTCCACACATGAGTCTGGTGTGTTGTCGTTCAGCCAGGACTCAGACAGACAGATCAAACTGCTCTCCTTATACAGCCGTTGGTTCCGCACAAGCGCCTCTAACTCATCACACTTATTTGGTAGCGAGTTAGCGTTTCCCATGATCACCGAGGGCAGAAAAGGTTTGTACCTCCACCTCCTGTTGTGCCTCTTTGCCTTTAGTTTCGCTCCAGCTCTGCATCCACGGTACAGCTTTTTAAGCTCGGTCGGAATTGGATGTTTAATTCCGCGTCCAATCCTTGACAGTGCCAACAGTTCTTCTCTTGTGTACACTGCTTTAGTAGTAGTGCACATTGTGAAAAAAATAATTAAAACAAAAAAGCAGATCAATAAAAACTAACTAAAAATGTTTAGATAGAAACAAAAAATGACAAATAATCATATAAACGATGAGAAAAATTGAGAGCTACACAGACTTGCTGCCGATAAGGTCGGCGCATAGCAACCGCATGTTTGTTCAGTTTGTTTACATTACCTGCACTGTTGAATATTTTTGTATATGTACATTTTCAAATTTTCTATTTGCATTCACAATATTATCTTTTTTTTTGCTTTTTTCCACCTTGGTGTGGCTCTGTTGAAAAATAAAACCAAAGCTTTATGGACACGATGTATCTTTTTTATTATTCTGACAATCATATAGTATGCCAAACTACAGAAATGTCTTTAAACAACAATTTAACAAACCATCATACACCATTAACCCTCTAACCGCCAAAGTCGCAGAATTGCGACATGACGTCAGCATAAACAAAACAGTCTGTAGATAAAATAAACGGGCTTTAAGGTGTTAAGTCCTCCTACCACTAGTTGGCAAACATGTTACCCTTTCAAACAAGACCAAGCTCACGTCATTTTCAATTCAATTCAAAAATACTTTATTTATCCCAGAGGGAAATTAAATGTTGATGTAGCTCAATTAAATCAAAGAGTTATTATAGATGCTGATGGCTGTGGGCAGGAAAGATTTCCTGTAGCGGTCCGTTTTGCATCCAAACTGAAGAAGCCTTTGACTGAAGAGACTCTGTTTTCTGATAACAGTCTCATGGAGAGGATATTCAGGGTTGTCCATAATTCTCTTGATTTTATGCAAAATCCTTCTTTGCATTATTGTCTCCAGAGGTTCCACAGTCGTCCCCAGAACAGAACCAGCCTTCTTTATCAGGTTGTTGAGTCTTTTTAGGTCCCTGGTTCTGATGCTGCTGCCCCAACAGATGACGCAAGAGGAAATGACGCTCTCAACAACAGACTTGTAGAAGATCTGCAACATCTTGTTGCAAACCTTGAAGGACCTTAGCTTCCTCAAGAAGTACAGTCTGCTCTGTCCTTTCTTGTAGATTGCTTCACTGTTGTGTCTCCAGTCCAGTCTGTTGTCCACATGAACACCAAGGTATTTATATTCCTCAACCACCTCCACTTCTTCTCCCATGATGGAAACAGGGTTTGATCTGACCTTGTTTCTCCTGAAATCTACAATCATCTCCTTTGTTTTGTTAACATTCAAGATGAGATGATTGTTCCCACACCATGCCACAAAGCGGTCCACCAGCTCTCTGTACTCAGCTTCTTGTCCATCTCTGATACACCCGACTACTGCAGAGTCATCTGAATATTTCTGTAGATGACAGGAGTCTGACTTGTACTGGAAGTCTGAAGTGTACAGAGTGAAAAGGAATGGTGAGAGTACAGTCCCCTGTGGTGCTCCTGTGCTGCTGATCACCTGGTTAGACACACAGTTCTTCAGTCTGACAAACTGTGGTCTGTTTGTCAGGTAGTCATTAATCCAGGTGATTGTTGAGGCCTCCACCTGAGTCTTCTGGAGTTTCAGACTAAGCAGATCAGGCTGGATTGTGTTAAATGCACTGGAGAAATCAAAGAACATGATCCTCACAGTGCTGCCTGCTTTATCCAGATGACAGTGGGTTTGTTGAAGCAGGTGTATGATAGCGTCTTCAACTCCAACTCCATGGCGATAAGCAAACTGCAGGGGGTCCTGATATGTGCTGGTTTGCTTACACAGGTGGGTCAACAGGAGTCTCTCCAGGACCTTCATAATGTGGGATGTCAGTGCAACAGGTCTGAAGTCATTGATATCTGAAGGGTGAGTTTTCTTTGGTACCGGAACCAGACAGGATGTCTTCCACAACAGTGGTACCTTCTCTTGGGTCAAGCTAAGGTTGAAAAGGTGTTGCAGAATCCCACAGAGCTGCTCTGCACAGGCCTTCAGGACTCGGGGGCTGACACCATCTGGACCTGCAGCCTTGTTCCGGTTCAGTCTTTCCAACTGCCTCTTCACCTGACTTCTAGAAACAGAAAAGTGGGAGGGGGAGGCAAAGGGGACAGCAGCATCTCCTGATTGGGTTGATGACAAACTAGTGGAAGCAGAAGAATCCATGACTGAGGTGGAGGTGGAGATGTTACAGGAAAGCTGTGGGTCAGAGGAGGGTGGGATGTCTCTTTGGCTGGGAACAGGATGGGAGGATGGTGAGCTTGTTCCTGAACTGAGCCTGTTGAAGAATGTGTTCAGCTCATTTGCTCTGTCCAGACTTCCATCCATCCGATCCTCCCTCTGCTTGAGGCCTGTGATCTTCTTCATTCCTGACCACACATCTCTGATATTGTTCCTCTGCAGTTTACTCTCAAGCTTCTTTCTATACACCTCCTTGCTCTCTCTGATCTTGACTTTGAGCTGCTTCTGTATACTCCTCAGAAACTGCCTATCTCGCTCCCTAAAGGCTCTTTTTTTCTTGTTCAATAGTTCCTTTAGCTCACTGGTGATCCAGGGTTTGTTATTAGGGAAGCATCTCACTGTTCTGGTGGGGATGGTGTTGTCCACACAGAAATTTATATAGTCAGTCACACACTCAGTCATGGCATTAATGTCCTCTCCATGTGGCTTACAAAGAGAAATCCAATCGGTTGCATCAAAACAACCCTGTAAGGCTTCTTCAGCTTCCTCTGACCACTTTCTAACAGTCCTTTTTGTGACAGGTAGTCTCTGGACAAGGGGTTTATATGCTGAACAGAGAAAAACAAGGTTGTGATCTGATTTTCCCAGGGGAGGTCTTGATTTGGAAATGTATGAATCCTTGACATTTGTGTAAAACAAATCCAATGTCTTGTTTTCTCTGGTAGAGCAGCTGACAAACTGTTGAAAAGTTGGCAGTGTAGCAGAGAGTGAGGCATGATTAAAATCACCAGATATTGCCACAAAAGAATTGGGGTGTTGAGTCTGTATCTTAGCAACAACGGAACTGATGACATCACATGCAGTGTCGGCAACAGCTGAGGGTGGAATGTAAACAGCCACCAAAACAACACTGGTGAACTCTCTTGGCAAATAATATGGACGAAAACTTACTGCCAATAGTTCAATGTCAGGACTGCAGAGACGACTCTTCACAGTAACATGTCCTGGGTGACACCATCTGTTGTTGACAAGCACTGCCAATCCACCCCCTTTCCTTTTCCTGCTACTCTTTATATCTCGATCTGCTCGTACAGTCAGGAAGCCCGGCAGAGAGACGCTGGAGTCGGGTATATGATCCTGTAGCCATGTCTCAGTAAAACACATAATGCTACATTCCCGATATTCTTGCTGAGTCCTTATCAAGGCTAAAAGTTCATCCAACTTGTTAGCTAACGATCTTACATTTCCCATGATGCAGGATGGCAGAGATGGTTTGAACTTCTTCTTTCTTTCTCTCCTCTTTGCTCCTGCTCTGCATCCACGACGCCTCCTTTTCAATTCCAGTGGGATTTCTGGCTTCAGTTGTCGAATTATTTCTGCTTTTCCAATGTTATTCAGCTGCTCCCTGTTGTAAACCACCTTGTTGCTATGGTGATGCATCATGACAAAAGAGTAAAATATACAAAAGTATTGGGAAAAATTAATCCAGCTGCACAGCATCCAAGGCAGGAAGGAACAGTTGTCCAAAAAATGCAATTTCTTCCTAGAAATAACAGGAATGAAATTTAGAAAAAAAAGAAAAATCTCAATGTGAGGGACAGAGCTACTCCAACATGCTGCCACCCTCAGCAGCGCATTCTAGAACATTTTGTAATTCACAGTGTTTTTACAAGGCAGTGCAAAAAAGCCGCGCTAGCTCAGACACGGAAGCAGTTATTCAGAGCTTTTCTGTAGAGACGTGTCGAATTTTTATTGTCAGCGAACTATTAGTGAGTTTTTAACACCATGGCTTGTAAGAAGTTGAACCGTGCGGAAGTATTGAGCATGCTATTTGCCGATTCCGACTCCGAAGGAGAGTTTTTACCTCGTGAGGAGGAGGATCGGACGAGCACTCATGCTTCCCACGGTGAAACTTCCGAAGGCAATGGTGCCGGCATGCGAAGCGACGCTGTTCTCCAAGCACACACACACACTCCAACTCATTCGGTGCCATTATCCAACCTCAATGGAGTGGGTGGTAGTGGGGAACGCGGTCGCAGTGTCCGTAGAGGTGTTGGTCGAGGAATCGGGGGTGGGAGAAGTGGGTCTGGTATCTTTAGCATGTGCTCTCTCCATCCAGCCCCCGGTGCCGCGGCGCGCCTATCCGCCAGCGCAATGATCCTGACATTTTACCACTTGTTTTATTATTGTATTCCTCATTCCTGATCATTATGAATAAGGTTGAACAGGTTAAAAAAAAAAAAAATCAATTCAATGTCTTCCACTTCTTGCATGTGTTTTCCTACCCTATGGTAGCCTAATGATGACAGTATTTTACCACTTTATCCTGTTTTATTGTTGGTTTCCTCCTTATGAATGATGGTAAAAGACAGAAAAATGAAAATAAGTTCAAACATCAAGTCAATATCCACCATTTCCTGAAAAAATATAGGCAACTTTTCGCATGTGTTTTCCTACTATATGGTAATGATGATATAGTGATATTTTACTACATTATTCTGTTTTATTGTTGCTTTCCTGTTCCCTGATCATTATAGATGATGATGATAAATAGACAAAAAGAAAAAAAAAGTTTTAAAAAAACAAGTTCATAATTACTCAATTCCAATATATCCTGAACATAATGAGATTCAAAATGGCTGCCACCTGATGACGTCATAATATGCAAATTAGATCAATAATTTCATACCCCACATAAACTATGGATCATGGGCAACATTTTTCTAATGTACAGTAGGCATCTATCTTTAACCCCCTTTCAGCCACCAGCTTTGGAAATATTAATGTCAAAATCCAGTATTTTCAAAAAACAATCTTGGCGCCTAAAGGGTTAAAAAACATACAAGCAAGTTAAAAAACATCAGGTCTCTCCTCACTGCCATAGATGCTCTGGTGGCGCGAGCTCTGGACATCAATGATGGGTCAATAGGCTCCATGTTGGAATCCCCAGTGACTTCGGCTCGCCACTCACCAGGCCTCACAGACCCAGCTCTTTCCACGTCTGGATAGCTGGGGAGTATGTAGCGTGCCTCTTGGCTTGCCACCTTGTCTGTGTGGGTGAGGTAGTTGTGCAGCACCACACACGCCTTCACCACATCCACAGCCTTGTCGGGGAAAAACTCAACTGGCCGTCCGAGGATCCTCCACCGTGCAACCATGATGCCAAAGGTGTTTTCAATAACCCGTCTTCCCCTGCTGTGTCGGTAATTGTAGATCTGCTTGTCTTGAGGAAGTTCCACAATCTCCAGTAGTCAGCCGCGATGTTTTCCCACATGGCTGGTGTGGGTAATGGCAGAAACTCTGGTTGTAGTACCGTCCACAATGCCTGGCACACCTCGGACACTATCCCAGACACCGTGCAGGACGCTAGTTTGTAGCTCTGTGCGACGGTCTGTTGGTTTGCACCCGAAGCCAAAACACGCAGCGCCACGGCCAGTCTTTCGGGAACACTCACGGGTGAACTGTGAGTCGTCTGGTGTTGGATGAGGGGTTGTAAACGGTGAACAAGCTCGTCAAACCGACACAAGGACATCCTGAAATACTTGAAGTGCGTTTCCGTGTCGTCTCTCATCGGTAGAACCAGTGTAGCAAATTCCCAGTTTCTCTACGAGGGACATTCAAAGGGCGTACAGACCATCTTCTGTGACGCTTCTTTCGCCTCTCTGCCAGCTCCAGTAGGAGCAATATTTCTTCTATTTCTAGATCGATCAGCTGCATCTCAATCAAAGTGCGCATTCGTCCAGTCGCCATTGTTGTTGAATGACCTAGCTTGTTCGTGATTGTAACTCTTGCGTTGTGGCGTGGAATTAACAGCGCAGACCGTGCTTCAAAATTGGGCATAAATCAAAAATAACTGCGACAAGCTCACTGCGACACACTGCTGCGAGAGTATACACGGCCCTTAAAGCTGAACCTCATTCACATTCGGATCAACTATGACTGTAATGCAAGTTTTGCTCTTATAGGTGGTCCCCTACAGAAACTCCAAAGTGACCCACATGTTTAAAAATTTCTTGGATGGCGAAGGAAAAGTCAAAATGGTTGTTTGTGTCAATCCGAAAGCCGATGACTATGAAGAAACCCTGGCAAGTTGATCCCATATTATCACCAAGTCTGGTAATGAACTTTTACCGAAGTGGACTGTGTCTGTGTTTTTGTCAAAGCTTCTTTTTGACGTCTGCCACCCGCGACGACAAATTTGCAGGCCTTCTTGCAAATGATACAGATGGCAGGAAGAACGGGGCCAGAGCTCGAGATGGGCAGGCTTGATCTGGACCGAAGTTTCCTGGTCGGAGTAGTCCCTGTCGATGGAGCAGGGATAGCCTCGCTAGTTTGGGGGTCTTGTTGATCATCCCTCTCTGTCTCTCGCACGAGACGCCGTTTGGCTCTCTCGATTTCGCGCTTGTCAATAAATCTCCGGTAGCTTGTAGGATGGAAAGCCGCATCTTCAGGAATTCCCTCAAAGTCCAATTCAAGACAGTGTTTGAAATGTTCTGATACGTCTCTGCACTCACCCCTCAACTCTAGCCACTGCCGAAGACTGTTTCGATAGGTATTCCACCTTGTGCAGGTGAAATTCTGTGTTTCCTTGTGCTTAACAGAAGATATGTGCATGTAACAAATCTTACGTTTCGAAGATTTCTTTTTTATAACATTTTCGGTCGAAATTTCGTCTCCTTCGGTACTGCTGGATAATCTCGCTGCTCCTGCGGTGGCTGCCATGCTGCTTCTGTTTACCAGCTCAGCTGACATACCAGCTATCCGATTCGTCCATTCTGATGACGTCTCAACCGTGGCACCTCTCGCGAGCCAAAGTGTTATTACGCCTGCCGAATATGTACATACGCCTTGCCAGGCACTAGTTCTTCCTTTAAACGTTGCGAATTAAAAAAGTACTGTGTTCTGAACGACGAAACTTTTTTTTAAACCTCAACATAACTCATTCTTTTTATGAGCTAAAGCCTGTTTGGAACGGAGAGCGTGGAACAAGCCTGGTGTTCTGAAGGAGTTTTGGAGGTTCACCTTACGGCCTAATTGAACGTTTAGAGAAAAGGACCAAAATGCGACAGCAAGAGGTTGAAGGTGGTGGAAATGGACTTCTTTAAATTGCGATCGTTTGTAGATGTGTTCAGTTTCCTAAATCTTATGACTGTGTTCCAGATTGAAAATGTTCAGAAAACAACTAAAATCTACGAGTCTGAGATGAGACGCATGGAGCAGCTTTTGGAGAAAAAATGTGTGAGTTAAAAAAATAAATAAATTTAGCGTTCTTTGACTATCTAGCTGCAATTGTGCTATTTGAACTCCATACTGTTATACTCTTGTTCTACAGGATAGATGTGTTAATGCAAAGCAGCTTGATATGCAAAAGCAGCTTGAGGCCATTGATTCAGAAAGCGAGACTCCTGGTCGCCCTGATCCTCCGCCTCATCCTGTATGTTATTATTATTTTCATAGTTGATATCTAAGCATATAGAAAAGAGATGTTTGTTTTTTATGTGATGACACAAATAGCTTTCTGACATTTCTAAAGCCTGATTTATACCTCTTTTAACTGCCCTTGCGTTAATGGCTCGAGACGTTTATGCTTCATTTTGCTTTGCCGGCGCTTGCGTGTGCTGCGTGGCGATTCACCGCCAGGACAGTAGGTGGAGTAGCGGGTTTTTTCAATGACAAGCCTACTACGATGAAAGGAAATTCACCGCCAGGACCTCTTCGGCAAGTCTCTCTTCGAGTGGATTCATGCTTCTTCTTCTTCTTCTTCGCTTTCTACCTTGGCGTTTGAAAACAGCGGTCTTTTATTATGGGATGAAACCGGAAGATGAACACGCCACCGGATGTGATGTAGATAGTGCATGGATTAAAGTATTCCGGCCCCGGAAAAAAAAAAAATATTATTAATACATTTTTTTTTTTTTTTAAACCCAAAACGCGATAACTCCATGGCTTTCGAGCCTGTTCGTTCTCTGCCAATGGTAGGAAAGAAGCGCCGCTGTCCATGGCGCTGGGTATGGCTGGAGGAGATTGGACGAGATGGCAAACCATTTAGCAGTTGGTGTAAGGGCCATTTCAGACCAGGGCGGCAAAGCGTGGTGGAACGGAAGCGATTTTCACCGGCGAAGGCGAAAATACATGGAAACAGATCTGTCCTTGCACACCGACGCGGCGGTAGTCGGGCGGTAGCGGCGCGGGAGACGCCTCCGTCCCACGCTGCTTTTGGAAAATAGAACTCGAGCGGAATTTGGACGGCAGCGGCCGGCGGTGGCCGGCGGTGTCCCGTTGAAATGAATGGGGAATGCAGACAGGGCTGGAGCGGAACTACCGTGGCCGCGGACTGTCCGGTGTGAAAAGCCAAGTAGAACACACCGCCTGATAACCGGCGTTAAGACTGCCGTCGTCTCGCTGCCGCCACGCCACGCTCTAGTCTGAAATCGGCCTAAGAAGTTGAGTGAGGCAGGCGCTTGCTTCTGCACGCTGTGCTCCAGGAGGCTAATATATGCATCCAGCGGCAAAAAGTTTCTTCGTAAACACGAATCAGACCCTCGTCACCTAGCTGCTGTTCGTGCTGTCCCACACACGACGCGTTTACCAGGAGTAACAACAACATCTGATGTACCGGCTTCCATAACTGACCGCGTGTGTGAGTTGAAAATACGGGTGTGTGCATTTCTCGCAGAACACGACCTCTCCTTCAAGCGATAGTTCGGAGTAGATTCAACCTGGGGTCATTTGAACCGTGATATCCAGCCAAGTAGCCCACCCGAAGTTTTTTCGATATTGGCAGAACATCAGCTGAGTTACTGAGTTATCCCGAATAGCTTCGTACAAGCGTTAATGGGACCTGGTCCGTATCTCCAAAATTACCACACTAAAATCACATGCCATGACACCAAACTTCTACAGTAGTACAAATAATGTCTGTACTCACAAAACGATGCATTTGGAAGTTTGAAAATAGTCCAGGAGTTTATTATTATCAACACAAGCCTAATAGCTTCTCTGCTGCTAAAGCTGCGTCGACGTCTGGTGTCATGGCATGTGATTTTAGTGTGGTAATTTTGGAGATACGGACCAGGTCCCATTAACGCTTGTACGAAGCTATTCGGGATAACTCAGTAACTCAGCTGATGTTCTGCCAATATCGAAAAAACTTCGGGTGGGCTACTTGGCTGGATATCACGGTTCAAATGACCCTAGGTTGAATCTACTCCGAACTATCGCTTTCACGCTAGCACAACCCCTGGTCGAGCTGTGTAAAAAAGTAGCGGAAGATAAAATTGCACTAAGTAAAATGTCCATTTCAAATCAGCTGGCCAGCTATTTCAAGTAAATCACTGTCCTTTTAATGTACCCTAAATGGCAGACTGCATTTACTACAGCATGCTCAAAATTCACTATTTAAGAGTGTTTTTATCAAAATTTTCTGGCTTGGTTACAGGCTTCTTGCTTACCAATACATATAGGGAGCACCAGGGGGGTCACGGCCACGGAAGGGGGCCATGGCCCCCAGTTTGGGAACCATTGTGAACACTGTACAATAATCTGCATACATGTATATAGTTGTTTGCATGAATCTAAAAAGTTCAGGCTCAGGATTTTTTTTTGCTTTAATCCCTGGATAGTGGCTTGCGCTCGCGTCTTGCGTGAAGTTTAGAAAATTGAGGTGACACACGCAAGCACGCAAGGGGGGGGCTTGCAACCGCACAAGGGCTTGCGTTACGTGTTGCGTCACCGACCATAAATTGGGCTTAAGGCTTTTTGTTTCAAGTACTTGGAGCAGCCACACAAGAGGCAGAGCTCTTGCAGGGTTTGCCGCTTTTCCTCAAGGTGGCCGCATGCGCTCTCCACTTCTTGGTAACAGCTTAGAAAAGCACTGTAGACACCAGCCCTTAGGTAACACTTTTACTAACTTCCAATTTTACTAACAATATTAAGTTTCAAATTATTCTGAAACGGACAACGAAGACCCTATATCAAGAACTCTGTCAGTGTAGTTAAAATGTTTTACTGTTGGCTCGTTAGTTAGCTGTACTATAGTGTGTGTGTGTGTAAAACTCCTTTAACATTGGGGAAAATAAGCTCATCGACACCCACTACCATTTGATTTCTGCCTTCATTGTAAAAGGACACAATCATCATCCAGTCCTCTGTTTTCTGAATTTCCATGCATAGCAACAAAAAAAAAGTCTCAAACAGTATTTAATCATAACACTGACAGTAATGCAGGGGCTTCTGTATTTGAATACCTGAAACTGTGCAAGGTTTCTCTTTTCCTGTCCATACAAGATGTTGTTTTTCTCTAACTGTAGACTTCCACTTTGCTCCCCAGAGCCCTGTCGATTCCCCTCATGTTAATCCAGTGCCAGGGTCACAGCCAGTCAGTGCTGCTAGAATTGAGGAAGTTGAGATGAACCCAAGGCCCGCCTGCCCCATCTCCAGCAGCATTAGCTCGTTGTCGGTGGCTAACACGATCTCTTCATGGGAGCAGCGGTCAGGTCTGGACAACAGGCAGGGTTCCCAATCCCCTAGTGCACCTAAATTAGTGGTCGGCTACCTGCGGCTACAAATAATTAAATCTGTGATTTCAAAGGCTGCGGCTCTCCATTTCTTTCTCATTTTATACGGGAGTTTTGCGATCACCACTCTCGTATTTGCTGGGTTGTCTAACTCCTCCATATAATCAACTTCTCCCATAGCATTGCAATAGGTCACGAGAAAAAAGAGAGAAACTGTGGAGGGTTTTGGCATCCTCAGGTTTAATTCATCAAGGCTGTTGCAATCTTAAGAGGGTTTCCATAGCGGTCCTGATGATAAACAGATGTAAAAACAAGAGGTGTTTCTCATGCAGCCAGTGTAGTTACATGATCCCACACTCGTAGACTTTAACATCAGTTTATTTATTAGAACCAGCATTTTAGCTGTCTTCTGTGTACTGAAGAGGAGGACGTGTTACTACGTTTACAACATCGGCTTAACCGGTTATTTTTTCATGCCGCTTGTTTCTATTGGCACAAGGAACATTTCCAGGTTTTGTCCTTGGCATCCTCTATGTCCATGGACAGACATGAACCATGGAACCACCGGTTGCAGTCATCACATTGGATCTGTGTAATTGAAAACATTGGTTTTTTTATTGATTATTATTTGACACCTAAACTTTTTTTTTTTTTCCATGGCTATATAACAATTCAAAATATCTTTAACTGTTTTTCAAGTACTCACCCATTGTACAATGGCAGTTCCTGGTCCTGGTGGCTTGAAGGGGGCACACATAGCACAGCCGTTTTGATCAAAGACTAAAAAGCAAAACATTTATTTAAAAATATATAGAAGAATAGAATAGAAAAATACTTTATTTGTCCCCCAATGGGGGAAATTCAAATTAGTCAAGTCGGTCAACATTTTTTTTTAAATATTTACAATGATTGTATTAACAACAATAATAATACCAATTCTAGTAAAAAAAAAAAAAAAACACACTACTACTACCCTTGCTCAAGGGCACCTCGGCCGTGACAAGGAGGTGGACTGACACCCCTGACAGGAGATCTCTCCTCCATTCTTTTTTTTAGATGTGCTGAAGTTCATGTCAGGGATGACTGGGAAAGCCTTTAACAGGGCTTTTGTCATCTAAACAACATCAAATGCAGGTACTTACAACAATAATGGGGGGCATATAAGAAATTACATACACTCATGATCACTATAAAAAAAATGTTATCTCTATTCACACTATAATTTGTACATTCACATCAATTCATCTTTTCATCGAGAAAAATTCCTACCTCACATATAATGAAAAGAAATAGTTTTCAGCTTACCTTCACAACAATGGCACACAGCTGTTTCCATCTCGTTGGAATGAATGGGACACAACCCCCCTTTCCACTTGACATCCACCCATTCCGTCTTTCCATGACACGTGCGCCTCATCATGAAGTACTCCCTGAATAAAGTTTATATTCATCATTCTCTTTAAATTCTGGTCCCTCGTGTCCAGAGATTATCACACACATTTGCAAAAACCCAATGAACAACCAACGTTTTCATTCATTACAAATACAACCCCCAAAATGGAGATGCACTGTTCAAATGTATGAACTGTTTTCAAACCTAAATTAAATTAAAATGAACTTGTTAAGGATCCAGTGCAACATCCTTCCAATGTTTGCATCCTGCATGGATTTAAGCTAGTCACACTAACGGAAACAGGAAGACACAGACAGTTATGTTAACACCTAGCAAAATAAAAAGTTTCCTCTCTGTTAGCTCTGACTACAAAACATGTATTTAGGGAGATGCTTCAATTGATAACATTTTTACCTGACATTCAGAGGTGCACATAACTTTTTTAGTGAGTTACTCATGTGAGTACCAGCAAATAGGTTTTGGTACTCACCTCATCCACGATGATAAGTCTTAAAAGTCCTCCTCAGTGCCGCTCTCACTGCCCTCTGGTTCAGCTTCCTGCCCTCTGGTTCAGCTTCCTGCATGGTTGCTGCTGCTGCTGCTGCTGCTGTAGATGGTCCTCCTCTGCCCTCGGTTGAGCCTCCGGTTAGCTGTCTCCATCCACAGGTCAACAGCTGGCTTTGGGTTAAATGTCTCTGTGGTCTGCTTTGACAGGTGGATGTGCATAAGGGCTGAGAGACGAGCATGTGACAGGCGGGATCTGTACTTGGTTTTGATTATGTTAAAGGAACATTCCACCAGTGGAGACATGAATATGTATTGAAAGTGGGCCATATATGTGGTAGAATAGTAGCATAAATTTCTAATTTGGTGCCTTCTTGATCGAGAAAAGGCAGAAAATGACTTTTTTGTGCTTTTGGATTAAAGACAACAATCCCCATAGTGCATTGCAATGCTCGAGATCCTCAGGCCACTCCCCCGAGAGTAGCACCGACTACGCTACCTGGAAATCATGTCACAATTTCTAGTGAAGAGTTTGCGAAATCATTCGTGAATTACTCCTCGTTTGTGTATCGAAATGGTGTGCACTTGCATGGTACCGGGATGTTCAGCCAGCACAAGGAAAATACACGGAGTAAGTTTTCATAGATTACCCAAAGAGTTGGACTTGTGCAAAAAGCCAGGAACTTTTGGAACTGCTAGCAATGCTAAACGCATTTGCCTGGAGGTAAGGCTTTTTTTTCTAACTCGACTCTAGCGGCTACTGAGAACACACACTGATATAGTCGTCTGCTGTAAAGCAGCACATCTCATATGATTTGGCTGTTTACAAAGTAAATATCTTGTATGTTTTGGTCGCTTGCTGTTCTAGTGTGTCTGCCTCGCTAACTCCACTCGTCAGCAAAGTTAGCAATGTAACGTTAGACACTTTGCTATGTAGATCTAAATAAGTTCGTTATTAGCGATGTAAATCCACCATGTTTTACTGTGTTAGTCTGACGTTATTCAAATGTTTTTAACGTTATTGAACGTATGACATTTCAGACTAAAACGACGTCGACGTCTGCTGCAGAGTTGTCCTCATCATCAGAAAACATTGAATCCCAGACAGCGCCAGACGTCAGCTGTACCTTAACCCATTCCTCGTGATACATTTTGTAATATTACCATGTCTTATATGTCCTAAATGTCTTTGTCTTATATGGTCTTTACCTTATCCTTGCACTGCCTTACCTGTTTGCACTTCCATCGAGCACCTTACTGTATACTCAATCACAGGGTCAATACCTTTTTTTTAATCGTGTGGATACTGTTGTTTGTGTGTCTTTATGTTCATGACAATTCTTATTTTGTGAATTAAAAAACAAAATGTCACTCCTTCTCTCCTGTCTCCCTTCAACAAAGTTTAGAATAGCATCATAAACTTGGAAGGAGGTAACTGATTTGCAACAAACTTATAATGCAATGTATACTTGTAATGCTTCATAATTTATAGTAATTATAGGTAGGCTATGATCACAATTCTGTCGTTTTGTCATCTGAGGTAACAGTAGCTATATTGTTCCAGTTCTTAAATGTTGGTCGTTAAATAACTCGAATACACTTGGAGCAACATTAGGCTACTAAGAACCACAACAACGTACATTTAACCATTTAATTAAATAACTATACAAACAATACAACTGTTGAATGAATGTAAAACAAGGAAACTATCTCCTGAGCGTCCTCCACTTCTTGGTGCCCGCAGTACTGGCCGTCTGGAGCTGGGTAGTTCTGGCGGATAGCCTGCACGACACAAGCAGGTAACACGACACGACGCCCTCTGCTCCTTGCAGGACCCACTCAAGAAAGTGCCGGTAGGCTGTTAGACGAAATTGTCTAGACAAAACATTGATCACAAAGTGAGTGATGGCATTTGAGCCTAGCGTGCCACAGTAGCTTGCATAACTGCAAGCTATTTGTGCAATGAACATGCCACGTTAGCGTGTTAGCAAGAGTACTCCTTGACATAGTAACAAAGAAAACAAACTTACTTTACAGAAAGACGTCCATTTGGCCCTGTAGGCTTTGGCTGTCGTTTCCAGTTGACTTTAGGTATTCTAAAGTAAGTCTCCAAGACGCCACTATCCATATGGGGTGCGAAACTCGGGTGATCAACAACACACACGTCCGTGTCATGCTCCGATTTCGTCCAGAAGAAATTGGCACCGCTGGAATTCTCGGCAGCAGACAGACTCTTGTTCAGTGTCCATTGGCGCACAGTTAGAGCACAGGCACCACCAATTCGCCCCAGCTCGAGCCATATCTTCTTCTAAATCCCAGTCCTCCGTATTGCATCTGTCTGAGTATTCGGTACCTTCGACCATGTTAGCTGCAGCTCTCAAAAGCACTGGCACTGATCTGTGATAGGTCTGTTAGCGCATTAGGTCCAACCCCCCTATGGGCGGTGTTGAAGGGTGGGAACTAGCGCTTGTAGTTTCTACAGAAATCCACCTTACTCTTCCTCCTACAATGACGCAAAATGACGATTTTTGCGTCATTGTAGGAGGAAGTGTAAAGAGGTGAATACGGATTTCTCCCGTCTCAGGGGGATGTGAGAGAGTGTTGCATGACCATTCAAAAGTATGACTGGGTTTCTAACAATGCAAAGCCTAATGCAAATGGGTGGAGTGTCCCTTTAAGATGTGAAAAACCTCTCACAAGCTGCACTGCTCAAAGGCAGTGCAAGAGACAGCTTAACCAACTCTTTAATGTTGGAGTAAGCATCTGGGTTACTTGGATTATTTACTATTTGGACTAGGTCATACACAGAAGATGCTCCCAGGCGTTTTGCTGCTTGCTTTAAGCGCATCCATTCTGTTAGAGTGATGTCTTTGTGAAGCTGCAAGATGGCCTCGTATTTTTGGAGAATGTTGCAAACTGTTGTGTTGCCAAAACTGTGGAGGTCTTCTATTTCCTGAGGCCATGTTGAAGGGTCAAATACTAAGAAATGATCACGACTTAAGGGAGTCATATCTGGTTTCAAACTCTTCAATTAACCCACTGAATAAGTCTGTCTTGTCTCTGCCAGCCTCAGCATTAGAAACAGTCTGTGCACTGTGGTCTCCAGCATCCAGCAGAAGTTTGAATTGCCCAATGGCCACCATCAGCTCATCCTTACATTCTCCAATGGTCAGCTTTTCTTTCTGAAATCTAATTGATGTGGTCTTCAAAATGTTGCCAATGTCAAGCATGTGTGTTAGAAAGCATTGGAAACGCTCTGTGCAGATATGCTGCAAGTCAGGGTTATCACTTGTAGCCAATTGGATTGTAGTGGCTGGCAATAGTCTTGATATTTTTAACAGTACTTCATGCCGCCATGCAGACCACCTGATATTATGAAACTTTCCCAATTTCACAAATGAGATCCCATTTTCTTCACATAACTTCTGCAATGCAGCTGATTTTTTTTCGCCCCACCCTACTGTAAATAAAACTGCAGCAGCCTGACCACAGACTGGTTGAACGTCTTGCAGTATGGAACCTTGCGGTCAGCTGATTTTTGCGCAATTCTCCAGCGTGTGTGGCGTGCACAGAATGTGCACAAGAGTCACCAATCGCAACGAGTCCCCTCAGTTTCGGAACAACACCGTTGTACACCCCGACGTTAACAGCTGCTCCGTCTGTGCACACAGCGACTAACTTTGTTGTACAGCCATCCAAGCCTGCGTTGTGAAAAAGTTTCACAAGCCCATCTGTAACTGCCTGTGCGGTGCGGTCGGCACTCAATTCAATCAATCCCAGAAAGTCTGACGAAAACTCTCCATTGGTGGATACGAACACAATGTAAACGATTTTGTGATGTCCTCAGATCCGTCAAAAAGCAGTCCCCAAAATTGAGCAGCCTGCAACTTTGATCGTAGCTCCCCGCTAATAGTATGGGCGATGCTCTGCATAATCCTTGTCCACCCCTTCACGTGAATGATAAGCAGTCCCGACATTAACTCCTAGCCGCTTCAGCAACGGAATATCCTCCGGAAATGATGACATGGGATGTGCGTGTTTGGCGTCATGGAAAGCAAGGAGAAAAACATTAAAAAGGGATTGCCTTTGTTCCTCAGTAAGCTTGTCTCGCCATCTGCTAAGTGGACGACTTGCTATCTCTTCTCGGCTAGCTTGTTTATTAGAACCGTGGTGAAGTTGGTTTGATATTCGACAGATATTCACAATAAGGAAATAAGGTGTCTTTTTTTCCAACACCTTTTTTTTTTTTTACATCAATAGTATGCACATTCTATTTTATGATTTTTTTTTTTTTAAAGGAAAAGCCATTATTTCCTATAGGGAATGGTCTCTTTTTTTCAATACCTCCCAAGCCATGTGACCTAGTGATTCCAAACCAATGCAAAATAGTTCCCTATGTAGTACCAACCACACACACCTTTTTTAAAAGCCAATTGTATGCATATTCTATTTTATGTTGTTTTTTTAAAGGTGATAGAGAAAGGTTGAATGGGGCATTAATCCTTGTTCTGTGATGTGATATGTAGCCCAAAAAAAATTGGTTGGGTCTGTAATGGCTCAGAACCTCCCTAAAAGGCTCTCTGAAACAGCTGTTACTATGCTGGGTTTAGAATGTCTTTTTCCCTTATTGGCGTAGTTTCAGAGCTTATCTGGCAACCTCATTATGAAATGCAGGTAGGTGTTGGCGCTATTCGGTTGCCGTTGCTTGATTGGCTGGTTAGCTCATTCCCTTTAGATGAACAAGCCAGAGCTAACGAGCAATTCTTACAACAGGAATATGGCACAACACACATTTAAAACAAAATAAAATGTGATACTTACAGGCTGTACTGATTGCGGGGGTTGATTTTGTTGCAAAGTCGGAACTGACCCTCTACTGATCATTAAATTCCGACTGAAGCCTGCTCGGAATCGTGCAAGGTTTGTCAAACACAGATTGGCCCATTTTCTGGCGGCAATTCAAAAAAGGGGAGTACTTGAAACAGAGGTTCTGACACTTGCTGGCACTTCGTTTGTACTCCCCACAGCGGGGAGACTCAGAACTAACACCAAAAACGTGAAAAAGATGATTTTGATTCTATCACCTTTAAGGAAAAGCCTTTATTTCCCATAGGGAATGGTCTGTGTTTTTCAATACTTCCCAAGCCATGTGACCTAGTGACTCCAAACCAATGCAGAATAGTTCCCCTATGTAGTACCAACCACACACACCTTTTTATACACCAATTGAATGCACATTCTATTTTATATTAATTTCTTTAAACAAACTATGTTTTGTTAATTATATTTTTGTTTCAGATCTTCCTGTAATAAAAAAACAAAACCTTACACTCAAGATGATCTCTAGACCAAGCCACACAACAGCTATTTGTCAGATAGTATACCAACTTTATTTGCCTGTGAGAGGCTATAAAATATGGCGGTGAAGCCACCAAAGAGGAACTGTGTCGTCATCTCAGCTATAAATAGACATATCAAAACAAAACCTTGCACTTGGACAAGGCACAATTCTCCAATCTCTGACAGCAAATTGTGTGCCCCTTCATTGCATGCTTTAGCACCACCACCAGTTCAAACTAAGTAAAACCGAACCCAAACACAAAGTGTATTTGCATATTTGCATGACACATTTAATCTGAATATATGTGGAGTGCCTTTAAGTTACTCAAATATGTTGTAGATACTGTATATACCTGACACCTCAGGGACTTGGAGAGCCATTTCTCTCCTCACTTCTTCCATGGCTTTCCTTGAGGTTTCAAATTTCATTTTGGGGAGTTGAGGGAAGGCTTCCATCATTGCTCTCGCCATCTAAATGAACAACACTGCAATTATTGAAATTGTCTTTCTCTTTTAAAAGATAACTAAACCATTTGTCAACACATGCTTGGTGGGGAGGAATTACAGAAATCTTCTATGTGTGCAGAAACATCAAAATAGAACCTTATTTCCACCACCGCAAACATGAAAGAAACCATCATGTATACTACATAGATCAACTTACTTTGACGACAATAACACTACAGCTGCAACCATCCCTTTGCACTGGGTGGGCATTACTCCTCCTTTCCACTGAACATCCACCCAGTCAGTTTTCCCATGACGTGTTCTTCTCATCTTCAATTCTCTGAAGAAATGTGACACTTTTCTTTAGGTGCTACCAAAACATTGTCCATTCACAGATACAATGTAGTTAATTTCAATTATAAGGCATATGGACAGATCTTCAAAATATCTCTGTCTGACTTTTCACAAACAGCCGCCATTGTTGAATAAAAGTACACATGATTGACTTTAAATGTTTGGAATCCAAGTTTGAATATTTACTGTAGTCTCTGAGCGGCATGTGTGGAGTCCTCAAGCTCAGAGGATGCTGGTGAAGGATCCAATTGAAACACTGTGCCAGAGTTTGCATGAATGTACTGTGAAAGAAGAGAGGGTATACTGTAATAATACTTTATTTCACTATGTGAAAACAAATATCTGAATGGAAAAAAATTAAGAAAGCAACAAACCAGCATGTTCCAATGATTATTATTCACATGGACGTATGACAGAATTGCATCATAGTTTTCAAAGTTTACCTACAGTACAACATGAAAAGAACAATGATGATTTGATGAACGTGTTTGAACATAGTTCGTTGTTTGCCTATGGGAAATACAGTATCATGATGTATATCTTGTGTATATATTTTTTTTATAAAACAAGTACGCTTTCATACAGTGAAAATGCATAGTTTTTCTTTGTGAAGAGGACTTGAAGATTCTCATCACAGCTATTTCATGCACTATAGTAAATTACCATCACACAACAAACACATAAAATGCATAAACAGACACTGAACATATTACCTTAGGTAAACTTTGGCGGTGTATTGTAGCTCTTTCACCAAACAAAATCACACCTGCAGTGTAATGGTCCATCAAGTAGATGGTGTCCACCACACTGTATGTATAGGCACTGAGAGGCATCAATCCATGGATTATCTGATAAACACAACATAATGTTTGATTAATATTAACACATAGCATCGCCATATGAACGTAAACTACTTTTTTTGGACATTGAATTGAATAATAATTCTGGCCTATATTGTTCATGTATGATGAGATCACCACTCAGAGTAGTAGAGTAGAGTAGAGTTTCTGGGTTGTCTAAGATGAAATGGAGTGGTTGACACTGAAATTTTGATGATTGGTCCTGTTGGTCCTGTCTGCATTATGGACTGTTCAATTTCAGTGTGTAACATCTATACAAATAGGAAGCCTATCCCATAATTGTCTTCGGTATCATTCATTTTCAGCTTTAGTAGGGAGGTGTGTGTGTGTGTGTGTGTGTGTGTGTGAGAGAGTGTGTGAGAAAGAGAGAGTGGACAAACTGAAAGACAGATAGACAAGCAGTGAGAGGAAGAACTTTTAATATGCCTACCTCTCCTGTCAACCACAGGTGGGGTCGTAGTGACTGTAGCTCAGTATGGTGGATGAAGATGGTCCGCCCTCTTTTTCCACAGCAAGGTTAGCTGAAAGTCAATCAAGTAATTAGGCAGCAATTAAGGTCTATGATCTATGGTTTAAGTCTATGGTGTGAAATGTGAGATGCTATACAACAATGATTCTATTGTATCCTCATTGTCTCTACCTGGGGCAATGATGTGGAAAAAATAAACATAAACATTTACCTACTCATGTATTTCATGACCTTTATGTTACACCTGTCATTTAAAAACTTTACATTACTTACACGTAGGCTTGTCCCGATCCGATATTTGGATCGGCCGCCGATATTTGCAAAAAAATGCGTATCGGCCGGCATGGAAAAAAGTCCGGTCCGTGTTTTCCAGCACACCTTCAACACACGAGCATTAGCATCTCCTAACCCACAGGTGTCCTAACCATTAAGACGGCCAAGTTACCGGTAAAAATGTCAGCTGTGTGGGATTATTTTACCCTAAAAGACGAAACAGATGAAGAGGTGGAGTGCAAAACTTGCCACAATAAAGTCAAGCGTGGTGGTAGAGTTGTAAGACATTTCAATACTACCAATCTTATCAAGCATTTAGCGAAATACCACCATAAAGAACATGAAGAGTTTCTAAAGAAAACCGAAGACAAGAAAAAGAAAGGTCCAACACAACTAACTCTAGCAGAAACGTTTGCGAAGCGTGACATGCTGCCACTGAACAGTGCTAAAGCCCAGGGAATAACAAGAGTCATTGCCGAGGAAATAATTCTGGATGACGAGCCATTATCTCTCGTGAGTAAAGTGGGATTTAGACGCACCATCGAGCACCTGGAACCACGGTACAACATGCCCAGCCGTCATTACATCCTTGAGAAAACTATCCCCCAGATTCACAAAGATGTTAGAGATTACAAATGTGAGAAGCAGAGGTGTGGCCACTCTCTCCACGCTACTACCACCTCTACAACACCAGGTTCCTGATTGCGAAGGCGAGCAGCACTCAATAACCCGAACACAAACGTGTACCACAATAATTTATTGTGATGATGATGTAAAAAAACAATTAAAAGAATACAAAAGATAAAAGAATGTCTGTCCTTAAAAGGGGGAAGCCTCCTTTAAAAGTCAATTTAAGAGCAGTCTAGAACCAGGGTGCTCCCGGCTACGCTCCAGCCCTGTGCTCCGCCGTCCTACTTCGTTGGTTGGCCACCAAGAGTCGTCCTCCGCTTCCAGTAACCTGATGGTATCCCGGCCTGCTGCTCCCCTCCGTCATACGGTCTCCACTTAATCAGAAGCACCCAGCTGGCGTGGCATGGACCTAGGACGTAAACGTATGGCCAGCAGTCTACTCAGCAACACAGGATCAGTCCTCTCTGGTGCACGGACCCTTCAGGCTACGGCTAGATGTGTATCGGTAAAAACAACTCACAGCTTTGCGGCAGAAACTCCTGTTTCTGCCACTTCGCGTTGAAACCTTCCGATACACTGCGGCTGACGTCTCTCTCTCTCTCTCTCTCTCTCTCTCTGGGCGGCTCTGTCTCGGGACGACAATCGTAGTCTTACCTGCACCCCTTCACTGATCTTTTGGTGTGGCTTTTATAGGAAAAAGTTCCACCCACATCTGGTTAACTGGCCCGCTTGCCAATCAGTCTCTGATTGCTCCAGCTATCGGTCAGAGGTTGCATTCACTGCCTAAAATTATAAACAACTATTCCAAAAACATGCATGCAACTCAAAGCAAGAAAAATAACCACACCAATCGTAACTAAATAAATAAACATGCAGTTAACAAAATACAATACATAATAGAAACAATTATAACCAGCAGTGATGCATTTAACATGACCCTCAGTCTGACACATTGCCAAACAAGTAGAGAGTGCAAATTATCTTGGTTTCACAACTGATATATGGAGCTGTGATCACCGTCCTTTATCTTTATTAAGTTTAACTGCACACCCCAAAGAGAGCTGTTTTACATGCGCGTGAGTTTAGAGGCTCACACACAGCGAATGCGAATGCCTTGGTTTACACTTGTTCAAGAGCAGAGTACTGATGCTGAGTTAATAGACTATTTTCTACTGAGGTTGTTTGTGTGATTTGCTTTTTTAATACAGTTTACAGTATTCTGCCCTACAAAGCCACAGAGCAGTAAGTGCAAAAACCCCAAACTGAGAAAAACAGCTTTTTGTGTTTTTTTTTACACCAAGTAAAAGTTTTAAATTATATTTAACAACAAAATGTATTATTAGATAGATTAAAGTGAGGTGGACACCACCCTTTTAGGTTTTTTACATTTTTGCAAAATCTGGTAATTTTATAGGCTATACTGCGTTTTGCCTTTGTATTACTGCTTAAAATTACACAAGCATACATTAAGGTATTGCAGTAAGATGACCAAAATCACTCTTTTTATGGAAAAATCAGTAGGCATGCACAATATTTTTTATGTAAAAATGTTCCTTGATGCCTAAGCAATGGAACAAATGTGTATTTTGTAAACATTAGTGTAAAAATGAAGCAAAATTATATTTTTGCATCATAATGTCAGAGATATCGTCTTGCTGCATACCGAAATATGATCTTTGACAGAATTGAACCAAGCAACTCATTTCTGAAAGTATATGCTCATTAACAACAGCCTATTACTCTTATTTGATATTAAATTACACTTTTTGTATATATATATATATATATATATATATATATATATATGTGTGTGTATGTGCATATACCAAAATATGATCTTTGACAGATTAAACCAAGCAACTCTTTTGTGAAAGTGTATGTACATTTACAAAAGACTCTTACCCTTATTTGATATTATATTACACTGTGTGTGTGTGTGTGTGTGTGTGTATAGACACACTTATGCAGTGAAAACACACTCTGTATACATCTTCTTTATATTCATACTGTCAGTAAATCTGTACAGCTCAGTTTTCATCCACATTGGAATTATAAATATATTTCACAAGAAAAGAGACAAGAATTATTATATTGTTGTATTTTAGTTACGTATATGAAACACGCAAAGATAAAAGTAAAACAATCATCATTTAAATTATTGCTTACACAATCTCTTATTACAAACATTAAATTCATAGTTATTGCTCGACTTAAAAAAAAAAAATGCTTACCACACACGCACACACACACTTGATAGGCATGGTATCAGAGACCGGACTATTCTAAACACAATCAATATTTACAGAGACTAAAATCCTGAGGAAATATGGAACAACAATATGAATAGCAATATCAATTCATTCAAAACAATTATTGTAGATTAAGTCATAGTAAAAGTTTACAGTCCTGCATAATGTTGGATGGAGTATGTGGCCCTGGACAAGAGCAAATCGGAGATGCCCAGGCTTCAGAGTCAGCTGCTATTCCTAATGTCACTCAGCTCCAGTCAGCCTCTTGTGTTTTTGCCAAGCAGAGCCCCTTTACCACCCCCATCCTACCTTCATTCTCCCTTTCTACTCCCTCCCTCTCTCCCCCACTGAGAAGTGAGTGAGTGAGTGAGTGTGCGTGCGTGCGTGCGTGCGTGCGGAAGGAATGTCCAACTCACTCCTCAACATCCTCATCAGTCTCTGCTAGCTCTCTCCAAAACTTTCTGCGGTTCTCTGGCATCATTGGTATCAGCTTTTTCATGAGGTCAGCCTTCTTGTCACGGGGTACTCCCTTATCTTGGTCACGGAGACAGGATGGAATTTTCAGATCGAAACGTTTCTTAAGGAAAGACAGCCTTGCATGGTCATCTTCATCATGGGAGGTCTTGTAAAAAAGATCCTTGGAGTCTCTCCTGGCCTGGATTTCGACCATCTCAGCTAGCTTGGGATGTGTCTTCAGTTTCTGCTGACTCTGGCCCCCCTTCCAAGCCAGGACATTCTTGTTCTCCAGCCGTAGTATTTCAGTGTTATTACTGGCTTGACTAATGACTCTGACGAAGTCGTTAAAGTCAAACAGCTTCCCGTCGGGGCATCTTTTAATGGCACGCTCGACTCCATGGTGAACGGAGTTGGCCAACATGAAGGTATGCCCCGGCTCAAAGAACTTAAGGGTGACCTCCTCCAATGCACCCTCACTACAATTGACAATTGTCACTAGGGCAGTGAGTAGAGCCCAATTTTTATTTTGGGCAGTACAATTGTCTGCCCAGATGACTGCGTGTTTCACGTCACGCTCTGTGTGGTGCTGCAGTGCTGTCATGAATGCAGATGTTATTTCTTCTGCACTCCTTCCAGCAATGCCTTCGTGCCACACAACTGACAGTGTGGGCTTCTTTTTGATCATGTGCTTGGTTTGTGACCCCAGTGGTGCGAACGTTTCGTGGTTGGCCACCAGCCGTCTCGTAAACACAGCGGTCTTGTTTCCTGGCAGCCTTGGTAGCATCATCACCTTTTGGATATCAGCGCTCCTGACTGACCAGTCATCTGGCCAGATCCTTCCAGAATCTTCTTTATAGTGGCGTCTAGCACTGGCTGCTGCTTTTTTGTGTTTTAACCATTCCTTGCACTGTGGGCAGTCAGTGAGTTCCTCATTGCCACCAGCCACATCCTCAGCCTTTTCCGCTCACTCCTTGTATGTCTCCTTCGTGACCCACAGCTTTGGCGTGGAGTTCAATCTGGACACATCTCTCGCACTCTTCTTCACCTAATTTGGTGAAACTGATGTTACTTAAGCCCTATTCGGACAGGACTAGTTCAATGGGGGGACGTATGGTAATGTTGGTTAACCAGACGACGCCAGGGAGAAGAAATGACCAATTCGGACGGGACAAAAAATCCCTGTAATATTCATCTAACATGGAAGGAGTTGTTGGTTACGCACAACCGTCACATCCTGGATGCCATGCACGTCTTCATTTCACTTCCGTAAACCCCATCTGTAAACAGACATGGCGCCGACCATGCGTGCTTGCAAGCAGCGCTTCATCCAGAACCTCCATGTTTGCAAACAGACACACCTAATTGTTTCTCTCTTTAAAAGGATGTGACGACATATTCCGTACTTATTACCGAAGGTCGCATTCGCACGGGCTTAGTATTACCTATGGTAGATACTCCGGACCGTTTCACAGGAGGTAGAATTCTCGGCAAAGTTTACCGACATACTCCGCTATCTTTACTGAAATGGCGCGTTCGGACGGGACTAGATTTCCCGGTTATTATTACTTTACTCCAGGTCCCCCCATTAAACTAGTCCCGTCCAAATAGGGCTTAAGTCTCACCACTTTCCGGTAAGTCTCATTAGAACATTTTAGGCCGGGAGTGCCTTCCTCTTCTGTCTTTTGAGGACAGAACTGCATCCAGGCTCTCCGACTGCACAGCAGTGGTGATGAACCTGTCGTTCTTGGGGTGGTGTCCAAGGGTAGAAATAAAAAACACCTTGCACACCTCGTGGGGCTGTCCATATTCATCCTTAAGGTGGTATGAGTAGGTCAGTTTCCGCCCACTGGTTCTCTCTGGCGGCTGGTGCTTTTTTGTTGGTGCCTTTGTGATGCTGCTGAATACCCATGCCTTCCTTTCATGACTGTTGGCAGACCAGTAGGCTTGAAGTATTGCCTTGCGCCTTTCGTAAGCAATATTGAAGGTGCATTGCTTCTTGCACTTGATTTGGTCACAGGGAACACCAAGAGGTGGGATCTTCAAGTCATTTGATGGGGGACCATCTCTGGGCTTTTTCTTGGGTGGCTCTGGGATTAAATCACCATCCATGTCACCATCCATGTCATCCTCAGTCACATCAAAAAGTTCCAAAGTTTTCCCTGACTGAAGGACATCAAGGACATATGACATTTCTTTGTCAACAAGTTCCTGCCTGGCATCCTCTGGTTGATCTGGTAGATCCACTCCACCTCCGCCATCCACATCTAACATGGAACCCATTACGTCACTGTTCCCATCCTCCTGGGTGACGACATCAGAGATGGTGGCTTTTGATGGGCCAATCATTTCAGCAAATAGAGAGGCAGCTGTGGGTGCTGGTTTGTTGACAGGATTTGGAACAGGATAACAGTGTACCACCTTTGTATAACTGGAAACTAATGGAGCAAGTTGTAATAATACACAAGTTCTCTCTGATTTCTCTAATGTCTCTCTAGCTACCAAGCATATGAGAAACACTAGTTAGCAATCTAGCTAGTTGAACCTAGCACAAGACAAAACAAGTGTAATTACAATTTCTCAAGCTATGCTGCAGGACTATGTTTAGAAAGACATTAGATAAACTATTATGCATATTTACCTTGCTCTATTAGATTCTTATAATTGCTAATAAATGCACACTTTCAAGAAAAAGCTAGGTAGCATACCTTGAGAAAGTGTGAATTGGCCTGCAATTAGCAATCGCGATTAGCATTTTCTTTGTTCTTTGTTCATTTTCTTCCCTAATCCTTGTAAACATGCAATCATGCACAATTTCTGTATGGCCTTTCTAAGTTTATGCTGCTTGGGAGTGTAAAGAAAGTGTATTGGTTAGCAGTTAGAGTTAGCTATTAGCAATCGCGATTAGCATTAGCAAACACAATTAGCATTGTTCTGGTAATAATTTCCTCTCCCAATGTTTACAAACATATATAGATTGCAAAACATCATAGTTTTTTTAATGCCATACTTAATATTGCGGCTAAATCCAACACCTTTTCGTTCAGCGCCGCTGCGGGCTAAGCAGGGGGAAATCAGTTGTCTTACGCGCACTCAATGATATAATGTCCACACACTCATTCCGGTTTCTTTCGTTTATTGCTCTCCATATCATCCAATATGACTCCAATAGTCCTTTCCGATTGCAAGATAGAGCAAAAACGTTGAGACAAAGGAGCAGTGCGTTGCGATGCGGTGCGGTACACAAAAGGATTGCCTTCCCCCGTACTCACCCCACGCCAAACTGAACTCGCGCACAGGTGCCAGGTAGGGCTAATTAAAGGCTTCCAATTGCGCACCACACACGCCCAATGTCACACCCACGTCCAATAATAACCAATAAACAAAAAACACAAATCAAAGTGAACCAATAACCATAATGAAAACAAAAAATATAAAGAAAATAATTATGGCTCCTACATTCCGGCCCCTAATTATGCTTCAGGCCATAATTACAATTAACCAAATATGTAGGAGACAACACGTATAACCAATATTATAGCCACTATTAGTTACTATTATTGGATCTAGAACTCCTGAGAATAATCTTTTAATGCATTTTTCTCTAAGTTGTGTTACTCTTAATTTGTCATACATACAGCTAATTAGTCCTCTGCTTCCTGAAGAAGACATAATTTAGTAATGGTCTCTCCAAGAATCCAGTCTGTTTTTTTTTTTTTCTTTTTCTTTTTTCTTGGTGGCACTCTCTCAGCATAGCCCTTTGCCATCATGTCACTCATGAAGTCTGTGTACTGAGTGTGGAACAGACTGTCCTTTGCGAACCTCCTTTTTAGGCTCAAGGCACGCTGCACTGCCATAGTTCTGTTGTTGGGCATCTTTGTGTCTGCCTTTCTCAAGGGCAAGCCAATGCTGTAATGCCCATCCAGCAACTTGACTGACTCCTTCACAGACTCCATGAACCGAGTGTCTTCTCTGGATAAGCCTGGCTGCTCATCCTGAGCACATTCAGGGAAGTCAATCTTTACCTGTTGCTCCCACAGGTCATCAAGTGTGACGATGGAAATTCTGCTGACCGTGGCTGCTCGTTCGACACATGTAGAGTCCTCAGTGCAGTCCCCCCTCAGTGGACCATTCACAGTCCATCCCAATATGGTCTTCACTGCGTAAGGGCCACTATCTGCACCTCGTATTACCTCCCAAGGTTCCAAGGCCCTGGGGACATTTGTTCCAATTAGCAGGTCCACTTCAGAGTCAATCTCTGTTAGCTTCACATCCTTCAGATGCGTCCATTTCAGAAGATCTTCCTGTTTCGGAATGTTTCCTTGATGGACAGGCATACATTTCTGTGTGAAGAGCTCTGGCAGTGCACAGAAACAGTCCGTGTCCAGTCCAGCTATCTCCAGGTTCGTCACAATGTGGCTACTGACAACTTTCTCCTGACCCATTGTCCTGAGGAGGATGCCAGTTTTCTTTCCGGTGACATTCAGCCTATTCATGAGACGTTCCGTGCAGAATGAAGCAGAACTCCCTGGATCTAGGAAGGCATATGTTGTGACTACTTCATTCCCTTTTGTAGATTTCGCCTGAACAGGCAAGATGGCAAGTGTACAATCACGCTCTCCGGCCCCAGTAAGCCCGCTAGACTGTACAGAGATTGGACCACTGCCACTGGCCCCTCCACTGTCTCCCGTGCCGCCTTGGTTCACCTTTGCTGTACCAGGTTGTGACTGCTTTGAGTAGATGTGCAACAATGTAGGATGCCTCAAATTGCACACCTTACAGAACAGACGTTTTGTGCAGTCTTTACTTCTGTGCCCAATGCACAAGCAGCCATAGCACACACCAGTTTCCTTCAAGAAAGTCATCTTGTCACTGTGCGCTTTCCTTTCCAATGAGAAGCACAGGTCCAAGGTATGCCCTGCTCCGCAGAACAAGCAACTGTTTGTGACAGGTGAGACATTATTTTTGTCATCACATACTGACTTCTTGTTATGGTTCTCTGTGTTTTTATTCATGGGAGCAATGGTGGTTGCAAAACTACTTCCTTTTGCTTTGGCAGAGTAAGGTTGGAATTTAAACTGTTTCAGGTCTCTCTTTGCACCACCTGGAGGATCATTTGACATTAGATCTCCGAACAGTGGGTCACTTGCGATTTTAACTTGCTTCTCCACAAACTCAACAATGCCATGAAAGGAAGCTCTGCGTTTTGACATTTCCTGTAAATTACAAGCAACTTCCCTCCATCTCTCTTTGAGCCTGTAGGGTAACTTCTTCATCACTGTTTGCATGTTACTTAGTGCATCAAGTTCCAAACTGAAATGAATTCCCCTCATTGCATTATTGCAATGCCTTAAGAAGATGCTGTATGCCTGAAGTGCTTTGACGTCTTCAGATTTGATAACTGGCCAGGCAAGTATCTTTCCCATATAGGCAGAAGCTATCTTCATGGGATTACCAAACTGCTCCTGTAGTAGTGACTTTGCCTTCGCATATCCCTCCACCTCAGGCATATGCTCACAGCCTCGCACCAACTCTCGAGGCTGCCCTCTGGTGTATTGCTCGAGGAAGTACAGGCAATCTCTGGCACTGAAGGTCTTTTGCTCAATGTTGTGTTCGAATGACCTCATGAATGTTTGAAATTGCAATGGGTCTCCATCAAATGTTTGCATATCCCGCTTTGGGAGTAAAGAATGGTACTGCTGCTCCACTAGCATCGATGTGATCTCATTCTGTTTCTCTAGGACTGCTGCCAGGTGTTTAGACTCAGAACTTTGCATTCCAGATGTAGCTTGGTGATGCTTAAACTGAGGCTTTGGATGGGCTCGAGGCAGGTAAGTAGACATGACTTGGGATTGTGGTACCATATTTACTGTCAGAGTTGGTGGTTGAGCAGATGGTATGACCTGTGATTGTTTCACTTTGGACCTAGCACCCAGTATGTGGTCTCCAGCTGAAGTAAAACATGGTTGTTGTTGTACTGATGGTTTTGGGACAAATGTCTCAGCTTCCACATTTAATAGACAAAGATTAACCTTTTTCCTTTCTCTTTCCAGGTAAGAATTCATCCTGTTTGATTTATTTTTGCTCACATCAGATGGACAAGAGTCAGTCACTCCAAAGACTTTCAATTTGGCAGCATTTGCAGCAATATCCATTTCCAAAGTCAACTTTTCCTTCTTTTTCCTGAGCAGTTGTTCTTCCTCCTCCAATGCATGCTTATCTTGCAACCATTTCTGTTTAGCCATGAGTGCAGCCATTTCTGCTTCAGCTTGAATGCGGGCTGAGCGGGTGGTTGAAGTATTGGATCGTTTTGAAGTGTTAGATCGGACTGAGATATTTGAAATGCTGTCACTTGGTTGTACATCGTCCTGTTGTATAGGAGAAGTTTCCATTGCATCAAGATTTCCAGCATTCCTATTGCATTTAGATGTAGCATTTCCATGAGCAGGTGCAATCTCACGTGCAATTGCAGTGAGTGAGGGCTCTGAATGATCTTGGGCTACAACAGCTTGTTCAGTCACAGAGATCCATTTTGTTACTTTTTCAATAAAGGATGCATTGTGTTCATACACTTTTGTAAACCAAGCATGTTGTTTCTGTTGCTCCTCTGCGGGAAGCATTGGCATGACAGTGTTATGCGGCTGAGTTGCATCTTTAAAAAGTGCATGGCAATTTTCCAGGTGAGACTGTATGGCTTTTACACTTTGTTCATTTTGGTTTCGCATAAGGTCATTTATTGTACTCATTAACCCTTTTAGTTTTTTAATTTTTGTTTGTCTTTCCTTTTGAATACCTTCCATTTTGAGTGCTAATGCTTTGACAGTAGGTTTAAGTTGTCTTTTTTCTAAACCTTCATTTTGAACCAGGCTGTCTTCAGGACACTCATTTACCCCAGCAGTACTCATTTTTCATTCAAATAAATGACCATACATTGATTACCATAACACCATAAAATTAATTCAACCAACACTCATAAGCAGCAGCGGCAATTAATCACAGTAAGCAGAACAATAAGCACACAGCAGTTCATCGATAATTCAAAGCAGCAGGAATGTTCATAGGGCAACACCATCAGTAAAATGCAATATGCAACAATGTCCAGCAACAAGCAATAGAAATGTTCCAATAACACCTTGCTACCCTCGTAGGCAATTCACAGCAGCAATGAATTACAACGTTCCATAGGAAGACACTCGCAAGCGCAATCAGCAACAATGTCCATAATCCACGGTAACAGGCGCTTGAAACGTGCGTTCACAAGGACCTCCACGAAATCCAAAACAGAGCTATAATCCCATACGATTCAGTCAAAGTTTTTACCTCTTTTCCAACGACGATCTATGATGGGCGCATTTAATCCACCAAGGAAAGATAATGTTGAACACGCCGAATGCAGTATTCACCACGCACTGATAGTCAATAAACTGTGCAATACCTTTTGACTCCAGCGATGAGGCTTTGATGAATCAATGCTTTACCCAGGTTGTTGTCCAGGAAGCGACTTTAATTCCAGCGATGAGGCTTTGATGAAGACGCCGTTGTTTACTCTCGGAAGTTTTCCAGGAAGCGAATCATGAATGAATCAAAGCGAGCCGCCGTCAGGTGCGTAGATCCAGCTTCTCCAATCGTCTCGTTGCACAGCAGACGGAGCGATGACATCAGGAACAACGTGACATTCTTCTTCCAATTGCAGTAGTAATACGACGATCGTTTTCAGAAATTCAGCATCAAAGTTCAAATGTTCACTTTATGAGCGTCTTTGGCGTACAAATAGGCGCTCACCTTTTGTGTACTAATATTGGGGCTAAATCCAACACCTTTTCGTTCAGCGCCGCTGCGGGCTAAGCAGGGGGAAATCAGTTGTCTTACGCGCACTCAATGATATAATGTCCACACACTCATTCCGGTTTCTTTCGTTTATTGCTCTCCATATCATCCAATATGACTCCAATAGTCCTTTCCGATTGCAAGATAGAGCAAAAACGTTGAGACAAAGGAGCAGTGCGTTGCGATGCGTTGCGATGCGTTGCGGTGCGGTGCGGTACACAAAAGGATTGCCTTCCCCCGTACTCACCCCACGCCAAACTGAACTCGCGCACAGGTGCCAGGTAGGGCTAATTAAAGGCTTCCAATTGCGCACCACACACGCCCAATGTCACACCCACGTCCAATAATAACCAATAAACAAAAAACACAAATCAAAGTGAACCAATAACCATAATGAAAACAAAAAATATAAAGAAAATAATTATGGCTCCTACACTTAAGGTATGTTGCCTGGCACTTTCTAGAAAGTGTAAACACACTTGTTAGCATTCACATAGCTGTAATATCAAGGCTAGCAGAGTCAGTTGTATTTATTTAATTTATTTAATCTATATTAGACAAATGAAACAGACAAAATGGGTTTAAAACTTTAAAACTTACCACTTTCTGATGATCTTGTGGCACTTGTGGCAAGTTTCACCAGCATTCTTCCCCTTGACAAAGCCATTATGCATGCAAAGAATGTGAAGTGCGTAACATGTGGCACACACTGCAAACTGACCAACTACAAGAAGCACTTTTTAAATATAATAAAACCAAGGCAGACAGCAGCAAGGGCAAGTTGAACCAAGGCAGACTGCAGCAAATAAATAACTTTAAACTTTAATACATGCTTGGATAGGCCGGTATCGGTATCGGATCAGAAGTGCAAATACAATATCGGTATCGGATCGGAAGTGCAAAAACCTGGATCGGGACATCCCTACTTACATGTGCATCTTCAACCCGTTGATTTTGCTCCACTTTAGTTTTCTTCTTGTTCTTAGTCTTGTTTTTGGGGTTGGGAAGATTTGTAGGAGGGTTGAAATATTTGGACTTGTGCTTTGAGCTGCCAGAAGAGGAGTCCCTCTTACACCACTCCTCTTCTGGGTCATCTTCTGGCTCAACAGAGCTTTGAACATTTCTGTCCAATATTTCGATTGGCAGGCTATGTTGAATTATGTGTTCGACATACCTTCCCTGAACAGAGCTAAACATTTTCAAAACAAATTCTGCGGGTCTGAGATATTTATTTTTCCCCAAAATGTTGTGCTTAACCAAACCAAACCACAGCTCAACGTGGCAGTTGGTGTCCCGCGTTTTGCACGTTCCTTTTGTGACAGATTCTTGGCAGTGCCTTGACAAATCACCCATCAGTATACTGTATGCCACTCCACAAGGGGAAGATCCCCATGTATGTCCTGAGCAATACATTGTGATTATCCCTGGGCAGTGGTACTGGTTGTCTTTGATTGCAGGGTCATCTGACAGTACATCACAGTTGGCTTGCTCCCTTTTTATTTCAAAAGTCTGCGTGAATGGGGACCTTGCAAGAATACCCTTGGTAGGGTCACTGGAGTCACTGGTCTTGCTCTCTTCATGTGTCTCTTCAACATCGACGTCACGACTCTGCAAAATACACTGCCTTCAGTATGTGTGCAGAGCACAAATGGAGCACCGTGAAATTTGGAATGTCTTTGCTTTGTCCCGACACAATCTGAAAAGCTCTGCAAAGGTATGCAGAGACATCCTCTTGATTAAAAGAGATGAGCACGCTGTTCATCAACGCCCAGCTATAATCTGTCTCTATTTGTGCAATTTTTCTCCTGGTAATGTGGGACAGCCTTCTCTTGAACTCCATAAGCCAGTGGGTTATTGATGGAACACTGTGGCTGTTAGTAACAAACTCTGCAACTGGTGCAACTATTACTATTACAAAACAAAACAAATTTTCTAAATTTAAAATTAAATGTCACTATTACAATATTTCTACAATATTAAAATTTAAACAAAACAAAGTTTCGAATTTAAATTTTAGCATTGTTAGCCTAAATTAGAGTATCTATTTATCCCATATGTCAGAGTGGGGGTTTTAAGGGAGGACACGGATGCGGATATTCAAAAAACAAGGTAGATTTATTAACAAAAACAAAGTATCAAAGGAAAGCGCGGCTGAGCCGGATAGAAAAACCTGAACTGTGGAAAAAGTTATAACAAAATAAAACACTTGGCATATCATAGGAAAAAAACTTAACTTAGCTGTGGCGTGGCGTGGCGTAGCATGGAGGGTGACGGGAAAGAATCTCACAAGGACTGAAAGAAAACAGGGAACTTAAATACTGTGGGGAACTAATGAGTGCAGCTGATGGAAACAGGTGACGTGAATGAAACTAATCAAGACCTGAACCTAAAACATGAGAAAAAAACTAAACTAAGACATGAACTATAAACAAAAACCTGACCTAAAACTCATGACATGATTCCATTACAGAGCCCCCCCCTCAAGGGGCGGATCCCAGACGACCCTAAAAACATTCTGAGGGTGGGAGGGAGGGGCTCGAAACCGGTCCGACGGGGACCAGACTTCCAGCAGCGCGGCTGCAGTGGCCAACCAGGCATGCAGCTCATACCGGTTTCGGGCGGCAGGAGACGGTGGTCTGGCGGACGCCCAGACTTCCCATGGCGTGGCAGGAGACGGTGATCTGGCGGACGCCCAGACTTCCCATGGCGTGGCAGGAGACGGTGATCTGGCGGACGCCCAGACTTCCCATGGCGTGGCAGGAGACATGATCTGGCGGACGCCCAGACTTCCCATGGCGTGGCAGGAGACGTGATCTGGCGGACGCCCAGACTTCCCATGGCGTGGCAGGAGACGATGGTCTGCGGGGCACCCAGACCCCCGACGACGTGGCAGCAGGAGGCGGTGGTCTGGCGGGCAGCCAGACATCCGTCGACATGGCAGCAGGTGGTCTGGCGGGCGGCCAGACATCCGTCGACATGGCAGCAGGAGGCGGTGGTCTGGCGGGCAGCCAGACATCCGTCGACATGGCAGCAGGTGGTCTGGCGGGCGGCCAGACATCCGTCGACATGGCAGCAGGTGGTCTGGCGGGCGGCCAGACATCCGTCGACATGGCAGCAGGAGGCGGTGGTCTGGCGGGGGGCCAGACATCCGTCGACATGGCAGCAGGGGGTCTGGCAGGCGGGCCAGACATCCGTCGACATGGCAGCAGGTGGTCTGGCGGGCGGCCAGGCGGGCGGCCAGACATCCGTTGACGTGGCAACAGGAGGCGGTGGTCTGGCAGGCGGCCTGGCAGGCGGCCAGACATCCGGCGACGTGGCAGAAGAAGGCGGTGGTCTGGCGGGCCCCCAGACCTCCGACAGCGAGGGGGGAGCCCCCCCCTTAAGGGATGGATCCCAGACATCCCCAATATCTGGGGGTGGGAGGGAGGGGCTCGAAAGCAGGAGTCTGTGGGCTGCTCTGTGGGCTGCTCTGTGGCTATGGCTGTGGGCTGATCTGTGGCTATGGCTGTGGGCTGATCTGTGGCTATGGCTGTGGGCTGATCTGTGGCTATGGCTGTGGGCTGATCTGTGGCTATGGCTGTGGGCTGATCTGTGGCTATGGCTGTGGGCTGATCTGTGGCTATGGCTGTGGGCTGATCTGTGGCTTGCTCGGGCCCCGCGGCCCCTGTGGCTGTGACTTGCTCGGGCCCCGCGGCCTCTGTGGCTGTGGCTTGCTCGGGCCCCGCGGCCTCTGTGACGAGCTCAGGCCCCGCGGCCTCTGGGGCCAGCTCTGGAACGGCTGGGGCCGGGCCAGCTCAGGCCCCGCGGCCTCCGGGGCCAGCTCTGGGACGGCTGGGGCCGAGGCCAGCTCAGGCCCCGCGGCCTCCGGGGCCAGCTCTAGGACGGCTGGGGCCAGGGCCAGCTCTGGGACGGCTGGGGCCGGGGCCAGCTCTGGGACGGTTGGGTCCTGGGGCTGCGGTGCAGGTAAGGAGGAGGAGGAGCTGTACAGCGCAGCTACCTCTTCTGGCTCCAAGCCGAAAACCTCCAGCGAGGCAGTGCGCTGCACAGTCCTGACCTCCTCCCAAATAGCCGACGCCCCTGGCATGTGCTGGAGTACCTGCTTCTGAGAGAAGAAGTCCAAAACTTCATTTGCAGAGTTCAGCTTTTCCCAGGAGGTGCTGCTCGGCCCTGAGCGGCACCAGAAGTCCCCAACCAGCTCCCAAAAGGCTGCGTAATCCGCCGCGTCCATGGTGGTGAGATTCTTCTGTCAGAAAGGTTGGGTTTGAAGGGAGGACACGGATGCGGATATTCAAAACAAAAGGTAGATTTATTAACAAAAACAAAGTATCAAAGGAAAGCGCGGCTGAGCCGGATAGAAAAACCTGAACTGTGGAAAAAGGTATAACAAAATAAAACACTTGGCATATCATAGGAAAAAAACTTAACTTAGCTGTGGCGTGGCGTGGCGTAGCATGGAGGGTGACGGGAAAGAATCTCACAAGGACTGAAAGAAAACAGGGAACTTAAATACTGTGGGGAACTAATGAGTGCAGCTGATGGAAACAGGTGACGTGAATGAAACTAATCAAGACCTGAACCTAAAACATGAGAAAAAAACTAAACTAAGACATGAACTATAAACAAAAACCTGACCTAAAACTCATGACATGATTCCATTACACCATAGAGAACTACTGATATCTCTCCATCCCACGTGGAGGGAGGAAGTAAAGCGCCAGGTCCAAAATGAATAAATGTATTAATGAATAAAATTAAAATAAAACAAGTATGATCTTTTTCTTGGGAAGATTTGGCAATATTCAGATCGGGGGGGCCATTCCTCCCAATCACGCCCCTCCAGGTCTCACTGTCATTGCCCACGTGAGCATTGAAGTCCCCCAGCAGGACGAGGGAGTCTCCCGGAGGAGCACTCTCCAGTGCCTCCTCCAGGGACTCCAAAAAGGGTGGGTACTCTGAACTGCCGTTCGGTGCATAAGCACAAACAACAGTCAGGACCCGTCCCCCCACCCTAAGGTGAAGGGAGGCTACCCTCTCGTCTACCGGGGTGAACCCCAATGTACAGGCGCACAGTCGGGGGGCAATAAGTATGCCCACACCTGCTCTACGCCTCTCACCGCGGGCAACTCCAGAGTGGAAGAGAGTCCAACCCCTCTGGAGGAGGCTGGTTCCGGAGCCCAAGCCATGCGTCGAGGTGAGTCCGACTATATCTAGCCGGAACCGCTCAGCCTCGCGCATCAGCTCAGGCTCCTTCCCCAGCAGAGAGGTGACGTTCCACGTCCCAAGAGCCAGCTTCAGTAGCCGAGGATCAGACCGCCTAGGTCCCTGCCTTCGGCTGCCGCCCAACTCACACTGCACCCGACCCCCATGGCCCCTCCCACAGGTGGTGAGCCTGTCGGAAGGGGGACCCGTGTCGTTCCTTCGGGCTGTGCCCGACCGAGCCCCACGGACACAGACTCGGCCACCAGGCGCTCGCCGGCGGGCCCCACCCCTGGGCCTGGCTCCAGGGGGAGGCCCCGGTGACCCACGTCCGGGCAAGGGAACACGGTGTCCATTTTCTTTGATCATCATAGGGGTTTTTGTGAGCCGTTCTTTGTCTGGTCCCTCATCTAGGATCTGTTTACCAATCAGACTGGTGTTTTGTTGTTGGACTTCTGTGCTCGTCACGGACTGTCCATAACGAACACCATGTTCAGGCATAAGGGTGTCCATATGTGCACTTGGCACCAGGACACCCTAGGCCGCAGCTCGATGATCGACTTTGTAGTCGTATCGTCGGACTTGCGGCCGTATGTCCTGGACACTCGGGTGAAGAGAGGGGCGGAGCTGTCAACTGATCACCACCTGGTGGTGAGTTGGCTCCGCTAGTGGGGGAGGAAGCCGGTCAGACCTGGCAGGCCCAAACGTATTGTGAGGGTCTGTTGGGAACGGCTGGCGGAATCCCCTGTAAGGAGGAGTTTCAACTCCCACCTCCGGCAGAGCTTCAACCATGTCCCGGGGGAGGTGGGGGACATTGAGCCCGAATGGGCCATGTTCCGTGCCTCCATTGTTGAGGCGGCCGACCGGAGCTGTGGCCGTAAGGTGGTCGGTGCCTGTCGTGGCGGCAATCCCCGAACCCGCTGGTGGACCCCAGTGGTGAGGGAGGCCGTCAAGCTGAAGAAAGAGTCCTATCGGGCCTTTTTGGCCAGTGGGACTCTGGAAGCAGCTGATGGGTACCGACAGGCCAAGCGGAACGCAGCCTCGGCGGTTGCTGAGGCAAAAACTCGGGCTTGGGAGGAGTTCGGGGAGGCCATGGAGAACGACTTCCGGACGGCCTCGAGGAGATTCTGGTCCACCATCCGGCGGCTCAGAGGGGGGAAGCGATGCACCGTCAACACCGTGTATGGTGAGGGCGGGGCTCTGCTGACTTCAACTAGGGACGTCGTGAGTCGGTGGGGGGAATACTTCGAGGGCCTCCTCAATCCTACCGACACGCCTTCCGATGAGGAAGCAGAGTTGGGGAGCTCGGACGTGGGGCCTCCCATTTCTGGGGCTGAGGTTGCCGAGGTGGTCAAAAAACTCCTCGGTGGCAAGGCCCCGGGGGTGGATGAGGTCCGTCCTGAGTTCCTCAAGGCTCTGGATGTCGTAGGGCTGTCTTGGTTGACACGCCTCTGCAGCATCGCGTGGACATCGGGGGCAGTGCCTCTGGACTGGCAGATCGGGGTGGTGGTCCCCCTCTTTAAAAAGGGGGACCGGAGGGTGTGTTCCAACTATAGGAGGATCACACTCCTCAGCCTCCCTGGTAAGGTCTTTTCGGGGGTACTGGAGAGGAGGATCCGCCGGATAGTCGAATCTCGGATTCAGGAGGTGCAGTGTGGTTTTCGCTTTGCCGTGGAACAGTGGACCAGCTCTATACCCTCCGCAGGATCCTGGAGGGAGCATGGGAGTTCGCCCAACCGGTCTACATGTGTTTTGTGGACTTGGAGAAGGCGTTCGACCGTGTCCCTCGGGGACTCTTGTGGGGGGTGCTCCGGGAGTATGGAGTGCCGGACTCCTTGATATGGGCTGTCCGGTCTCTGTATGACCGGTGTCAGAGTTTGGTCCGCATTGCCGGCAGTAAGTCGGACATGTTTCCTGTGAGGGTTGGACTCCGTCAGGGCTGCCCTTTGTCACCGATTCTGTTCATAATTTTTATGGACAGAATTTCTAGGCGCAGCCAGGGCATTGAGGGGGTCCGGTTTGGCGACCTCAGAATCGGGTCTCTGCTTTTTGCGGACGATTTGGTTCTGTTGGCGTCGTCAGGCCGTGACCTCCAGCTCTCACTGGAGCGGTTTGCAGCCGAGTGTGAAGCGGCTGGGATGACCATCAGCACCTCCAAGTCTGAGACCATGGTCTTCGGCCGGAAAAGGGTGGAATGCTCTCTCCGGGTCGGGAATGAGATCCTTCCCCAAGTGGAGGAGTTCAAGTATCTCGGGGTCTTGTTCACGAGTGAGGGACGAATGGAACAGGAGATTGACAGACGGATTGGTGCGGCGTCTGCAGTGATGCGGGCTCTGCACCGGCCCGTCGTGGTGAAGAAGGAGCTGAGCCAGAAGGCGAAGCTCTTGATTTACCGGTCAATCTATGTTCCTACCCTCACCTATGGTCACGAGCTGTGGGTAGTGACCGAAAGAACGAGATCGCGAATACAAGCGGCCGAAATGAGTTTCCTCCGCAGGGTGTCTGGGCTCTCCCTTAGAGATAGGGTGAGAAGCTCGGTCATCCGGGAGGGGCTCGGAGTAGAACCGCTGCTCCTCCGCATCGAGAGGAGTCAGATGAGGTGGCTCGGGCATCTGGTGAGAATGCCTCCTGGACGCCTCCCCGGTGAGGTGTTCCGGGCCCGTCCCACTGGGAGGAGGCCTCGGGGAAGACCCAGGACACGTTGGAGAGACTATGTTTCTCGGCTGGCCTGGGAACGCCTCGGGGTCCCCCAAGAAGAGCTGGAGGAAGTGGCCGGGGACAGGGACGTCTGGGTCTCTTTGCTTAAGCTGCTGCCCCCGCGACCCGATCCCCGGACCAGCGGAAGATAATGGATGGATGGATGGAGATTTGGCAATAAAATTTGCTTCCTCTGGAAGGAACATGACAAATCCAAAGATCAAAGGTTGAAAGTACAACTGGAGAGGACAACCGAGGCTAAGTTAGCCTTTGAAAGTTTGAAACAAAATTAGCAAAAGTCATCCAAAACCGGCAACACTAAACTATGAGAAGCCATTTTTCTTATATGTCTCCAATAGACACCATAAGATTTCAGAACTAATAAATCAGAGTAGGTATGGTGTAACTCAGACAGGATGTTGCAGGTTGTGCATCTTTTGACACATCCAGATGTGAGAATACAGAAGTGTACTACATCGGATCCTGCGGAAGTCATTCCACGTGAGTTTGAAGGAGAACCACATGAGCGTGTGTCAGAAGCTGTGAGATACATTAAACTGAGACCTGACTTAGAAGCAACTTCACTTGTGCAGGCTGACGTCACTTATGTTGTGTATGGATCATGTTGTGAGATCATTTGGGTAATCATGAGGTTTTGCAGTTGTGAAACAGGAAGGCGGAAAACTTTGTGACGGTGAAAGCTGAGAAGTGTGAACGGCCATGTTCGGCACAGTTGGCTGAACTGAAGGCATTAACGGAAGCATGTTGACTGGTGAAAGGTAAGGTTACGAATGTGTACACAGATTCTGCATATGCTCATGATATTTGCTATCAGTTTTGAAGCAGAGAGGGTTCAGGAGGTCAGACGGAAGTCCAGTGCGACATGAGGTCCAAACGAAGGAGCTGATTGCAGCCATGATGCTCCTCGCGAATCTGGCAGTGATAAAGTGTCAAATAATCGTAAAGGTAACAAAATGGTCAGTAAAGGTAATAACGCGGCTGATGAAGCAGCGAAAGTAGCATCAAAGTGCCAGCTTGCTGTTTTGGCACCAATGGTGTTACTGGAGCCAGAGGTCGCGCCACCACAAGGATATTGGTCATACATATTGGATAAATAGTCGTAAAATTTATTTTTTTTTTTTTTGGTAAGAGAATTGATTCATCTGTTTGTCATTCCATCAGAGAATAGTTCAAATAATGGTTAAGTGTTTGTTTAGAAAAGTGCAAAAGGCATTCTGCAGCAGCTGCGAATCAAGCAGCGCTGTGGGGCCGTTTATCATCCACAGAGTCAAGGGATGGTTGAGAGGATCAATGGAACCTGGAAAGTGAAATTGAATTGAATCTGTGCTTCAACTAAACTAAACTAGATGCTTTGCCGCTTGCACTAATGAGCTTTCGTATGCAGACTCATAGAGTCACGCACTAACACCGCATAAAATGCTAACGGGTCGACCCATGACGGCACCTCAGTTGAGAGGTCCCTTTAAAGGGCCCCCACTTGAGCAGGTGCAAACAGAGTGGACAGTTTATGTGAAGCAATTAACTGCAATCCACAGAACAATCTATCTACAGGAGGAGACCAGAGACTCAGGTCTCGAACAGCTGGTTGAGAGACCAGTGGGGCCAGGCGACCAGGTGCACATCAAAGTGTTCCGAAGGAAGTGGCTTGAGCCAAGACGGAAAGGACTGTACACAATGGTGCGAGCAACGTCAACAGCAGTTCAAATGGAAGGTAGCAACACATGGTACCATTTGAATCACTGCACTAAGGTTCGGACTAAAGACACAGACGGAGTTAAGTCCGAGGAAAGGATGAACAAAAGGAAGAGGTTAAGATTTCTGACACTTATGAGCATCCAGGTGTGGGTGTTGGCCGACAGCATGGGCTCAGGAGAACGAAGCCTGGAGATGTTGGACGGGATCCCGCAAACAGGAGAGGCTGGAAGGGTCCCGTGAGAAGCCACCCCGCAGGGAAGTAGCCAGCCTGGGTCAGATGAGTATGATGCAACAATACACACCCACTCAGACCATGCCACGCCACGAACTTTGCCACGCCACGAACTTTGCCAGAAATACACACTAGAGCTGGTCGGGAAGAGGTATCGGTTAAGCGTGAGTAAGTACGTGGGAATAAAGGTTGGTGGAAGTGTGAGGAAGTGTGGATCATGGGTCCGGTGGAGGAGACGACCAAATCACCGCCTCCGGACGCCACAACAAAAAGGCAATCTGGTAAGATCATGTTGTCCTCGGGTCAGAAAGAAGTTGTTCACAATGGTTGTAAGGATATAAAGATTTCTCGTGGAAGTCTAGGGGGACTTGATACCGTTAGCACTACGGGACAGAATAATCATGTTAATCCAAGAACAGACGGAGTGTACATGCACAGGTGGAGTCAGGAAAACAGTGTAACTGTGGAAGATGGGTTAAGGCAGCACAGGATATGTGGTATAGTTGGGCATGGTACACTACAAGAGAACTGACAGTGACGGAGTGTCTCATATGCGCAGACGCTCCAGGAGCATTGCCTGTTGTTGTTCCAGAGCCACACACCTTCAGGGACTGTGCGGTGGTCCAGCAACGGGAATGCAGAGAAGGTAGGTTCACATCGGAAGAGGATAAATGGTTATTGTTTCCTATGTGTGGTATTAAGTGCAGATTGATGTTTGGGGCCAAATAAATTACGGAATTGTTTTCAAAATAAGGAAGGGCCACAAATTGGAATCTTAGTACATCACAGGATGGGCCTCTGACTGATTATAGAGTAGATTACGATGGTGAGTTTGAATGCTTTTGGAACTCACGTAGGTAATACTACTGTTAAATGAAACCAATATTTATTAGGATTTATTTATTTGGATCAAAATGTGAGAATATAGAAAAGACAATTCTAACTCTATATCTTTTTGGGGATCAGACACACCCGGTAGCTGAGAGTTACTGGATGTGTGGAGATGATGTTTTGTTAAATGTGTTACCCAACGGGTGGATAGGTCTTTAGGCACTGGTGAGGAGGAAGACATCGGTTGTGTTAGTGTATGACAAGGTAAACGAGATGCGAGGTTTGGATGTGGAAAAAGGGAGAGTTAAAAGATCTAGTGATGACTACATCAGGGATAAGCACGTTTACTTGGATGCAATAGGGCAGCCGGGAGGGGTTCCTTTCGAGTTCAAAGCACGCAGGGAGATTGCAGCTGGATTTGAGTCTATTTTGCTGTGGATCACAATTAACAAAATGTGGAGTGGATTAATTACATATACTACAATCAACAGAGAATTCTTAACTACACGAGTGAAGGGTTTTCAGGCTTTGGAGAACAACTACATTAGACGAGTATGATGGCTTGGTAGAACAGACAAGTTTTAGAATGGATATTAGAAGGGAAGAGTGGCGTTTGCCAGATGGTTGGGGAAAATGTTGTACATTTATACCCGGGAACACTGCAGCTGGTGGAACGTTTACAACGGCCGTGAAGAAGATCAGAGAACGGAGAGAGGAGCTGACGTGTGATGCTGGTGGAGGTGAACGGTGGTGGACTGGTCTGTTTGGGATTTTGGGAGAAGGGGGAGCGATGACGGTTAAAGCGGGAATAGCAATATTGTTGATAGTGAGAATGGTTTCCCTATTGGTGTGTTGCATTATACCCATTCTGAGAAGGTGTTTGCTGCAAGTGATGTTCAAACGAACAGTGGAAGGAATCAGGAGGCAGATGACCATGCGAGACCAGGTCTGAGGACCAACGCATGGAAGAGCTGGTCAACGAAGAAGGTTACCAACGGGCGGTTCACAAGATTCTTTCCTCGAGTGTGGAACCAAGTATAGTCTGACAGGGAGAAGAGATGCTGAAGATCTCTTTGATTGGGAGTGACGTACTGGTGACCTCTCCTCCCAGAGTTAGCTTAGCAGTTCCAGACCCAGCCGGACGGATGTTCGGCCAGAAGCAGACGACGCCAGAGTACGGGAGATGGGACGGGACTGAAAGAGCTGCATTACATTGCATTTTATTACTATTGTTGTGTGATAATCCAGAATTTTATGTATTGTACTTGGTACAAAACTGTGATTAGTTGATTTGATGGTGATGTATTCATTCTATGTGTATTATCAATCAGAACGGATCACTAATATGTCCATTGCCAGTTGTGTCAGTCAACTGTTCGGAGTGCGACCTTGGTAAAGTGGTCGGTCGCCAAGTGGGGTGGGGCCGTAGGTGAGTTTTCCCAAAATAAGAACATGAGTTACGAAAGTAGCAGCCGGTGGGTTTTTCGCTCCTATGCACAGCGAACAGTGGACAAGTGTGATGGCAATGTTAAAATTTGTATTATTGTTGAATTCATTTAATCATTGAATGTGAGAAAATGCGTATATATATTCATTTTCATTTATTCACAAATGTTCCATTTGTTTGAGATTGTAGAATTATTAGAATAATTTAGTGTTGATTATGTTAATTAATTCTTAATTAACTATGTGGGATGATTTTCTTTCATTTTAGATTATTTCTTTATTAAATCACTGATAAGTGATTTCAGGGGGGACTATGTGGGAGAGAAATGTCATGACATCTGGCCTAATTTCATCCTGTGCCTTGTTGACTGGTTCATATGAATATTGTTGATAGTTAGAATGAGTTTGTTTAGGATTACGGCGAGAGCTAGGCGCCTCCAGAGAGGGCCACGTACGCTTGTTATTATAAGACGGTATAAGGTGTCGCGAAGCGAACTCTGCGGACATTTTGTAACATTCTGTATGCACATTTGCTGTGACGGTTTGTTCCAATAAACTCCCCAATGGACGGCTGACCGACGCGTGATTCCACTCCTTTTCTCCACAACACTGGCAAAGGTGGCTTGTCCTTGCCCATTCCAGGCAGAACCAGGGCATAATATAGCACTCTTTTGGACTGATTGGGGACTTTCTGAACTACCCCACCGGTCGCATCAAGGTAGAGGGTAGTGGGCATGGGTCCTCTCAAATGTTCAGCCAATATTTGCAGGCCTGTGCCAGTATATAAGTGGATCGCAAAAGGGTCAATCTGAAGTAGCTGTAGATAGTCGTTCGATGAGGCATGCCGACTACTCTCTCGGATTATCCTCTGAGTGAGTATTACTTCCAACAATTGATCATTGTGAAGTCTTGCAACATTTCTGATATCAGAAGATATTTTTTTAAGACATCCTTTGTGAGGCTTCTGGTTAGATTACCAGCCATGATCTCTTCCACAGGTGTGTTTTTCAACAATTCATAAGAGCAGTTGGTCACACCACTTTTTACTGCTTTCGCGATCTTTCCTCTCCGCAGATATCTTGCAGGCCTACATTTTCTCTGTGACTGAAGGTGGCTGACTTCCCCAAACCGTGTCACCATGATGGTAACATTCTTTGACTTTGGTTTTGGTGGGCTTTTCCTGGTGAACGTATAAACTGCCTCACATCCTTGAATTGTGCACTTAGCTGTAGCGTGGAGGTATGGTGAATTTTTTTTCCGGCTCTCACGTGTTCTTATGTTCTGATATTTAAAAGCTAATGTGCATGATGGATTATTTTTTCTGAATTCTTCATAAAAAATGTCTGTCCATGGGGGTCTCATTGTTATTTGTCCTTCTTTTGGCTTTATTTTGTTCCAATGTTTTTTTGGTACCTTGCATTTGAAATCTTTTGGTCCTACTATGCATGTCCTATACGTGTCTTCTTTATCATTGGGTTTTGTGCGCTTATCTCCCTTAACTGTCTTTCTGTCCCCCGTCTTTGTCTCCTTCCCACTTTCTGAAACTTCACTGTCATCCTCTGTATCTGACATATTTTGTGTACTTTCTAGTAGAAAACTATGTTGCAGTCCCCCGGTTCTCGTAAGAAAAAACGTTCAGCAGTGCCTCGACAGGTGTTTTGCGCATTTTATTCTTTGCTTCATTTCATATCAACACCGTGAAAACTAAATCAGACAAGAAAAATAAACATATACACAAACATTAAAATACCAGATCTTTCTTTGAAACATCAGTTGACAGGCAATTGTTCCCAGCCATTCTCCATTGAGCTAATTACTACCAGCTTTTATAGGCCAGCCCTTCCTGGCTACGGCATCCCATGAGGTACAAAACAAAAAAAAATGTGTACAAATGACATACATATATACAAAACCAGATAACATCATAAATAATCCACATAATTCAAAACATCATACCAAGTAACGTTTACTACCCGTTACACTCCCACCAATCAGGCATGAATAACCACTAAATCATGCATGATTTTCTACTATTTAAATTTTTTTACTACTTACTGTGGATTATTTATAATGGTCATCTGTGTACATTCAATTTACAAATTATTTTCCAATAATACTACCAATTTTTGCACTGGTCTTTCTGTCACGGAACTCTTAGAACTAATATCCCTTCCTGATTTTCGTTCCCCTGTTCTCAACTTCACTCTGCGAACCAAACTATCATCGTCAACCACAGTTTCCACAACACGACCCAACTGCCACTGATTTCTAGGTGAAATATCCTCTTTTACCAGAACAAAGTCATTAACTCTAATATTGCGCCGAATTGTATGCTACTTTTGTCGAATGGAAATATTCTGTAGATATTCCCTTTTCCACCGACTCCAAAATTGTTCAATCAAAAATTGAACGCGGCGCCAACGCTTTGAAGAATAGACATCCTCCCTCGCAAAGCGATATCAGACTTCATCTGAATTAAATTATTTGGAGTTAAAGGCTCAAAAGAACCTGGATCATTTATTCCTTTTAAGGTTAAGGGACGACTATTGACAATGGCCATCGCTTCATGAAAGAAAGTTCTCAAAGAAGCATCATCAAGTTTAACCAAACTTTGAGACAGTAAAATCCAACACATTTCGAATGGTGCGTATCTGACGCTCCCAAACACCACCAGCATGACTTGCCGCCGGAGCATTGAAAATAAACTCACATTGTTTCTTTGCCAAAAATAACTCCAGGCCTTTAGTATCACATTGCTTCAACTCATTTCTAGCTCCTACAAAATTTCTCCCTTGATCGCAATGTATCTGTCGCACAGCTCCCCTGATGCTAATGAAGCAACGCAGGCCATTTATAAATGAGTCTGTAGATAAATCCTCCAACATTTCAGTGTGAACAGCATGTGAATACAGGCATGTAAACAACAGACCATACCTTTTATGTTCCTTACGATTCCTTTTAACAACTAAAGGACCAAAACAATCCATTCCACAATAAGTGAATGGTGCAGATGCCTCCACACGTTCTTTTGGAAGCTCAGCCATAAGTTGTTCTTCTGCTGGCCGCCTTAGTTTTCTGCACTGCACATATTTATAAATCATCTGAGCCATCAATCTACTACAGCCAATAATTCAAAACCCATTTGTCCTAAGCTGCATTTGGGTTTGGCCCCTGCCTTGATGACACACCTGAGCGTGACAGTCAGCCAAAATAAGTTGAACAATATGGCCTTCCTTTGGCAAAATCATCGGATTCTTAAAATATTCACCAAAAGATGAATATTTCAATCGTCCGGCAACACATAGTAAGCCATCTTTTATAAATGGGTTCAAATGGAAGAGATGATTAGACTGTGAAAGACTCTCTCCTCTTTGTAGAACCTTCATCTCCGAGCCAAAGGCACGTTCCTGCACAAGCCTTACCACTGATTTAATAGCATCTTCACGTTCCTTAACGCTCACCACATTGGAACCATATTTACTCTGGGATCCAAGTCTTTTAATTCTGGCCACTACTTTAATAAGCGTTAACCAAGATGAAAATCTAGTGAAACGCTCCAGAACATCCATAGCATCGTTTGTTGTCACAAATGTCTGTACCACTTTAACCTCTGGATCACCCACCAACAAATCAGGACATGATCTTAAGTTCTTGTTTATTTCTTTCTTCCACAAAAATTCAGGGCCCCTTAGCCAGTTACTTGTCAAAATGTCAGAAGCATGAAGCCCTCTTGATGCATGATCTGCTGGATTTTCAGTAGTGTCAATATAATGCCTTTGACTTGGACTTGTATTGTCTCTTATAACCTGGACACGATTTGCCACAAACACATGAAACCGTCTCGCTTCATTATTAATATATAACAACACCACTTGTGAATCAGTCCAGAAGAACTCTGCATCTATCTTCATGTTAAGTTCTGATTTTAACAGAACACTCAACCTAGCAGCAACCACTGCCGCTGAAAGCTCCAGACGTGGAATGCTTGTGACTTTCAAAGGAGCAACTCTGGCTTTAGCCATGATCAAAACACAGTGCACCTTCCCATTCACAACTCTAAGATAAGAGCATGCAACATAAGCTATGCTACTCGTATCTGAAAAGTGGTGTAGTTCTGTTTGAACAATTTTCCCAAAACCTTGAGGATGATAACATCTTGGTATCAACAACCCTCTCACATCCTGAAGGCTGAACTTCCACCTTTTCCACTGTGCATACACGTCTTCAGGAAGAGGGTCATCCCACCCAATCCTTCTGCGACATAGATCCTGTAAAATGCACTTCCCATTCACAATGAATGGTGCCAGAAATCCCAACGGATCATACAAAGAACCGGTTGTTGACAGAATACCACGGCGTGTCTCTCAGATCTGTATGAAAACCCAGACTGTCACTTTCAATATGCCACTGCATACCCAAAGTGTGTTCAATAGGTGTCAAATCAGGTTTATGGTCAGCAGAGATCACACTGGTGGCCCTCTCAGATGGTTCCACAAAACTTAAAACCTCATATCGATTAGAATTAAATTTGTGGAGTCTCAAACCACCTGCTTTGCACAATTTCTGTGCTTCAGTTATCAACTTGGTAGCATCTTGAGTTGTAGGAACACTGATTAACCCATCATCAACATAAAATTCTTCTCCACAAATTCTGCTGCAACTGGAAATGTTGACCTCTGTTGCTGTGCCAAATATTTTAGACCAAAATTTGCACAACCGGGAGAGGAGGCTGCACCGAAAAGGTGCACCTTCATCTGATATTCTTTGGGTTCACTCTCCAAGTTTCCGTGCTCCCACCATAGAAACCTCAGATAACAACAATGCTTTGGTGTGACGTGAAACTGATGAAACATCCTTTCAATATCACAGACAACAGCAACTGTTTCCTTTCTAAAACGCAGAAGAATTCCAACTAAGGAATTAATCAAGTCAGGACCTGACAACAACATATCATTTAAAGAAACCCCACAAAATTTAGCTGAGCAATCAAAAACCACTCTTAATTTATAGGGTTTCTTCGGATGATACACCCCATGATGAGGTAGGTACCATATGCAACCATCATTAGTCTCTGTATTAGACGCTAATTCAGCATTACCATCAATGATAGACTCCATAAAGGCCCTATAATGATTGTAAAACTGACAGTTTGATTTTAACTTCCTCTTCAAATGTTCTAAACGAACAGTAACTAACCTTTTATTATTTGGCATCACAGGAAAGCATGATGCTTAAAAAGGTAACGGCATTTCCAAATGTCCATCATCCCCTTGTTTACTGTTCTCACTCATGAGTTGTATAAAATCAACATCCTCTTGAGAAACATACTTCCCTTCCAGACTTCTTTTATTGAAATCCAATTCCAAATTTTTCAAAACATCAGAAGTTAATGGAGTTGGCATTTCCTTCACTGTCACTGTGTACAAATCTTTGGTTGCCTTGCCAATCCAAATGGGGATTAGCTGTCCCTATAATACTCCAACCAAGAGCAGTTTTCTGTGCAAAAGGTTCATTTTCCCCACCCACAACAACATCCAATGGAGCCAAAGCAACAGGACAATCAAACCCAATAAGCAGACCAACTTCACAGTCTTGCAAATCAGGCATTTCAACGGCTAAATGTTTAAGATGAGGCCATTGTAATGCTGTAGTTCTACTTGGGATTGGCAAGCTGTATCAACAGGAATAAAATGACGTGTATAAGCTTGCCGTAAAGGTATAGAACTATCAGAAAAAAAAACTCCGAACTTGTAAGCCACACACACTTTGACTTGAAACGGGTGTATCAACAGAAACCATAGTGCTAAGCTTTAACTTTACGAGTTTGGTGACAACAGCTAAATCACTCACAAGATCTTTCAGAACAAAGGAAGAGTCACTTTGTGTATCAAGCAAAGCGTAAGTAAGGACTTCTTACCAGGATCTTTCACAGAAGACAAATAGACTGGAACAATACTTGAGGTGGCAGAAATGTTTCGAGTGAGTGCATGAGACGAAACTCTGTGGGAAACCTGCGAAGATTCTTCCCCCTCAGAAGTAGAACACTGCTGAGAAACATCCCTGGTTCTTTCTTGTTCCTTGTGCAAACAAGTTGGATGGCACAATCCACACACTCCACAGATATGCCGTGTTTTACAATCTTTCAATACATGGCCCTTTTGTAAACATCCAAAACAAAGATGGTTCTGAAGTATAAATGATCTTTTTTCCTTCATTGATCTTACTGCAAACCCAGAGCATTTAGCAACACTGTGTGAAGTTTCCTTACAAAACAAACAGTTCAGCTTTGATTTCAAATCATGAGTATTTCCCAGTTTTTTATCTGTACTGACATTAAGAGCTTTTGCTCTTCTGGACAGGACATCTGAACATTTTGACTTTAATGAAAATTGAGAAGTAATGGGATTGCACGCTATGCGTGCTTCCTTTTGCATGAATCTGGAAAAACATTCAAATGATGGATATTCCTCACATGCACCAAGTACCTCAACCACCACTCTACTCCATTTGCGCACAATCCAATCTGGTAGCTTCTTCAGCATCTTACGATTTTCTTCACAGTGATTTAAAATGGACAGTCCTTTTACTTGCGGCATAGCCTCTTCACAACTTTTCAAAAAAAAATCTGCAAAATCTCGAAGGGACAAGGGATCATTTGGTGCAATCTTTGGCCATAACATTAGTTTATCCCTAAATGCTTTCTGTATTACAAATGGATTTCCGTATCTCTCCTTTAGAACTGACCATGCACCTTCATATGCACTCTCAGAGCTTCTGTAAAAGAACCCTTCCACAGCCTTTCGCGCTTCCTCTGCCAGATAACTTTTCAAATACAGCATTTTTTCCCCAATAGAAATAGGTTTTGAATCAACTAAAGTTGTGAATGATATTTTAAAGTCTACAAACTTTAGAGGATCACCTGAAAACATAACAGGTTCAGGAACTGGAAGACGACTCAAACTTAATGAGCTCACTACAGCTTCAGCCAAGTTCACTGCAGAGCTCTCAGGGCGTACTTGAGGTGGTAATTGTGGCACAGCCTCTGCCTCTGACCTAGCCTGGCGACGCCATCCTACGTACATCCGCCCAAAGATTTTGGCTCCGCACATAGTCTGGCCCAACCCCCCTACCTCGGTTCGCTCAGTGTTTTGCCAATCAGCAAACAGTTGCGAGTGGTGACGCAGAACTCATGCGCAGAGTCCATTGTAGTCCATATAATTGTAGTTCAACCGCAGCGGAAATAAACATGGCGACGGAAGAACGCTAGAAGCTATCCATGAAGTTGTCTCAACTCTGGAGAGCATTACACAATTAAAACAAGAGCAAGAGGAATGCCTCGTCAATTTTGTTAGTGGCAAGGATGTCGTAGCTCTCCTTCCAACTGGCTTTGGGAAAAGTTTGATTTATCAAATGGTACCGGTATAATGAAAGCGGATGTGGGAAGCGTGATTCGCGGGCTAGAGCCTCGCGAGAGTAAGCATGAACCTCGGTGCATAACCTACGTCATTTCTAAACATTACTGATTGGTTAAGGGAACTCCAATGAATTTAAGTTGCTGAGTAAGGTCCCACCCTCCATGGGAACGGATTCCTCTTGGGTTTTCCCAGACTGTTTGACGGAGTCAACAGTCGGCTTTCGCCCAGGCTACCTCTGACCTCCTTAAAAATTTTAAATTGTGCACTGGTTTAACATTGAAATTTAAATCAAGATTCTCAGGTTCAACTTCATCACTTTCAAGTCGGCTATAAACATTAAGTCGTGCAGCAGCCATTTTAACTTCCATATCTGTCTCCATTACCTTTAACTTGCTCTTTTCCTCATCAAGCTTTTGAAGCAATTCGGCTTCCTTCTGCTTCATTTCTGCCATAATTTGGGACTCATGAAGCTTCCATTCACATTCTAGCTTGCTGAGTTTGGCATGTTGAGCTTCTATCTCCAACATGGATTGAACTTGAACTCTTTTGGCATCCAGATGACAACCTAATGTCCACTTAATTTCCGCGTTGTTTATTCAGTCACAACTTCTCACCGAAACCTTCACTGAGTCCAAGCTCCAATCCATCATGGAAACATGGTGGTTCTCATGGTGGCGTGGACTCCGACGGTGTCAAACTTGGCTGATGTCCGATCCATACCATCTCTTTTCCAAACGGCAGCTGACACAGACGCGTCGAGTTTTCACTGTAGCAGTCCCCCCGGTTCTCATAAGAAAAAACGTTCAGCAGTGCCTCAACAGGTGTTTTGCGCATTTTATTCTTTGCTTCATTTCATATCAACACTGTGAAAACTAAATCAGACAAGAAAAATAAACATATACACAAACCTTAAAATACAAGAACAAAGTTTAACATACAAAATAAAATAAATAAACGTACCTCGCTGCTTTTACCAGGGAGAATACCAGATCTTTCTTTGAAACATCAGTTGACAGGCAATTGTTCCCAGCCATTCTCCATTGAGCTACTTACTACCAGCTTTTATAGGCCAGCCCTTCCTGGCTACGGCATCCCATAAGGTACAAAACAAAAAAACTGTTTACAAATGACATACATTTATACAAAACCAGACAACATCGTAAATAATCCACATAATTCAAAACATCATACCAAGTAACGTTTACTACCCGTTACAAACTAGTACAAACGGAAGTTGGAAAATTTAGTGAACTCTGATTGGCTAAGATCACACAGGGTCATGTTCATCGATTCGCAGAATGCCACTCAACATGGAGAGGCCAAATGAGCCAGGAGCCCTGTCGCAAGCCATTGTGGTTTTAAGAAGTATTTTATCATCTCCTGAAACTGACACAACGTTGTCAACAAAGGCAACAAAGGGCAAGCTCATCTGCCTCTAATGTCACTCATAGCGCGATTGAAGACGAAATGAGTAAACTTTTCAGACCCAGCAACGCCTCAGGCGGACAGTCAATCCAAACACCAGGCCAAACTGCAGGGATGCAGCAGTCATTAAGATATCAGAGTCAGAGACACTTTGGAAAGTGGAGCTCCCAACCGAGGAAAAGGTAAGAAATAAGTTTGCGGCACCGTGTGTGGGTGTGTATGTGCACGCATCAGCTGACTCCGTTTCAGCAGACTGAGGAGAGTTTTAAATTAATCATGGCGGTTGGTCCACCGGCAGCCACGCCCGACTCATGCAGGGCCAGACGGGAATGGCGCCCCTCCCCGGCCCCGGAGGGTCGGAGAAGGAGGGAGAGAGGAAGGGGGCCGACGGAGCAGTCGGAGGAGCTGCGCCGGGCAGGAGAGCGGATTGGATGAGCGAGTGACCGCTGGAAGCTCCAGGATGGTTCTTGGAAGATGGGAGGCCGACTTTGGCAGAGCATGAGTCCGAGGAGGGTGCTGGAGAGCGGATTGGATGAGCGAGTGACCGCTGGAAGCTCCAGGATGAGAGGGAGCTACTCACGACCCCGGGCGGGGTGGAGCACGTGCCCGGCGGCGGGCTCCGTGTTCGGGCCGCTGGGGCAGGCGGGGCGGCTCGGTCTCGCTACCAATAGGTCGATCCGACGGGGCAGGAGGGTTTGAAAAACCTTCCCATTGGAACCATCCGTCAAAGCGTAGCCTTTACCAAAAATTCGCTGGAAACTAAAACTTATTTAATTTCTCAAAACCCGCAGAGTTTCAGCGGGAGATATTAAATGACGATAATCAAGATGTTGGTACACTATAAATTTACAGGGCTTAACAGAAGCAAAGGCGGGATGCCAGGGGGGATGTATGATGAGCCATCGACAAAACTAAAGCTACCGCAAATTTGTCATGAACTTCTGAATGCAGTCTATAAAGTTTGTAGTGTTGTTTGTTTTCTATACTTTCCACTGCATTAATATTTCAGAATATTTCACTATTAGATTTTAAATCATAACCGCATCTGTAAATGTGCTTTATATATCAGCTTTGAACAAATTAAAGAGTCGTTTATGCCTATTATATAAAATCCAAAACATCTTCTGAATAATGTTGGTTATTCAAAGAGAATACTTTTAGTTTGTCTTCCTTTTTGTTTAAGGTTTCGGAATGGACTGAGGACACTTGGGCCCAATCCCATTTCTATTTTTCTAGCCCTACCCCTCGCCCCTTCAATCGTAGGGGTAAGGGTGAAAATTTTGCCCTTCGTATTGGGACACCCCTTCACACTCACGTACGTAATAAGTCCGCGCCGTCAGTTGTTACGTAACCAAAAGCGACAGCTTTAGCCAGAAATAAACAAACATGCCTGCTGCTGTGGGGTTGGCGCTCTCCTGGGTTATTCGGATATTTTTTTAAATATCTGCGTCGAATCGACTGAGTGCCATCAGGCGAAGGCGTCTTCGACATCTGGGAGCATTGCTGGATCTTGTTATTTAGAATGAGAAATTAATGCAAATAACGCGTGTGAGTGAGCAGCTGGTAGCTTCCAAAGCCGGCGTGTGAATATGATAATGTGTGTGTGTGTTTGAAAGTGCTTCTAACTGTACATTTGTGATATCGTGTAATATAGAAACAATTTGCTTGTCTGGTTGGATTTGCTGATTTATTGACTGGAGTAGTATCCTAACCTGGCTAACCTAGCTGAAAGCATAAGCTAACGTTTAGCCTTCGTTACTCGCCTCGTTCCGTTTGGGATAAACATGCAGCTCATGCGTTTTTGAAGCGGTTTTCTTTGTACCAGGTTCAGATTTGATGACATAAATAAATGCACTGCATTGTGTGTGCTATCAATGTGTTGGTTTGGGAGGATGAAAGCCTGATCTTTCCATGTTTTTCTTTCCAGCAGACGGGTCATCCTACAAATTATTGCCGATTGGACCACAACATGTACCCCAATTTTTTTGTTATCCCTTGTATAATAAATCTCTTCATACCAATATCCGTTCCAGTCGTTCATATGATGTTGATGTGATAATCATGCTCACAAACCTTTTGTCCTTAATTTCTTTTATTAGGCTACTCACATTACAGACTGGTAAGGCAGCTTATTTTCAGAAATAGTGCAAATAACAGCTTAAAGTGTCTGCTGTAAAGTGTGTGGTGCAAATATGGACAATAAACAGTATGAATATAAACAATATGAACATAAACGGGCAACAGTGCAATCATCGAGTACGAGATGGTGGGGTGACCGGAGCAGGAACAGCGAAGGTGCATGGCACATCGGAGGTGCTGCATGGGCTCAGTGATGTTCTGGGGGAACAAGACACGACATGACATTATAGCATGCACTTTCATCCATTGTAAAAAATTTTAAAAAAGGTGTTTCAGAATGCGGTAGTGGTGGCTGTGTGTACAATAGGTGCATGGCGCATCAACTCACCTTAAAGTTTGTCTATCATGCGCTCAAACAGAGCTAAAAAGCGCTCCGTTTTCTCCTCGTGGCGCTTCTGCTCCTTCAGGCTCTCCTGTATCAGGTAATCCATTATGGGATTGGACTTCCTACTTCTTTTTGGGGATGGGGATGACTTTAGAAACCGATCTTCGTTTTCGGCGCTAAACCTGATCAGGCTCTTTGTTTGTGCTTGAGTCCCTGTGAATCAGTCACGTATATGAATACTTGTGATAATAGGTAGCGAAATGACGCACACGTCACTCAAAAGGAACTTCTCTATGGTTAACCAACTACAATGCTTGTAAATACTCGGGTTACAATTTCAAAAACAACAACTCTTTCGCAGCACCTTCTCATGCATTGACCGATTACTCCATGTAAATAGCGACTTTTCCCATGTGCGTTTATAGCAGAAAACAACTACACATTGCCACCATGTTAAACTCACACAATACACCAGTTATCACAACCTAAAACAGTTAAAACAGTTAAATTATGGCAAAAAAATAGAGCTACTTACATTTGTGTGGTCCTTTCTTTGCTTCTGCCATGTTTAAAAACACTCGAGTTCTCCCGGTAGTCGCGTTGTACTCTGGGAAATATATCATACCCCTTCGAACGGAGTCTGCCTGGCCGAAGCCCTCCATTTGAAGGGCTACAAAGCCCTTAGCCCTTAGCCCTTAGCCCTACCCCTCCGCCGACGAGAATTGGGACACCCCTACCCCTACACGTGAACGCGCAAAACGGAGGGGAAGGGTTAAGGGGTAGGGCCAAGGGGTGAAATGGGATTGGGCCTTGGAGTGCTAGACAAAATTCAAGCTCACCCAGAGAGTTTTCGACCACTTCTGTGCTGGTCTCCTTCAATCCTGTCAGCTGACCTGATTGACACTCTCTTCACAATCCACTTGTCACCTGTTGGCAGCAACAAAATAAATGCTGAGGAAATTGTAATCCCATTCTGGAGAGACTACCTTTCAGATGCTGAGGGTAAATTGACAAATTATTTAAGTCTTTCTTATAATAAAATATTTTGTTTACTTGATTTCTCATCTATTGTATTTTCTTTAGATCAAGAGGGCACAAAGAAACTGGGAATTATTTTGGCCTTTGCCACTGGAGCCAGTACTGTTCCAGCAATTAGCTTCTCTCCTCAGCCGTCAGTTAAATTTCTTCACCATGAGGCTGGTTCTGGAACCCTGTCTAAGTTCCCCAAAGCAAACACTTGCATTAATAATTGCTTGAAATTACCCTTGCATACATCCTACAAAGACTTTCAGGAACATATGGACTTTGCATTGGGCAACACCCATGGTTTTGGTATTGCCTAATTTTTATTTTTTTTTCTGGTCTCCATCACAGTTGTCTCAATACGTTTGCACACTAAAGAAGTAATGAAAGTAAAAATGCTAAATGTTTTGCATTGATCTTGAAAAAAAGTTTAATCTGTTTCCCTTTTATTTACCAATAAACTAATTTTTTAAAAGATCAGGAGTTACTATTTTTTTTTTTACTGTTAAATTTATTTTGTTGTTTTGAAAAATAAACCAAGTTTGCTTTTCACCCCTGAATTCCGCATCCGTGTCCTACCAACCCCCTTACTGACACACAGGTGGTGTGGTGTCTTTTGCAGGACTCTGGACATTTGGCCCAGGTGTGGGCAAGGCCATGCTAGTGGCCACATTTAACTGGAAACAGATGAAACAGTCAGAAATAACACCTTACATTACCTTAGAAAACAGCTAGTACAGTCAAGGGCAATAGGATTATTACTGCCAAATTGAATTTGTAGAGCCTCTGGAAACTTATGGACAAATAATGACGATACAAAAGTTTGACTTGACTATGAATTTTACTATTTAAAGGTTTATGTCCACAGGCTTTTTGAAATGTCAAAGTGAGAACGTGAAACCATTACCTTTTTATATATCAAAGATAGCCTTGTTTGAGTCTTGTCCTGTTTAACTTGGGTTAGGGTTAGCCAAGGTCATGGCAGATTTCACCCCAAAAAATATCATCATGGTTTGAGGCACGACGCTTGTCAATGACAGTCACTATATCCTCAATTTTGTTTTCAAGTTTTCTGGACTGTAAAACAAAAGACAATATGTCATTTAAAATTTTCATAAAGTCATGTTGAACATTTTTGGAACCAGTACTGGCGTTTCCCAATTAAGATTGTACTTAAGGACTTAAGTACCACACCTGATTCAAATGATCAACTTGTCATCAAGCTCTGCAGTGGCCTGATCAGGAACCATTCGTTTGAATCAGGTGTGCTGGAGGAGGGAAACATCGAAAACATGCAGGGCAGTTGGTCCCGAGGACCGGAATTGAGAAACAGTGGCATAGCCTATTGTGCATACTTTGCATATGTTACCTGGTGTGATAATTAACATGAGCATGTGCTAATTGGTTTAACAATTAGTCTAACCATGTGCAGTGTAGATGCCACAAATATCAGTTGATCCAAAATGCTGCAGCCAGAGTTCTGATGAGAACTAACAGGAGAGATCATATTTCTCCAGTTTTAGCTTCTCTTCATTGGCTCCCTGTTAAATTCAGAATAGAATTTAAGATTCTTCTCCTTACATATAAAGCTCTTAATGACCGAGCTCCATCATATCTTAAAGATCTCATTGTAAGATATTTTCCTAACAGAGCACTTCGTTCCCAAACTGCAGGTTTACTTGAGGTTCCCAGAGTTTCTAAAAGTAGAATGGGAGGCAGAGCCTTCAGTTATCAGGCCCCTCTATTGTGGAATAAGCTGCCAGTAAATGTCCGGGAAGCAGACACCCTTTCCACTTTTAAGACCAAGCTTAAAACTTTCCTTTTTGATAAAGCTTATAGTTAGGGATGGCTCAGGTGATCCTGAAACATCCCATAGTTAAGCTGCTATAGGCCTAGACTGCTGGGGGGCCTCATCTGACACACCTTTCCTCACTTTACTCTCTTTATGTATATGTGATATTATTGTGGTCATTAACTCGTGTTTCCCTGTTCCAACAGATATCCTTTGAATGGTGTTACAGTGCCGCCGCCGCTGCGGCCCTCCCCCCCTTTCTGTCTTCTCAAACCCCAGCTGGTCGAGGCGGATGGCCACCCTTCCTGAGTCTGGTTCTGCCAGAGGTTTCTTCCTGTTAAAAGGGAGTCGTTTCTCTCCACAGTCGCCTCAGGCACGCCGCTCAGGCCGGGAGATTGGACCGAAAAACAAAAAGTTTTCAGTGCAATCTGTTGGTTTTCTTAGCTAGGAAATTGTTTTTGAATTGGCTCTATATGAACGAATTGGATTATTTTATGAATTATGATTATTATTAATTAATTGAATTCCAATTGGCTTGAATTGGACTTACTATATAAGTGCCTTGAGATGACATTTGTTGTTTTTGGCGCTATATAAATAAAAATGAATTGAATTGAATTGAATATTTATTACAAATATTATATTATTCATAGGAATGGATAGAATCGGATGGCGCTTTTTAGCTACTATTATACTGTCAACATCCCATGTCACTTTATCCCAAGTAGCCTTAAAAAATATTTGCAAGGGTAACTTACCCTCTTGTTGGCGCCATTCCTCCACATTTGACGAGAAGAAGTCGTTGGAAGAGCAAATCCCGTTATAATACCGCACATGCTCTTATTCAGTGTAAAATTACCAACCCAGGAAATAATAAAAATGCATAATTAAATATATATATTAATAAATACATAAATATTAAATGAATACATAAATAAAGGGTATAGTTCTAATTTTAATAATTTACATTTACTATAAAAAAAATGTACTAAGTTAGTCAATCAGTCAAAAGCCCCTTGCACACTGAGGAATAACCCGCGTTTAATCCGCGAATTTAGCGTGTCCGCTGTTGCGTTCACACTGCCGACCCGGGCTGCCGCGTCAACTCGACTCGCCTTTCGACCCGCGTCGGACCCTAGTCTTTTTGCCGAGCCGAGTTTGATGTGAACGCAATCGACGCGGGTCGGACGTGGGCGTGGCGTGACGTGAGGAGTTTAAAAGACAGAATGGACAGCTGATTCAGAACAACAGCGACAGGTGAGGACAAGTTTCACTCTGTTTTACATCAAGTTCGAGACATTTTTGAAGATGGCCAACTGGGGAGACAAGGAGGTCCGCGAGCTCCTCAGCCTCCGAGCAGAGGACGTTATTTACCGCCACATGTCGGGGACGGTGAAAGATGGACCTCTGCTGGAAGGGCTGGCGAGAAAGATGGATGGGATGTTTGTTGGTCACGCAGCAAGACGCAGGTGACCAACAAACTAAAGGCCATGAGGAAAAAGTTCCATGCTGTTAATGACCACAATGGCAGGAGTGGCAGAGGGCGATTGGACTGGCCATATTTTGGCATGTGCCACGCCATCTGGGGAGGAAGCCACTCAGTATTTAACCCTACCTCCGACGCATGGCTTGTGCCTACGTCATTGTACACGCCCAGCATTTTATGTGTTTCATGTGACGCTCTGCCACTAGGCAACGCCCCCTGAACTCGGCTTCAGGCAACACGGGTCACCTAACACGCCAAGCTTTCACATTGCTCGACGCGGGTCGAAGGTGCAATTTGGACTCAGTGTGAAAGGGGCTAAAGTTTCTGTCATGACTTTGAATTTCGCATCCTTCAGAAATGGAACTAAATTATTTTAGGAGCATCAAAAGAATTAAACTGCAGTGACAGTGTTTGAAATGGAATCAGTTCTTGCAAACCTGGCTGATGTTCAGGTAAAGACAGAACACACGGAAATTAGCAGATGAAATGGGGATTTTTATTTACTCAAAAATGATCAAAAGAAATACACACAATATTGTATGTAAGTTACATATGGGTGAATGGAGTTTGGATTAGGTAAAGTGTATTAACCTTGCTCAGAAATTATGGATCAAAGAGATTTTACAGTAGAGTAACTATTGTACATAATGCTTTTTTCAATGCAAAAAAAAAAAAAGGGAACTTTGAGGCTGAATTTCTCCAAAATGATGCAGTGAATATGCTTGATACTGAGTGAGTGAACAGTCAGGATGGTCCAATCAAATCAAATAGAGATTGTGAACATGTGACGAGTTGCCCCACCAACGGGTAAGTTGTCACACTATATGGGGTAAGATGTCACACTGGATTTTGCAATTAATAAAACGAGGACAAAATTATTCTTGTGGTTATTCTTTTACTTGAATGTGAATAAACCTTGACAAAATAATATGCAACAAACTAGTCCCAAACTAATCCTGGAAGATCTATTAAAAAAACTAAAACAAAACCTGACCTTACTAGTCAGACTCCTTATCTGGGTCGCCGTTCTGACATACGTACACTGATTTTCCAGGGGTGCATTCTTCGTGGGCCCATCCTTTGCATATTATGCACTGCACCCAGGTTTCTCCTGGGCGGCTGTTTCCAAATGGCTCTACACAGACCAGACACAGGTTCTCATCTTCTTCTCATCCTCATCTGGGGCCTCGTGTACAAAGCGTGCGTACGCACAAAATAGTGGCGGACGCACTTTTTCACATCAACGATCAGATGTATCAAGAGCGAAAAGACCGTGAAAATGTGCGGTGCCTCACGCCAGTTAAAGGGCTGGCGTACGCACGTTTCTGCAGCTGTTGATTCTTTAGCGACACCTAAGGTGATGTTCGGAAACTGTTTTAATAAATAAATGTGAAGACAATTAGTCCTCAGACTGAGTGATGTGCACATCTGAGAAACATGAACAATGAACACACCCATGTGTCTGCAATTACACTAGTGAATATAAAAGCATGCGCAAAGTGAAAATAAAAATATAAAAAACATAAAAAACAATGGCTGCTTTAGCACTACTCGAAGACATTGCAAATGGTGCAATAAGAAGAGAGCGTGTGTTTAAAGACAGAGAGGACCTGCTGGCAAACTGGCTCATCAGCCGCTTTAGGTTCCTGAGGGCAATCCTCCTGGAACTGTGCGCAGAGCTCCGGCCAGAGTTTGAGCGCAACACAAAGAGGAGCCATGCACTGCCTGTGCCCATACAGGTGATGAACGCGTTGGGGTTAGAGCCTGGCTCGGGCCGGATTTTTCTGTCCGAGCCCGGCCCTCAACCGACAGAAAAGTGCTCAAATCCGACCCGAGCCCGACATTAATTAAAATATTTGTGTCCGAGCCCGCCCGAAGCCCGAGACCAGTGACCAACGCAAGACGGCGCACCCTAATCAGTAAATACACATTGGTGACAGCGCACCATTATCCATCATAATCCATTATAAAACATACACATTAATGGCGGTGCACCATAACAAATGCACAAGCACTCTTCGACCAGAATAAACACCCATTAAACTCAATACAGAGAGAGAAAGAAGTTGACTAATAAAACAGTAGAGTGACCAGAACAGTAGCCCAACTATGCTAACCAGAGCTAAATGCAAACCAACATGGAGCGAAGATAGGCTACTGTAAAATATCAGCAAGACCAGTAGTCAATTCAATAACATATTACTGAGTTACAAAGTTAGAAATCACTACAGCAGCCCTGTCATAAATTACCACCAGATCAAAAGGTTTGCACACCGTGAAATGTGCGCATTGTCTCTTTCGAAAGCCAGACTAGCCAGAGACATAACTGTAGTGTTACGATAGTAAAAGTGACAACAATAAAACCCTACGCGAAGGACATGACATGATATCAAAATGATGCCACGGCGGACATAATGATTAAATTAAACCTCTATGCCCCTACCTTGTTTTCTTCGTAGCGTCTGTGTGTGCATCATATCTTCTTGGTGCTGCTTTCCTCCAAAGTTTGTTACCATATTGTGCTCTTCTTGCTAGCCCATGCTGCAATGCATTCCTTGGCGAATGCAGTGATTAAACTTCGTAATTTTATATTCTGACATCAAGAAAGCCTAGAAGGCATACTACAACATACATTAAAAGACCGCGCTTTCACTGGCAACTGATACTTTGGCTATTATTAAGAAAACAAGGTAGGTACTCCACAACTTGGCTCACAGCATCTTCCGTGCTGATTCTGAATCGGCTGGTTCGGAGAGTTGGCGTTCAAACGTTGCCACTGGCAACTCGCTCATGCACACACCACAGATGCAGACTGCATGCTGCAAGGCATGAGGCACGAGTAACCTACCAACATTTTCATTTATGCATATTCAATTATTTATGTTTATCACAAAAACTGATGTTTGCAATGAACTGAAACCTGTCCTCTGGCTGTTTATAATTTTCACGATGTCTGCTTGCTTTCGAGCCCGACCCGAGTCCGACAAGACATTCTCATTTTTTGTCCGAGTCCGACCCGGCCCGTCGGGTTCCGACCGGGCCCGTCGGGCTTCGGTCGGGTTGCCATACTCTAGTTGGGGTTTCTGGCAACTGGGGCATTCCAGAGGGAGCTGGCCAACCAATCGGGACTGTGCCAGTTGACCCTGAGCCAAGCCATGCCAGCCGTGTGGGACGGAATTATCCGCATTTTTGGCCAGGTATATTCAAGTAAGTAAGTAAGTAATATTTATTTATATAGCACCTTTCACAGACAATGAAGGTCACAAAGTGCTTAACAAGAAATGCACAGAAAATACAATTAAAAAAAACATGCAGTTATTAACAACAATAATAATATTACAAAGTAAAATAAACAAAGTGGGCATAAAAACAGCCAATACACTGCTGTGGTTAGAAGGCTTGTCGAAACAGATGGGTTTTAAGTCCGCTCTTGAAAGCATCCACTGAATCAAGCGAACGTAACGAGAGTGGGAGATCATTCCACTCTCGTTACGTCCAACGACGGCCTGGAAGGAGTGATCTCCTCGGGTCTTAAAACGAGTACGAGGGACCAGGAGAAGATTTTGGTCCTCTGACCTCAGCCTTCGCGAGGGAGTGTACGGACACAAAAGGTCTCCAATGTAGGAAGGAGCCTGACCATGGAGAGCTCTAAAAGTCAGCACCAGGATTTTGAAATTAAAACGAAAAGCCACTGGAAGCCAATGAAGGGACTTAAGAATGGGAGTAATATGGGCCCTTCTGTTTGTGCGGGTCAGTAACCTCCCTGCAGAATTTTGGACATGCTGCTAACGAGACAGCTCCTTCTTGTTAAGACACGAAAACAGGCTGTTGCAATAGTCTAAACGAGAAGACACAAATGCATGGATTATCAACTCCAGATCATCCTTTGATACAAAACTTCTAAATTTTGAAATATTCCTGAGCTGATAGAAACAGATTATTTTCAGCTGCTTTGTATGATGCTCCAGTGACATCTCTCTGTCAAAGATAATGCCCAGATTTCTAAGGCTTGATTTAGCAGACATGCTCAGATCACCCAAGTATTGCTTGATTCCTGGGATTTCAATGTCAAGGGCAATAACCAGCACCTCAGTCTTTTTGGAGTTTAACTGCAGAGAGTTTGCGCCGAGCCATTGTTTTACTCTCACAAGGCAATTCATTAATGAGTCCAGTTTGTGGATCTCAGAGAACTTAAAAGAGCAGTACAGCTGGATGTCATCTGCAAAGAGATGATAAGAAACACCAGCAAACTCCTGAAGTATTATACCCAAGGGAAGGACATAGAGCACAAATAAAATTGGTCCCAAAACAGAACCCTGGGGCACTCCACACAGCAAATCTGCAGAGTCCGAAGTGAACTGGTTTGCAGACGCTAAAGGTCCTACTCGACAAATGTGAGGTGAACCATGCTAATACAGGACCAGACAGACCAACCAGGTCACGCAGTCTTGTTAACAAGATTTCATGGTCGATGGTATCAAATGCCGAAGAGAGATCCAGCAGGACTAAGACAGTGCATTTCCCAGCATCCGCAGACATCATAATATCGCTTGACACTTTGATCAGAGCAGTTTCCGTGGAATGATGCTTGCGGAAACCAGATTGAAAAGGGTCAAAGACACTGCGCGCTCGCGCCAAGACCCGCCGGAGACAGGGAAGACAAGCCATGGTCAATAATAGTCAAATTCCTCCGCTACAGGACTGAAGAAGAGATTCTGCGCAAGGCTTGGGGAAAGAAGAAGATCTTCTTGAATGGGAAAATAATATACTTTGACCAAGATTACGCCCCAGCAGTTCTGCAGAAGAGGAAGGAATATGCTGAGGCGAAGCGAGTGTTAAAGCAGAGAAATATCCGCTTTCAGGCCCCGTTCCCGGCCAAAACTACGAGTGTTTTATGAGGATGGGACGCGAATCCCGCTCCGCAGGGCCGTGGTGGGCCATTTTCTCAGTCCGGGAATTTAATTCAAATTCAGGCCACTCTGATATGGAGGAGGAATTTGAGTCCATGAAAAAAGATAAAACAAACAAAAAACAATTCTCTCACAATGCTTCTTATTTGTTTTAAACAAAGGTATACAATACTTTGCGTCACTTTAACAATATATAATTCAAATTCAAATAAAATAAAGATAATGATAAAGAAGAAAAGTTATTTCACAAATCAAACTGCGTTGTTGTAAGTGTTGGCTTCACTACACATACTGTATTTAAGATATTAAAACAGCAAAAGTTTCCTCAGCAAAGTGCTTGTCTTTGCGAATTCGGTAATGACAGTGTCATTGTCAATGGACATCAAAATGTCCTTTTCAGCACTGTAAAAATTGGCTTTGTTCTTAGATATTATGAATGAAATAAGTCTCAGTACTTTTCCATTATGACCTAAAGTGATCCAGGAGTAGAAAGACAAAACAATTGGGAAAGCCTGGGAAAGCAAGGGCAGATTCACACACACACACATTGTTTTGGGCTGATCCAGAGAATATGACGAAGCATGTTGAACCTACTCATGTCCAATCATACTCGGTCGAGTGTGAGTCCAACCTATGAGGCTATAAATACAAATTACAACCGGAAATCGAGGCGCAGTCTGACAGACTTCCTGCGGGGATTCTTTCCCACTGAGCCCAGCGCTGATATGCTTTGACGTGTGACTACAAATAAAGACTTCATTTTCACTTGAATTACTCCGGTCCGTTCTTGAGCTTCCAACTAAAAGAACCGAATCTAACAATGGTGCCGTGACACGAGGTTGGAAAGCTCTGAGACCACCGTGCGACCCCCGTGCGAGGGAGGACGGCTCGAGGTGATTGGATGGACGGCTTTTTTCAGACAATTTGAGGCGCCAAAATTAAGGTGAGCAGAAAACCTCTTAATGATTAAACGTGAAATTTCTGCATATTGGGTAACCTAAATTAAGTTGTCTGAATTGAGTTGTCCTCTGGTCATGGTAAATCCAAGTGTTAATGTACTGTCTGATGTTTGCATTGAATGGTAACACGTCCAGTATAAACACATAGCCTCACACAGGGAAAGTGAATAAGTGTCCTGACAAGTGAATTCGAACAAATAAAAGACAAGATAAATTCATTTTATAAATGAATATCCCATTCGGGGAACTTGTCTTCAAAATTGAGATGTCTCCGTGCACGAATAGCTACGTGTAGCGTGGTAGTTTATAATTCCCGAAAAAGTACCGGGACGACTAGACAAATAAAATTAGGGGAATTCCGAGACGGAAGGGCTGCTCCCCTGACGGTAGTTGGGAAAGGATTGAGGCCTTCCGGGCTACGAAGCGGTCTATAATCCCTAAAACTGAGTTAGGTTGACTGGACAAATTTAAACTGTAGGACACAGGGAAAGATTTGTTTTAATTTTCATGCAACTGTGGGGTGGGGTTCCTGCTTGATTGATATTTTACTGCACATATCATGCAGATCTCAAGTGGTTCTGTTTCAAAATATTGGGGTTTGGTAGAGATAAAAAGGGGGGAGAAAACAATATTTTTATGGTGTGAATATGTCACAAAAATTGAATGAAAGATGGAAGAAAATGGTGCCGAGATGAGAAGAAAAACGAGTGACAGATAAATTGGACTGGAGAAATGCAGAAAAAAGAGTGTGCGAGTTTGCTCCACTGAGGCTGAGTGTGTGTGTTCAAAATGTTTTCAAAACAAACGAGAGAGTAAGAATCAAGCACATGCATGATATATTTGATCCCAAAGTTTATTGACAAAAGTTAATAATTTTTTTTTCAGCATCAACGCTATATAAGAGACCTATAAGAAAAAAAAAAAAAAAGAAAATCAACAGATTTGGAGGCTTGACCTGAGGCCTGAGGTTTCTAACTAAAGATCAGCTGTGCAGCAGCATTACAGGAAATAATGAATAATGAAAAGCCTCAAACGCTTTTTGAGCCATAATATTCCCAATTTAATTTTATAGTTGTTCTCTTTGTCATAAATGCGCACACCCTAAGATTGTCTTTTCTCAACCCTGCTTCCTTTTTTCTCTCATTCAGCCCTGAGAGTGAGAACAATCCAAACAGACTCTGAGTGATCATTGGCCTGAGTTTATAATGATATAATGAGTATAACAGGGGTTTAGTTTAGTACTAGAGCAATTAGTATTAATTCATCCATCTATTTTAACATACATATGATTGGGAGAGACACCAAAGTATGTAAATAAATTGAAAACAGCTTTACAATGATGAGATAAGAAACAATAAATCCAGGAAGAACAGTGTTTGAAACATTCATACAAATTGTTGCTGAATAAGATTTAAGAGCTCTCTTAAAGAGCTAAAGTCAAATACACAAGCAGAGTGTTTAGGAGATTTGCTCCTTTAATTCAAAAACCGTCTGAGAAAAAATGTTCTACAAATTGAAACTTTATGATTCCACCTGAAGCAGGACTGAGATCAGACAGTCAGACCATATGACATAGGTTAAACTTAATATCACGGCCAGACAGTCAATTTGATTTCATCAGAATCAGAATCAGAATCAGAATCGCTTTTTATTGCCAGGTATGTGGACACACACGAGGAATTTGACTCCGGTTACACCTCACTCTCTTTAGTGCAACAATTACAAAAAAATAGACAAAAAAATAGACATAGAACAAGATTAAATCAGAAGTGCAAATTGGTGCATGGTGCAAGGATGAAACACTGAAGTCCGGTTTTAGCTGTTTAACACAGAGACAGTCTGAGGGAAGAAACTGTTCCTGTGTCTTGTTGTTTTGGCGTACAGAGTTCTGTAGCGCCTTGCAGAGGGGAGGAGTTTAAACAGTTTGTGTCCAGGGTGTGATGGGTCTGCAGAGATGTAACCTGCCTGTTTCCTGACTCTGGACAGGTACAGATCCTGGATGGAGGGCAGGCTGACACCAATAATCTTCTCTGCAGACCTTATTGTCCGTTGCAGTCTGTTTTTTTCCTGTTTGGTGGTTGATCCGAACCAAACGGTGATGGATGAACAGAGAACAGACTGAACAATGGCGGTGTAAAACTGGATCAGCAGCTCCTTAGGTAGGTTGAGCTTCCTGAGCTGCCGCAGGAAGTACAACCTCTGCTGGGCCTTTTTGATGGTAGTGACTGTGTTGGTCTCCCACTTCAGGTCCTGAGAGATTGTGGGGCCCAGAAACCTGAAGGATTCCACAGCAGACACTGCGTTGTTGGTGATGGTGATGGGTGGCAGAGTGGGGGGGCTTCTCCTAAAGTCCACTGTCATCTCCACTGTTTTTAGCGTGTTCAGCTCCAGATTGTTCTGACCACACCAGCAGACCAGCCGTTCAACCTCCCGTCTGTATGCAGACTCATCACCGTCCCGGATGAGGCCGATGACTGTTGTGTCATCTGCAAACTTCAGGAGTTTAACAGACGGGTCTCTTGAGGTGCAGTCGTTGGTGTAAAGGGAGAAGAGCAGTGGGGAGAGCACACACCCCTGGGGGGCACCTGTGCTGATGGTCTGGGTGCTGGATGTGATGCTCCTCAGCCTCACCTGCTGCTTCCTGTCAGTCAGGAAGTTTGTAATCCACTGACAGGTGGAGGAGGGCACAGTGAGCTGGGTGAGTTTGTTGCGGAGGATGGCTGGGACGATGGTGTTGAACGCCGAACCGAAGTCGACAAACAGGATCCTGGCGTACGTCCCTGCAGAGTCGAGGTGTTGCAGGATGTAGTGCAGTCCCATGTTAACGGCATCATCCGCTGACCTGTTCGCTCGGTAGGCGAACTGCAGGGGGTCCAGCAGGGGGTCTGTAATGTCCTTCAGGTACCCCAACACCAGTCTCTCGAAGGACTTCATGACTACAGATGTGAGGGCAACAGGCCTGTAGTCGTTCAGTCCTGTGATGGTGGGTTTCTTGGGGACCGGGATTATTGTGGAGAGTTTGAAGCATGAGGGGACTTCGCACAGCTCCAGGGATCTGTTGAAGATCCGGGTGAAGATGGGGGCCAGTTGGTCAGCGCAGACCTTCAGGCAGGAAGGTGACACACCGTCTGGGCCGGGTGCCTTCCTGATCTTTTGTCTGTGAAAGACTGACAGAACATCCTCTTCACAGATCGTGAGTGCTGGTGGGGGGTCAGAGGGGAGAGGTGGCAGAGTGGCAGGTGATGTCAATGGGGGGGGGAGGTGGAGAGGTGTGAATGTGTCAAACCTGCAGTAGAACACATTCAGCTCGTCAGCCAGTTGATGATTCGCTGCAGTGTTTGGGGATGGTCTCCTGTAGTAGGTGATGGACTGCAGGCCTCTCCACACTGACGCTGGATCGTTGGCTGAAAGGCTGTTTTTAATCTTTTCAGCCTAGCTCCTCTTGGCTGCTTTCACCTCCATTGTCAGCGTGTTTCTGGCCTGGTTGTACAGGACTCTGTCCCCACTTCTGTAGGCCTCCTCCTTGGCCTGACGAAGTTGCCTGAGTTTTGCAGTGAACCAGGGTTTGTTGTTGCTGTATGTGCGGAAGGTTTTGGTGGGCACACACATGTCCTCACAAAAGCTGATGTAAGATGTCACGGTATCAGTCAGTTCATGCAGGTCTGAGGCTGCAGTCTCAAAAACACTCCAATCAGTGCAGTCAAAGCAGGCTTGTAATTCCACTTTGGCGTTGTTGGTCCATCTCCTCACCGTCTTGACCACAGGCTTAGCAGATTTCAGCTTCTGCCTGTAGGTCGGGATAAGATGAACCATGCAGTGGTCAGAGAGTCCCAGGGCTGCACGGGGGACAGAGTTAAATGAGTTCTTAAAAACAGTGTAACAGTGGTCCAGAGTGTTTGTGTCCCTGGTGGGACACTTAATATGCTGTTTATATTTTGGCAGTTCGTGGCTGAGGTTTGCTCTGTTAAAGTCCCCCAAAACAATGAGCAGAGAGTCCGGGTGTTTTTTTTCCACGTTATTAATCTGGTCGGCCAGGTGTTGTAACGCCTCAGTAACACAGGCCTGAGGAGGGATGTATCTCAAATATATTTATCTAAAATATATGTATCTAAAATATATATCATCTCAAAGTTATTAAAGGTTAGCCTTTATTGTTATTAGGAGATATTAACTTGACTTTAAAATTTTAGCTGCTCTAAATTTCCTCTGCCTCTTTTCACCAATTCAATAGTCAATAGTTATCACCAATATTTAGACTCAAACTAAACCATTTGACTATTTAACTAAACCATTTGACTATTTAACTGCAGCAGATCTATGAAACAATTAATATGCTCTCTTAACAAAGAAGCAAATAGGTTTAAATCCATTAGGAGAGGAACAGAGGGACAGCTGCAGCAAAGACTGAGCCACAACAAGACAAGTCAAGGTTTGTTTTTAAGACGCATTTAAAAACAGTGAGCAGAGTGCAGCTTGGTGAAAGCCAAAACAAAATCTATGCAGACACAGACTTAACTTTGGCTAAAGCAATTCCCTAGTAAGCATTATATTATGCATTATTTAACCTACTATTTTATATGATATATAATATATGACCTATATATGAATGTTTTCAGGTTGTCCCACATGAGGCCTGGACGGGGAGAAAATACCCTGTCCATAGCCTTTTGTGGGACAGTATGAGGACTTGTGTGAATGGGGGAAAAAAGGTTCGGTTGCCAAGCGATGGCCATGGTGAGTGGGGGCTGAGGAGAGCCCAAAGGGGGAGATCCCAAAGGGGGCACTAACGGCTTGGGGGACAAGGGCTACCTGAGGGAGAAGGAGAAGGACGCCAATAGGTGGCGTGTCGAACTGTGCTCAATCATTGCCTGTGGTTGAAAGAAAAAGGATATGAATGGGATGAATGAAATGTTCTGTAATTAGGTGTTTTGGTTCATCGGAAGACGTTCCATTAGAGATGACCACAAAGTTTTTAATCTAGTGCACTAAATCAATCAATCAATCAGACGTTATTTAAATAGCACTTCTCATCCAAGAAAATATGGAACAAAGAGCATTCAGCACACTCACATATAAAGCCACGCACACACACACACGCCACACATACTGGAAGGAAAATCAGGAGCAGAGGGCCACAACGTGATCCTCAAAGAAAAATAAAGGATGAATTAGGATAAATAAAGAAATAAAATGAACCTATGTTTTTAATATCTGTATGGAAAGATATTTCCAAAAAAGATATATCTAAAGAGCCTTTAGGGAGCGAGACAGGGAGTTACTGAGGAGTATACAGAAGCAGCTCAAAGTCAAGATCAGAGAGAGCAAGGAGGTGTATAGAAAGAAGCTTGAGAGTAAACTGCAGAGGAACAATATCAGAGATGTGTGGTAAGGTAAGGTAAGGTGACTTTATTTGTACCCGAAGGTAGATTTGGTTGCAGGTAAAAGTAGCAAAAGCTTACACAGACAGACAACACAGTACTGACATCAGTAACAATAAAAGCTTTCACAAACAACACAATACTAATGACAGTGACAAAGGACAATAACAAAGCAAAAACAAGGACAACAAAAACAGAACATGACAAGCAGACAAGTGCTCCAAACAAGGACATAGAAAAGAGTAATAAACAGACAAATAAATATATAAATAGATCTATAAAAACACGGCTAAAACCCTAAAAGTAGGACTCATGTACTGTTCAGTGTTTTAATAGCAGAGGGGATAAAACTGCATCTATACCTCTTGGTTTTGCAGGCAGGCATTAGGAACCTACGACCTGAGGGGAGAAGCTGGAATTCACCATATAGTGGGTGGGATGCATCATTTAAGATGGACCCCACCAGTCTCTGTAACTGCCTATTGTGAAGATTTTCCATGTTGAGCTGTGATTCTCCAATTAATTTACTAGCCCACTTCACAATCTGATTCAGGGAGTTTTTATTTTTTAGGGGTAGGTTGCTGAACCAGGACACAAGGCTAAAAGAAAGTATAGACTCAATAAAACATCTGTAAAACACGGTTAGCAGTTTTTTGTCAATATGGAAGGATGACAGCTTCCTTAGGCAGTGTAGGCGCTGGTTTGCCTTTTTATATACAGATTCACAATGTGCCACAAAGGTGAGTCTACTGTCGATAATGGTCCCAAGGTATTTATAATTGTCTACACATTCCACTGCCTGACCTTTTATGGTAATTGATTCCTTATCAGTGATGCGTCTCCGGAAGTCGACATGCATGTTTTTTGTTTTTGAGATGTTCAGTTGTAGAAAAGACTGCTCACACCAATCTACAAACTCCTGGACAATTGGACCATGACCTGTCTCATTGTCCTTTAGCAGACTGACAATAACAGAGTCATCTGCATACTTAAGAATATATCGGTCCTCCATGCTACTGCGACACATGTTGGTGTAAAGAATAAACAAAAGAGGGGACAGAACACAACCTTGAGGGGAGCCAGTGGAGGTACAAGTCTGGTCAGACAGCACTCCATTGACCCGCACTCTTTGTGTCCTGTCAGTTAAAAAATGTAGCACCCAGCCCAGAAGGTTCCTGCTCAGGTGAAATTGCTCCAAAAGTCTTTCTATTAAAACATGGGGCTGAATAGTATTAAACGCAGAGGAGAAGTCAATAAATAATAGTTGGGCGTGTGCTCCCTTGCCTTCTAAATGTTTTAAAAGCAAATTCATTAAGGATACAGTTGCATCCTCAACACCCCTGTATGGCCGATAGGCAAACTGGAATGGGTCAAGATCAGCCTGGGTCTTCATTAAAATAAAATTCCTTACCAATTTTTCAAATGTTTTCATGACCAGCGAGGTCAGAGCAATAGGCCTAAAATCATTGTGGACTCTGGGACACCTTATCTTAGGAACAGGAACAATTATTGCATCTTTCCAACATTTTGGGACATGTTGGTTTTGTAAAGACTTATTAAAAATATAGTGAAAAACTGTACACAATTCCTTAGAACAGCACTTAAGCAATCTACCACAGATATTATCGGGACCACAGCTTTTGTTTGCATTTGTGAAACGTAGTGCTTTTTCAACAGAGCCCTTATTTATTTCAGAGTGATCCTGATCTGTTAAATTCTGAAAAAGTTCCAGTGACTCTTTACTAAAATCATAAGTGTCAAAACGGGAAAATAAATTATTAAAAGCATTAGCAAGATCAGCGTCCGAGTCAAAATCTTCTAAAATGATAGTGTTTACATTCTTTGAGTTACTAATACCTGCAATAGATTTCATACTTGACCAGGCTGAACCCAAATTGTTAGCAACCATTTTATTTTCCAACATTGTTTTGTAGTTACTTTTAGCTCTAAGGATTTCAACTTTCAAGTCCTTGGTGGCTGTATACAGTTCTGAAGGAGTCCCATGTTTGAAAGCATGTTTTTTAGCCTTTATACAGGCTTTCACTGATTTTGTGACCCATGGCTTGTCATTTGCATATATTTTCACCCTTTTGCAAGGAATAATCATGTCTCTGCAAAATGCTACATAAGAGCATGTTACATCCACTAATTGATCCAGGTCTTCACCACAAGCTTCTGTAAACATATCCCAATCAGTACAGTCATAGCACGCCTTTAGACACTGCACAGAATCTTTGTTCCAGTCTTTTATTTCCTTTGTATAGACTTTTTCCCTCTTTAGGACAGTTCTATATGTGGGCATGAGATACACAAGGTTGTGGTCTCCACGGCCCAAAGGGGCTCGTGGGACTGACTTGTATGCCTCCTTCACTGATCCGTAACATTGGTCAAGAATATTTTCCCATCTGGTGGGGCAAGTTACGTATTGATAAAAATTCGGAATAGTCTTCTTAAGAGAAACGTGATTAAAATCGCCCAATATAAAGGACGGAGAATCAGGGGATATTGATTGTAGCTTTTGAACAACGTCATACACGGTTTTACAAGCGGAGGGGGCGTGTGCTGCAGGGTGAATATATAAGACAGTAATAAAAATCTGGGGAAATTCACGGGGCAGATAAAACGGGCGCAGTGACACTGATAAAAGTTCCACGTCGGGTAAACAAATCCGTTCTCTCACTGTTACAGCAGAACAGTATCTTTGGTTGATGTAGAGGCACACCCCTCCACCTTGAGTTTTGTTTGTCACCTCACTGTTCCGATCCAAGCGATGCGGTGCTCCAAAGCCGGTGATCATCAAGTCCGCGTCCTGATCACGCTCGGTCAACCACGTCTCAGTGAACGCCAAAACGCAGCAGTCTTTATAATCCTTTAGGAAGCGAGCATTTCCCTGACGTTCGTCCAATTTGTTCCTTATGGATTGAACGTTCCCCAGGATAATTGAGGGCAGCGGTAGCTGATTGGACTGCGCCTTCCTCAGGCGCAGCCGAACTCCACCGCGCTTCCCCCTTTTTCTTCTCCCTTTCCCCCTTGATTCTTCATAGATGTTTTCTGGACTTCTTCGTATGAGATCCGGGATCTGGAGCGTGATATCTGATACGCCAGCTGGACTCACAAAGTTAAGTTGCAGCAGCTCACACCTGCTGTATTGCCTCCCAGAGATAAACTTCAGGTACAATAGGAGGGATAACAAAATAAGCGACGTGACGCGTAAAAGATCCATATCGCTTCAGTAAGGAGCACTGTACAGTTACGATCACTTGGGATGTTACTATCCCGACACAGACGAACATAAAACAATAAAACACGATAAAAACATCACAAGGCTTTCAGTCAAACTTTTCCTGCTGGTCGCAGCGTGCGCATGCGCCCCCTCTTCATGCTTTCCTATGAACTGAGACAATGAAGAAGGAATGAAGAAGATCACAGGCCTCAAACAGAGGGAGGATCGGATGGATGGAAGTCTGGACAGAGCAAATGAGCTGAACACATTCTTCAACAGGTTCAGTTCAGGAACAAGCTCACCATCCTCCCCTCCTGTTCCCAGCCAAAGAGACATCCCACCCTCCTCTGACCCACAGCTTTCCTGTAACATCTCCACCTACACCTCAGTCATGGATTCTTCTGCTTCCACTAGTTTGTCTTCAACCCAATCAGGAGATGCTGCTGTCCCCTTTGCCTCCCCCTCCCACTTTTCTGTTTCTAGAAGTCAGGTGAAGAGGCAGTTGGAGAGACTGAACTGGAACAAGGCTGCAGGTCCAGATGGTGTCAGCCCCCAAGTCCTGAAGGCCTGTGCAGAGCAGCTCTGTGGGATTCTGCAACACCTTTTAAACCTTAGCTTGACCCAAGAGAAGGTACCACTGTTGTGGAAGACATCCTGTCTGGTTCCGGTACCAAAGAAAACTCACCCTTCAGACATCAATGACTACAGACCTGTTGCACTGACATCCCACATCATGAAGGTCCTGGAGAGACTCCTGTTGACCCACCTGTGTAAGCAAACCAGCACATATCAGGACCCCCTGCAGTTTGCTTATCGCCATGGAGTTGGAGTTGAAGATGCTATCATACACCTGCTTCAACAAACCCACTGTCATCTGGACAAAGCAGGCAGCACTGTGAGGATCATGTTCTTTGATTTCTCCAGTGCATTTAACACAATCCAGCCTGATCTGCTTCGTCTGAAACTCCAGAAGACTCAGGTGGAGGCCTCAACAATCACCTGGATTAATGACTACCTGACAAACAGACCACAGTTTGTCAGACTGAAGAATTGTGTGTCTAACCAGGTGATCAGCAGCACAGGAGCACCACAGGGGACTGTACTCTCACCATTCCTTTTCACTCTGTACACTTCAGACTTCCAGTACAAGTCAGACTCCTGTCATCTACAGAAATATTCAGATGACTCTGCAGTTGTCGGGTGTATCAGAGATGGACAAGAAGCTGAGTACAGAGAGCTGGTGGACCGCTTTGTTGCATGGTGTGGGAACAATCATCTCATCTTGAATGTTAAAGTTCCCATGGCATGGTATAGTGGCGGCACTTTAAATGGGCTTTCGGAGGCTTCAGGATGTTATACCCCCAGGCGTTCTCAAAATTCACCCGGAAAACGCAGATTTGGCCTCTTAGAAAAAAGCCGCATTTCAGCGCTCTCTCCAGTGCCCTGTTTTCCTAATGAGAAGCAAGGAGGAGCGCGAGGGGTGTGTCATGGCTGAATGGGGGCGTGTCTGATCTCTGTTTTGGCTCCGCGCATGTTAGCTGCCTGCTAGTAGGAAAAAAATAGAAATGGCAGGTGAGCAAACCATCGTACCGTTCGCCTTCGACCCGGAATCGGACCCTGAAGCCGAGGCGCAGGCAGTTCAGCAACAAACTGCAGATCAGCAGCGCCTTCAGCAAAACGTCTCAGAATGGTGAGTTTGAAATGTTATGTCTGGAAACGTTTATAGTTGGGTCGGTCCGAACCACTGAGGTGCGCAGATACTAGCAGTGGCTTAGCCTACGGTAGCCTAATTAGAGCAGAAATTGTAGTCACTACATCAGGACTACCTAAAATATTATTTTTGCTTACAAAACGTATAAGTTCCCAACTTATCTTGCAATGTGGGCACGTATTTGCAGTGCTAACATTAGTGAGTATGGCTGCTGGCATCTCCAGTCTCTACACCAAGTAACTTTCTCAATGTCGCCTTGCATTGTACAACAGTAACACTGCCAAATTATTTCCCATAGTACACATTGCCAACATGTTATGAAAAACAACTGTAATAAACGCCGGTGGGTAATTTCATGAAAATTGCAATTACCCCCACAAACACTGTCCTGTTTGGCAAATGATTCTCCACCCAGTGTTGACATAAGGGGAGCGATTTATAACCAAGTTTTCTAGACAAAAAGGTTTACATGCTATAATATACAAAAAAAAAACATACCTCATCATATCCTGACCAGGTGCTGGATCCAAAGTGTAACTACACGAAGTGAAACTTATGCTACAGATTTTTGTGTACACCTTTTTAGTAGCCTGTCTTCACTGGGAACAGCCAGCTGTGCGTTGCCCATGTAGTTATACAGTAGCCTATGGTATGCAAAAAACATGATAGTATTCTGACCAGCATGTAATTATTCTCCATGCTCACCTGTTAACTCATTTACTTGCCACTAAAGATGTTTCATTGTTATATTTGCCGGCATTACCTGAAAACAGAATATCATTACACTGCCTTTTGTTTTTTTTTATAATAGGTGTCAATGTGGAATTTGCGAGATAATGCCCACAGAAAGGGAGAATAGATGCTGCATGGAGATCCCTCAGGTAACACTGTAAACATTTGGATCTACCTGTTCCTAAAATGACTCTTACCATGTCTATTTCTAATCTTTATTAGGTCACAGCACTACTAGGAGAAGTGGCGGCAGAGCCAGCATGCATGCTGGATCATCCAGGGTTTGAGCCGGTATGTCTCAATGTATATTCGCTACAAACCGCTGGGCGAGTCTACAGGCACCATTTAGGCAGTTTACGCCTGAGAAGAACGCATCGGTAAGCGCTGTAAAATAATTACTCATAGCCACATACATAGAGTTTACAGTATACCCACCCAATAGAGCCTGATAATTCAACTATGCAGACAGTATGAAGAGTGTTTGTAGATTTATTTACAAGACATTATTAAAACACAATCAAGAATAATCCATAGGAATATGTAAATATGTACAACATAGCAATAATAGAAGAACAACAACATTCTCTTCAAGTGTAATTTTTTCTATCTGTTCTTCCAGGCGCTTCAGGTATTTGGCCTACAGGCAGTTCGTGGCGTGGTGCTGGGGCTTTTTGGGTCGCCGGATCAGAGTGGTCATTCCTTCCTGTGTGGTCCTGCGTATCCGTGCCGAGTACCCCGATGATGAAGGACACTGCACCGGGTTTAGACTGCCTCACGTGTGAAAAATTAGGTCCATCAGGACATCCACATTACCCTTTTCACACAGAACATTCATACACACTGTACACGCACAACATTTGTATAGTTCAGTTAGTCATTTGTACATTTCAATGTTTATTTATATATTTATATTTGTTCTATATATATTTATGTTTGTTTAGATTTCTATTTCTCACATTTTTTGTATTCCTATTTGTTGGAATTAACCTCAGTAAATTTGATAAAGGCAAAAGTAGTTGGACTTGAATTCTTGAACTTTTGAGGTCTTACCAAAGGTTGGCTTAGTCTTTTGACGTTTGACTGCACTCTCCCTTCTTGGATTTGGGAAAGGAGATTTTGAAGAGAGGTACACCGTCTGCTGTCTGGGCCTGTGGTCGGTTCACATTTTCATTAAAGTGGATCGCCGCCAAGTACAGTCTGAAAGTACAAGAAACAATGTGTAAACGGTGTTTCCCACAGAATTTTCATTTGTCATGGTGGTGGGGGTTAGCTTGTAGAGACACATGCATCATCATGGCAGAGCATATGAAAAGCTCTTTTCCAAAATGCTATAAAAGCTGTTCTCATTACTTTTTTTTAAATCTGATTTCAAGCATCAGGAAAGTGATATTAGCTGAGATAGCATTTGAAACATTTAAATGCTGCTTTTAATGGTAGTAACAAATAAAACAATATTTTTGAAAGTAGGTATAAAACATTTTGGAAAAAGCTTTTCATATATTGTGAAGTTTCATAGGAACTATGATCTGAAAACCCCCTAAAAGTATACATTTTTTGGTAAATCAAATATAAATTACATTCACAAGACAATCTTTTCAGGGGACCTGGTCTAGGTGTTTTGTGCCTTATAGTGCTGGAGAAACCCGGCTCAATTATGACATTTCAGACAAAAACTTTCAACAGCTACAAGGTAAAACATCTCACCTGCAAAGCATTCCAATATAGGGAAAGACAACATTCTTCGGTGTGGCTGCAGTCCTAGTGACAATGGGGTCAGTCTGGCAGGCAGCATCCCTGGTCCGGGATGTCTGGACGTGAGCACTTGATGTGCTGGCCAGTGAAGAGTGAACCTGATGCAGACAGAGAGCACACATCTCATGGTTCGAAAGCTGAGCATTACACTCATGATAAACTGACGAGTCACGACAGATTTGAAGTCAAAACTGTGTTCGAATTGACAGACACATAATGGTGTATGTTCGAGGGTAGTCGGCAAACGTTTGCTAAACACCCTTCACCTAGCCACAACACCCGATCGCGTATCCCACACGAAAGACGCAGAAACGACTCGACGTTAAAAAAAAAAAAAAGGTCACCAAACCGTAACAAATGCTTTCAAAATATAAAGTCACCAATCTAAAGAAAGGCTTACAAAATATGAATTGTTTTGGTCGGGCGTCATTTTCCGTGTGACAGACGTATCTAGCCGCAGAACATAACTCAGGGCTCTCAAGTTTTCAAGTTTGCTTGGAGTGAGATTCGGGTGGGGCAGGGGCCGGGCCGTGTGCGCGGCGGGGTTTCTTTCGTTTTTTTTTTTTGGGGGGGGGGGGGGGATCCCTTGCAGTATCCCATCGCCATAAACTAGCTACTTAAAGAACAAAGAAATTGTTTTATTTATACCAAAATCACAAATCTTCACTTTTACACTAAATTCTGCTATATTTGAAAATAAATTGTTTTAGGTAGGCCTATGCAAAGTCTTAACAAAAAAAAAAAAATGCATGTCTTGTTGTAAGTGTTTATGGCAGATTTTGATGCTTGATGACTGATATTGGGGGCTCCCATTTAAAGCACAGCCATTTCCCCAGTCATGATGGATGACAGAGTTCCATTCAGAGCCAACGTGTTCCTGGTCTTGGTTTTATTGAGCCCCACCATGGAAAAAACCCTCTCTGCATCAACATTTCAGTGTGGCAGAACTAATACCAGTTTGGCAATTGTAGATAGCCTTATTGGGAATCTGCTCATACCAGTCACCTTTGAAAAAAATTAACCACGGAAGCCTAATTACACTCCTACATATTTTTCATTTTTCATTAAGTTGCTCATGTCAAAGGGTGTGTACTGAATATTTAGGTCTACTACTCCAACGAACACTTTAATCTTTTAAAGAGAGTAGGAAAACTATAGTAACTAATGAAAGATTCAAATAAATGAAGATATGACCTGCTGATGATCCTGACGGTTCTCTTCCACCTCCAGCTCGTCTACAACGAGCTTGCTTGCAGCTGAAAGCTATTTCAGACCTCACCCGGCAACAAGAAATTCTCTTTTCTGATTGGCTGAGAAATTCTATTTTGTGATTTGCCGATGGGTTGCTAAATCAAGACGGCTGTACCAGAGCTATAGTTCTGAGCTGTTCGAGCCCACAGTAACCTGCCATTGACTCGTTTATAGTATCGGCCATTAGAATTTCTGTGCGACGAAGTTGATCATTTCTCAGCGTGAGAAATGGCATGTGTGGCGTGTGAGCGTGTGATTTTGTTGAAATGCGTGTGTCTCACGCTCAATGCGTGAGACTTGAGAGCCCTGACATAACTAGACTTGCTTACCTAAGTATTCATGCTGTATGTAGTCCCCTACACGTAAGATACTTGGTCAAAAGACAAATGTCTTGTTTTACAACCAATTTTCCAAATCTAACCAGTTTAACAGAGTATTGGTTTTGTAGCGCAGTGTAGGTTTCATGGATAAATACCTCCACAGCTAATGTTGGCTAGTTAGCTGTCACCCATAAAGTGCTAGCGGCTAGCAAATAATTATGACTTACTTGATCGGTGTGGGTAGCTGATGGACCGGCAAGGCTTGGCACTGATCCAGGCTTCAACTTCAGGTGTAGGGAAAAACCTGCCCTGTACTGTCCCAAGTTGTGAAATCATTCCTCTGAAATGTGTCGTGCAAACACTGACGCTCTTTGGAACATGCATGGGCACCCGTCCCTCGTAAATGAAATTAGCCATTCCGTTTTCAAAGGGACAGAGGATGGAAGGGCAAACATATTCTTCTCTTAATCTTCACATCCTGGCACAGTACATTTCGCATGGTAACGTCGTTTGGAAGTCATTGCTGTATCTTCTGTGACTGTCTTCAGTCGTGGCGAGTCTCGGTCTACTCCACATGAGTTGGGCGGGTAAGATACAGGTAGTTTACCAGCAGAGGGTGGAGACAGAGGGCGTGGCGGAGAGAGGGGGTGGGAAATTTTGATGAGCTCTATCCTGGCATGACGTCATACCAGGAGCCTTGAGTCAACGAGACACTTGGAGGCGCTCTGTTCAAAACACGGAGGAAATGCTGTACTGCTCAGTGAATACATTTCGCAATTTCTACTCACTGGGGTGACTTAAGGAGGCTAGAGAAACTCATTTTAAGGCTCAAAAACCTCTGAAAGTGAAATTTTCATGCCATGGGACCTTTAACAAAACAAAGGAGATGATTGTAGATTTCAGGAGAAACAGGGTCAGATCAAACCCTGTTTCCATCATGGGAGAAGAAGTGGAGGTGGTTGAGGAATATAAATACCTTGGTGTTCATGTGGACAACAGACTGGACTGGAGACACAACAGTGAAGCAATCTACAAGAAAGGACAGAGCAGACTGTACTTCTTGAGGAAGCTAAGGTCCTTCAAGGTTTGCAACAAGATGTTGCAGATATTCTACAAGTCTGTTGTTGAGAGCGTCATTTCCTCTTGCGTCATCTGTTGGGGCAGCAGCATCAGAAGCAGGGACCTAAAAAGACTCAACAACCTGATAAGGAAGGCTGGTTCTGTTCTGGGGACGGCTGTGGAACCTCTGGAGACAATAATGCAAAGAAGGATTTTGCATAAAATCAAGAGAATTATGGACAACCCTGAACATCCTCTCAATGAGACTGTTATCGGAAAACAGAGTCTCTTCAGTCAAAGGCTTCTTCAGTTTGGATGCAAAACTGACCGCTACAGGAAATCATTCCTGCCCACAGCCATCAGCATCTATAATAACTCCTTGATTTAATTGAGCTACATCAACATTTAATTTCCCTCTGGGATAAATAAAGTATTTTTGAATTGAATTGAAACATGTTATGGTATCATGTGATGTTAGAAACAGTTCTGATGTCAGACCGTTGGTACCACAAGAGGTGTTTCTGATTTAATCAGAACCGGAAAAAACTTAATGCTGATCCTGAACTGATCTTTATTATTGGGCTGTCCCACATATTCTCTGAAAAGCCTTCAGCTGATCCAAAATGCTGCAGCCAGAGTTTTGATGAGAACTAACAGGAGAGATCATATTTCTCCAGTTTTAGCTTCTCTTCATTGGCTCCCTGTTAAATTCAGAATAGAATTTAAGATTCTTCTCCTCACATATAAAGCTCTTAATGACCGAGCTCCATCATATCTTAAAGATCTCATTGTAAGATATTTTCCTAACAGAGCACTTCGTTCCCAAACTGCAGGTTTACTTGAGGTTCCCAGAGTTTCTAAAAGTAGAATGGGAGGCAGAGCCTTCAGTTATCAGGCCCCTCTATTGTGGAATAAGCTGCCAGTAAATGTCCGGGAAGCAGACACCCTTTCCACTTTTAAGACCAGGCTTAAAACTTTCCTTTTTTATAAAGCTTATAGTTAGGTCTGTTGAATCTGATAGTGTGTCTGCTAGTGTGTCTTGTTCTGCCTCTACCTCTGGCACCCTCTATACTTTCATTACCCCCTACCCGAACCAGGGTTTGAATCCCATTCCCGCTTATCTTACCTCTTTTATTTCTCCCCCTACCCGAACCAGGGTTTGCATCCCCACCCCGCTGTGACTGGTGTGCAGTTGGTGAGAGGCTGAGGTAGCTTGTGGCTGTAAAAAGATGGTTGTTGTGGTGTGAGGAGCAGATCTATATAGGGAGTATAGGGAATTACTCACTGAGTCTGGTCCTTTATTTATTTATTTATTTTTTCGTTAGCACAAGTTTCTTGTGTTTACCTTGAATAGGGATGGCTCAGGTAATCCTGAAACATCCCATAGTTAAGCTGCTATAGGCCTAGACTGCTGGGGGGCCTCATCTGACACACCTTTCCTCACTTTACTCTCTTTATGTATATGTGATATTATTGTGGTCATTAACTCGTGTTTCCCTGTTCCAACAGATATCCTTTGAATGGTGTTACAGTGCCGCCGCCGCCGCCGCCCTCCCCCCCTTTCTGTCTTCTCAAACCCCAGCTGGTGGAGGCGGATGGCCACCCTTCCTGAGTCTGGTTCTGCCAGAGGTTTCTTCCTGTTAAAAGGGAGTCGTTTCTCTCCACAGTCGCCTCAGGCACGCTCAGGCCGGGAGATTGGACCGAAAAACAAAAAGTTTTCAGTGCAATCTGTTGGTTTTCTTAGCTAGGAAATTGTTTTTGAATTGGCTCTATATGAACGAATTGGATTATTTTATGAATTATGATTATTATTAATTAATTGAATTCCAATTGGCTTGAATTGGACTTACTATCTAAGTGCCTTGAGATGACATTTGTTGTATTTGGCGCTATATAAATAAAAATGAATTGAAATTGAATTGAACTGTCTGTGTATGGCTCAGCATCACAAAACAGCCACTGGTAAGAATTAAACAACATTATTACTAACTAATAAGTGAGAATTAAGCAGATTATGCTGAAATTTTATTTTTAACGCTCTGACCTGAATTAAGAGAGGACAGACGATATTTATCCTAAACGAGTTAATCAGTTGGTCATTGAAAAGAAATGTCTGCTTTCTTGATGCTGTGCTGCTCCCAAGATGAGATCTAACCACAAACATTTCTGTCCTGCAGCAGAGAACAACACAGGTGGAGAAACTGCAGTGGAGCAGTTCGGCAATTAATTAACAATTAATCATGGTTTACTAAAACTTCTCAAATTTTCCCAAAAATTCTGTGTGTGTTTGTATCTTCTTTTGCATTAAGACTTCCCGGACCTGGAAGAGGAAGACATGGAATCAGACTCATAATATGAAGACCAGTTTGTTTACTTAGGCCTAAATGAAAACAGGAGGTTTGCTTGAGCAAACCCAGAAATGCGATATATGTTTGTCATCTGTTGTCATCTGTTGTCCTAACCTGTGGTGTCTGGTGTTGAGTGTTGTTTGTGTGTTGTCATGATCCCAAAACTGTCTAAATGATTTTCCACAGCAGAATAAATGGATAATACAGAAGATCTCATGAATGCTGGACAGCAACTTGGTGAGAATTCTCGTATTGTCCTAAAATCAAGGATTATACCAACTGTGCTGATGTTGATGTTGTCTCCGTGATGATGTGTTCCCTAAATGATTTGAAGTTTTTTCACAGCAAAATAAGGAGATGGTACTGGATTTCTCATTAAGGCTGCACAGCAGCTTGATGACTATTCTGGTTCCTAAAAGCAAGGGTTATACCAACTGGCCAGTTGTTTTGTTTTGGTTTATGTTTGTTTTATGATTTTTTATTTTCATTTATTTTCTGTATTTTGGTTTTGTTTTGATTTGAGGTCCATATGAAAAATAAATAAATAAAGAATGAATTGGGCATTAAAATTGAACCTTTCAAAGAGAGATGCCCCAAGTATAGAAATACAGTGCAAATGACATTTTGCACTACTGCGCTGCGAGATTTGCTAATATTATTCCACAGATTCAGAACCACTACAGGACGTACAGCCGGAGGACTCATAAGCTTGAGTTCTGGGAGGCTTTGCCCATCATGCCAAGATGATGGTGGAGAACTACACAACGAAATTGTCACAAAAGAAAATTAGTTAGGGAGGGGATGCTGAATATCCCTCAAGGAAGCGATGTACTGGTGACCTCCTTCCAAGATTAGTTCCGGATCAGAATGCTGAACAGACGTTCAGCCAAGAGGAAAACAGAGCACCGACAGGATTGGACCACAAGAGACCACACGACTCGTCATGTGGTCATCTAAGAAAGATATATCATTTAAAAGAAAAGTTAATCATAATTGCTCAAGAGGCTAATATACTCATATAATCGAGCCTTGGTTAAATTGATATTTGTTGTGTTTCACTTTTTAAAGTGTTTAGCTAATTCCTCTTAAAGGCTGATAATGAATCATTTTTAGAATGTCAATTGCCAGTGGGGTGACTCGGCTGTTTGGAGCGGGACCTTAGACTTAGAACGGTAATAAGTTGGTCGGTCGCCAAGTGCAACTGGGGCCATAGGAGAATTTTTCCCGGTTCAGCCATCGGGTTTTCGCTCCTATTCGCTGCAAACGGTGGACGAGCCTGCTGGTAATGTTAATTGCCTTATGCAATGTTTGAGTGTCAGTAGTTTAGAAATTATGTGATAATTGTTAATTAATCAATGGTGTGTGTTGTTATGGTACTTATGGGGGAGCAAGGCCTTGCTAACCACATAAGGTTTTAGGCCATTATGAACAAAGATTCCACACAGAGGATGGGTTCGGGGCCACATACATATAGCAAAATATTATTTTCTACATATAATTTATTAAGAAATGTGCTCATTTGCGGAGTTATTATCAGTTGAGTGGGGAAGGTTTTAAACTTACTAGAAAAGAGTCTATTTCTAGAATCTTGATTAATACTCCTGATATAGAAGGTTTTGCTAAAGCATTAGAATTATTTTTAAATGTGCTTATTTGCAGAGTTATAATCAGTGACTTATGAAGGTTGTAACACTCTCGGAAAGAGTTTCTGTTCCAAGTAAAATGATGGAATAGTCCTGATTTGAAAGTGTAGCTTAAGCATTAGAATTATGTTTACTATTTCCATGCCTGTGCAATGAAGATTTGCTTGCTGCTTTAACTGCAAAGAAGAACAGCTTACACTTAAAAGCTTACATAATGACACATGAAGTCACTTCAAAACGGAGATGGCAGAAATCTCCTATTTGATTGTGGTACATCTCAAAAGGTAAGTGGCTCTTGCAGTTTGGGGGGTACTGCTAAAAACTTGCTACTGCTAATACAGATGTGACACAATACAGAAGATTACATTCCTACCTCAGTTATTTGACTGAATTAGTTGAAATGATAAAATCACTTCAAAAGGGGGAATTGTAAAAATTGGCTTTGTTCTTAGACATTATGAATTAAATAAGTCTCAGTACTTTTCCATATGACCTAAAGTGATCCAGGAATAAGGAGACAAAACAATTAGGAAAGCCTGGGAAAGCAAGGGCAGATTCACACACACACATTGTTTTGGGCTGATCCAGAGAATATGACGAAGCATGTTGAACCTACTCGTGTCAATCATACTCGGTCGAGTGTGAGTCCAACCTATGACACTATAAATAAACATGATAACCGGAAATCATGGCCAGTCTGACAGACTTCCTGCGGGGATTCTTTCCCACTGAGCCCAGCGCTGATATGCTTTGACGTGTGACTACAAATAAAGACTTCATTTTCACTTGAATTACTCCAGTCCGTTCTTGAGCTTCCAACTAAAAAGAACCGAATCTAACAAGCACACATGAGCATAAATGCCTCAAGGAGTTCCTGCGACATTGAGCTTCGTAGCCTGGTTTTCACACATTTTAAGGCAGAGAAGCTCCATTCGCATGCAACCTGGGTGGTTCAAGAGTCAAGAGAAACTTATAACCCGATTACATGGTAAGCATCTGTGAGGAGGTTATATTGTGTGAGGATCAAGTAAACGCAGATAGCACAGTTTTTGCAAGAAGAGCATGTCCTGCTCTCCAGCTCAAATTCTGGCTCCATGTATGAAATTCCACTACCCTCCTCATCAGTCTGTGTGACCTCTCTTCCTGTCCTGACCACATAATCCTCCAGAGGAGACTTTTTCAGTCTCTCCCACTGGGATGCCAGGCTATACAGCTCGTCATGCAACCTGCTGACAGTCGCTCTGTCATCAAACCTCAATACACACTTGCTTAACTCTTGCAGTGCTGTACTGGGGATTCCGTTTTCCCTCAACTCTGCAAAATTGTTTGGGTCAAGGCAAGCAAAATCTGAGGCAAGGGTTGCATTGGCTGTAAACCTTCTGTTGATACTGCCAGCAACTGTGTCCAGAATAACATTATGGACCTTGACCTCAAATGCAGTATGAGGTGAGACTGGTGGGTCATCTTCCTGGAGCTCTCCTGGCATTCTTTTCTTTTTTCTGAGTAGTTTTTCTGGGAGAGAACTCTCCACAACAAGTTCACTGTCTGCCTCTTCCAGTTCCTTGTTGGCCCAACTCACAAACACATCAGCTGCTCCTTTAACTCCCTCAAAGTCCCTGACAAATGTTTTGAGGCTTTCCTCTGTCCCCTCAACCAAACGCTGAGCTGACAAAATATTCATCCCATGTGTCTGTAAATACTTGGATAGAGGGGAGGTGTGCCTGAAGATGTGGATGAAAATCTGGGCTGTGAGTATAACCTCATATCTCAAAAGGGTTTCCACTTGCCCCTTTGCTTTGGCCCTGACCACTGACTTCATAGTGTCATCCGCTTCAATTGCCACCAGGGTCAACAAGAGGTCAACATAGAGAGCATCCCTTGGATCGCCAAAGCTCCCAAACACCTTTGTAAGGGCCTGATCCTTAGCCCACCACCTTGTAGCTCCTATTGGAGCCAATTTCCGGTGACGTCTGTCCTCACTCATCTCCTCCCACTTTTGCATGGGTTTCCACAACTCCTTCAGAAACACTGCCACATCATTCAGTATGGAAAAAAGTGATGTGCTTTCAACTACACTGCCTGTTGTGTCTGTCAGGACAAGATTTAACACATGGGCATAACACCACATGTGAATCTGTGTAGGAGCCAGTTCAGAGAGTAATACTGAGAACCCCTGATATTGGCCCTGCATATTGGCAGCACCATCAGTGGAGTTGCCCACACATGTGCTAATATCAATGCTGAGCTCATCCAAGGTCTGTTTCAACACATCAGTGAAATGCTGACCTGTGGACTTTTCACAATCCACCACAGCAACCAGTCGCTCATGAATGACATCTGTCACATACCTTAGTATGATAGAACATTGGTCTGTGGATGACACATCCTGAGTAGTGTCTATCTGAACCGAAAACATGCCTGCCTCTCTTACCTCATCAGCGATTGTGCGTTTTATCAGCATTTTGAGTACATCCACAACTTTGTTGACTATGTCCTTGGAAAAAAGTGTCACAAGAGACCCTCTTCCTTTTCCCCCACTGTCATGGTGAATTTTGCTTTGCTCAATGCAACTGCTAATGTGTTGCTGAAGACAGGGATCATATCGGCCCAAAAGCAGTAGCAACTCTAAAAAGTTGCCATGATTGACTGCAGTGTTTTCTAGGGTGTAAGCAGCCTCTGCCTTATCCCCTCGATAACTAAGACCACATTTTCCAATGACTTTAAAAACATCAACAATGCGTTCCATTACCTGGCGCTTCTGTTTAACTTTCTCATGATGTAAAGACATCTGTTTGCCTGCCAAAAGGCTTTTTACATTTGCATCTTTAGCCATCAGAAAGTAAGCATCTGCACAATCCCTATGTATCTTACTTTGTTCATGCTCTTCAATGCGCTGATGGATATGTTTCCATGCCTTCATACCACCCTTAATGAAGGGATTGTTTGTTTTAGCAGGTGCAAATGCCAAACAAACAGAACAGTACAGTGATTCTGTTTTGTCACTGAAAGTCAACCATTTGCGGTTGGTGCCTTGTTTGTTGTAGAACACTTTGGCTACAGGGGATGTTGTGGGCTGCTGAGGATGGAAACTAAAAAACATTTGTAGGTCTTGTCTCTGAGGACGAGAAAAATAATCAAATGCCTCCTTATCTATACTATTGGCTGCCTGTGAGATCTCCTGCTGCACTCCTGCTGTTTCTAAGGTTCCTCGAGCCTCCCTCTCAGCATCTGACTCTCCTATATTATAGCAATTAAAATAGAAGTCATGTACATAGACAATTATTGATTGAAGTGATTACTTATTTCATTTGGGCCTATTTTAATGCATTTCCAGTAATTAGTTCGTTTGAAATCCTGCTACCTGTTTCCTCTGTGGTCCTGGCCTCTCCATGCCTACTGCATTCTCCTTCAGACTGCACCTGATCCTCTGAGGCTACAGAAAATGTTCATTAAGAGTTGTCTATGTTGCTGGAAAACATGACACACTTTATTTATCCTTTCATTCACTGATTAATTAATTAATTAATTTAATTGTGGTTGTGTTAAATGATTTGCATGATTTAGTCTACCACCCTACCACCTTATGGTTTTCTTCTCTATGCCAATATTTTACATCACAAATGTCTATCTTGACTAACTACAGTATCTTCCTCTACCTGGCCCTTCAGTAGTCGCCCTCCTTGGGATCATCAGTAGCACTGGAAGTGGTCTGCTGATCTGATGCTAGAAAACAATCGATAACAATAAAAAAATATATATTTAATAGTGAGTTGATAACCACAGTGTGCGCGCCTCTGTGGAAATGCACGATATGACGGCGAGACCAAATAGGTTACAGTTGCAGAGGAGATAAGCGTGACAGCACATTTGAAACTGTTTGTCAAAAAATGGAAAACTAGAATGTAAAGAAAGTGTTCGGTTCGTTTACACACAGCAAGCACGGGACGTGAATGTGTCTGCATCTGCATTCGTGTTCAGTCCGAAATGGATAGAAATCAACATGAAAACAGATTCTTCCTTTCACATCAAAGCGTCGTGCCCGCGCGGTGTCCGGATAAGTGCTCATTGCAACTTGAAAATAGAACAGTCTATTCCCTGCACAGGCGTGAGCGGGCTCAGCTCACATTATAATAAATGGGAGGGGAAGGCTTGAACATGAAACATGATGCTGATTCCCGCGGATAGAACGCGCGTGCAGAGTCTCCAGTAATTAAAAAAGGCAACTAAACACCCCAACGTGCTCGCGCTGCCCCTGCCCTGCCATACTGCCCCTGTCCCTGCGCACGCGAACCATGTACAATATTTGCATACAGCCCTTCTAAATAATTATATTTATTTTAATTGCATGTTTGAGATGCATTTAATAACAAATATCAAACAACAAATGTGATCGCCCCTATTTAATATTGCGTTAGTAACCACATGTGCGCGCCCGTGGGAATGCAGGCTACAGTTGATGAGGAGATAAAGCGTGATAAAGCGTTAAGCAATTGTTCATCAGAACTGGAATGTAAAGAAAGTGTTCGGTTCTTCTTTGAATATAGGAATACACTTCTAAATCATATAAATTGTGAGATTTTACATATTTAACAACAAAAGCTGTCAGATGACAGTTGAGTTGACATTGCAAACGTTCGCCACGTTATAGCCTATTTGATCAAATTCACAACCAGGCCTATTATCCATATCTCTCAGTAACCTACCAGCTTGTCTTGAGAAGATATCTGTCAATTTGGCACATTTGGCTGCCACCTCCTGTCTTTTTTTGAGCTTAGCCCTCTCTGTTCCACCTGGCCTCTTTCTACCCTCCATCACTGACGCGCTCTGTTTCGCGCCATTGTTATTTAAAAGACGAGCCATGGGCCAAACCATCTGAAACATTTGGGAGGAGAGAATTCCCTTACATGGTAGAACCTATTTAATCTGCTGTGATGCAGCAGGCGGCTGCGCTGCAATGGTGAGTTTATGCAGACTACAGTTGAATTGATATTAAAGCGATACTCCGGAGTAGATTCACCCTAGGGTCATTTGAACCGTGACATCCAGCCAAGTAGCCCACCCGAAGTTTTTCCGATATTGGCTGAACATCAGCTGAGTTACTGAGTTATCACGAATAGCTTCGTACAAAGTTAATGGATCCTGGCAGTATCTCCAAAATTACCACACTAAAATCACATGCCATGACACCAAACTTCTACAGTAGTACAAATATGGTCTGTATTCACAAAACGATGCATTTGGAAGTTTGAAAATAGTCCAGGAGTTTATTATTATCAACACAAGCCTGATAGCTTCTCTGCTGCTAAAGCTGCGTCGACGTCACTTCCTTGATCTGGGAGCTTCAAAGTAAGATGAGGGTTGATCTACTACTGTAGACAACAAAGCAAGGCTGCTCAATTTCTCCATTGATAAAATAATTTCACAACTCTACAACATAAAAATTCATAAAAAGAAAACATGTAGAATATAGCATATACTTTGTTGTCTACAGTAGTAGATCAACCCTCATCTTACTTTGAAGCTCCCAGCTCCCAGAAGTGACGTCGACGCAGCTTTAGCAGCAGAAAAGCTATTAGGCTTGTGTTGATAATAATAAACTCCTGGACTATTTTCAAACTTCCAAATGCACCGTTTTGTGAATACAGACCATATTTGTACTACTGTAGAAGTTTGGTGTCATGGCATGTGATTTTAGTGTGGTAATTTTGGAGAGACTGCCAGGGTCCGTTAGCGCTTCTACGAAGCTATTCGGGATAACTCAGTTATCCCGAATAGCTCAGTATATCTCAGGATATTTCGGGATAACTCAGTTATCAGCAGGCTTGAGTTCAAGCTGAATGATCCGTCTTTTAAGGCACTAATTAAATCGGAAATTAGTCTCTTCTTAGAGTTCAACAACACCGGAGAGGTCTCACCTCCCATGTTATGGGATACTTTGAAGGCTGTTCTAAGAGGGAAAATTATAGCAATATCTACATTTAGGAAAAGAAATAGGAATAAAAAATTAGAGGATTTAAAAAACAAGCTAAAAGAACTAGAAAGAAAACATAAATTGGATCTGGCACAGGATACATTAAAGCGGCAGTCGGCAACTTTTTTTTAGTCATATTAGCTTGAACTGTCATGGGATTCTGGAAGTAGAATATCAAATAGGCTGTTTAGGAAAAATAACGAAATCTGTAGCTCCCTCTGAAGCCTGTAATCATGCTTGCAAAAACCGAGCGCTCCCGGCTGTTTTTAACCAATCACGTTAGGGTGGAGGAATCCTACCTGTCAATCACAGCTTGTGCACACGCTGCTGAGCGTGAGTCTGCCCCAGCTTGTGTGCGCTCACACTGGTGTGAACTCACGTGCACAACCTCGTCCACAGAGGGGGAGGGGTTTGGGGGGCGATTCGGAGCTTGTTAGAGGTTGGGGGAGGGACCTGAAAGTTGTGTCAGTTCGAATTTTCCGACTTTAGACTCGCAATTTTGAAAACTTGCCGACTGCAGCTTTAAGAGAAATTATAAACAACAGGAATGAAATTAATAGTCCGACCACACAAGAAATCAAGAAAAACTTAATGTTTCTGAAACAGAGACACTATGAAAGTGGCTCTAAATCTATGAAAGTATTGGCATGGAAATTGAAAAAAAAGATAGCGGAAAATAAAATTAGGCATCCAAGAACAAAAGAGATAAAAAATAAACAAAATGAAATTCTTTTTACTTTATACATGCTTCCATTAGGTAACATTATTAGACAGCATGGCATAAATTTCCATTGCTATGCTGATGATACTCAGCTGTACTTATCTATAAAACCAGATGAACCCAATAGGTTGGTCAGACTACAAGCATGTCTTAAAGACATAAAGACCTGGATGACTCAGAACTGTCTGCTTCTAAATTCAGACAAAACTGAAGTTGTTATCTTTGGACCTGAGCGCTTCAGGGAGAAATTGTCTAGCTATATAGTTACTCTAGATGGTATTTCCTTGGCTTCTAGTTCTACAGTGAGGAACCTTGGAGTTATTTTTGACCAGAACTTATCATTTGACTCGCATATAAAACAGGTTTCTAGGACTGCCTTCTTTCACCTTCGTAATATTGTTAAAATCAGGAACATCTTGTCTCAGAGTGATGCAGAAAAACTAATTCATGCATTTGTTACTTCAAGATTGGACTACTGTAATTCTTTATTATTGGGCTGTCCCACATATTCTCTGAAAAGCCTTCAGTTGATCCAAAATGCTGCAGCCATAGTTTTGATGAGAACTAACAGGAGAGATCATATTTCTCCAGTTTTAGCTTCTCTTCATTGGCTCCCTGTTAAATTCAGAATAGAATTTAAGATTCTTCTCCTCACATATAAAGCTCTTAATGACCGAGCTCCATCATATCTTAAAGATCTCATTGTAAGATATTTTCCTAACAGAGCACTTCGTTCCCAAACTGCAGGTTTACTTGAGGTTCCCAGAGTTTCTAAAAGTAGAATGGGAGGCAGAGCCTTCAGTTATCAGGCCCCTCTATTGTGGAATAAGCTGCCAGTAAATGTCCGGGAAGCAGACACCCTTTCCACTTTTAAGACCAGGCTTAAAACTTTCCTTTTTTATAAAGCTTATAGTTAAGGATGGCTCAGGTGATCCTGAAACATCCCATAGTTAAGCTGCTATAGGCCTAGACTGCTGGGGGGCCTCATCTGTCACACCTTTCCTCACTTTACTCTCTTTATGTAAATGTGACATTATTGTGGTCATTAACTCGTGTTTCCCTGTTCCAACAGATATTCTTTGAATGGTGTTACAGTGCCGCCGCCGCCGCACCCCCCCCCCCCCCTTTCTGTCTTCTCAAACCCCAGCTGGTCGAGGCGGATGGCCACCCTTCCTGAGTCTGGTTCTGCCAGAGGTTTCTTCCTGTTAAAAGGGAGTCGTTTCTCTCCACAGTCGCCTCAGGCACGCTCAGGCCGGGAGATTGGACCGAAAAACAAAAAGTTTTCAGTGTAATCTGTTGGTTTTCTTAGCTAGGAAATTGTTTTTGAATTGGCTCTATATGAACGAATTGGATTATTTTACGAATTATGATTATTATTAATTAATTGAATTCCAATTGGCTTGAATTGGACTTACTATCTAAGTGCCTTGAGATGACATTTGTTGTATTTGGCGCTATATAAATAAAAATGAATTGAAATTCAGGAAGCTTTTGAAGTGTTCTATAAAACCCTATATTCTGAAGTCCCAGGTAGGAGTGTAACCCAAATTGACAACTTCCTGAATCCCCTAGATTTACCCATTCTAGATGAAGAACAAAATGAAATAATGACTGCTGATATAACTGAAGAAGAACTAAAAGCTGCAATTAGTAGGCTTAAATTAAGCAAGTCACCAGGATCTGATGGTTACGCGGCAGAGTGGTACAAGAAATTTAAAAAAGAACTAATACCTATTTTACTTCCCACATTGAACTGGGCTTTAAAAAAGGCACAAACGCCACCCAGCTGGAAGGAGGCTACTGTAATATCAGCCATACCAAAAGAAGGCAGGGATAAAATGGAGTGTGGATCTTTTAGGCCAATCTCTGTTCTTAATGTAGACTATAAACTATTTACCTCTATCATGGCCAGACGATTAGAAGAGTTTCTACCAACGTTGATACATAACGATCAAACTGTTTTATACACCAACGCCAAACACAAGACAATATACGAAAGACACTACATATTATGGACCATATACAAAAAAATAAAATTAAAGCTGTTGTGATAAGCGTAGACGCTGAAAAGGCCTTCGACTCGGTCAACTGGAATTTTCTCTACAGAGTCCTATATAGATTTGGCTTCCACGATACAATTATTAAAACCATATAGGCACTATATGACAACCCCTGCTAGGATTAAAATCAACGGATATTTATCAAATAGCTTCACGCTAGAAAGGGGCTCCAGACAGGACAGCGCTTGGTCACCACTACTCTTTGCATTATATTTGGAGCCACTAGTTCAGTATATTAGACAAAATGAAGACAAAGGAATCACTATTAAAGGGACGGAATATAAATTGGCCTGTTATGCAGACGACATTTTGGTCTATCTTGGGCACCCAACACACTCTCTACCTAAATTGATGCAATCATTTGAACAGTACGGTCAATTATCAGGATATAAATTCAATATAAGTAAAACTCAGTTACTCATATAATTATAGCCCACCAGGAGAAATCAAAAGTAGTTACCCCTTGGCATGGCAAACAGAGTCTCTTAAATACTAATAGACATCAACCTACCAAAAGATCTTACAAAATTATCAGAACACAATTATCTACCCATACATAAAAAAATAAAGGAGGACATAGATAGATGGAACTTAATTCCTTTCTTAAGCCTTAGTTCGAGAATTGACTCTATTAAAATGAATATATTACCAAGATTTTTATATCTATTTCAGACCCTACCAATAGAGATTAACCAAAACCAATTTAACGAGTGGGACAAAATGCTATCCAGGTATATATGGCAAGGTAAAAGACCAAGGGTTCGCCTCAAAACTTTACAGCTGGCTAAACAAGAGGGAGGATGGGGCTTACCCTGTTTTAGAAATTATTATTTTGCAGCGCAGATGAGAGCAGTGATATGCTGGTGCAACCCGTCATATACTGCTCAATGGAAAAACATTGAGGAATTAATACCCTTAACTCCCATACAGGCAATCTTAGCTGATAATAACCTACAAACCCACATAAATAACATTGATAACCCATGGGTGAAATGGACCCTTAAAACATGGAAAACTATCATAAAGGAACATAAACTCGAGAGTGATATTACAGTTCTTAAATGGTGCGCCTATGACTCAGAGTTTACACCTAATAAATTGGACTCTAGATTCAAAGATTGGATAGCTAAGGGTATAACAGCCTTAAGCCTGATTCTTACTCGGCACAACCCCATTCTTACTAGCTGGTCGCAAGTGGCGCAAACGGTCACGTGACCCAAAATTCCGCCACGCCCCCCGTCGCAAGCTAAAAAATCCTTGCGCGTCGCAAGGGCGCGCACACAACTTTTTTTCTGACTTCGCGCGAGCTCAACCGGAAACAGCTGACCAAGAGAAAGGAAACATGAACACTGCAAAGACCGCGGTGACCGAGAGGGTGCGCCTCTACAAACATCTGTACGACACGTCTATGAAGTTACACTGGGACAACGTTGTCCCAAAGGACAACGTTTGACAAAGTTCGTCTTGTTGCAAAGGACGAACATTCCACCATCTCTTCTGTTTTTGCCGCAGCCGCTTAGCTCTGAGATACATATACAGTTCTACACCCAGAGTAAATTCATTCCGCATCAGATGTGCCAGCCTCTGCTGACGTGACACCACAGGTGGCATTGTGTATGCTTTCTTCGTATGCTTTTCTTCGTCCGGTTCTTCAGCTTGTTTCCTCAACAGTGACGCCCGCTGGTCTGGAGAGAACTGCAAATGTGACGCATACTCGGCGCAAACTGCGCTTATGAGCTGAAGGAACTGTGAAGGGGCTGGCGCTTTCGATGACGTCATTAATGGTTCTCGAGCCAGAACAGTTGCGCGGTTGCGCCGAGTAAGAATCAGGCTTTATGCAGGGTAATGAAAGATGGAAAAATGCACAGTTTTGAAACACTTAAAAGGACACATCCGCATAGAAACATCCGCTTGTGCGACATGACATCATCCACGCTAACGGAAGTACATGCAACTCATTGCGGAAAGCACAGAGAAGATAGCAAGCCAGAGAAGAAAGCTACCGGTATGTCTGCTATTTGGAACTTCTTCAAAGTTGACGAAAAAAACATAGCAGTAGCGAACTGCTCGGTGTGCAACCTTGGTATTTCGAGGGGTGGGAAGGAAAAAAAAAAAAAAAAAAAAAAAAAAAAAAAAAAAAAAAAAAAAAAAAAAAAAAAAAAAATCGGCATTCAACACAACTAACCTGATAAGACACTTAAGGAACAAGCACCCCTCACACTATGGTGAGTTTTCGCGGTCAAAAGAACCGAAGGCCAGTCAGCTTACTCTGCAACAGAGTTTGGGCAGAAGAGAGCACCTCCAGCCACGGTATGAAGTGCCCTCGCACCACTATTTCACCGAGAAGGCGCTGCCAGCCCTTTTTAAAAAGACAGCTGACAAAATACGTGGGCTGCTGGTCAGTGTACCCTATGTTTCTTTCACCACGGATATCTGGAGTTCATCTGTGGCGCCAATGTCTCTCCTAAGCCTCACAGCGCAGTGGATCGACTCAAGCTTTGCTTTACGCCGTGCGACCCTGCATGTGCAAGAATTTCGCGGATCCCACACCGCAGAGCGCATCCAGACAGCAATGGAGAATATGCTTAACAACTGGGCCATCGACAACACACGAGTCCATGTAATTGTACGAGACAACGTGGCCAATATGAAGAAGGCGATGAAGGATATGCTGGTGCCGAGCGTGGGCTGTGTCGCCCATTCCCTCCAACTTTGTGTGCACGAGGGCCTGTTGTCTCAGCGCAGCATGACTGACACCCTGGCCAACGCAAGGAAGATAGTGGGTCATTTCAAACATTCCCCTTTGGCCTACTCTCGACTGGAGGACATTCAGATGGAGCTTAATGTGGATGTTAGGCGTCTACAGCAAGATGTACAGGTAAGAATCCTCCTCCTATTTTCTATTATTATTTCTCATAGGCCTACTCAGTAAGCCACAAGGTTCTAATTCATTACGTGCTCTGCATTAGTAGTTTGACTTCGAGTTCAAACTTAATATTTTATATTCAAATATCGCGAGTGTCACGTCTTGTTTCCCCGCTGTCTTTCCTGAGCTCCTACGTGACGAGAAACTGTATTAAGTTAAACTGTTAACCGAGAGCTCATAGCCGTTTCTCAGAGTGAAGTGTGTGGCACTTGCTAGTATCTTAATATACACAAGACTAACTCTGAGGTCATTAAATTGATATATTATTATTATTATTATTATAAATGAATCATGTTCTCTTGTGTGCAGACCAGATGGAACAGCAGCCTGTACATGCTGCAGAGCCTCCTGCAGCAACAGCGTGCTCTCAGTGTCTATGCAGCTGAGCGCAGTCTGCCAGCTACGCTGACCGCTACCCATTGGGAGCTCATGACCAAGACTGCCGAGGTGCTCTCCCCCTTTGAAGAGCTCACCAGGAATGTGAGCCGGGAGTCTGCAACTGCGGCCGATATGATCCCTGCCATAACAGGTAATTGGAATATTATTTGTTATTTTTTTTTAATACAGTAGGCCCTAACAGTTATTTGATGATGTTTGAAACAAGCTGTAATACCATGCATTTATTCCTTCATTCAGTAGTCCTCAGGCGTGTTCTCTCTCGGGAGGAAGCTGACCATGGTGTGAAAACTATGAAGAGGACTCTGCTGGAGGCAGTGGAGAAGCGCTTTTCCGATGTGGAAACTCAGCCTCTCTATTACATTGCCACTCTCCTAGATCCTAGATATAAAGATGGGTAAGAATATACATATTATAATGCATCTTTTCCAAGGGCCTGCTGGCGATTACTCGCACAGACTGAAGCCCACCAGTGATATAGTATTTCATGTAACTACTCCATTCCTATGGCCTTTGGCTGCTAGTTACCACAAGCACACACCTACTTGCCTAACTGAAGAGATGTGTTGTTTTTTGTCTTATAATTGAATTAACAACAACAATAATGTGTTTTTCTAGCTTCTTCACAAAGTCAGTCAACCTGTCGCTGGCGAAGGACCATCTCATCCAGGAGGTGGCAAAGGCAGAGGAAAGGAGGGGTGCCAGTGCCGTGCCAGATGATGCTGCAGCAGAGCCACTGCGCAAGGTGAAACACAGTGAGGCACACAACACCGTGGACATCACATTTCTGGAAATCTTACAAAAGAGGCAGTCGCAGGGACGGTCCGTGAGTACCACTTCTGTGGAAATCCAAGTGTACAACTACTTGTCAGAGCAAACAATTCCTAAGAATAGTGAGCCACTTCACTACTGGAGAGATCGTGCTGCACAGTACCCCTCTATGGCTGCTGTTGCAGCTCGCCATCTCAGTGCCCCCTGCAGCTCTGTGGACAGTGAGAGACTTTTCAGTGCAGTTGCAAATGTTCTTGATGAAAAGAGAAACCGGCTCAAACCTGAGAACGTAGAGATGTTGGTGTTTATAAAGAAAAACATTAATATCCTCCAATGAAACAAAACTGCACTTTAAGCAAGTCTGTGGCACATGTTTTGTATTTGTTTATATGCTTGCTGAGTTTTTTTTTTTTTAAAGATGAGATGCTGTTTTATTTTTTTAAATCATTATAATTTATTATTGTTACTTTTTATATATTCTGTTTGTTAATTCCTCAATTTGTTTATATGCTTAGTATTTTTCAGATTACATGTTTAATTGTTGATTCCTTAGAGATGAGCTAAATAAATATGAGGAACATCTTGAATCTGTTTCATTGCTCTTTATTAATATATATTTTTTAAAGTATTATAAAAGAATCAGATCGGGACTCGGTATCGGCAGATACACAAAATCAAATGACTCGGACTCGAGGGCAAAAAATCCTGATCGGGACATCTCTATTTAAAAGAGCTGGGAAATACACCAGAGGACAGTGACATATTTATTAGCTTGGTAACCCAGGGGCCAACGACAGTAAATACTCTTAAAAATAGTCCAAAAGGAAGAACATCAGATGGACAGAAAGAGGGCTTCATTTTGGTTACCAAAGCTAAGATGTCAATCTGTTACAGACTTAAAAGAGGACCAACTTTGACCAACAGGCTCAACAGCAACAGTGTTACACAAAGAATTAATTGGAAATTTAGCCTTAATGTCCTGAATTTTGCATACAAAGGACTTTAAAAAATCATTGCTGTCTGCCTTGCAAAAAACAGGGGTAGTGGGAGTCAAATGGTGTCAAACAGAACCTGGGGTCTTTTCTTATTCAAAGTTATCAACTGACAAAAGTATTCAGATCTGTCATTCTTTATCATTTCATTTAAGGAGGAAATAAGTTCCTTGAAGTGCAGTCTATGGACCTCAAGATTAGAGGACTTCCACAAGCGCTCAGTTTTACGACTTACTTGTTTAGTTCACGAATATTGTCGTTGATCCAGGGAAAAGTAGTCTTCCTAGTCACCAGATTAGATTTGGCAGGAGCAACCTGATCTAAGATGGCCTCACAATGACTATTAAAACTAAAAAGAAGGCTGTCCACATCATGGCAGTCAACAAACAATTTGGAATCGAATATTGAAGAAAACCCTTCAGCTGTATTCTCAGAGAAAATGCGCCTCTGAGACCTAATCACAGAGGGCTTCGGTTCAGGGGTAAAAAGTACATCAAATAGAACACAGCTATGATCACTCATGTGGACGTCCTCCACAGAGAGATTGGCGACATTTAGTCCAAGAGAAAAAAAACAAATCAAGGGTATGGCCCTTTTGGTGGGTGGGACCAGAAATATGCTGCTCAAAATTAAAAGTTTTTGTCAAGTTTAAAAGTTCAGAGGTTTCACTAGAAGTGCTGTTGTCAACATGAATATTAAAATCACCAATTAATAAAAACATTTTCTAACTTTATTATTGAAGATAAAAAGTCACTAAAATCCTTTAAAAAGACAGCAGCATGGCCAGAAGGGCGATAAACCAGAACACAATAAAAACAGTCTGTGGAGCCCACCTTGACCATCTGAGATTCAAATGAAGAGAAAGTCTGCATGTTCATCATCTTGCAGGTGAAACTGTCTCTGAATACCACCGCAAGGCTCCGTGACGCGAGGGGCGGGGCAACCCAAAGACCGAGCATCCATCAGGACAAAGTTCATTTAGATGAATGAACTCCCCTTCTCTCTGCCAAGTCTCTGTAAGGAACAGGAAGTCAAGGTTTCGCCTGCTAAAAAGATCATGAAATATATCTATGAAAATTATCAAGAAATCAAAATCACTCCACTATACGGAGGAATAAACAAAATGATCTATTAAACTTTATCTTTAACTAAAAGTCACTCCTGCTATGGAGGAAAAAACAAATCGCCTCTCCTTAAAAAACGGAGGAACTACACTATGAAAAATTTACCAAACAAAAATCACTCCAACTAGGAGGAAAAACAAGAATGCTTTAAAAGTAAACTTTCACTGTTACACTAACAGGACTTAATTATAAAACTTTATCAGAAAACAAAAAACTCTTGACGAGGATAAATACCAAACGGCAAAACTTGAAAACTTGGCTAAGGTCAGGCTTGGAACAAAGGCAAGAGTGATGCACATCAGTCGGACAGATACAACACACTGGCACAAGACGGGGGGAGACGCAGACTCTTATGCACACCGGGATAATGGGAAACAGGTGGAATCATTCATACGACAATCAGACTGGAGCACGAGAGGAAGGGCAAGTGACCTGAAACGAGAGGAGAGTTAACCTTTCAAAATAAAACAGGAAATGACGAGACAAAAACCCACTAACCTCACCACGGTGTGACAGAGCCCCCCTTTCTAGGACCGACTTCAGACAGTCCAGGTAGCTCAGGGTGGTCCTTATAAAAGTCAGTAATGAGGGAGGGTCGGCTATATAGCTCTTAGAAACCCATTGTCTCTCTTCCGGGCCGTAATCCTCCCAGTCCACTAAATACTGTTTGCCCTCTGTTGCGTACGGCTAAAAGTTTCTTAACTTTGTACAAAACTCCCCCGGCGGCCGACTCCAGCAGCGGCGGGGGCTTGGTGGTCGGAACCATGGGGTTTTCTTTAGCAGGTTTGACTTGGCTGACGTGGAAGGTGGGGTGCACTCTGAGGGATCGGGGCAGGCCTAGGCGGATGGCGGCTGGATTAATGACCTTTGTGATGCTGATTGGGCCCACAAACCGCGGTGCCACCTTCTTACTGGGAACTTTGAGGTGGAGGTCTCAGGCCGAGAGCCAGACTTTCTGCCCAGGCTGATAGTCGGGTGCAGGGCGACGCTTGCGGTCGGCGGTATTCTTGAACCGTTCCCCCTGGCGGGTGAGAATCTGACGGGCTGCGGCCCAGATGCGTCGGCAACGGCGAACCAGAGCGTGGGCGGAGGGAACTGAAACCTCCCGCTCAGCGTCAGGGAACACGGGAGGCTGGTAACCATAAATGCATTTGAAGGGGGAGAAACCTGTGGCGGAGGTGGGCAGATAGTTGTGGGCGAACTCCACCCAGACCAGGTGGGTGCTCCACGATGTCGGGTTCTGGGACACCAGGCACCGGAGGCCGGTTTCCAACTGCTGGTTCAGGCGTTCGGTCTGGCCATTGGCCTCCGGGTGGTAAACTGAGGTCAGGCTGACTGAAGCACCGATGAGCCGGCAGAACTCCCTCCAGAACCGGGAAACGAACTGGGGCCCCCGTTCTGAAACAATGTCTTTGGGGAAACCGTGGATCCTGAAAACATGTTTCATCATGATACTTGCCGTTTCTTTGGCCGTAGGCAACTTAGGCAAAGCTATAAAATGCGTCATTTTAGAAAAACGGTCCATCACGGTCAGCACCGTGGTGTTACCTTCTGAGACCGGGAGCCCCGTGACAAAATCCAAAGAGATGTTCGACCACGGTCTGGAGGGAATCGGTAGCGGGTGCAGTAGCCTCCTGCGTGCCCCGGAGGAAGTTTTATTACGGGCGCAGACCGAACAAGCCTCAATGTACTCCCGGACCTCCGGCTCCATTGATGGCCACCAGAACCGTTGGGAGATGGCGAACATAGTTCTCCGAACTCCAGGATGGCAGGTGAGCAGCGAGGTGTGGGCCCAATGAATCACCTGTGGGCGCAGATTAACCGGGACAAATAAACAGTTATCTGGGCAACCACTAGGTGGAGGGGTCTCACCGTTTGCTTCTTTCACCTCCTTTTCTATCTGCCAAGTTACCACTCCAACCACACAGTTCAGTGGAAGGATGGATTCGGGTTCCTTGGCAGCAGGCGCAGGGTCGTAAATGCGGGACAGGGCGTCTGGCTTAACGTTCCGGGACCCTGGCCTGTAAGACAACATGAAACGAAATCGGTTAAAATACAGAGTCCACCTGGCCTGGCGAGAGTTAAGCCTTTTGGTTTTCCTGAAATACTCTAAGTTTTTATGATCAGTCCAAACAATAAATGGATTTACTGCCCCCTCCAACCAGTGTCTCCACTCCTCCAAAGCGACCTTGACCGCCAGCAGCTCCCGGTTCCCTACGTCGTAGTTCCTCTCCGCCGAGCTCAGCCGTCGGGAAAGGAAGGCGCACGGGTGCATCTTACCGTCAGATTCTGATCTCTGGGAGAGGACTTCCCTGATGCCCTCACTGGAGGCGTCCACCTCCACGACGAACTTGCGCTGTGGGTCAGGCAAGGTGAGGATGGGTGCGGTGGTGAAGAGGTGCTTAAGGCGTTGGAACGCCTCTGCTTGCTTCGGCCCCCAGTGGAAACGAACCAGAGGTGAGGTGAGGGCGTGAAGCAGGACAGCAATGGTGCTGAAGCCTCGAATGAACCGCCTGTAGAAATTTGCAAAGCCCAGGAACTATTGGACCTTTTTGCGGTTTCCTGGGGTAGGCCACTTGGCCACAGCACTGATCTTGGTTGGATCCATCTGGACCTTACCGGGAGAGATGATAAAACCTAAAAAGGTGGTGGTGTTTACATGAAATTCACTCTTTTCAGCTTTAACATATAAATGATTATCAAGCAGACGTTTCAGTACTTGGCTGACATGATGTTTGTGAGTGACCAGATCTGGGCAATGAATCAGAATATCGTCAAGATATACATAAACAAAGTGATCAAGAAAGTCTCTAAGAACATCATTAATCATGGCCTGGAAGACTGCAGGAGCATTGGTGAGACCGAAGGGCATGACGAGGTATTCATAGTGACCGCTGGGGGTCTTAAAACCGGTCTTCCACTCGTCCCCCTCTCTTATGCGGACAAGGTGGTAAGCATTGCGTAAGACTAATTTTGTGAAGATGGCGGCCTGTTGGAGTTGATCAAAAACTGATGACATTAAAGGAAGTGGATAACGATGTTTTATGGTAATGGTCTGTAATCAATGCAGGGTTTGAGTGAACCGTCTTTCTTATTTACAAAGAAAAATCCTGCTCCAGCGGGAGATGAAGACGGGCGGATGAGTCCCGCCTTAAGCAATGACTCAATATAATCCCTCATGGACTGTTGCTCAGGTCTTGATAGTGAGTCACTGATTCTGTTCATAATTTTTATGGACAGAATTTCTAGGCGCAGCCAGGGCATTGAGGGGGTCCGTTGTGGCGACCTCAGAATCGGGTCTCTGCTCTTTCCGGACGATGCGGTTCTGTTGGCGTCGTCGGGCCGTGACCTTCAGCTCTCACTGGAGCGGTTCGCAGCCGAGTGTGAAGCGGCTGGGATGAGAATCAGCACCTCCAAATCTGAGACCATGGTCCTCGGCCGGAAAAGGGTGGAATGCCCTCTCCGGGTCGGGAATGAGATCCTTCTCCAAGTAGAGGAGTTCAAGTATCTCGGGGTCTTGTTCACGAGTGAGGGACGAATGGAGCAGGAGATTGACGGGCGGATCGGTGTGGCGTCTGCAGTGATGTGGGCTCTGCACCGGCCCGTCGTGGTGAAGAAGGAGCTGAGCCAGAAGGCGAAGCTCTCGATTTACCGGTCAATCTATGTTCCTACCCTCACCTATGGTCACGAGCTGTGGGTAGTGACCGAAAGAACGAGATCGTGAATACAAGCGGCCGAAATGAGTTTCCTCCGCAGGGTATCTGGGCTCTCCCTTAGAGATAGGGTGAGAAGCTCGGTCATCCGGGAGGGGCTCAGAGTAGAACCGCTGCTCCTCCGCATCGAGAGGAGTCAGATGAGGTGGCTCGGGCATCTGGTTAGGATGCCTCCTGGACGCCTCCCTGGTGAGGTGTTCCGGGCCCGTCCCACTGGGAGGAGACCCAGGACACATTGCAGAGACTATGCTTATGGGGTTCCGCAGGGTTCAATTTTAGGGCCCCTGCTTTTTTCCCTGTACTTGCTGCCCCTGGGTTCCATCCTGAGAAAGGATGGTATCTCTTTCCATTGCTATGCTGATGACAGCCAAATATATGTGCCCTTAAGGAAGAAGGATGCTTTTTCTATGAAACCACTTCTGTTAAGTCTTGAGGACATTAAAGCCTGGATGTCCTTAAACTTTTTAAAATTTAACGAGAAGAAGACAGAAGTGATGGTGTTTGGTCCCAGTGGCTCCTGTGAATCCCCTCCTGTTGACTTGGCCCCCTTGGTGCAATACAGGAAGCCAACAGTCACAAACTTGGGTTTTAAGATGGACAGTGATTTTAAATTGGACCGGCAAATTTGTGCAGTAGTGACGTCCAGCTTTTTTTATCTTAGGCAGCTGGCAAAGGTGAAGCCCTTCCTCGCACGCACGCACTTTGAAACAGCAATCCACGCCTTCATCACATCACGGCTGGATTACTGCAATGCACTTTATCTTGGAGTCAGCCAGTCCTCCCTCGCACGTCTCCAGTTGGTCCAAAATGCTGACGCTCGCCTCCTAACTGGAACACGTAAGAGGGAGCACATCACTCCCATTTTAGCCTCCCTCCACTGGCTGCCTGTGCATTTTAGAGTCTATTTTAAGATTCTTTTATTTGTTTTCAAATCTTTAAATGGACTCGCCCCGCCTTACCTCTCTGAGCTGCTCCACCCTTATGCCCCTGCCCGGTCCCTCAGGTCAGCTGATCAGCTGCTCCTGGAGGTACCGAGGGCCAAACGGAAGCTCAGAGGAGACAGAGCCTTTTCCGCTGCCGGTCCGAAACTGTGGAACGACCTCCCGTTTCACGTCAGACAAGCCCCTTCACTGCCCATTTTTAAAACCCGTCTTAAAACCCATTTTTATTGCCTAGCTTTTAACCCAGCATGAGACTCTGTTTCTAGTGTTGTTTTATTGTTTTTATTATTTTAATATTGTTGTTGTTTATTGTTGTTTTTACATTGTTCTTGCGTTTTAAGCCTTGTTTTATTTTGTGTCGTACAGCACTTTGTTTCAGCCACGGCTGTGTTAAAAGGCTATATAATAAAGTTGATGATGATGATGATGATGATGTTTCTCGGCTGGCCTGGGAACGCCTCGGGGTCCCCCCAGAAGAGCTGGAGGAAGTGGCCGGGGACAGGGACGTCTGGGTTTCTCTGCTCAAGCTGCTGCCCCTGCGACCCGATCCCCGGAGAAGCGGTAGATGATGGATGGATGGATGGATGGATTAAAGATAAAAAGTAAAAATTTCATTATGACAACTGCTGATAAGCAGACTGTCTTTGTTTATTCAAATCATTTTTGACAGTTGTTAGTATGGGGTAACTTGTCACATGTGACAACTAACCCCCAGATGACTGAGACAAGTTGCCCCAAACTACCATGTTTGCTGATGCTAGCTCTAGCTCAAAGTTGGCTTAAAGCTGCCGTCGGCGGGTTTTCAAAATTGCGAGTCTAAAGTCGGAAAATTCGAACTGATACAACTTTCAGGTCCCTCCCCCTCTGTGGACGAGGTTGTGCACGTGAGTTCACACCAGTGTGCGCGCACACAAGCTGGGGGCAGACTCACGCTCAGCATGGAAGACGTGGTTGGTGACTGTTCTGCTCAGATAATAGATAAATAATAAACCTAACGTGATTGGTTAAAAACAGCCGGGAGCGCTCAATTTTTGCAAGGACGATTACAGGCTTCAGAGGGAGCTACAGAATTCGGGATTTTTCCTAAACAGCCTAAACTTTATGAATAAAGTGTTAAAAAAAAAAAAAGAATGGAGGGTTAGTCCTGAGCTGCTGCGACTGAGCACTGTGGGCAAACCTTAAGTGCCAATCATGCATGTCTTAAACTCAGTAAACAGCAGATTTGAAGGGAACTTTTCTATACAGATAATTGGTAACACAATGAATATTTGCATGTCACAGTTACATATTCATCATGATCAGAAACTAGCAAATATGTAGAAAAGTGCGGTCTTAACATTGTGTTTACTCCCCTTGTCCTACGGATCAAAAATGACCCGCCCTACCAAAGCCCCAAAATAAAGCAACTTAATTGAATTTTAAATCCAAAATCTGTTTTGTATGATGAAACCACCTGTTGTTTATCTATTCAACTCAATTCAATACATTTTTTATCCAGTTTTTTTTGTTACACAATATAAAAAGACAATCACCAGTTTTCAGGATTACACTTTTTTTTTTTTTTACCACAAACCAACTGTCAGTTGGACCAACAGTTTTCTTGTTTTCTCAGTTTTCTTTTACATAATAAAGGTTTATTATTGCAATTATATAAATGTGAAGTAATTGGGGGCCTAGCAGCGAAGCTGCGAAGGCACCCATTGTGTTAGTAGCTTTTCTTCTTCTTATTATTATTATTCTTTTACTTTCTGCTGCAATGTAAGTCTATGGCAGCCCCATGAACGCTATGGTAAAAAGTCACAGCAGACAGTACTGAAGCCTCACAGCAGACAGTACTGAGGCCTCACAGCAGACAGTACTGAGGCCTCACAGCAGACAGTACTAAGGCCTCACAGCAGACAGTACTGAAGCCTCACAGCAGACAGTACTGAAGCCTCACAGCAGACAGTACTGAAGCCTCACAGCACACAGTACTGAGGCCTCACAGCAGACAGTACTGAAGCCTCACAGCAGACAGTACTGAGGCCTCACAGCAGACAGTACTGAAGCCTCACAGCAGACAGTACTAAGGCCTCACAGCAGACAGTACTGAAGCCTCACAGCAGACAGTACTGAAGCCTCACAGCAGACAGTACTGAAGCCTCACAGCACACAGTACTGAAGCCTCACAGCAGACAGGACTGAGGCCTCACAGCAGACAGTACTGAAGCCTCACAGCAGACAGTACTGAGGCCTCACAGCAGACAGTACTGAAGCCTCACAGCACACAGGACTGAGGCCTCAGAGCAGACAGGACTGAGGCCTCACAGCAGACAGTACTGAAGCCTCACAGCACACAGGACTGAGGCCTCACAGCACACAGGACTGAGGCCTCACAGCAGACAGTACTGAGGCCTCACAGCAGACAGTACTGAAGCCTCACAGCACACAGGACTGAGGCCTCACAGCACACAGGACTGAGGCCTCACAGCAGACAGTACTGAAGCCTCACAGCACACAGGACTGAGGCCTCACAGCACACAGGACTGAAGCCTCACAGCACACAGTACTGAAGCCTCACAGCAGACAGTACTGAAGCCTCACAGCAGACAGTACTAAGGCCTCATAGCAGACAGTACTAAGGCCTCACAGCAGACAGTACTGAGGCCTCACAGCAGACAGTACTAAGGCCTCATAGCAGACAGTACTGAGGCCTCACAGCAGACAGTACTGAGGCCTCACAGCAGACAGTACTGAGGCCTCACAGCAGACAGTACTGAGGCCTCACAGCAGACAGTACTGAGGCCTCACAGCAGACAGTACTAAGGCCTCACAGCAGACAGTACTGAAGCCTCACAGCAGACAGTACTGAGGCCTCACAGCAGACAGTACTGAGGCCTCACAGCAGACAGTACTAAGGCCTCACAGCAGACAGTACTGAAGCCTCACAGCAGACAGTACTGAGGCCTCACAGCAGACAGTACTAAGGCCTCACAGCAGACAGTACTAAGGCCTCACAGCAGACAGTACTAAGGCCTCACAGCAGACAGTACTGAGGCCTCACAGCAGACAGTACTAAGGCCTCACAGCAGACAGTACTGAAGCCTCACAGCAGACAGTACTGAAGCCTCACAGCACACAGTACTGAAGCCTCACAGCAGACAGTACTGAAGCCTCACAGCACACAGTACTAAGGCCTCACAGCAGACAGTACTAAGGCCTCACAGCAGACAGTACTGAGGCCTCACAGCACACAGTACTAAGGCCTCACAGCAGACAGTACTGAAGCCTCACAGCAGACAGTACTAAGGCCTCACAGCAGACAGTACTAAGGCCTCACAGCAGACAGTACTAAGGCCTCACAGCAGACAGTACTGAGGCCTCACAGCACACAGTACTGAAGCCTCACAGCAGACAGTACTAAGGCCTCACAGCAGACAGTACTGAGGCCTCACAGCAGACAGTACTAAGGCCTCACAGCAGACAGTACTGAGGCCTCACAGCACACAGTACTGAAGCCTCACAGCAGACAGTACTGAAGCCTCACAGCACACAGTACTGAAGCCTCACAGCAGACAGTACTGAAGCCTCACAGCAGACAGTACTAAGGCCTCATAGCAGACAGTACTAAGGCCTCACAGCAGACAGTACTGAGGCCTCACAGCAGACAGTACTAAGGCCTCACAGCAGACAGTACTGAGGCCTCACAGCAGACAGTACTGAGGCCTCACAGCAGACAGTACTGAGGCCTCATAGCAGACAGTACTAAGGCCTCACAGCAGACAGTACTGAGGCCTCACAGCAGACAGTACTGAGGCCTCACAGCAGACAGTACTAAGGCCTCACAGCAGACAGTACTGAAGCCTCACAGCAGACAGTACTGAGGCCTCACAGCAGACAGTACTGAGGCCTCAGAGCAGACAGTACTAAGGCCTCACAGCAGACAGTACTGAAGCCTCACAGCAGACAGTACTGAGGCCTCACAGCAGACAGTACTAAGGCCTCACAGCAGACAGTACTAAGGCCTCACAGCAGACAGTACTGAGGCCTCACAGCAGACAGTACTAAGGCCTCACAGCAGACAGTACTAAGGCCTCACAGCAGACAGTACTAAGGCCTCACAGCAGACAGTACTGAGGCCTCACAGCAGACAGTACTGAGGCCTCACAGCAGACAGTACTAAGGCCTCACAGCAGACAGTACTAAGGCCTCACAGCAGACAGTACTAAGGCCTCACAGCAGACAGTACTGAGGCCTCACAGCAGACAATACTGAAGCCTCACAGCAGACAGTACTGAAGCCTCACAGCACACAGTACTGAAGCCTCACAGCAGACAGTACTAAGGCCTCACAGCAGACAGTACTGAGGCTTCACAGCAGACAGTACTGAGGCCTCACAGCACACAGTACTGAAGCCTCACAGCAGACAGTACTAAGGCCTCACAGCAGACAGTACTAAGGCCTCACAGCAGACAGTACTGAGGCTTCACAGCAGACAGTACTGAGGCCTCACAGCAGACAGTACTGAGGCCTCACAGCAGACAGTACTGAGGCCTCACAGCAGACAGTACTGAGGCCTCACAGCAGACAGTACTGAGGCCTCACAGCAGACAAGACTTGATTTGAACTTGGGCCATAGTTCTGTATGAAGTTTGCATGATCTCCCTGAGCATGCATGGGTTTTTTCTGGGTTTTCCAGCTTCCTCCAACAGTCCAAAGACATTTATATTGGTTTCAGTTGTGATGATGAATTGACCTTAGGAATGAGTGTGAGTGTACGTCGTTGTTTGTCTCAGTGTTGGGCTTTGGATGGACTGGAAACCTGTCCCTTGCACAAGAGCATAAAGCGGGAATGGAAAATTAAAAGTTATTTTATATTTTTTATATACAAAAGAGAGAGCTATTACTTTTATACTTTTGTTTGTTCTGCATTTTCATAAAGTCATCATGAAAGTGTAGGAAAGAATTTTCATAATAATAATTTAGAATAATGATGTTAATTGATGTTGATAGATAGTAAAATAAATGTTAATTTGACATGATTATTCTCATTTATGGGTGTTCTCTAATAAATATCATGAAATTAACTGAATCATATATCTGTGTATTTTAGCTTTTTTTAACTTCAGCTTTTACTGTACTCGTGACTACTTGCATTTATCAAAAGTTTAATTGGTTTCCTTCCTCATAAACAATTAGGCTTCTCAGAAGTTTCTTAAAACCTCTAGCAAAGACAGTGAAAGAAGAAGTTTAGCCTATAGCTCTTCAGTCAGAAATATGATGATATGCAGGGGTGTTGGGCAGAGTACACAACTTTACAGAGTACACATGTTTTTCACTCACCCATACCCACTTCTTATGTGCATCAAACTAAATTCAGCTGCAGTCATGATTTTTTTTTCCTGGGGAGGCGAAGCTGCCAATTTAATCCTTTCTCTGGCTGGCACTACTTGCTTTCTGTGGTTTGGTTAGGTTGGTCTGGTTTGTTTCCTGAATAGAATTTAGCTTAATAATTTCGGTCTGATGCTCCCTTCTGTTAAGTAACAAATGACAGCCGACAATCTGCGCTTATACTGCCGACCCATTTTTTGGGTTAACTGAAGCCCTTATAGATAGATAGATAGATAGATAGATAGATAGATAGATAGATAGATAGATAGATAGATAGATAGATAGATACTTTATTCATCCCAATTTGGGAAATTGTTTACAGTAAAATAAATGAAAACAATTGAAGTAGTAAAAACAAGCAAATAGAATAGAATAAAATAAATATAAAAAAATAAAAATAATAATAATAATTAATTAATTTAAAAAAAATTAAAAAAAATAACCGTTTAAGTGAGTTAACATACCTATACAACATTACAAAAACGGTGACATGATAAGTGAAACTAATCAAGCACAGATAAAAATAATGTCTCCGTTTTTTCCCTCTTCAGAACCTGATTAAGTTTTTAGGAGAATAAATGTCCTCCGTGTAACAATGACTCCACCCTGGCGTCTGTCTGTCTCTGTTCGACGGCCGCTGGATTAACAATCAGAGCAGATTACAGTTATAATAAACTCCAAAACACAGGTTCAAGGGTCAGGATCTACAAGGCTACAGGCTTATATGAAGTGTGTATGCTCACTGCTCCCTGAGTCCCGCTGCAACAGGTTTTTCTATTCATGGGGGAAAAAACATGAAAGATTTAAAAGTTGTATTTCCCTTCATATGTCCACACACACACATACAGTATATATATATATATATATTTCCATACATATTTTTTTGCCATTGGGAAAGCAATGATTTGCTTCCTAACTGGCAGACATCAAACAGGTGATAACAATGAGTGTCTGGCTGCTGTCTGTGTCTGTGCGTCTTTAATTCTCCATAACAAAAGTACAAAGGCCGAGACGTAGACCAAAGGCTTTATTTCTTAACACCTCTAACACCTCTGTGGGCTGCGGCGCCTGTGCGTGGTCCATCTGGAGAGCTTAAGGTCTGTGGTGGGGAGAGAAAAAAAAGCACGAGGAGGTAGCGCAGCGCGAGGGAGAGCTGCAAGAAGGGATGATAAGAAGAAACATCTCACCTGAGTGTCGAAAAAAAGCGACAGATAGCAGTGTGTGTGTGTGTGTGTGTGTGTGTGTGTGTGTGTGTGTGTGTGTTTGTGTGTGAGAGAGAGTATCTCTGGATGTGTTGGAGGGGAAGTTTGTGTCCATCTGCAGCATCTCCGCTGGGCCTTCCTGAAGTCTGCGGCAGATTTCAGCAGATGAACCACCGACTTTAAAGGAAGGATTGTTATTATTCATATTATTATTGTTGTTGTTATAACTGTTATTATTATTATTAATTACACTTCGGACACCATACACACAGAAACGAAGTAATGCGTAAGTAAATGTAAAAGTTGTTTCCATGAAAAAAACTTTGCAAAAATTTATTTAGCGTTTCCAAACGTTTCTGTAAGATGTGATTAGTCTTTTTTCAGCTAGAATTTATTTATATAACAATGTGATACCAAGTATATATCATGATAACAGCATCCTCTGACAGTTTGCATGTTACCACTTCCTGAAGATTTCTGTCACTTGTTGTGCCTAACATGTGTTTACACGTTTGCCAAAACGGCCTATTCCAGGAAAAGTACCTACTAACCTACAAAATGTTACCTATGTTTCAAGTAGAGAGGCCACACTCCTCTTCAGAGCCTTTCTAAAACTGATGGACTGGGATCAGTGTTCTGTGTTCTGTGTTGTGTGAATGGAAATGACAGACAGAGAACTGGGAATGCATTTAGTTGGTTTGTTTTGCAGTTGCTTTAACCCCCCAGACACATTTATGGTGTTCTGACTTCAGCTTAGCATGATCAGCTGCAAATGACCTCAGAAACAATTCAAATAAAAGTATAAAAGCCTTTTAGTAGCAATAGAATGTTTTTAAAGCATTTTTCAGAAGTGGGATAGGCCTGAGAAACCAACAAGCTTTTATCTTTCAGGCATATCTGGGTGTCTGATGCGAGTCTTTGTTTCCACATGTGTCCTCCTGTCAGTGGCGGAAGGCAGGCAGACAGCAGTGCGGGGGGCTTCCATTGTCCTTGATCCCTGCGGTGAGAAAGAGGGGGGCTCTCATCCGCGCCGCGCCGCGCTTGACCAAAGCCGGCGGCACCGCACCGCGTTCACGCGGCACCAGCTGGCGCGCCTGGAGCAGGAGTACGGCGCGGAGTGCTACGTGTCCCGGGCCCGGCGGTGCGAACTGGCCGCGGCGTTAAATCTGCCTGAAACAACGATAAAGGTAGGCCCGCTGGCTGGTTAAAGAAGCCGGTATTATGTCTGCTCTGAGCCACCAGCTCACCGGAGCCCCGGCAGACAGGCTGTGTCCCCGGCTGGTGCAAGATACAATGTTGTGTTATCATGCTGTTATATTCATTTATTTCCAATCTTTATTCCACTTAGCCTATCTGTTCAGCTACGAGTTAAAAATTTTCTATTTTAACCGCAAAATGAAATCTGGGAAAATGTCTGATTAAAAGATTGAAACTGAATTGTTAAGGCCGCATCAATACTATTATTTCCTGTGTCGTTTAACACTGTTAAGCTGAAAAACAATACGTTGCCTTATTTAAAAAAAACTAATTTCAATATTTGAATTTTTCCAACCATTCGTAAAAAAAAAAAAAAAAAGTCTCAATTCTGTCTCACGAATCTCATTTCTGATGCACATAAGTACAAAATAAATCTGCGAACGTGCGCTGGACGCACATTAGTAAGCAGCTGTGGAAATATCTCGCAGTTCCAAACCACCATGCCCGTGCGCGTTCATGGTCCTTTTCCACTCAGAAACGCCCTGCATGGTAACACTGCACCCCTGTGGAGACCCCATGGAAGAGAAAAAACAGCCAAAACAAAGATTGCGCTTTCAGTTAAACTCAGCTCATTCAAGACAAGTTGGCATTATTTATTTATATGGAGCATTTTACGCGCGCGCGCCAACACAACACGACTGAAAACATGATGATTGATATTATTTACCAGCACACGGTCCAGAGAAAAGAAATAGCAAAAGTAAATCATAATAAGCCTGCACCTGAGAAAGGAAATCTAGATTTTAAAAGTCAAAACAATAAGAAAGAAATGGTTTGATCAAATCCAGTTCCATAAAGCGCGTGTCGGTACACAGACACACATCCACAGAGATCAACATCACTGCACGTGCGGTTCTTCCCCGTGGTGTTGATTTGTCTAAGAGCACTGAATGTATTTTGGAGCCAAGAAAATGACAGCGTCCAACAATGATTAGGCTACATAATCCACCTCAGTGATGAAACTCACGCTGCCAAAAAGAAAAGAGAGAATGTAAAATAAAACACTCTGATAAGCACCGAAGCAGCTGCTGTGCGGTTAGTTTCTCTTTGCAAAGCTGCTGCTGTGTGAAGGTGTTTTCCTCCTCAGCTCCGCCCCATCCAAACGGCCCCGGTCCCCCTGTGCTCTCACTGAGGAGCCTCTGTGGAAAACATTCCGGTCAAAAGTCTTTTTCGACGGAAGCGTATTTCTGCCACTCTACGAAAAAAAAAGGAGGCTCAGTATCACGTAATAGGCTACATGAAAAGTTTATTGTTATAACAATATCTTTTTCACGTTTTAACGTGAAAATATCTCATCTTGAAATAACGTGATAAATATATTGTTAAAACGTGAAAAAGATATTGTTATAACAATAAACGTTTCACGTAATTACGTGATACTGAGCCTCTTTTTATTTCGTAGAGTGGCAGCAATACGCTTTTATTATGTCCTTATATTTTCAACCAACTGCTGTTTTTTCCCCGTTTTTTTGTAATAATAAATAGCAAAATGCTTTACTGCAATACTTTAAATGTTTTTACTTTGGCTGCAGACTTTCAGAGGAAATGTTTATTCAATCGTAACTTTTATCTAAGCTGAACATGTGTTTGCCTGGTTCCTGAATATGTGTCACTTTTTCTCCTTCAACTTCATTTTTTGGAAGAACTGATATTCTAGGAGAACATGTTGAATTGTAGATTAGCTTAATCCTCACACAATCTTTCAGGCTTTGTTATTTTTGTCTTAAAACGTCACTTTTTACCTCACAGTGAGTAAGTGCAGAGATTCTCATCCTGCTTTTTGTCCGTTATAACGGGGGAAACATCCGGAAGGGCCGGGAAGTTCACCACCAGATCCCATTCCCTCTGTGTTTAGAAGGAAAGCAGGTTCATACGTCTGTAAAACTCATGCTGCTGGCATGTTACCTCACAAGATATAAGTCCTTAACTTCTTATCCTCCTTTGTCTTCATTTGTCCACAGTAGCAGGGGGAACACATCCTGATGGCTAGGAAATGCATGATCTAATAACATCTCCCCTTTTGATTAGAAGAAAGAAAAAGAAATTCATACTTCTGAATTTTTAGCTTACAAAACATAAATCCTGAACTGTAATCTTTCTGTCTGAGTTTGTCCGTTACAGCAGGAGACATACATCCTGCCGGCTGGCGGTTTCCCTTCAGATACCGACACATCTGTGAAATCATGCTGCTAGCTTGTTACCTTATAACATCCAAATCCTGAAACTTCCATCCTTTATCGGCACAATGTGTCCGTTATAGCAGATGAAACACATTCTGCTGGGAAATCAACCATGAAACGCTGTTCTCCCTGTTCCTTTTATTTTTTTCAAATGGAAGCTCATACATGCATCAAAATCATACGCCTGGCTTGTTACTGTACAATATATATAATTCCTGAAATGAACTTCCCAGCCATCAAGATGTGCGTCCCTTGTTGTGAAGGACAAAAAAAAAATCAGTATGAGAATCTCTGAACCCATTTTCTGTAAGTGAAAAAGTGATGTTAGAAGAGAAAAATTCAAATACAACTGTGGGAGATTCAGAAAATATACAATTGAACATTTTCTCTCAGAATTCCAGTTCTTACAAAAAACTTGGTTGAAGAAAAAAAGATTAAAAAAAGAACATTACCAGTAGCAAGGCTAACACAAATTCAGCCTAGATAAAGGTTATATGAATAAGTACAGACATAAACATTGAATCAATTCTAAAAGCATTGTGTATACTTCATTAAATATTACTGCCAAAAACAAGAATATAAATATGTAGAAAATGAAGAATTTTTCTTTTTAATTCACCAAAAATAAGTGTCGTGCTTTCACATTTCAAATGGCATGCAAGTACTCCCATGTACTGAGCTCCACTGCCTCTCTAACTGCTTTTAATGGGGCCGGCAGAAACATCAGGGGCAGCGGCCAAAGCAAAGGTGGAGGTAGTGCAGTGCTTGTTAACAGATGGTGCAATCCTGTAGGAGAGGATCTGTACCAGGGGCACCGAGCTGCTAGCTGGGAGTTTATATCCATAATATCTACAGAGAGAATTCACCAGTGTTATTCTAGAAGCAATATTACCAACACTGCCAGGTACCATGGCAACATCCCAACGCATTCATCACAATTGATGGAGGTTTTTCCCTCTCTGCTACACAACAGTTTGTCAACTGCTCCACCAGAAAAAGTCAAAAGTTTGATTTATTCTACGCAAATGTAAAAGATGCATACTGTCATGATTTATGGTCAGTGCAAAGGGAGGAAGCTGAAGAGCTGAAGAAAAATATTACTTTATACTTTATTCTAAATAATCAAAAAGTATTAATATACAGCTATATAAATTCAGGCGTTTAAGGGGTTAAGGCTAAAGACTGGAACCTACTCTGAGCCACATGGAGCTGATAAATGACTGAGTGTGTGACAGACTACGTTAACTTCTGAGTGTTATCCGCAGAAGGACAGCGAGGTGCCTCCCCAGTAACAAACCCTGGATCCCAAGTGATCTGAAAATAGCTGCTGAACATGAAGAAGAAAGCCTTCAGGGAGGCAGAAAGGGAGCTTTTGATGTGAGAGAGCAAGGAGTGTGAAAATGCTAGAAGGTAAACTCCAGCAGAGCAACATGGGAGATGCATGGTCAGATGAAAAAAAATGACAGGCTTTAAGGTAAACAGGGATCAGACTAACCTCACCTGCCCCCAGCTCTACTGACCTCAGACCCTTCATGGACCCATATTTTCCCTGCCATACCCCCCATATTGTCACCCAGTCAACTCAATCTTGGATCTTAACACAGCCTCATCAACATTTACTGTATGAGGCAAGTACAGATTTGCCGATTTCTTATTTCTGCTTATGTAATTTAACTATATGTTCTATATTCTTAAGTTTGAATATTGGTCTAATAGTCATTGATGAGAAAGTTTTATTGAATGTGGCTGTTTGTTCATCTTTTCTGTTTAGTACGGGCTATTTTATTTCAGTTTAATACTGGCGGTACTGTAACTTGAAGAAGTTGGGAAGGTTACACCTGTGTTGTGAACGTCAGACCAGCAGTGGAGACACACGGTTTTTTACCGTGTCCCGTCCTATGTTGCATTGAAAGCCAGGTTCATGGATACTTGAGTGACACTTGTGGAATAAATTTCTATATTTTTTCTAACGTTAGCTGGACTTGTGGATTTTTAAGGACAACAGGTTTTTGGACACGTGTAAGCCAGGAATATCTGCTAGTCAACTTTTGCACCTACATTTACATCACATGATATGCATCATTGGGCATTTCTGCAGGCTTGGAAAGGCAAATTTCAAGGAGCATGTTGAGACCTCCTCTGCCTCCTCCTCCAGCCTGACTGTCTCCAGCAGTTAGGTGAAGAAGGTCCAGATGGTATCATCTTCAAGCTCCTGAAGTCCTGCACTGAGCAGCTATGTGCCATTCTTCAGCCTTATTCGGAAGAAAGTTCCAGATCTGTTCTAGATATCCTGTCTTGTTCCAGTGCCTAAAATATCTCATCTATCTGCTCACAGTGACAACAGGGCAGTTGCCCTATTCCCCCACTTAGGAAAGGTCTGGAGAGACTGTTCATCTGGACAAAGCAGACAACATGGTGGTTATCATGTTCTTTGATTTCTTCAGTGCTTCTAATACAGTTCAGCCTGCACTGTTATGTGAGAAGCTCTAGAAAATACAAGTGGTTGCCTACACACCTGCCTGGAGTATTGACTACCTAACAAACTGGCCACAGTTTAGGTTGTGTGTCTGATCGGCAGTAAAGGAGCACCCCAAAGGGAACTGTACTTCTGCAGTTTCTCTTCAAACTGTACACCTACAGTGTCAGTACAACTCAGAGTCCTGTTATCTTCAGAAATAGTCAGGTGACTCTTCACTTCTGGGGTGCATCAGGGATGGTGTGAGGGACCAAGCTTAATTAAGGACAAAGGTATTAAAAAAATGAGGAAAAATTTCAATTTGATAGTTCAAAATTAATAAATCCAAAAAAAGTCAATTGTGAATAACAATTAAATCATACAAAAAACAAATTTGGGCCCAACTAAAAGGTCAACTAATTGAACACTAACAACACAACCAAAAACTGACCTCCAAACAAAGAACCAAAGGCTGCTTAAATAGGGACGGAGTAACCTAAGTCTGCCACACAAGGGAGCATAATAAAAGGGAAAAATTACAACATTAGCTATAGCAAGATATAAAACAAATAAAGCAAAACTAACTTTAACTTAGCACAAATAATAAGTGAACGTTAAAGTGACAAAATTAAGTAAAATATTTAACAAATAAAGTTCACCCCAGTCTTTTAGAAAGAGTGGCATGTTGCAGGCTACCTCCTCCAGCTGATCTCAATTTGCAGCACCTCAAAGCAGAAGAACAAGTGTAAGTAAATCATTCAAAAAAATATCTAAAATGCAAATATAGAATAAATACTAACACGATGTGGTGGTGGTAGGAGCATCCACCACAGATGGACAAGAAGAACCCTTTTGGCATGGTGCAAGAACAATGTCCTTATTTTGAACACAAAGAAAACAAGATATTTGTGTTTTTTTATGACGAGCCTAACATCTTTTTTACATTTTGGGAGAGGAGGTGGACATGGTGAAGGTCTACACCTACTTGGAAGTTTACCTGGACAACAGACTAGACAAGAAATGCAACACTTAAGCTATCTACAAGAATAGTCATATTAGACTATACTCCCTGAGAAAGCTTAGGTCCTTCATTGTTTGCACCAAGATGTTGCATATCCCCTATAAATCTATGATGGTGAGTGCCATCTACTTTTCAGCGATCAATTGGAGCAGCAGGATCAGAACAAATGACTCTGATGCTCTGATTATTCTTGTGCAAATAAGTTTCTGAACATAAAGACAACACTGCACATACTCTACACAACACAGTGATGAAGCAACAAAGTTGCTTCAGTTAGAAGCCTTTTCAGCTCAGCTGTAACATAGAACAGCAATCGATATGCAACACTCAACAGTCATTTTATTTTTAAAAAAGTATTTATCACAACATTATAATTTTTCCTTTGGGAGAGATTAAATATTTTTTAATTTAAGTTCAATTTCTTTTGATTTTCATAAATTCCATCCTTGCTCCTTAACTACAGGTGCTGGCATTTATCATGCTCTGGTACTGTTATGTTACGGGGCCTGTGGCATGTTTTTACGTGTTTTATTGTTTATTTGATACGTATCATCACCTCAAGCATAACTCAAAGGGCGCATGCATGTTTCCTGTTGCTCCGATTATGTTTGGCAGTCCAGCCACGGGACGAAAGTTCCTCTTAATTTGTACTTGTTGGACAGCGGTGTATGGGAATCTGATGTACCATGGGTGATAACCTGATGAGAGCTTTGATGACCAAGGGGAGCGCACGACTCACAGAGGACTGGGACACCCCCGATCTGTCTCCAATCTCCCTCTGAAAGGTTCCAGTGGCCAAAAATCCAAGGGTGGTGAGGACCTGGACGTGTGGTGGAATTGGGTTTTATCGGCGTGTTTCTCTCTGGAGTTGTGGCTCTAGCAAGCTGCATATTTGCAGCAGCACAGTGCTTGGCAATCTAAATCGCGATGTCAGTCATTTGTCTGTCAACACGGTCTCGAAGCACACATGCGCTAATGCATCCAAAAGTAGAAAGTCAGCCGCTGGTTACACTTCCCATTGACCTTGTTATATACAGATTCAAATTAACCTTCAATTAGTGCATAATTTAAGCCAAACAGAATAATGTCAGCATCATTATGGGGTATAATGTAAATATTTATTTATGTTTGCCTCAAAACAATTAAATATAGAATCCATTAGTCAAGCAAATTTGATTGGAATAACAGTGAACTATTTTATGAAACTCCTACGACAGCTCTGGATCACTCGTAAATTCTGTTCGTACTTAATTCTCTTAAATTACTCGTACGAACGACTTAAGAACAAATCTGTGCGTACGAACAGTTGTTGCATGAGGCCCAATGTGTTGAAACAATAAAGTGTGTTCAGCAAGAGACAGCTTCAGCTTCAATGCACCATAAAAGGATGCAAGAGGTCATTCCTGCCTACAGCACCAACCATAATGAAGGTTATGATTGTTAGATGGAAAAAAAGTGCACCCTCTTTCAGTTGTAAGTTGTTATGTATTACAATGTAATTAAAAAAAATAATCATGTTCTTACCAGGTCTTAAAATCAGGTAAAATTTCCCACTGTATCATTTTTTATTTGACTAAATACTTAGTTAAAATACAGAAAGCCTCTGAAAAACAACAAAATTTTGCTGCCCATTAATACAGGAAAGAATATGGGGCCTCGTCCAATTAATTCTGACTACATTTTTCTACAGTGAGAAAGGTTATTAACAAGTGAAAAAATGTCTCTTGCCAGTCTTTCCAGGAGCAAATATCCCACCAAGGTCAGACTGTGTAATACTCAGAAAAACGGCAAAAGGCCTAAGAATTGCATCTCAGACACTGTAAGCCTCAGTTTTGAAAGCTTTGGCTGGTTCTTGAGCTGTAAAGAAGTCTTCTTGTCGTTCTTTCTTTCCGATGAATACTCATGTAAAGAATCTGAAGGAAGCTGGCTGGCAAAATGGTTCCGATACAAAATGGTGCGATGAGTTTCAACCAAATAAAACATGGAGGGTTTTACAGCAGCATCAAACAGGATCTTCTTAACACAATAGTGTCACGTCAAAGCTCTGAAGTACAAACCCGACATATGCAGGAAAACGTGGTGAGGAGGAGTGGCTTCTCGTCTAGGTGAGAGTTGTGGGTATGCGTTGAGTATGAATGAGCCCATGATCGGTGTGGGAGGAGGAATGTTCAGCCAATGAGGAATTTGTTGTTGTATTAAACTATGCTTGCAGGTGTCATACTGGGGCGCTGCTGCACCATGGTTTGGTGTCTGAGGGCGAATTTGGATGCACAAAGGATCCTTATTCCAGGCTAGCTGTGCGCAGTTGTGAACCACAGGATGTGTCTCGGAGGAAGTTGTAGATATGGACAAGGGATGGTTCTCACAGCTGGATGTTACCAGCAAGCTGCAGGGGTTTGTCTTCAAGCCAGTGTAGGTGTCATTGCATGTTCGTCTATAAAACACAATCATTAAGTAACTACACGCACATGCACAAACTTGATTTAGACTCTGGCCAAGACAATCTCTTGGTCAGCATAGTGACATAGCATAGCAACAGTGCTCAAAGGAAACCAAGGGTTGTTATTGATCTTCTCTTTCATTTACAAATGATAAGCAGTTATAGCTTTGCAACAGCTTTTTATTTGTTTTACAAAAATGTTAATTCTTAGTTTCTAAACTTTAAAACCAAATACTTCACCAACATAGCTATTTTGAAGTTGACTTCTGACACTTAAAGTAGTATTTTATTCAAAGTTGTTTGGGTAATTGACCATTGTTGTCAACCTTTCAGTTATTGTTTCTGGGTCAAATTGACCATCTGTAATTAGCCGCTTTCGGACTGTAGGAACCTTTGGCAGTTCTAATAACCTTTTAATCCGCGGGGCCGTTTTCTCCCGTGTTCGGACATACAGGAACTCGGGGCTTTCTCCCTTAGTTCCTATAACTATTTAGCTCCTTCTCCGAGGTCGGGTCTTTTCATAGTTCTTATAGAACGAATCTAACGGAGGTGTGTGGTGGTCGGTAGCTACGCCCCATGTCATGCTATCATGGCTGAAATGTTTACTCATACAATACAGACAGAACAGGCGGGTGTTTAATAAGTTAAACTTACACTGGTCTCATTTGTCTGCAGCGCTCTGCTCTCCTTTCTTCCTTCATGAAATGAAAAAGTATCGTCTCCTGACTCTCTCTGTGAGCTCTTCCAGCCTCGATATTAGACGCCTGATGTGATTGTCCATGATTAATATCACCATCATGCAGACCATAAACACGGTGGCCTCCCCGCTCTCCATATTAGCTTCTTGGTGGTGTTTTTTCTACTCTCCTTACTTTTACCGTTTTGTTTTGTGTTTGAATGTAGCGCTAAATGGCTAACGGCTAACACGTCACTGAAGCAGACGGCTGCGCGCGGCGCATCAGTCCCTATCAGGTCCCGGCTCATGTGCGAATGCAGACTGAAACAGTTCCGCTGGGGAAGGATAGTTATCAGAACGAAATTCGAGGAGGGTAGTTCTGATAACTACTTTCTTAGAACGGTCTGTCCGAAAGCGGCTATTGTGCTGAATCCTGAAATACTTCACATAGTTCCACAGCAATTCCTAGGATGCATTACTACCTTGACTCTTTTTAACTTTTCCCATGTTATTTCTTTGTCTATTACCTTTTATCTGTCAAATTTTGTATTCTTATCATGTTTTTTTTGACCATTTTGAAAGATCTAGTCATCTAGTCACCTCTGTCACACTTCCTTCTTCAAATTTTCTTCTCTCTTTGTGTTGCTCCTTTTTCTTGTTCCTAACTTGCCGTTCTTGCATTTTTCTGGTCCTCGCTCTCTCCAGGTTTGGTTCCAGAACAGACGGATGAAGGATAAACGACAGAGACACTCCATGCCATGGCCTAACCAGCTCATTGACCCACTGGGGACACTTATGATGGGCCATGCATCTCCACCCTCAACCCTGAGTTACTCCTTTATCCCACTTCATCTTCCCTACCTCCCTCTACACCACCATTTCCCTCTGGGTCTCTCCTACCCAGCATCTCCAGCTCACAGTCCTTACAATGCAGTGATGAGGCAACTGAATCCTTTTCACTTCCCCCAGAACCACAACAGACCTGGGCAGCAAAGTTCATCAATGGTATCCCTTCACCCCTCTGCCAGCACCATGCACCATCCCTCCTCATGTCACTGCTTCCTCTCCCCCCACAGGGGACAAGAACAACTTTTCAAAACCAGAGGGGAGGCAGTAGGACTGAGCCATGCTAATGATCCTAAGGCCAAAACTCAGTCTACCTCTTTAGAGCAAAGGGGAGAGATGGTGTGAAAGCTGACCAAAACTCTGCAAACTGAAAAAAAAGCAAAACGCAAATGACAAATGATGTTTGCAATTTTCTCACCAATCACAAACACCTCATCTTATCTTTCATTTCCAAGTTTCAGACTAAGATTCATGAACATTTGTTCTACTGACGCGTACCCCACTGGGGAACTCGATCCTCATAAGTCACAGAATTTTTTTTATTCTCAAATATGAACTTAAAAGTTTAACCTGTTTTGAAATTTGATTTTACTATTGTTCAAATTTCAGAAAAAGTGTAATTTTAAAAAATGGTTGGTGTTACAATTTAGGAGCAAACGGTAAAGTTTTCCTTTTCATTTTCATTGTTGATCGATGAAATGATTTGTAAGTTTGCCTTACTATTTGAGTCGATTAACACATTGAGTCTTGTCGACTCTTTTCTGTTTTCTCTGAGTTGTATTCCACTATTTTATTTTTTCCCCAAAACATGTAGTTTGTAAAGCAACAAATCCTAAATAATTGAAATCATTATGTTGCCATTAGCCCTGTGATGGACTGGCGGCCTGTTCAGGGTGTACCCCGCCTCTCGCCCGATGACCGCTGGGATAGGCTCCAGCCCCCCGCGACCCACCGACGGATTCAGTGGGTATATAAAGTGGATGGATGGATGTTGCCATTATAAACCAGAAAAAGTGAATTAAATCTCAGTGCCACAAGCAATAAAACTGTAAATAGCATAAATAAGGTCAAATCAGATAAATATAAACTATCACAGCCTGAGGAAAACTAAATGCTCCTAATTCTGGTGGTACAACAATACTTTGCCTGGGAGTTAATGACCTTAGCTACTAATCTTCTTATCTTTTGGAAAAACCAATGAATGTTAGCTGATAGAAGAGCAGAGATTATGTTCAAGCAATTTAAATCACAGCCTGTGGAGACTTTCGATTGTGGGCTGTCAAACAGTTCCAACTTTTAATTGTGAGTAATGACATAATTCTGTGTAGATAACTGAGATTAATCCTAAATTCCGATTTCATTGTATTATGAAACATTTTGATATTTTTTAAATGAAAGAGGTTTTTTCATGCAAATACGCTTTCTACAACATGAACATAAACACCTTTGCCATTTAGAGGGCTGCATTGTGCGTAACCCTGTTAAGCAAAGCCTCATAATCAATGTATGCTGACAGAGGATGAGATTTCAAATGATCAGTCATTAGATCTAGATAGAATAACTGTTACGGTGCTCTGTTATCAGCTGACATGGAATGTGGGTCATGATTCTAAGTACTCAGTTATTTATCTTAAATGGGAATACATTTTTAACAGCGAAAGAGTGAGACTGAGTCAACTTTGATTGACATTTTATATTGTGTTTTTGTTTCTAACCTTACTCATGTATATCTTAATATTCAAAAGCTACTATTATGTCCGAAAACAAATATTTAAGGACATAGCTTAACATTACTTTTATGACATGTGACGATTATTAAAGTCAAACATAAGTATGGGACAATTCTGGAGCCTACTTTTTGAAACATATTTTGCACTGTGAACTAAAATAGCAGTTATTCATTCTGTGAGAATGCAATGCTGGGTTGTATATGCTGTTTCTTTTTGTAATGATTACATTAAACAGTGTGTAAAACCTGTGTTTAGCCCTATTGTTTTAAATGTGACAGGATCTGCAGATCTAGATGCTCAACACATCCATCCACCACCCTTTTCAAAATCCTCCACTTTTCATATAAAGGGCTAATTACTTCTTGAAATGGATCTAGTCCATTTATTTATGTTTCTACACTTTGGAGGAAAAAATTGTTTTAGTACATTTGTTAGGTTGCAGCACATGCAAACAAGCATGAACATTGGTAACACTGCCACAAAATATTTTCTACTTTTTTTATTTACCATCTCAGATATACCTATACTATAGCTAGTGGGATTGTGGGATGTGATTCAGATTTACATACTGTTTAACGGAAAGTTTGAAAATGTGTGTAATAACACATGAAAACATCATTGCATGTCACGCCAGAAAAGGGGCTGCACATACAAACCCAAATGCAGATAGGGACTGAGTGGGAAGATCAAAAACCAGTTTATTAGGAGGATTGGCTGGTGTGTGTGTCCCCGAAGAGAGTGAATCCGGTTCAGGTGCTCACTGGGGAGAAACAGAGTGTCGACAAAAGGCGGTTCAGGGCTTCCGTGGAAATCCCGGGCGGGCAGGCGGGCAGGCAGGCGGGCAGGTGGGCGGGCAGGTGGGCGGGCAGGTGGGCGGGCGGGCAGGCGGGCAGTTAGGCGGGCGGGCGGGCGGGCAGGCGGGCAGGTAGGCGGCAGCAGCAAGCAAGTAACTGGGAAGACTGGAAGTCCACAAAAATAAGCGCAACAACCTTAAAGGGATAGTTCGCCTCTTTTGACATGAAGCTGTATGACATCCCATATTAGCAATATCATTTATGAACATTGACTTACCACCTGCTGCGTCCTGTGAGCAGAGTTCCAGTCTCGTTTTGGTGTTGATGAAGGTAGTCCAGCTAGTTGGCTGGGGTTTAAAAAATAAAGCGTTTTGCTTCTCAAAACAATATGCGTTCAAAGGAGTAATACATTTGCATCACAAAATCGTTTTGCATGAAAAAGTCAGACCTCGCATCGCTTGGCGCTATTTTTGCCTCCCTTGATATCAATGCGTTCAGCCACCTAGCGATAGCTGCACCTGTTACGGTGTTTGCTGCTCGGAAGCAGGGGACTGCTCGGTCTGCACTTCGGTCTGCACTGTTTACATTGGACGCATATTGTTTTGAGAAGCAAGACGCTTTATTTTTCAAGCCCCAGCCAACTAGCCGGACTAGCTTCGTCAGCGCCAAAACTCAGCTGGAACTCGGCTCACAGGACGCAGCGGGGGGTAAGTCAATGTTCATAAATGATATTGCTAATATGGGATGTCATACAGCTTCATGTCAAAAGAGGCGAACTATCCCCTTAAGAAGAAAAGTACAACGGCAGGTTAGTTATTGAGAGTTACACTCAGTGTGCCAATAACTCAAAAGTGGGCCACAGGTAACTGTGAGACAATCTGGTAGAGACTGGAACTCCTGCTGCTCCTTAAAAAGCAGCCAGTCATGGAGGCAGATGGACAACAGGTGTGCAGACAGGAGCAGGCCAGACTCCGCCTGGACTTCCTGCTCCGCTCCGCCGAGAACTCAGAACACACCACAACCAAGTGACTCATGACACTGCAGGTTTTAACAATTGTTTGGATTTTTTCTGCTGTTAGATAAAGAATACTGATTGTATTCATCTTTACATCCATTCAATTTTAAGTAGCATTCCCTGACACCTTTGGTAATTTCAGGGTATGGGGATTAGAGTTGCAACTTTTTAGAATAGATTCAAAAGCATGTTGTATTTAGAATTACATTTGGACAGCTAAGCATGGTGCTGAAGTTATTCACTGACAGTACTGAGAACACAAAATGTGTTTAATAAATGCTGTGGATGGAGGAGGCTCGTCAGGGTTAATGGCTTGCACCTGGCTGGCTGTGGCTACCCAGGTCAGAGCAGAAAGGCTCAGCTATGGAAGCCACTCGCTCTCTGCACTTAGGTCGGGTTGGACCTCCAGCACAACCTGTGGGGTGTTTGAGGGCCTTTGTTTAGTTGTTTGGGTTTAGGTTTAGGTTTTTGTACACACACATTCATTCATAACACCCACCCGCATCCATGCCGCACTACATACTGACTATTGATCGCATCTTTTTCGAAGTTTATCAATAAACTCTTTTTGTTAAGCTCAATGGTTTCCACCTTTTGTCCAGGTTCCTGGACCATGGAACATGACGATGCTCAAAATTATCTTGTGGATTGCGAGTTTATTAAACACTCTTTGTGCCATTAGTACATATATGCTGTATATATACACATATTTTACTTTGGTGGAAGGTGTGAAGGTTGTTAAAAAACTTCATGGTGGCAAAGCATTGGGGTTGGATGAGATTCGTCCTGAGGGGCTGAAGGCTCTGGACATGGTGGGGCTGTCTTGGCTGACAATGCCTTTAGAGTGGCTGACCGGGTTTGTGGTTCCCATTTTTAAGAAAGGGGACTGGAGTGTGTTCCAACTACAGGGGGATCACACTACTCAGCCTCCCCGGGAAAGTTTACTCCAGGGTGTTGGAGAGGAGGCGCCGACCGATTGTCGAACTTTGGATTCAGGAGGAGCAGTGTGGTTTTTGCCTAGGTCATGGAACAGTGAACCAGATCTTTACCCTTGCAGAGTTACTGAGGGGAACCTGGTAGTTTGACCATCCAGACCATGTCTTTTGTGAACTTGTAGTGCGTGACAGGATTGCCTCTTGTCACTGAACCTATTTGTGATTTTTTTTATGGACAGGATCTTGAGGATTGTTTCGGTCTCTGTATGACAGGTGTCAGAGTTTGGTCCGCATTGCCGGCAGTAAGTCGGACATGTTTCTGGTGAGGGTTGGACTCCGTCAGGGCTGCCCTTTGTCACCGATTCTGTTAATAATTTTGATGGACAGACTTTCTAGGCACAGCCAGGGCGTTGAGGGGGTCTGTTTTGGCGACCTCAAAATCAGATCTCTGCTTTTTGCGGATGATGTGGTTCTGTTAGCATCGTCGGGCCGTGACCTTCAGCTCTCACTGGAGCGGTTTGCAGCCAAGTGTGAAGCGGCTGGGATGAGAATCAGCACCTTCAAATCCGAGACCATGGTCCTTGGCCGGGAAAGGGTGGAATGCCCTCTCCACCGAAGGAGCACAAACAAAGATTTTAACGGCACAAACCAGCACAAACGGAGCACTAACCACCTCGCATCGCTTGGCGCTATTTTTACCTCCCTTGATATCAATGCGTTCAGCCACCTAGCGATAGCCGCACATGTTACGGTGTTTACTGCTCGGAAGCAGGGGACTGCTCGGTCTGCACTTCGGTCTGCACTGTTTACATTGGACGCATTGATATCAAGGGAGGCAAAAATAGCGCCAAGCGATGTGAGGTCTGACTTTTTCATGCAAAACGATTTTGTGATGCAAATGTATTACTCTTTTGAACGCATTTTGTTTTGAGAAGCAAGACGCTTTATTTGTTTAGCCCCAGCCAACTAGCTGGACTACCTTCGTCAGCGCCAAAACTCGCATGGAACTCGGCTCACAGGACGCAGCAGGGGGTAAGTCAATGTTCATAAATGATATTGCTAATATGGGATGTCATACAGCTTCATGTCAAAAGAGGCGAACTATCCCCTTAAGACCTTCTTAACCTCCTTAAGTTTGCAGATGATACTGTTTTAATTTGTCGTCTACAGAATGGAGATGTTCATCATGGCGGATTACTTTGTGGAGTGGTGTGACAACCACTTCCTCAAGTTAAATGTCAACAAAACCAAAGACATTACCATTGACTTGCGTAAAACCTCTCAAACAGCAGTTTCAACAATTATTAAGGGCACATCTGTTGAGAGTTTTGACTGTTATAAATACTTGGGTACAGTTGTGGACAAGAACCTCACCTTGGATCTGAACAATCTGCAAAAAAGGCCTGCAAAGACTACTTTTTACGAAGATTGTAATGTGGACAAAACACTGAGGGTTTTGCTGATGGTGGTGACACTGATGTCTCTTGGTATGGTAACCTTTCAATGCAGGACAAATATCATCTGTCCTCTATTAATACTTACAATCATCAAGACAATTAGCATTCAGCTGCTATCAATGTATCAAAGTTTTAGCCAGCAATGACATCCTCTATTGGAGGAATTTGTTCCTCTGGCATGTGGTCAGGGTACAGGCTGCCGCGGGCAAAGAGCAATAGATATAACTTTTCCGTTATTCAAAGTGCAATTACTACACTTAATCAATCAGCCAAATCCGCTACGACACTTTAAGCAGCAGTATTATTTTGTTTAATATTTATTATTGCTGACATTCCAGTGGACTTTTTTTGGTCATTTTGCTTGCTTGCAATATCTTGTGTTCTGTCTTCTGTTTTTACGTCTTGTATTCTGTATTCTTAACTACGGCTGAAAAGTATTTATTGTCCCCCCCGAGGGACAATAAAGTTCTGAATACTGTATTTGGGTTCGGCTCCACCCATTCACATACTTTATCTATTACACCAGCATGGCTTCGTAGTAGAAAAGTCCATGTTCCGGTCTGGTCTGTCTACAGTCCAAACGTTTCAATCGAGAAAATTTGGTGCATTGTGAAACACAAAATATGACCCAAAAAAAAGACATGGGATTAGCTACTAGAATCCTATTTCAGACAATGATGAGATAACATTCTGCTCTCAAAGGCTCAGCAACTCGTGTCCTTGTTAGGATTTATGGATTTTCTGACTTTTTCTTGTCCTGGTTTTTCTGTGTTTTTGTGTCTAATCTGTTTTCTTGTTTGTGTTATTTAGTCATTGGTCAGGATTTATTCTGCTTTTATATTTGTCAAGTCTTGATTTGTCTTTTTGTCCATAGCTACTTCATAGCTTTTGAGAAATTAGTTTTTGGTCTTTTCTATAGTTGAATTATTTCTTCTTTTTTTGTTTTACTCTTCTATGTTCTTAGTTGGTGTTTTGTTTGAGCTTATACTTCATATTGTGTTTGAGATTCTTGTTCTGGTCATTTCTCCTAGTTATCCTGGGTTCCCCCATTTTGGTTATCAACTCCACTTCCACATCTCTCTCCCATTCAGTCAACCTGAACTGCAGCCACTTCCTCAATAGTCCCCCCCTCAGAATATATAGTCCTTTGTTCAGCTCAGTCTTTGTCGGATCCTCACTGTTACTGCCTTTTGGTAATTCCCTGTTAGTTGCTTATCTGTTTTCACCAACTGGTTTGTTTTGTATTTAATTTAGTTTTTTTCCACAGTGTAATTTTTCCAGCTCGACTTTAATAAACCTCAAATTAAGTTTCTTTCTGTCTCCAGTCAGCTGATCTGCATTTGGGTCCTCATCTCTCTACCATCCACAAAGCATAACAGCCCTTAGTTCGTAGTGGAGGGGACACCACAGTGGTAAACCATCTCCACAATGACTTCTCCAGCCTCTTACACGAACCCAACACAGGAGGAGGAGCAGTCATCTGCCAATCGGAAGGAGGATGGTCTGATCCACAGCTTCCATGAACTTTATGTCAAAGTGTCCTTGGGCAAGACACTGGACCCTACGCTGCATGTAATGCGTTCTTCATAGCCTGTTACAATGTAAAGGGTAAATATGGGTGTGAGTGCAAATGGGGGAACATTTTGATATGTGTTCCTTTTGTTCTATTGTGATGAAAATCAAGAAATGACAGAAAAATATAGATATATTAAACATTCTCAAAGATTCTCAATGATTAAGGGTTCTGAAGCGCCACAGTAAAAGTATACGAGACCCAGAGCCTTGAATGAGAGTATAGAGTATGAACACTTGCTTTGGTCTCAAATTCTGACAAAAACTGACAATTAAACTAATGTCTCTCCCCACCTATCTGCATTCCACCTTCACCCTACCTCCTGCACCGCAGCTTTCTCATAAACTGAGCCGGAGAGAACTCAATACCAAGCCAACTGGCTCAAACCATTCACATGGTACTTATTGGAATGGGCTGTGTGTGTATTTGTCTGTGTATGTGTGTGTTCTCTGTCTTGTAGTCTAGTAAAAATAGATGTGCGCCACACAAAGCAGTAACGAGATTGCTTGTAAAAACTACCTCATAGTCACCACACACACACCTACATGCACACACACCAACTTGTTTTTCTGTATTTGCAGTGATTCACTGTTGGCACAATGCCCCTTAACCTAACCATCACAGTTGAATGCCTAACCCTAAAACCAAGCTCTGACCTTCAAAAATCCCTTTAAACAAGTATAGGAAAGCTGTCATTTCTGGACCTTAGGAATATGGAAAAACACGTACAAACACACACATACACTCTTGCTCAACATTCCACAGTAGCCTCGTAATAATGACCAATCTCAACGTGATCAACAGACTAGAGACAGATGAGTCTCCGTGGACACAAAAACACCATGTTCATGATTTAGATCCGATTTAGTGAAGGGAAGATTATTATACACACTACTGTGAATATTTTTTCATCACTTTAATAACACGGTGTTTGTGTGTTTGATAAATATGTGCAGGACAATGGAAACATGGCTGGATGTTTCACCCTCCCCCTTATCTATTCATCCAGTTTCTAAAACGCCTCTCATCTTTAGGGTGACAGGGTTCTGGAAGAATTCCCAGAATGTGGTTCAGCACACCTGCATGTCTGCATGACAGACCTTAGGAGAGCCTGACTGTCTGTTTTGTTTCCTCTTTCAGGAACTTCAGAAACAATTCTGTGCACATTTCAATTCAATTCAATTCATTTTTATTTATATAGCGCCAAATACAACAAATGTCATCTCAAGGCACTTGAGTTGGTGATAGTTGTGGTTGAGAGGTACAAGAGAGGAACAATTGGAAGGACAGTTATCTAGACTGCATACAGTTATATATATTAATTAATTGAATTCCAATTGGCTTGAATTGGACTTACTATCTAAGTGCCTTGAGATGACATTTGTTGTATTTGGCGCTATATAAATAAAAATGAATTGAATTGAATTGAATATATATATACATATAATTACACATATATATATATATATACACATATAATTACATATATATATATGTAATTATATGTATAAATACATATATATATATACATATATGCCTATACAGCCTATCCCAGCTGTATATATATTGGCCGAGTGGTGGGGGGAGCCCTGGATGAGTCGGCAGTCCATCCCAGTGCCAGACGGAGGCAAATGAGACACACAACCATCCACGCTCACACTCACTCCTGGGGACAATTCTAGAGTTACCAATTAACCTAACATGCATGTTTTTGGATTGTGGGAGGAAGCCGGAGTACCCGGAGAGAACCCACGCATACATGGTGAGAACATGCAAACTCTCCACAGAAAGGCCCCAGCTGGGATTCTAACCAGAGACCCTCTTGCTGTGAGGCAACGGTGCTAACCACCGTCACTAAATGTCATCATTTGAGAGCAAATGTTTGATTATTTTTTTTCATAATCTCTTAATATCTTCAACTAGAAATCAAAAAAGTACAAAATTAGAGACATATTGGTAGTGTTAGTGTTCTTACACAGGTTATTCAGTCAAAAACAAATACCTAATTTCAAGATCCTCAATGTTTTTTTGGGCTAAAGCGCCCACTGCCTGTGACCAGTTTGATCAACTCATTTCTCACACACTTAAGAGTGAGAGGTTTGTGTTTCATCTAGGAAAAATTTTTATAGCCAGTTGACTTTATGTTTAAGAACTTCTTTTATCCTTCTTTTTTTCAGTATGGTCGTGTGAATTACTCGTTAATTGTTAATGTCTTAACTTCTGTAGATAGCAATCAGCCCTCTCCAGTTTTGGAGTATCACAGCAAAATTGTGCAAAACAAACTGTTACTTAGAATGGGATCACAAAGGAGATTTTTACCATCTAAAAAGATTAAAATCTTTGACAAATCTTGTATATAGATTTTTGGGCCATTTATTAAGATATTTCCACCTTAATTCATTGATCTATTTTTTACTTTATAAATTGCATCATAGAAGATGACATTTAACACAATGCAGACACTCTTATTCTACTTTGTTCAAGAAAAGGAGAAGAAGCATACTGCAATAACATACTGGAGTATCTTTTCATTCGAAATAGCCCCTCAACAACAGTTTCTGAAATTTGGAAGCATATGTTTAATGATCGATCAGCCTTTTTTATTTAATGAAAAAAAATTATTAAAATTTAGATTTCAAAAAGATAAAAAATGTTTTTACAATGCTTTTTCTATTTTTTTAATATACAATATCATACGGCTATTACACCTTTAACCTACACCAAAGAACCATTGTGTGTGATTTCAGAGAATTTTGATTGAAAGTGTAATAACTGTATTTCAGTTTATGTAGTTAGTGAAGGGACAAAAAAGTCACTTTTGCACTGTTGTAATCCCAAATATTAACAATCTATTAACTTTTTCTCATATGAATCATTATAGCCGTGTTCCTAATATTAAATTATTCAATATTTCTGTTGTTATCTAACAACCCCAAAGGACAAAATAAATTTTCAGTAAAGCATATAAGGTCAAATAGTCCAATGAAATATTTCTACAAGTTTACAACACTTATATAGACCATATGCAGGTCTTCATAAAGAAACTAATGTCATGTTGGAACTTTAGGACGTAGAATTTGAATAATAATTTGTATTTGAACTTATTTATATTGATAACCATTCTGCACTGCTTAGAAATGATGTCTGGTTCTGCCAGCCCCACTCACAGGACAGCTTCAGCACATACTGTTCTCATTTTTGTGTCACAATGGTAGAGGGATCTCACACTTTGAGCAGGGACTTCCCTCTCTAGCTTTAAGATCTCTTGAAGACCTCTTCTGAGAAGATACTATGGAGCTAAACTAAACTAAATTAAACCTACAACACCTGATAAAATGTTCCTCTCCCCCGCCATCTTCCACCATCCCCCCCCCCCCCCTGTGCCTAATGTCTGTAACAGTGTTTTTCTCTTGTGTTTTTGTTTATAATGTCTTGTTTTTGTCTCTGCTTTCTGTTTGTTCCTTATGTAAAGCGTCTTTGAGCATTTGGAAAAGCACTATATAAAACTTATATATTATTATTATTATTATAAACTCACGTGTTCGTCCAGTCTTACTTTTACTCGAACTCTAACTTATACTCTGTACTAGAAATAGATGGCACTTAATGCTTACACCAGGGTTTCTTACTAGGCTTGAGTCTTGTTCCTCACTTGTAAATTGCTCTAGATAGAAAATCATAGATAATCTGCTACATTAATAAATGTGAATGTCAAAAACTTAAACAATATACATGGGCAAAAAGTCTTAGGACAATGTGGATCTAAAAACTCTATCTACTGAATGCATGGCCAAGGTTTTCATTTATCTTTTTTTATCTTTGTTCAATTACCTTGAACAAAGCCATCTTTCTTATCTTCTGGCGCCCCCTGCTGCTGCAGAGTGGAAATCATTTAGCTCTGAGGTGAATCTGATAAATATTTCTAAACAATGCCTTCAACCAATTAGCACACTACATAGTAAACATAAGTCATGACAGCTTGCCTCTTCTGCGCTGGAGGTAGATGGCACAGGTATTTTTACATTTACATTTTTAACATTTAACTCACATTTTCATCTTGAAAAAGCAGGAATAGATTTGGCAAAGTACACTGCAGTTACAAGACAGACAACATTAGGGTCAGACATCACTGATAATGGGTTGGATTGAGAGATGGAGAAGGGCGGGGTATGGAAGAGTAAGGAAATCATATCCACATTACACAAGTTATTCATAGATACATAGTAATTACATGAACAGAGATAAGAAAAACGTTACAAAAATAAATAGTTAGTTTTGTTAATTGTTGCATATGCTTTTTTTTTTTAATTCCTCATTTTGGGGGCATTTTTTAACACACATTTGGCATGAGATAATTAGTAATGTTTTCATTGCAGTTTTCAACGACATATGAACATTTTTTACGTACAGATGTTATTGTCATGGTCACTAACATATCACACACTTAATACAAACAGCACATGCCCACTGCACACACACACACAAATTGCAGTAGTGTACTGAACACAGGATGAGAACACTTCTCATCCTCTCGACCAGGAACTTGAGCTGTTTTGGGTTTTATATTTATTAAAAAATTGAGTTTTTGAGGTTATGGCCTAAATCAACATCTGGAACACAAAGGACAATGAATATCTATTAATCATAGATCATTAAAATACGAGAAAATGTATCTTTTCACATTACATGAATGTGATCTTTTTGTTTTAGTACTTTTAATGCCAGCTGAAAAACCAAGCTGGTGGCTAGGGGGGCCTAAGCATTCACCTAGTTAGCCTATAGCAAGAAACGGCTCTGCATTAGTTCCTCGGTTTCTTGAGTCTGGAGTGGATTCATACTTCAACGCTTTCGAGCGTATCGCCATTGCATTAAACTGGCCAAAACAGTTTTGGTCTTTGTTGATACAATGCAAACTTGTTGGGAAAGCCCAAGAAGTTTGTGCAAGTTTAGCAATTGAGGAAAGTTTGGATTATGAAGTTCTGAAGAAGACTGTTCTTGAAAAAACTGCCAACCAGTCTTTTGTTGAGCTTGCGTGAGAAAAAAAGTCTCTCATTTGATAGATGTGTTACTCTTGTAAAGTCAAAGGTTTTGAGGATTTGAGAGAGCTTTTTTTTACGGAAGAGTATTAGGGCCAGGCATAAGAAAAAATAATTATATTTTGCCTGTCGACAATAAAGTCCACATGTCGAGAATAAAGTTGAAATGTCAAGAATAAAGTCGTTTCAACATTTCGACTTTATTCTCGACAGGTAAAATATAAATATTTTTTCTTATGCCTGGCCCTAATACTCTTCCGTATTTTTTGCTTGAGGAGTTTGAGAAATGTTTCCCAGAGCGCATGGTGATCTACTTAAATGAGCAGAAGGTGTCCTCACTTTCTAAAGCAGCAGCTTTGACTGACGAGTTTGTTTTAACTCATAAGAGTGTATTTTCTTTACCAACCACTCGTGTTTCAAAATCAAGACCTGAACAAATAAACCAGTCACCAAAATCGATGCGTAGAAGCATGTCATCTAATCAAATCAAATTTATTTATATGGCACATTTCATGTACAAAATAATTCAAAGACATCAGAAGTGGATGCAACAATAGATGACCGTTTTTTGCCATTTATTTCGAAAGGCTTCTAGGTACCAGTTACTATATTAAGAGATACGGGTGCTTACAAATCATTTGTGTTGGAGTCTGTTCTGCCATCGTCAGAACAAACTTATTGTGGTTCTGATATATTGGTGTGGGGTATTAAAATAAGTGTTGTTAGAGCCCCTTTGCACGTGGTGCACCTGCATTCAGCATTTGTGACGGGACGCGTAAAAGTAGCTGTGCATCCAAGATTGCCAATTGATGGCATTTCATTGATTTTGGGTAATGATTTAGTTTTCTGAGGTTGTTGATGTCCCTTAGCCTAGCAAGCCAGACCCTACAGCAAAAAGCTGTACAGGGGTCTAGTGAAGCTGGATAGCAGTGTGGGCGGGATAAACGGTTGTCTGTTAAGTTGCCTCTATAGTAGTAGATCAACCCTCATCTTACTTTGAAGCTCCCAGATCAAGGAAGTGACGTCGACGCAGCTTTAGCAGCAGAGAAGCTATCAGGCTTGTGTTGATAATAATAAACTCCTGAACTATGTACAAACTTCCAAATGCATCGTTTGGTGAGTACAGACCATATTTGTACTACTGTAGAAGTTTGGTGTCATGGCATGTGATTTTAGTGTGGTAATTTTGGAGATACTGCCAGGGTCCGTTAGCGCTTGTACTAAGCTATTCGGGATAACTCGGTAACTCAGCTGATGTTCAGCCAATATCGGAAAAACTTCGGGTGGGCTACTTGGCTGGATGTCACGGTTCAAATGACCCCAGGTTGAATCTACTCCGAAACACTTTCTAAGGCTGCATCGAACGATAACGTTGTGTCCGCTGCCATGTTGGATTAACAATCTACAAGTTTCGGATCTTGGATGCACAAGATAAAAAAAAGGATAAATCATAAAAAACAAGGAGAAAAGAAAAGGTAAATCCATTCTAAACAGCTACAAGGAGTTAGGACAGGTTAAGATTTGCTATGAGTGTGTATAATTTATCTACATGGGGATTATTTATATGTTTCAGACATTTTTGTAACAAGGATATATCATTTTTTAATGCAAGCCATGGAGCTGGGGATTTGGCATATCGACGCTTGTGAATATAATATTTAGTGATGATGATGAGGTTATTTACCAAGAACTCTGTTTTTTTTTTTTATCTTTGAGGATTACGCCTACTTGGATGTTTTGAAAAGACCAGAAATCAGTGTTTATGGAACTGGACGATAATAAGTCATGGAGAGATTTCCACAAATTTTGGACAGTCTCACATTCATAAAATAGGTTTCCAGATTTGTGTTACAATTATAACAGTTTTTTATAACAAATTTAAATCTTCTTTTTAAAAATTCATTTGAGGGATAGATGTTGTTTCTATTTTTTTTAATGAACTTCTTTACATTTTGGGGGAAAGGGGAATTTTAAGTATTTTGTCCAAATAGTTGATTTTTCAGATTTGTTATAATCTCTAAGAATGAATGAAATTTTTGCTTTGCTGCGCTGATACGTCAGCTCCAATATTTTTTTCTTTTTTGAAAACCACAATGTTACAACAACGTAGAATGTTTTTTTTTTCTTTATTGAAAACCACAATGTTACAACAACAACAATCTACATTGCAATACAAAACGTGAATTCTCAATATACAAGTGCTTATATCAATATATAGGCAATAAGAAAGAAGAAGAGAGAGCATGCTTTCTGAGTTGCCAGGGAGGTTCAGGGTTCATCAATTATCTTCAATGAGGAACATGTTTCGATAGTTCTTATGGCTTTGGGTTTCTTTGAGTTCTTGATTTAAAGGATGTACTGTTTAAATGTATTATAAAATGCTATAAAGCTTGGCTTCTTCCCTGAGTACTTGCAACAACGAATATAAAATTTAGAAAGTATTATCAAAAGGTTAATCAGGTACAATGCATCACTTTTGATTTGGCTGTTCTTGTGTATGCCAAACAGTACATCCTTCCAGAAAATAACAAAGTTTTCCACAATATTATTAACAACAAAGTCACAGAATCTCTGCCAAAAGCCTTTCACAGCAGGGCAATGCCAGAATAAATGTACATCAATTTCAGGACAGTCATTACAGAAGGTATAGTTTACATCAATGTCCTTGTTAAATCTAGATTTAATATACATTTTGGTTGGATAGAATCTATGTATAAGCTTAAAAGAGATTTCTCTAACCTTGTTAGTCGTCATATATTTATCTGTTAATAGCCAGAGCTTTTTCCATGGTATCCCAACTCCTAGGTTGTCCCAATAACTTTGAACATAAGGTAAAGACGTGATGTCTTTTTGAAGTAAAGCACGAATGGATCTGTTGTTGTTGACTGGAGGGCTGGAGAAGCAGACTTTTCCTCCTGGTGTATTAACTACACACGCTGAGGAGAAATAACTGAGGTTAAGTCTTGGTTGACTCTTAAATAGCATACACACACCAGAAGGAATGGCTCCAAAGATCTTGGCATAGTCCCCTGGGGTAACAGGAATGTTATATTTCTTCAGAAATTCTCCATATGAAAGGAGTAGCCCGTCATCATTGAACAACTGATCCACCCATTTGATATTGTGTTCAAACCAGTATCGGAAGAAGAGAGATTTGTGCTTTTAGAGAATATCCTTATTGTTCCATACAAAATATCTGTGAGGAGAAAAGTTACGCTTGTAGATGAGAGAAAAGCCTGGCGGTGAAATTCAGACATTTTAACAGGAATTTTGTCTATGTTATAGTTGCAAACAAGGAAGAAATCTATACCACCTAGTTTGGACATAATATGGGCTGGAATAATATTCCAAATTGAAGTGGGGTTTTTAATTAGTTGCTTTATCCAACTGATCTTAAATGTATTATTTAAAGTCTGAAAATCCAAAAAATTAAGACCACCATTCTCAAAGGAACCCATTACAACAGATTTTTTTAAGTAGTGAATTATTTTTTTCCAAACAAAATCAAAGAGTATTTTGTCAATTTCTTTTAGTTTTTTGTGGACGCTGGGCAGCAGAGGACAGCAGAGGAGCAGGTGGACGCTGGGCAGCAGAGGAACAGGTGGACGCTGGGCAGCAGAGGAACAGGTGGACGCTGGGCAGCAGAGGACAGCAGAGGAGCAGGTGGACGCTGGGCAGCAGAGGACAGCAGAGGAGCAGGTGGATGCTGGGCAGCAGAGGAACAGGTGGACGCTGGGCAGCAGAGGAACAGGTGGACGCTGGGCAGCAGAGGACAGCAGAGGAGCAGGTGGATGCTGGGCAGCAGAGGAACAGGTGGAGGCTGGGCAGCAGAGGACAGCAGAGGAGCAGGTGGACGCTGGGCAGCAGAGAACAGCAGAGGAACAGGTGGACGCTGGGCAGCAGAGGAACAGGTGGACGCTGGGCAGCAGAGGAACAGGTGGACGCTGGGCAGCAGAGGACAGCAGAGGAGCAGGTGGACGCTGGGCAGCAGAGGACAGCAGAGGAGCAGGTGGATGCTGGGCAGCAGAGGAACAGGTGGACGCTGGGCAGCAGAGGAACAGGTGGACGCTGGGCAGCAGAGGACAGCAGAGGAGCAGGTGGACGCTGGGCAGCAGAGGACAGCAGAGGAGCAGGTGGATGCTGGGCAGCAGAGGAACAGGTGGAGGCTGGGCAGCAGAGGACAGCAGAGGAGCAGGTGGACGCTGGGCAGCAGAGGACAGCAGAGGAGCAGGTGGATGCTGGGCAGCAGAGGAACAGGTGGACGCTGGGCAGCAGAGGAGCAGGTGGACGCTGGGCAGCAGAGGAACAGGTGGACGCTGGGCAGCAGAGGGCAGCAGAGGACAGCAGAGGAGCAGGTGGATGCTGGGCAGCAGAGGAACAGGTGGACGCTGGGCAGCAGAGGACAGCAGAGGAACAGGTGGATGCTGGGCAGCAGAGGAACAGGTGGACGCTGGGCAGCAGAGGAGCAGGTGGACGCTGGGCAGCAGAGGAACAGGTGGACGCTGGGCAGCAGAGGACAGCAGAGGAACAGGTGGACGCTGGGCAGCAGAGGAACAGGTGGACGCTGGGCAGCAGAGGACAGCAGAGGAGCAGGTGGACGCTGGGCAACAGAGGACACCAGAGGAGCAGGTGGACGCTGGGCAGCAGAGGACAGCAGAGGAGCAGGTGGACGCTGGGCAGCAGAGGACAGGAGAGGAGCAGGTGGATGCTGGGCAGCAGAGGAACAGGTGGACGCTGGGCAGCAGAGGACAGCAGAGGAGCAGGTGGACGCTGGGCAGCAGAGGGCAGCAGAGGAGCAGGTGGACGCTGGGCAGCAGAGGGCAGCAGAGGAGCAGGTGGACGCTGGGCAGCAGAGGACAGCAGAGGAGCAGGTGGACGCTGGGCAGCAGAGGACAGCAGAGGAGCAGGTGGACGCTGGGCACCCTAACCCTTCCTACCTTTGCAATGTCTGTGGATGTGGGAGGGGAAAATGTCGAGTCTCTCTGAGATATTTGTATGCTTTTGGACCATGAAGGTGGAGCGTCAGTGCAAACTCTTCACAGTCCTGTGTATACTCATGGCCCTGCTTTGGTACAAAGTCCATCTTAAGATCTGAAATGTTATGAGCAGAGATGAATTAGGCCCCTTCAGATATTAAGCAAGGAGTTTAATAAAGAGAGTGATAGAGAGTAACAATAACATGTATATGATTTTCAAAGTTCTCATTTTCTCTTACCCGAGTGGAATGAAAGCTTCTCACTGAGCTCTTCATTAATGAGGTTCTTTTCCCTCAATTCCCCCAAAACACTCTTCACTGTCATCTTTGCCCTCTTTTCTCTGGAGATGGCATTCTTCTTCTCTCGCTCAAGAATTTCCACTCTTTCCAAGGCTTCATTGAGTCTGGTCTTCAAAGCGGTTAGAGAAGCAGGCAACGCATACCCATGCTCCTAGTAGAAAGTGGGATGAACATGGTTTGAGCAATGTTTTACTTCACAAACATCACTTTGACACCACTAGTTTATGGCATCATCAGCTATCAAAGCCAGTCATTTTTGAGTGTGTTTAATGAGTGGGAGCAAAACACATGATATTTTTATATGTCCAGGAACATCTATCTATCTATGGATGCAACATCTGTCTGTGAGTCACTCTGTCCACCAGTTTGTCTGTTCCATGCATAAGTCTCAGACTGACTGCAAATTTGGCATGTATCTTGCTACTGGTGTGCATGAGCACAGTGCAAAGTTTGGTGGGTTTTGGACAAAAATATAATTTCGCAACAACAGCAAAAGGCACGGGTATGCAGTGCGTCTAACAATGTCATCAGCTGCAACCCCAACCTGTTATTTCGCTTAACTAATATTAGTTTGCAACATTCCTTTGAGGAAAAAGGCTATACTAACTTCACGGCCCTGAATCTACATCATCACCAATTCAACATGACAAGTTTCTTGGAAAACATTGTTTGTATGAGTACTGCACTAATTATGATATGATGTTTAAAACAGAAATATTCACCTCATTAGGCTGAGGTTGTTGGTTTGAGGTTGCCATTTCCGGGGAATCCTCAGAGGCCATGAACAGGCTTTCTTCAGCTCTTCTGGAGGTAGATGTAGTCCTGTCCTTCACCAGCTGAATTGAAGAAAACATTATGCATAAAACATAATGCAACAACAGCAACAATATACATATTTGACGATAAAATATTTACATGTATTCGAATGCCAATAGCCTTATGATGATACACCTACTTTTTGGAGGTGAACTGGAAAGCTGAAAAGGGATGGAATAACTCCATTACGTAGTCTGACAATCTGACCCGTTCGATCAAAATCAGCCTGTTTGAAATGTTGACTACAGAGTATTGAATTATTCGTTGCAGTGAATCCCTCTCTCCTCAAAGCCACTTCCCACTTCTTCCTCAAGCTGTCATCTTTGGGAAACCTTCAAAAGTGTCAGACGTAGTCTTGGTCAGTGCTGGTTACATACATTCTGGTTCATCATTTTTAATGTGCATCCCCACTCCCCATTTCAACATACTCAGTGACTGTGTGTGTGTGTGTGTGTGTGTGTGTGTGTGTGTGTGTGTGTGTGTTTTGGGGGTTTACTACACTGAACTGCTCATATTGCACAGAATTAAGGCCAGTCAGTGCTTATGAGGTAAACACCGAGGGTCTAGGAACAGCAGTCGACAGCTAGTCAATTCAGATGTAATAGTTCAACACTAATCCCAATATTACTCCACTCCAGGTGTCAAGTAAGGTTGGAAGGGGGTTTTCACGCATTTTGTACCACACAACATTGCATTGGAAAGCTATACTGCCCATCTGATTGTCTAACTTTAACGTTAGCTGCTGACTAAGTTGCTATCTAACAACTTACCCCCCGCCGCCAACTCAATGTGGACTGAAATTTTACTCTTTTACCATTTTTATCTTCCATCACTTGTTTCAACTTTATGTTGTTCAAACATGTCATGTTTTAATCAGTTTCATCGCCAAGCAATTCTAGCTATTATAGTTATACTTTTGTGTTTCAGTATCTTTGCGCCTTCTCAACTCTCTGGTAATATGATAATATGCTGTTTACAAAATACAAACAATAGCACGGTAATGTTAAATCTTACTTGTGAAAAGTTATCCCTTGTTTCCTCATCTCTACCGTTCGCTCGTTTGAGCAGGAGTACGCAGCGCACCAGCCCGGCATTCTGTCAGTGTCTCTGGTGTGGTCTCTCGACGTTCACCACTCGAAGATGGCGGTCGTTTTTCTCGCGTCTCAGCAGCCAATGCCCAGTCCAGAGTGGTGCAGCTCTCGCTCAGTCTAGCGTTCTATGTCTATTGTATGAGGTTTCGACGTTTATCTTCTTCTTCTTCTTCTGTTTATTGGCGGGTTACAGCATTTAGTGTGTCTACCGCCACCTACTGTACAGGAGTGTGTAAAGGAACTGGCCAGACTATATCACTTTTTCATAATGAAGTGTAGATAAATAATATCTAAAATAAAAAAATAACAAACTAAAGCAAATAAACAGAATAAAATCAAATAAACAAACAAACCAAAACGTATATTAAATTATTTTAATTAAATCTGTTATCTTTAGGTAATGGATAAGAGCCTTAATTCTATTTCTCTGCATTCCTTGTTCCTCCAGTATGTTATGGATTCCTGATTCTTCCTCTTTTTCAAACCATTCCTTTCTGCAATCATTATACTTTGTACAATGAAATAAAACATGATCTACATCTTCTTTAACCTTACAGTCAACACAAAGGCCATCACTTTTCCCTATTATTTGTATTGTTGCATTAAGGCCTGTGTGCCCTAGTCTCAGTCTAGTATACACTACCTCTTCTCTTCTGTTCACACCCACTGCTGTAACCCTTTTCCCCCCAACATGACTCTGGACTTTAAAATATTGTCTTCCATTGATATCAGCATCCCATTCTTCCTGCCATCTTTCCGTAGTCTTCTCTTTAATTATTGTTTTAGCTTCCCCTTTCCCCAATGGAATATGGATAGCTATGTGATCTTGTTTAAGAGATTTTTTGGCTATTTTGTCAGCTACTTCGTTACCTTTAATCCCAATATGTGCTGGAACCCAACATAACTGGACTACAATACCAAGGTTTCTAAGGTGTGCTAACAGATGTCTCATTTCTATAACCAGGTCTTCTCTTATTGAATTTCCTGACACAAGGCTTTGTAAGACTGCCATTGAATCAGTGCATATGACTGACTTAAGGGGTTTAACTTCCTCAATCCACCTCAAAGCAGTTATTATTCCTGTCATTTCAACTGAGTATACTGATAATAAATTACTCAATTTGTATCCATAGGCCTATGTTTGGTTGAATTCTTGTATATATATTCCTATGCCCCAGTGTCCATTTTGTATATCTTTTGATCCATCTGTGTAAATGTGTATGTACCCATGATATGAAGAACTCAGATAGTTTTTACATACTATTGCAAAGCTTTGCTGATCTGGATGATCTTTCTTTTCCTCAAATAGATTTATATTTGTCATCCAAATCCCTTTGTTTTCTTGAGATACTCCCAGCAATCATGAAGCACTGTTGTTGCTGGATTGTTAACACTTCCCTGCAGTCTAACCCAATATGTTAAGGAAAGTTTTTTAAATCTTAAACTGAGTGGGGTTTCCTCTGCTTCCACCAGCAGCGCACTTGTAGGAGTTGTTTTCTACGTTTATTGTTGAAAGGACGCTCTTTGTAGATTTGTTGTTTCTCTATGACGTTGTCCAATAAATGTAATGAACTTTCATTTAGTCCCACCTTAATAAATACTTCAGCCAGTCAAAAACATTGTGTATCAATAAAACTCTGCGCGATTGGCCAAAGAGGCGGACGTGATGTGGCCAAGTACCAATTGTAAATGAAGGAGGGTTTTTTCTAACCAATGGGTGTTTAGGACGTATATCCGGATATTATAAATGACAAGGTGACAGGCGGTTTAATCCTACACTTATTGGCTGCCGCTTTGCACGAGAATAACCATCTACGGACCCTCCAAAAGCTAACACAAACTGGTAATATCTGTTAACCACCACACTTTCTCTACTCAGTTTGGTACATATGCAAATTTATATACGTATGGTGTGTGCATGTTTGCATAGGTTGTCTGTAAACGCAAGTATAAGCGAGTAGTCATTCGATTGCCAGAAAGCAAGGTCGGGCTTTCAGTGATTTGGTTTTTGATTTCGCCTGTGAGCCTGTTTGTCTATTTGAAATGTACTTTTATGTGAAGGCTAGCTGCAAACAAATAGCGTGCGTGTCGGAGACTGTGTAATTATCATTTTACAAGCACCGGGTCACGAAGGGAGCACAACGCGCTTTAGCTACTCCGAGTTTGGATTGTCGTAGGCCCCTGGCCTACATAACTTTAAATCATTCCGCCGCTGCAAAGAGGCTTTTGTCGGAGTCCAGTGATGTCACGAAACCTCTTGTTATTACAACGCGGTAAGGTTTTCTAAGCAGGGGGTGCACTGTGTTTGCTTTCTAGGCCACATGTGCTAGTCTGTGCCTTATTTTTGACCTTCACGCCTGCAGGCTGGTTAGCGTAGAATTTTAGCTCCGTTTTTCCCCCCTTCTTCTCGGTAAACGGACTACTTTATTTACTACTTTACTTTAATAAGCTGTGACGTGCTTATGCGAGAACCTCCTTTCTGGTTTTATAAACTAAAGACGTCTTACTGTGGATTCTTTAAAGTCGTTCACTTGGTAGCCTCTGTGCATGTTTAGCACTGTCCCAAATGACTTGTAGCAGTGGTTAAGCTTCTTGGCTAAACTATTCAGGAGCAACAAACTCATTTCTCCTCCGTTAAACTTGTTGCAAGACTTACACTGTGAACACTCCAGGGCTCGTTTCCATAACCGTGGCATTTAACCTAAGTTTAATTCATGAGTTTGGATTATTTTGATGCACTTAAAACGTTGTCTGGAGTTTGGCTATTTAATGTTGAGCTGTGGACTCAGGATTGTAAGGAGCCCCTAAAGGGATATGGAGGAATTTTTTTTATTTTTTATTTTTTGCGAGATCTCGCAAAAGTTTTTTTCCCACATCAGTGAACCGGAAGTAAAACGGACACTGCGATTTCAGATGTCTCTCACTTATGTCAAAGCCATGTCTACGTGCAAGAACGGATTTGATGTCTTTATATTTTAGGCCAATACTAAAATAGAAATCAATAAACTTCTCCCACGGATGATGGGTAGGCTCCTCCATCGCTGTGTCTGTTTTACTTCAGGTTCACTGACGTGGGAAAAAAAACTTTTGCGAGATCTCGCAATACTTTTTGCAAGATCTGGCAAAAAAAAAAAAAAAATCCCTCCATGTCCCTTTAGGGGCTCCGTAGTATGGAACATTACACTCAGCATGCCTGCAAAGGTTTTTAAGCCCCAACTGAACGCTTTGCTTTTATCGTTTGTGTCCCCCCCCTGCATTGTCTGGATTTGAATTCCCAGCTATGTAGCACGACGATATGTTTCTGTTTTAACAATTTTTCCTCAGGTGCTGTTGGCTCTGCAGCAGTAACAGAATGCAGTGTTTACATGCAGCCTTTGATAAATGTCTGCTTGATCCTAAAGAATCCAGGTTTTGAAAAGTCTTACAACCAAACCTCTCCCCTCTTTCCAGGTTCCAGCCATGTATGCCTGCTCAAAGTTCGTCACGTCTCCAGCTGTGGTATGCTGTCTGTTTTATATTTTAAGAATACATTTGTATATATATATATATATATATATATATATATATACTGTAACTGTTGTGTGGTGATTTAACGGTATTGCCAAAAACCAGTAATAGAATAGCAAACTGTACTGTACTTGTCTTTAGTGGCTGTTCATAGGTAAAAGGTCTAGGTTAGTACTTGATGCACTTTACAGCGTCTTTGTGTCTGAAAGCTGCTTATGTCAGTAAATGATGGCGGTGTGGTCCATGCTCTTGGACAGTTGTACACTGACGGCCACATCTATGCCAGTTGACCTTGCAGCATGTTGGACATGTCATTCATGGAGGTGTTTTGGAGTACAAAGTTCAGTGTATATCTGGTACACTGTATTGAAGCACATTGGCCTTGGGAAGCTCCTAAAGTCTGGTACCATTTAGATCGGTTGATTTACAATTGAAACATAAACCCAGGAATGTATAGAAAAATCAATTTTATTGACAAATCACAGCATTCCTCAATTTACCAAGCTCAGAATACTGATTTGAGAAAGGACTTGTTAAAGGGATTCCAATTTTTAGGACTAAATAGATTGACTAAAAATGCAGACTGTCAGTCACGTGTGGTTGCATTTCTATCCCGTATCATACAGCATTCATTTAGCTTTTAATGGCTCCCGTTAATTTTGCTGTGCCGTTAACATAGCCACAAACTTTGTTCTTAAATGTCAAAATCGTGTCCCATTTTGGAAGTGCGTTACATGTCGTCTCTCCAAATATGTCTGCTCGTCTGTAGTTGCGTGGGGGGTCCAGAGTCCTCGTCCGGCCAGTCTCCGTCTCCCTCTTCAACAGACCTGAAGCCCCAGTGGAGCAGCAGGTTGGTACTTTCACCCGCGGTTCTCTTGCTCACAAAGTGTATCCGTAGCAACATGACGAGCATCAGGAACATGTTGGTGGAGGACTTAAAACGCTGTCACAGACACAGAGACTCCTAACTCAAACTCTTAAAAGCGTTGTCACAGTTGACTTTTCCACAAGGCTTTCATATCTTATCCAACTTTCTTGCATCACTGATAAATGACCTGGTGATAAACTGATCGTTTTACAGTTAACCTCAAGATTTCCTTTGAAAGGACAGAAAACTGTTCAGTGGTGCTTTAAGAAGAGAAACGTTTGTTTTGTCATACTGGAGATATCATGTACATGTTCATGCATTTGCTTTCTGAGAGTCAGACACACCCTCAAAAGAAAAAAAAAAACAACCTTGTGAGCCAAGATTCTAATAAACCACAGCTCTTCCTTTCCACCTCCAATGTTTCATGTACTGAACTTTGTTTAGTTGATTTCTACCTTTAAAATGCTGCTGGCAGACGTGCCGCAGTTCCATCGGTACATCTTCCTTCCCAGAAGTAATTAATCATACTGTTGAAGGCTCATTCTAGAGTTTCATGTTTTGAAGTTGATAGTTGAGTTGGCAAACTAGTTCTCTAACTAAAGTTTGGCCATGACCGTGGTACAACATGTGCATAGTGTGTCTATCTTTAAACCTTACAAAAGTACAAGTGTTTCATGTTGGAGTAGCCGAGGAGTCTCAGAGCCTTTGAGATTTGCTCAGCCTGTGAAAGGGAAATGAGGTCAGGCTGCTTCTCAACCAAAGACCGGTAAATGGCGACCAACTCTACTTTGTTCACACATGGAATTATTATTAGGTTGCAATATATAAAATATATAGGAATAAATATTTTTGGCTCCAGCTGTGCCAAGAAGTGTTTTTGCAGTTGGCTAATAATTTCACTGTTTATCATTTTAACTTGTTGTTGTTGTTGTTCCATATTAATGAAAAATAACAGTCCAATAAGCCAGTCTTCATACTGAATGTTTTGACTAATTATTAGGGGTGGGCGAAAAAAATCGATTCATGTACATATCATTTTTTTTTTTTTTTCTTTTTTTTTTTTTCTCCCATAAATATATTACGTCATATTCGTATCCAGAAAAACTTCTTCAATTCATAACATGAAGTTATGTTAAGACTAGTCCACATTTGTGCTATGTGCATATTTCAATTAATTTTGTGACTGTAAACTTAAACTAAATGCTGTACATGTTAAGCACCTCTTTTTGTCTCAGTTGAAATAAATGTCAGCTGCTGGACTGACTGACACAGACTGATGTGCATTGTTTATGGGAACGACATTCATTCTAGGAGTGTATGATTCAACTTTTTTTTTTTTTTTTTTAAAGAGGAAGAAAATTGCAATTACTGATTATATCGAATCGTGATACAGGGGCGGTCGGTGGCGTAGTGGGTTAAGCAGCCGCCCCATGTACAGAGGCTTAGTCCTCGCTGCAGCTGGCCCCGGTTTGAGTACCGCACCGAGCGGCCCTTTGCTGCATGTCTCCCCTCTCTCTGCCCCTTGCATTCCTGTCTCTCTCACACTGTCCTATTGGCATGAAAAGCCCCCCCCCCCCCCCCCCCCCCCCAAAAAAAAAAAGAATCGTGACACAATCGAATCGTGACCAAAGCATATCGTTCCACCCCTACTAATTATGCTATAGAACTTGGAGTGAACCAAATTGAATAGATTGAATGGCTAAAAGTAATTGAGACTGGTAAATATTCACTGGGACTTACTGCAGTAGTGTCATCCACTGCAGTTTCTTTAACCTCCACCTCCCTGCTTTAGGCCCTGATGCCAGTCGGTCCATGTGCAGGCCTAACCCGCTTCTTCCAGACCAGCGCCATCACCCGGGACATCGACACTGCTGCCAAATTTATTGGTGCTGGTGCTGCCACAGTCGGTGTTGCTGGTTCAGGAGCTGGAATTGGAACGGTGTTTGGCAGCCTCATCATTGGCTATGCCAGGTAACTTTGTTTTATCAACCACCTCTGCCGCTTGGTTAAGATGATGCACATAATCTTTGAAGGGCTCATGTTGAGACTCCTCTATAGATAAAACTCCAGTTCCAAAGATCTGGGATGCTGAATTCAAATCAGAAGGCTTTTTTTCCAAAGCTCTTAAATTTTATTCACAATATAACAGAAAACAATGTTCTCTTTGATGAAAAGAATGAGTTCATACTAAATTTAATGGATGCAACTCGTCTCAAGGTGGGATGGGGCAATGCTTAGCATCCCCTCTTCTTTTAACAGTCTGTTCATTGTAAGTTTAATAGCTTAACAGTTTTCTTTTATTAAGGCGAGACACTACAGGTGAATAGGGTAATATTTTAAAATAATAGATATCACCTTGAAACTTCCTCAGTTGATTACTTATATAAGTATGAAAAAAAAAAAACGATTACAAGTTTTAGAAATGTGTATGTTTAATTATGCAAATGAGGCATTATCTCATTAAATATGTGCACATTTGCATATATTTCCAGAAGCTAGATCTGAACATATGATAAAGCCAGGTGCAAAATTCTTTTTTCATTTTGTTTACACACATAATGAAAAGATTACAGAAGGATTTCAGGATATCTGCTTTCATTTTCTAGGAAATCAAAATATACTGTCCATAGACTAAAAAACATAGATTTTCGCCATATGTTTTTATTATAATGTCACATAAATCAGGCCAGGAATGATTTATCAACAAATCCTTCTGTAAATATCTTTGGAATACTGTTAAGTGTATACCTGGAAAGTTTGGTGTTAGTAGGTGCTCCATAGGCTGAGATATCGATACAGTGAACCCTCGTTTTTCGCGGGGGTTACGTTCCAAAAAGAACCCGTGATAGGCGAAATCCGTGAAGTAGAAAACTTTATTTTGTTACAATTATTATACAGTGAAATACCCCATAACACATTGAAACCAAAGAACAAAACATTTTTACAGGCCCAAGCATTTGTTTAACAAATAAAAGTACTGTATAAACGTTGTTTTTTTTGTTTGTTTTTTTTTTTTTACAATTAACTACTGTAGGCCTACTGTAAAATAATAATTTTAATCATCAATACGAACTGAAGGCTTCAAATTGCGGAGATCAGCACCGCCCCACCGCGACCCGAGTCATTGGATTAGAACGGGAGAAAATGAAAAATGATTAAAAAAAGTACAGTAGGACAAATGGTGACTCGCGTGTGTTTCACTGCTCTTCTGACTGAGCCGCTGCATCCTGACTCCGCTCTGTAGCGTTTTTTTTCTCCTAAAGCCCGCGGTGCAGGTGTGTTTTTTCGAGAGAAGAACATAGTTATCGGTAGTTGTCTCTTTTTTTTTTTTTTCTTCTGAGTAAAAAGATTCTTATATACCGACATGCCACCATCGATTAAGTTTGAGAACTGTAATGAACGGCTCATCAAAGGGTCCCATTCTTGAGCTGCTCGCTGAAGTTCAGTGGCCATTCTCAGCATTGTTGCTAAGCGACCAAGTGTTAGTCCATCCTCCTCATCTTTATCCACACTTGTGTCCTCTTCTTCCTCTTCTCTTTCATCGTCGCTTGGTGGCTTTGTCATATCTGCCAGGTCTGCATCGGTCAGCGGATGTGCGTCTGCATCAATCAGGGCATTAATGTCATCCGGAGTCATGTCATTAAAGCCGTCTCCTCCAAGCTGTTTAGCGAGATTCACAGCTGCATCTACGGCAGAGTGATGGATCTCGTCAAGCGAGCCTCCGGTTGGGTTTTGCACTGCCTCTGGCCACAGTTTTTTCCAGCAGGCATTCAAAGTTTCAGTTTTCATCTCCTGAATGGCCCTCTGAATATTTTGGAGACATGACGCGATGGTGTATCCACGCCAGTAGTCCGTTAGTGAGAAATCTTGATCCGAGTCATAGCCTCAACAAGATGTTGCAGGGTGTTGCGCGTATAGAGAGCCTTGAAAGCACGGATGATGCCTTGGTCCATGGGCTGAATCAGGGATGTAGTGTTTGGCAGCAGAAATTCGATTTGCACACCTTCATATGCCAAATCACCAGCGTGACCTCCGGCGTTGTCAACGAGCAGAAGCACTTTAAAGTCTAGTCCTTTTCCTCTCAAATAACACTTGACCTCCGGGATGAAACAGTGTTTGAACCAATCCAGATTGAGCGATTTTGGTCATCCAAGCCTTTGCCTTGTGCATCCAGTAAAGGGGCAAAGCATCCTTATTTTTGTTTTTCAGTGCTCTGGGATTTTTAGACCTATAAATAAGCCCTGGTTTCATGATAAAACCTGCAGCATTTCCGCACATAACCAGAGTCAAACGATCTTTTTGGGCTTTAAATCCTGGGGCTTTGGCTTCTTCCTGCATGATGAAGGTGCGGGAGGGCATTCGTTTCCAAAATAAGCCGGTCTCATCCATATTAAAAACTTGTTCAGGCTTATATCCCCCTTCCTCAATGATCGCTTTAAATTTATTGTTCACGAACGCTTCTGCTCCAGCGGTATTCGCAGAGGCGATCTCTCCGTGCAGAGAAACATTTTCAAGTCCAAAGCGTTTCTTAAATTTTTCAAACCAGCCCTTGCTAGCATTAAATGCGCTTGGTACTGCGTGAACAGCACTTGATGATGGCCCGGTATCTGCATCCTCCTCTTCCCTGTCACTGTCAGCAAAGGTTTGATACAGTGTTCTAGCTTTTGTGCAGATAACGTTCGTATCCAGCGTAATGTTTTTTTTTTCTGCAGTCATTAATCCACAAAGCTAATGCAGACTCCATCCTTACCATTGTCTTGTTGCGGACAGTTGCAACCCTTTTTGCATCCTTACTGAAACTTATTGCTGCTGTCGTCCTTCTGTTATTTTCCTCCTTCTTTATGGAACGAACGGAAGATTCATTAATTCCGTAATGACGACCTACAGCGGCATAGCTTCTACCTTCCTTTAGCATGTCCAGAAGTTTAACTTTTTCTGTGATAGTAAGCATCTTCCTCTGCCTTTTGGGCCCGACCGCAAGTGCCTTTGTCGGTGCAGAACGTTTTGTCGACATTATGGGTTTCAGAGAAACTTGAAATAGCAAGAGATTTGGCAAGCTGTTTTACGTACGTGTACGGTACATATTAAACCGCAACGTTATTGACAAACAAATAGAGAAGAAGCAGGGAGACTGTTTAGCCAATCAGAATGCAGAACACGATGCAAATCCGTGAAGCAGTGAGACCGTGAAGGGTGAACCGCGTTATAGCGAGGGTTCACTGTACTGGAAAAAAAAAAAAAAAAAAACTGATTTTGAGAAAACGGCATTTAAAGATTTAAATGGGGGAATTCAATACATTTGTATTGGAAACAATTGCTCAAAAACAGAATAAATGGTCAGGCCCTTAGTAATACTAATATTGAATAAAATTTCTCTATAGCAGGTTGAAATAACACATATTGAAGGAGTAGACTGGCCCAAAATCTCAAAATTGACCACTGCATGAAAAATCCCTGTTTTTGCCTGCCGTGTCTCGCCTTAAACATATATATATATATATATATATTTTTTTTTTTCCCTTACATAAAGTACTGAAAATAAATGATGGAATCTTATTGTAATTTGCATTTCTAAAACGAATACCTGCACAAATCTATGAATGCAAATCACTCTACAGTTAAGTTATTGCACCTGGCTGATTGGCAGGAAACATGGCCTCAACAGGAGAGCCGTCAGTAGAAAGGATGGAAAGGATGAAGTCCCACACGAAGGGAAGGCAGCTCAGTGTGGCAGAAGATTCTGGTTGTTCCCACTTAGCTCTGTATAAAAATGTAAGCAAATACACAGTAAATGGGAAAGTAGCTGAAGGAAATTTCATAAATGTTCACTGACGCTTGAAGAGCAGGAAACCGGGTTACAGTGGGCTAAAACCAAGTAATCATGGACTAAGGATGATTGGATGAAGGTGATATTCAGATCTGCCACGGAAAAGGAGATAGTACTGGGATCTAAGTCTGCTGCAGGTCCAATAAAACATGGAAATATGAGTGCCTGAAGAAAATGGGTCCATTTCCACCATCATTGATGATATGGAGTTGTCATGCAGTAACAGCACAGGTGGCATTAACATTTTGGCCACTTGTTATTCGATCAAAGAAGGAATGTTAATCCTGAGTTCATTGGTTTGGATAATAACATCTTTCCACAGAGCAAAGAGCTTTTAGACATGTCTTTTGGAAAGGTGTACTAAATGACTGACACAATTTAAACAACTCTGTACTCATTTAAAAAAAAAAAAATAAAGTGTGTGTAAGGAAACCTGGATCTTAAAAATGGCCAATGCATGACCCAGAGTTTAAACTTGCCTGTTAATGACGGAGGGTCATTCACCGGGTGAGACGAGGAGGCACGAGGAGACACAAAGCTGGTGGAAAATCAGTCGGTACTGTGTCGGCCACGATTGTTAAAGGCATCTCCAGCTTTGACACCGTATGATAAGGATGTTAATGAATCTTTTATCACTTCAATGTCCCTCAAACCCTATAAAAGAAAAATTCTCAGATAGATTTCTGGTGACTTTAGCCTCTTAGAAATATTATTTTTGTTATTTTAGTAGTGAGCAATAAATGCCCAACTGCTGCCCATCAGTGGGCAGTGCAGGAGAAAAGTGTATGACATGTAGTCTGTGGTACAAGAATAAATGAGTTGTTCTCTGCGGGGAAATATCTCACATTTCACACAAAGAGGTGTTAACTTGGTTTAGTTTGGATATTTTAATTTAAAAAAAAAAAAAAAAAAAAAAAAAAAGTACTCTCTTTCTGTTGGCCCACCCATGTTCATACTGTGCTCTAGAGCGGTGGTCTCCAACCCCCGGGCCACGGAACGTTTGGTACCGGGCCGCACAGAAAGAATAAATAACTTACATTCTATCCGTTTTATTTATTATCCAAGTCTGAACAATGTTTTATTTTGAGAAAAAACAAATTCTCTCTGTTACATCCGTCTATAACTCCCTCTGGACACGTGTCAAGATGCTTGTCTCGGTCATGTGATACATTAACGCTAATATTAAACCCACAAGCTAGCAAAATGAGAAAATAAAACAGTCTTTGAAAAGTTTTTTTACAAAGGGGAAAAGCTCCAGTTAGGAGATAGAAGAGCCTATGACCACTAAGAAAAAGAAATCTGCATTTAACAGACAACACCAGGAGGCCTTCTTAAAATATGGATTTATGGTGACGCACCAAGCCCGCTCTGCATCATATGCGGCGGCCGGCTCTCCATTGAGGCCATGAAGCCTTCTAAACTAAAAGTTCCATAGAAGTACACAGTGGATTCACGTTTATTGTCATTTGTTGTATTTATCCGGCACACCTTAAAGGCCGGTCTGTGAAAATATTGTCTGACATTAAACGGTTGACCGCTGCTCCCGAGCAGATGATGCAAAGCAGAAAGCTGCACAAGCTACTCAACATGGTGGACAGTGCTGTCCATCCCTGACAGAATAGTGATTAAACAATGAACTGTCTTTAGTAATTATCAATGCATTTAATATTCTGTATATTGCATATTTCTGTTTTATTCTTTGGCATAATAATCTAATTTTATGGCTGGTAAAACACATTTTAGTATTTAATTTGGCTTTTGGATATTTCTATCGCCTTACATCAACAGTCCTTACTAAAGATGAAGACAAAAGTCACCAGCCTTTTCACCTTGCTGCCTTCTGGCAAGCAATGCAGAAGTATCTGGCTGCCATACCACTACCTTTACAGTTTCTGACCTAAAACTGGGACTACTCAATTCACAAACCTGAAAAATGTTTTTTAGTGTTTGTCGGAGGAGTTTAAGATTTGTTAATACGAAATCTGGAGGGGTCTTAACTTAAAGTTCAGCATGTCATCCCACCTGTCTGCCTTCCTCCACAGGAACCCCTCCCTGAAGCAGCAGCTCTTCTCCTATGCCATTCTGGGATTTGCTCTGTCTGAGGCCATGGGTCTCTTCTGTCTGATGGTGGCGTTCCTCATTCTGTTCGCCATGTAAACCTGGAAATGCAACCACACCATCCCCCCTTTCTCTTTCCCCGTCTGCCTTGCTCCCATATCCCTCCCTCTTAATCCTGAAACGAAGTGGTGCTTCCAAAACAGGAACTTGGGTGGAAGGCCATTCCAACCAACACAATAAAATATTACAGGATACTTGCATCAGAGGTGAACAAACCTCCAATCCTACATTTTTATGTTCCTACTCTTTTATCTTTTTTTCTCAAGTTTTATGTAAAACCTCACATTGTTTGAAATCTGTCCAAAATAAACACTTGGGATGACAAAAAATGGTCTGTTTTTGTTTTATCTTGTGTTGCTTAGTGTGCATATAGTAAGCAATGTCAGAGTACAAGCAATGCATTGTTTTGCTTTTCCTCAAGGTTTGTAGTCTTTAGAAATACACCAACTGACCACAGAACTGGCTTTTTTTTTTTTTTTTTTTTTTTTTTTTTAAGTTAACTGTTTATTCTCCAAGTCACATTTAACCACATACACGCTCATTCAACACTACAGTATTACCGGGTTTTCCCTCAATCACACCAGTGTACCCCACGTACCCCCTGCAGTACCTCCGCGTACCCCCGGTTGGCAAACACTGCTCTAGGACACCGACATGTGGTCCAGGTAAGCTGAGGTCAAACTACTGACCTTCCTATGGGCAGACGACCGCTGTTCCTCCTGAGTTCCATCTGCCTTCCTAACATCTCAATGGGAAAATATCTATTGCAGCTTTTTTTAGAAGTATCCATTTGGAATAATGGGCAATGATATCCTTACTGAAATGGAGCGTTAATTCAAAACTGTAAAATGGGTGTAAGTTAATTATACTTTATATTACATCTTTCTTTGTTCTGACACTGAAGATTTTATTTGAAAGTAAAGCTCCTTCCCTCTGGTATCTACAGTAGTTGTCAGGTTATTACCATTAAAAATGAAAAGGTAGGTGTAATGTATTGCAAAAAAGTAAAGTATAAAAGTAGCCTCTTTAGTTTTTTTTTTTTTTTTTTTTTTTTTGCAACCTGTAATATAGATTATAATGGGGGATTTAGAAAGATAAGTGGTGCACGCATGCATGGTTTAGTCAGTACTTTGTAGAGCACCCTTTTGCTGGAGCATGGTACATCAGGCTACTGGGATTTTTGGCAATTGTTCAACACAACTGTTCCAGCTCCTTCAAATTTGACAGATTCTGTTGGTGTACAGCAATCTTTAAGTCAGGCCACTAGATTCTGAACTGGATTGAGGTCTGGGTTTTATAAGGCCAATCTGGAAGGGCACACTTCCACTGCACACAGTGATACCTTATTTAAAGGGACACTATGTAATTTCTTCCCCCATCTAGTGGTGCAATTTTATTTTGCAAAGTCGAATGAATTTGCTCTCTAGCGCCTCGCGTTTTCAAATGTGCGTTGAACTACGGCAGGCGGTATGTGTCAAGATTCAAGAAGCTCACATTGCCTTTTCAATTCTCTTTTTGGCGACGAGGATCCCTTCTCCTGGGGCGTGGGATAACTATGGTCTTCCATTGCGAACAAAAGTGCAGGCCGTTCAGGCTGGTTTATACCAGAGAATGTCTAATGGCGTAGACTGGCTCAAAATGACGTCAAAATGGGGTAACCGCGATTCGAAGTGCTTTATGTTATTTATATATGCTTTATTTTAACTCATTGGCTGCCAGCCATTTTCAGTTCAGAGACACCCATACTGCCAAGTGTTTTTCAGTATTTTGACTGATTTTCCAAGACTCACAGAAAAGTGTGTCTTATGACTATGTACACACCGAAATTACCAAAAGAAAGAGTAGACTCTCTTCTTTGATCAGGAAAAAAAAGTTTGTTTCTACCATTTTCAGTCCTTTAGTAATAGACAGAAGAACATAGGTTGGTTTCACCAAAAACAGCTGTTTGACCCAAAAAATTGAGAAAACGAGCTCTTTTTTTTTTTGTGCATAGTGGCACTGCTGCCACCTAGCGGGTAATTTTGCCAGTATATTCTCTGTTCATTCCCTCGCCCATTGACTGCTGGGATAGGCTCCAGCCCACCCGCGACCCGATCGACGGATTCAGCGGTATAGATAATGGATGGATGGATGGATGGATGGATGGATTCTCTGTTTAGTGTTTACAAGCCTAAGATTTAGTGACGAACTCCGCTAGATTGTCCCCCAGCCGCTCCGTTAAAAACGCAATTGACGTCTATAGACGTCTTTGGCAGTGAACGTTTTTTTTTAAATTGACGTCTATAGACGTCAATGGCACCGAAAGAGTTAAATGCTAGTTTTAAAATGTAGCACTCTGAGGTCATTAAATTGATGTAAAGTGCTTTATAAATAAAATATTATTATTATTATTATGTCCCTCTCTGCACTTCGTGGTTTTTCATAGAGCGGAAGGACATGGCAGCCTCCATAGAGCTTGCCCGCTCTATGTAGATACAGACAAGTGATTCTTCACTCAGGAGGATAAGTGAGATTTTTGACAGAGATAATTTTACACCAATGAGGACTAATTTATGAATGAATATGTTGATTTGAGCTAATAAATGACTTAATATATTACATAGTGTCCCATTAAGTAAGTTCAGTCTCCTGAAGGTCATTTACAGCACCAGGTCTTATTTATGGGCTTTGTAACAAAGGGGAAGAATATAAATGCTTGAAAGTACTAGCCTGGGAATTCCCATGCTGCTTTGCGCTCGATTTCATTCTCACTGCAAAGTCAGCCTGGAAACCACCGCCCTTATTTTTGCCAGAGTTTGGGAACCAATCACAGAACGGGGGGCGGCAGCAAGACGATGACGACGTCTATGCGCTACACCGAAGCTTGTAGAGTGTTAATTCAACATGACAGCGGACACAACGTTACCGTTCAATGCAGCCTTAGAAAGTGTTTCGGAGTAGATTCACCCTAGGGTCATTTGAACCGTGACATCCAGCCAAGTAGCCCACCCGAAGTTTTTCCGATATTGGCTGAACATCAGCTGAGTTACTGAGTTATCCCGAATAGCTTAGTACAAGCGCTAACGGACCCTGGCAGTATCTCCAAAATGACCACACTAAAATCACATGTCATGAAACCAAACTTCTACAGTAGTACAAATATGGTCTGTACTCACAAAACGATGCATTTGGAAGTTTGTACATAGTCCAGGAGTTTATTATTATCATCAACACAAGCCTGATAGCTTTTCTGCTGCTAAAGCTACGTCGACGTCACTTCTGGGAGCTGGGAGCTTCAAAGTAAGATGAGGGTTGATCTACTACTGTAGACAACAAAGCAAGGCTGCTCAATTTCTCCATTATTAAAATAAATTCACAACTCTACAACATAAAAATTCATGTAGAATATAGCATATAGGCCTACTTTGTTGTCAATTTAAGTAGCTTAGAGCGCAAGTTTACTTTTATTTTCCATTTTTTTCTTCTTCCTCGTCGAATTTCTGTCGTCATCTGGTATAAGTGATACAATTGGCTATGAATCGCGCGCAAAGCAGCATGGGAAATACCTGACGTCATTTGATAGACATTCGTAGCGCCCAATAAACGGCTCTAGGCATTCGTAAACCACGCCTCAAATACGAGAAAATGCACACCTAGTTCCCAGACCACCATCTCATCGAGATTGTGGACGCGTCAGCCAGGCTATGAAAGTACTTGTTTTTTCCCCAAATCAGTCCTGTAATTTAGATCCCCCCCCCCCCATAAAATCACTTAAAAAAATCCATTTGAATGAATTTGTAACGCAAAAAAAACAAAAATGTCGAGAGGAGTGACTCATTCTGCAAGCCAGTGTATATCCAGCCACTTCATGTCGGGACGTTTGACTTTTAGTATTTTAGTGATTCAAAGTGTAAATGGTCTAAACTAAAAGAAAAATGACAGTGCTGAACAAACTGTTAACAAAAAAAGATTCAGAATATTCTTCTCTATTCACTTTTAGAACAATATGAATGTAATCTACAGTGGCGCTAGTGGTGGTTAGCTGCTGTAGATCTGGATTTCTAATAACTTTTTTTTCTATCAAAATATTGATTTTTGCAAATATTTTTTCTATGCTGGTTTTCATGCTGTGCTTGAGTGATTTCAGCTGGTACTTTTTTCTTTTTTTTACATTAGCCGCATTTGGACAGAAGTTCGAACGCAGTTCTAAGAACACACCTCGAATTCCGTTTAATAACTGCCCTTCCCCAGTGGAACTGTTTCATTTTGCATTCCCACATGAGTCGGACCTTGATAGGGACTGATTCGACACAACCGTTTGCGACAGCGACGTGTTACTTTAGCGCCACATTCAACAACAAAACAGAACAAAACAAAACCCACGAAAAGTAAGGAGAGAAGAAAAAAACACCACCAAGAAGCTAACATGGAGAGCGGGGAGGCCACCGTGTTCATGGTCTACATGATAGTAATATCAATCCTGGACGATCACATCGGGCGTGTCGTATGAGGAAACATTTCAGCCGTTATTCTACTGTTTGCGTAGAGCAGATTAGGAACATGAAGAAGCGGAAATCTGACATGGGGCGTAGCTACCAACCACCCAACACCTCCGTCAGATGTGTTCCTATAGAACTCAGAACAGACCCAGCCTGGAAAAGGAGCTAAAATGGTTATAGGAACTGAGGGCCGTGGTCCCGAGTTCCTGTATGTCCGAATGTGGGGGAAAACGGCCCTATTCCTGAAAAGGTTCCTACAGTGGGAATGCGCCTATTGTTACCATGCCAGCATAGCCGTGGGAACTAGGGGTGCAGGGGGTGCGGCCGCACCCCCTGCTGAATGTGCATTGCGAGATGGTGGGGAGCTAACAAAAATATATTTCATGAAAACCTATTGTACAGTCTCCTCCGATCGGGATTCGAACACGCGTCTCAAAACACAAACGTTCCAACTCAAGCAACGGAAGCACGTCTCTTACCAACTGAGCCACTGCTCCAGGCTACCGTTACAAAGTTGCTATTGACATCTGTAGCTACTCCGTAATGCGAGACAGCGCGGTTTACTTATGTAGCCTATGGTTAGACTCGACTGTTCTCTGCTAGTTTGCATCCATTACAAATGCATCGATAAACATAATAAAATAGTAAAAAAAAAGGTTAAACAAAAATAAAGTTAAGACTCAGGACTCGCGTGCTCCTGCGTGTAGGCTCATTCCATGAGGAGGCTGAGAATGAGACGTGGTTTATGATATTATGGCCCCTCTGGTTTAATGTCCACTGTCTGTCTGTCTGTCTGTCTGTGCTCGTCATCCACAGAGACCCTCGATGGAGGTGTGGCCAACAAGTTCAGCCCAGCAACATTCTGTTCTTTATATAGCTTATTTTTTTTAAATGCTGTTAAGCCAGCTGCCGCCGAGCAGTAATGTACGCATAGTTATTTTTTTGAGTTTTGAGTTATTTTCGACGATGCTGTTATTGCTGTTATTGCAGCTACCTCCGCGCAGCATGTAGTTAATTCTTAATTAGTTCTGTTAGTGATTACTTTCGACTGATGCTGTGTGAGCTGACGTGGGACACATCACACACATGAGTTCAGTAGGCTTAATGTATAGGCTACCCTTGTTGCCATGAATTTTTAGTGCTTTAATAAAATGCAATATTTTACCAGTTGATGAGGCTGCATACTTTTTTTTGGAATGGTATGGGTGTTTGCGTTGACGAGCACGGATAGAGTTCCACGGTCAGATTGCAGGAAAGGCTCCGTTTTTTGCTCATTAAAATATTTCATTGAAGGAGATATATACAGCTATTTATTGTATTTACATAATATTCTACAAGTTTGAGAACCCCCCCCCCTTTTTTTTTTTTTTTTTTTTTTTTTTTAAACCGCACCCCCTGTTAAAAACTACTTCCCACGGCCCTGCATGCCAGCAGAGACTTTGTTTGCATGTGAGAGCAGCTGACTAAGCTTATGAAAGCCCAAGTAATTTGGGAAATGTGAGATCATGTGCAGATAAAATGGATGAGTTTGGAGTCCTGACGAAAACATAGCAGGAATATGTGGAGGGCAATGATATTTGTTTCACTGAGACATGGCAGTCTAAACAAGTTTAAAAATGCCTCTATTTGGCTTTCATGTCATATGAGTAGACAGACTGCAGACAGAGAGGTAAGAGTTAAGGAAGACGGTTTGCAATGCTTGTTAAAAACAGATTCTCACCATGTTACTGTGAAGGAGTGTTACTGCACACCAGAGGTCCGTTTTACAAAGCAGGTTTAGTTAAAACTGACTTTATTAAAGCTGCAGTTGGCAGGTTTTCAAAGTCGGAAAATTCGAACTGATACAACTTTCAGGTCCCTCCCCCAACCTCTAACAAGCTCCGAATCGCCCCCCAAACCCCTCCCCCTCTGTGGACGAGGTTGTGCATGTGAGTTCACACCAGTGTGAGCGCACACAAGCTGGGGCAGACTCACGCTCAGCAGCGTGTGTACAAGCTGTGATTGACAGGTAGGATTCCTCCACCCTAACTTGATTGGTTAAAAACAGCCGGGAGCGCTCGGTTTTTGCAAGCATGATTACAGGCTTCAGAGGGAGCTACAGATTTCGTTATTTTTTCTAAACAGCCTATTTAATATTCTACTTCCAGAATCCCATGACAGTTCAAGCTAATATGACTAAAAAAAAGTTGCCGACCGCAGCTTTAACCCTGAAATGAGGGAAACTCTGAGTTTTCCGTTTCACAAAGGGAGGTAACTCAAACCCGAGAAAGAGGGGTAACTCTAGCCTGTTTCACAAAGGGAGGTGACTCAAACCAGAGAAAGAGGGGTAACTCTAGCCTGTTTCACAAAGGGAGGCAACTCAAACCAGAGAAAGAGGGGTAACTCTAGCCTGTTTCACAAAGGGAGGTGACTCAAACCAGAGAAAGAGGGGTAACTCTAGCCTGTTTCACAAAGGGAGGCAACTCAAACCAGAGAAAGAGGGGTAACTCTAGCCTGTTTCACAAAGGGAGGTGACTCAAACCAGAGAAAGAGGGGTAACTCTAGCCTGTTTCACAAAGGGAGGCAACTCAAACCAGAGAAAGAGGGGTAACTCTAGCCTGTTTCACAAAGGGAGGTGACTCAAACCAGAGAAAGAGGGGCAACTCTAGCCTGTTTCACAAAAGGGAGGCAACTCAAACCAGAGAAAGAGGGGTAACTCTAGCCTGTTTCACAAAAGGGAGGCAACTCAAACCAGAGAAAGAGGGGCAACTCTAGCCTGTTTCACAAAAGGGAGGCAACTCAAACCAGAGAAAGAGGGGTAACTCTAGCCTGTTTCAAAAAGGGAGGCAACTCAAACCAGAGAAAGAGGGGTAACTCTAGCCTGTTTCAAAAAGGGAGGCAACTCAAACCAGAGCAAGAGGGGTAACTCTAGCCTGTTTCACAAAGGGAGGTGACTCAAACCAGAGAAAGAGGGGTAACTCTAGCCAGGCGCGTAACTATAGCAGGTTCAGCCGGTTCAGCCGCACCGGGGCCCGTGGCCATTGCAGGGCCCGTTTATTCTCCACTGAGCTGTCATTCGGTGGAATTTCAGTGCAGCTATTTGAACGTTAGCATGTTACAGTGTACCGATAGAACTACTGTATGAGGCTTCGGGAGGGAGGTTTACTAACGTTCTACGCCGAACTCTAGTTGGCAGTTGTCATCCGTTACACTAGCGCTTGTTAGCCTAGTCCTATAGTAAACTGCATGCTCATTCTAAATTTCGATTCGTATAATCTTTGTTGCAGCTCTCAACAGAAAGAACCAGAAACTAGCGATGAAGTCAGTGGCGCAGGTGACCTGTCTGCAGACGAAACTGTTAGTGGTAAACAGACGTCAGGCAGTGACAGTGCAGAACAGGAGCTGGACAGGACAGGAGCGGGGGAAGAACGTTATCCTACAGACAGGGGACACTTTCAAGAACATGTCTTGGACGCTTCTGTTAAAAACTACATTTTAACAATGGGTTCATGTAAACCTACCGGCCCTTTTCCTAAAAATAGACACAATCACTCTTTTTCTGATGTGTTTTATCATACCCAAACAAAGGCAGGTGTCAAATTGCCACGGATGTGGCTTTGCTATTCACCAAAATTGGATTGTGCTTACTGTGAACCATGCTGGCTATTTGGAGATCGCCGTTCATCGCATTATAATAACACATGGGTGAATGGAGTTAATGATTGGGGCCATTTGTCGCAAAAAATTGAATGTCACGAGTCCTCTCAGCCACATGTAGCAGCCTGTGTTGTGTTTGAGCAATGGAAGCTCCATGGTACCATTGACAAAGATTTGGAGAGGGATGTGCGTAATGCCGCGCTTTTTTGGCGAGGAGTGCTGGAGCGCATAGTCAATGTTACACTTACTCTGGCGTCTTGTAACCTTGCATTCAGGGCTCATCGGGAGGTACTGGGACAGCCCAATAGTGGGAATTTTCTTTCTATAATTGAGCTGCTCGCGGGTTACGACCCTTTACTGAAAGAGCTCATAAGCCGACCACAGGGTTCCATTAAATACCTAAGTCCAGCAATCCAAAACGAGCTCATTCACATACTGTCCTTGAGAGTTCAGCACGCAATCACAGCTGATATTAATGAAGCTCCGTTTTTTTCCATCATAATGGATAGCACACAGGATATGTCCAAGCACGACCAACTCAGCCAAGTATACAGATATGTAACAATAGTTCGAAATGCGATGGACAAAGCTGTCGATGTAAAAATAATGGAGTCGTTTCTGGGATTTGTGGAGACCGTCGATACATCCGCAAGTGAGTTGGCAGTTAATGTGCTGGACAGCATCACGTGCAACGGTCTTGACTTATCAAAATGCCGTGGGCAGGGTTACGACGGAGCCGCAAATATGAGTGGCATTTACTCAGGGGTGCAGGCCAGAATACGGGAGAGTGAGCCGCTTGCGACATATGTTCACCAGGGCTCTCAAGTTTTCAAGTTTGCTTGGAGTGAGATTCGGGCGGGGCAGGGGCCAGGCCGTGTGCGCGGCGGGGTTTCTTTCGTTTTTTTTGGGGGGGGGGGCTGGTCCCTTGCAGTATCCCATCGCCATAAACTAGCTACTTAAAGAACAAAGAAATTGTTTTATTTATACCAAAATCACAAATCTTCACTTTTAGACTAAATTCTGCTATATTTGAAAATAAATTGTTTTAGGTAGGCCTATGCAAAGTCTTAACAAAAAAAAAAAAAAAATGTATGTCTTGTTGTAAGTGTTTGTGGCAGATTTTGATGCTTGATGACTGATATTGGGGGCTCCCATTTAAAGCACAGCCATTTCCCCAGTCATGATGGATGACAGAGTTCCATTCAGAGCCAACGTGTTCCTGGTCTTGGTTTAATTGAGCCCCACCATGGAAAAAACCCTCTCTGCATCAGCATTTCAGTGTAGCAGAACTAATACCAGTTTGGCAATTGTAGGTAGCCTTGGGAATCTGCTCATACCTTTGAAAAAAATTAACCACGGAAGCCTAATTACACTCCTACATATTTTTCATTTTTCATTAAGTTGCTCATGTCAAAGGGTGTGTGCTGAATATTTAGGCCTACTACTCCAACGAACACTTTAATCGCCAGGTATTGGTCTTTTACAAAGAGCAGGAAAACTATAGTAACTAATAAAAGATTCAAATAAATGAAGATATGACCTGCTGATGATCCTGACGGTTCTCTTCCACCTCCAGCTCGTCTACAATGAGCTTCAGCTGCAAGCACGCGTGCTTGCAGCTGAAAGCTATTTCAGACCTCACCCGGCAACAAGAAATTCTCTTTTCTGATTGGCTGAGAAATTCTATTTTGTGATTTGCCGATGGGTTGCTAAATCAAGACAGCTGTACTGGAGCTATAGTTCTGAGCTGTTCGAGCGCACAGTAACCTGCCATTGACGAGAAAGAGAGGCAACTCAAACCAGAGAAAGAGGGGTAACTCTAGCCTGTTTCACAAAGGGAGGTGACTCAAACCAGAGAAAGAGGGGCAACTCTAGCCTGTTTCACAAAAGGGAGGCAACTCAAACCAGAGAAAGAGGGGTAACTCTAGCCTGTTTCACAAAAGGGAGGCGACTCAAACCAGAGAAAGAGGGGCAACTCTAGCCTGTTTCACAAAAGGGAGGCAACTCAAACCAGAGAAAGAGGGGTAACTCTAGCCTGTTTCACAAAGGGAGGCAACTCAAACCAGAGAAAGAGGGGTAACTCTAGCCTGTTTCAAAAAGGGAGGCAACTCAAACCAGAGCAAGAGGGGTAACTCTAGCCTGTTTCACAAAGGGAGGTGACTCAAACCAGAGAAAGAGGGGCAACTCTAGCCTGTTTCACAAAAGGGAGGCAACTCAAACCAGAGAAAGAGGGGTAACTCTAGCCTGTTTCAAAAAGGGAGGCAACTCAAACCAGAGAAAGAGGGGTAACTCTAGCCTGTTTCAAAAAGGGAGGCAACTCAAACCAGAGCAAGAGGGGTAACTCTAGCCTGTTTCACAAAGGGAGGTAACTCAAACCAGAGAAAGAGGGGTAACTCTAGCCTGTTTCACAAAGGGAGGTAACTCAAACCCGAGAAAGAGGGGTAACTCTAGCCTGTTTCAAAAAGGGAGGTAACTCAAACCAGAGAAAGAGGGGTAACTCTAGCCTGTTTCACAAAGGGAGGTAACTCAAACCAGAGAAAGAGGGGTAACTCTAGCCTGTTTCACAAAGGGAGGTAACTCAAACCCGAGAAAGAGGGGTAACTCTAGCCTGTTTCAAAAAGGGAGGTAACTCAAACCCGAGAAAGAGGGGTAACTCTAGCCTGTTTCAAAAAGGGAGGTAACTCAAACCAGAGAAAGAGGGGTAACTCTAGCCTGTTTCACAAAGGGAGGCAACTCAAACCCGAGAAAGAGGGGTAACTCTAGCCTGTTTCACAAAGGGAGGTAACTCAAACCCGAGAAAGAGGGGTAACTCTAGCCTGTTTCACAAAGGGAAGTAACTCAAACCAGAGAAAGAGGGACAACTCTAGCCTGTTTAACAAAAGGGAGGCAACTCAAACCAGAGAAAGAGGGGTAACTCTAGCCTGTTTCACAAAAGGGAGGCAACTCAAACCAGAGAAAGAGGGGCAACTCTAGCCTGTTTCACAAAGGGAGGTGACTCAAACCAGAGAAAGAGGGGTAATTCTAGCCTGTTTCACAAAGGGACGCAACTCAAACTAGAGAAAGAGGGGCAACTCTAGCCTGTTTCACAAAAGGGAGGCAACTCAAACCAGAGAAAGAGAGGTAACTCTAGCCTGTTTCACAAAGGGAGGTGACTCAAACCAGAGAAAGAGGGGTAACTCTAGCCTGTTTCACAAAGGGAGGCGACTCAAACCAGAGAAAGAGGGGTAACTCTAGCCTGTTTCACAAAGGGAGGTAACTCAAACCCGAGAAAGAGAGGCAACTCAATCCATAGAAAGAGGGGTTACTCTAGCCTGTTTCACAAAAGGGATGCAACTCAAACCAGAGAAAGAGGGGTAACTCTAGCCTGTTTCACAAAGGGAGGCAACTCAAACCAGAGAAAGAGGGGTAACTCTAGCCTGTTTCACAAAGGGAGGTGACTCAAACCAGAGAAAGAGGGGCAACTCTAGCCTGTTTCACAAAAGGGAGGCAACTCAAACCAGAGAAAGAGGGGTAACTCTAGCCTGTTTCACAAAAGGGAGGCGACTAAAACCAGAGAAAGAGGGGCAACTCTAGCCTGTTTCACAAAAGGGAGGCAACTCAAACCAGAGAAAGAGGAGTAACTCTAGCCTGTTTCACAAAGGGAGGCAACTCAAACCAGAGAAAGAGGGGTAACTCTAGCCTGTTTCAAAAAGGGAGGCAACTCAAACCAGAGCAAGAGGGGTAACTCTAGCCTGTTTCACAAAAGGGAGGTGACTCAAACCAGAGAAAGAGGGGCAACTCTAGCCTGTTTCACAAAAGGGAGGCAACTCAAACCAGAGAAAGAGGGGTAACTCTAGCCTGTTTCAAAAAGGGAGGCAACTCAAACCAGAGAAAGAGGGGTAACTCTAGCCTGTTTCACAAAGGGAGGTGACTCAAACCAGAGAAAGAGGGGCAACTCTAGCCTGTTTCACAAAAGGGAGGCAACTCAAACCAGAGAAAGAGGGGTAACTCTAGCCTGTTTCACAAAGGGAGGTGACTCAAACCAGAGAAAGAGGGGCAACTCTAGCCTGTTTCACAAAAGGGAGGCAACTCAAACCAGAGAAAGAGGGGTAACTCTAGCCTGTTTCACAAAAGGGAGGCGACTCAAACCAGAGAAAGAGGGGTAATTCTAGCCTGTTTCACAAAGGGAGGTGACTCAAACCAGAGAAAGAGGGGTAATTCTAGCCTGTTTCACAAAGGGACGCAACTCAAACTAGAGAAAGAGGGGCAACTCTAGCCTGTTTCACAAAAGGGAGGCAACTCAAACCAGAGAAAGAGAGGTAACTCTAGCCTGTTTCACAAAGGGAGGTGACTCAAACCAGAGAAAGAGGGGTAACTCTAGCCTGTTTCACAAAGGGAGGCGACTCAAACCAGAGAAAGAGGGGTAACTCTAGCCTGTTTCACAAAGGGAGGTAACTCAAACCCGAGAAAGAGAGGCAACTCAAACCATAGAAAGAGGGGTAACTCTAGCCTGTTTCACAAAGGGAGGCAACTCAAACCAGAGAAAGAGGGGTAACTCTAGCCTGTTTCACAAAGGGAGGTGACTCAAACCAGAGAAAGAGGGGCAACTCTAGCCTGTTTCACAAAAGGGAGGCAACTCAAACCAGAGAAAGAGGGGTAACTCTAGCCTGTTTCACAAAAGGGAGGCGACTCAAACCAGAGAAAGAGGGGCAACTCTAGCCTGTTTCACAAAAGGGAGGCAACTCAAACCAGAGAAAGAGGGGTAACTCTAGCCTGTTTCACAAAGGGAGGCAACTCAAACCAGAGAAAGAGGGGTAACTCTAGCCTGTTTCAAAAAGGGAGGCAACTCAAACCAGAGCAAGAGGGGTAACTCTAGCCTGTTTCACAAAAGGGAGGTGACTCAAACCAGAGAAAGAGGGGCAACTCTAGCCTGTTTCACAAAAGGGAGGCAACTCAAACCAGAGAAAGAGGGGTAACTCTAGCCTGTTTCAAAAAGGGAGGCAACTCAAACCAGAGAAAGAGGGGTAACTCTAGCCTGTTTCAAAAAGGGAGGCAACTCAAACCAGAGCAAGAGGGGTAACTCTAGCCTGTTTCACAAAGGGAGGTAACTCAAACCAGAGAAAGAGGGGTAACTCTAGCCTGTTTCACAAAGGGAGGTAACTCAAACCCGAGAAAGAGGGGTAACTCTAGCCTGTTTCAAAAAGGGAGGTAACTCAAACCAGAGAAAGAGGGGTAACTCTAGCCTGTTTCACAAAGGGAGGTGACTCAAACCCGAGAAAGAGAGGCAACTCAAACCCGAGAAAGAGGGGTAACTCTAGCCTGTTTCACAAAGGGAGGTAACTCAAACCCGAGAAAGAGGGGTAACTCTAGCCTGTTTCACAAAGGGAAGTAACTCAAACTAGAGAAAGAGGGACAACTCTAGCCTGTTTAACAAAAGGGAGGCAACTCAAACCAGAGAAAGAGGGGTAACTCTAGCCTGTTTCACAAAAGGGAGGCAACTCAAACCAGAGAAAGAGGGGCAACTCTAGCCTGTTTCACAAAGGGAGGTGACTCAAACCAGAGAAAGAGGGGTAATTCTAGCCTGTTTCACAAAGGGACGCAACTCAAACTAGAGAAAGAGGGGCAACTCTAGCCTGTTTCACAAAAGGGAGGCAACTCAAACCAGAGAAAGAGAGGTAACTCTAGCCTGTTTCACAAAGGGAGGTGACTCAAACCAGAGAAAGAGGGGTAACTCTAGCCTGTTTCACAAAGGGAGGCGACTCAAACCAGAGAAAGAGGGGTAACTCTAGCCTGTTTCACAAAGGGAGGTAACTCAAACCCGAGAAAGAGAGGCAACTCAAACCATAGAAAGAGGGGTAACTCTAGCCTGTTTCACAAAAGGGATGCAACTCAAACCAGAGAAAGAGGGGTAACTCTAGCCTGTTTCACAAAGGGAGGCAACTCAAACCAGAGAAAGAGGGGTAACTCTAGCCTGTTTCACAAAGGGAGGTGACTCAAACCAGAGAAAGAGGGGCAACTCTAGCCTGTTTCACAAAAGGGAGGCAACTCAAACCAGAGAAAGAGGGGTAACTCTAGCCTGTTTCACAAAAGGGAGGCGACTCAAACCAGAGAAAGAGGGGCAACTCTAGCCTGTTTCACAAAAGGGAGGCAACTCAAACCAGAGAAAGAGGGGTAACTCTAGCCTGTTTCACAAAGGGAGGCAACTCAAACCAGAGAAAGAGGGGTAACTCTAGCCTGTTTCAAAAAGGGAGGCAACTCAAACCAGAGCAAGAGGGGTAACTCTAGCCTGTTTCACAAAAGGGAGGTGACTCAAACCAGAGAAAGAGGGGCAACTCTAGCCTGTTTCACAAAAGGGAGGCAACTCAAACCAGAGAAAGAGGGGTAACTCTAGCCTGTTTCAAAAAGGGAGGCAACTCAAACCAGAGAAAGAGGGGTAACTCTAGCCTGTTTCAAAAAGGGAGGCAACTCAAACCAGAGCAAGAGGGGCAACTCTAGCCTGTTTCACAAAAGGGAGGCAACTCAAACCAGAAAAAGAGGGGTAACTCTAGCCTGTTTCACAAAGGGAGGTGACTCAAACCAGAGAAAGAGGGGTAACTCTAGCCTGTTTCACAAAGGGAGGTAACTCAAACCCGAGAAAGAGGGGTAACTCTAGCCTGTTTCAAAAAGGGAGGTAACTCAAACCAGAGAAAGAGGGGTAACTCTAGCCTGTTTCACAAAGGGAGGTAACTCAAACCAGAGAAAGAGGGGTAACTCTAGCCTGTTTCACAAAGGGAGGTAACTCAAACCCGAGAAAGAGAGGCAACTCAAACCCGAGAAAGAGGGGTAACTCTAGCCTGTTTCACAAAGGGAGGTAACTCAAACCCGAGAAAGAGGGGTAACTCTAGCCTGTTTCACAAAGGGAGGTAACTCAAACCAGAGAAAGAGGGACAACTCTAGCCTGTTTCACAAAAGGGAGGCAACTCAAACCAGAGAAAGAGGGGTAACTCTAGCCTGTTTCACAAAAGGGAGGCAACTCAAACCAGAGAAAGAGGGGTAACTAGCCTGTTTCAAAAAGGGAGGCAACTCAAACCAGAGCAAGAGGGGTAACTCTAGCCTGTTTCACAAAAGGGAGGCAACTCAAACCAGAGAAAGAGAGGTAACTCTAGCCTGTTTCACAAAGGGAGGTGACTCAAACCAGAGAAAGAGGGGTAACTCTAGCCTGTTTCACAAAGGGAGGCAACTCAAACCAGAGAAAGAGGGGTAACTCTAGCCTGTTTCACAAAGGGAGGTGACTCAAACCAGAGAAAGAGGGGTAACTCTAGCCCAGGGGTCTCCAACCTTTTTCCCTCTGAGAGCTACTTTAACAAAATAAAAATGGCCGAGAGCTACTTGTGTTTTGTAACATTTATTATCATCGCTCATTTTGAACAAACAAACTCAATAAGCCTTCTTTTCCTGAACATTTACAATATGTTACTGTCCACATCTCACATTCTGTATTAAAACATCACAAAAATAAAGAACAAAAATTGCATTCACAATAAAAACCATTTAGTTCAGTTCAATATTGAGCAGTGAAGGTGTGTGTGTGTGTGTGTGTGTGTGTGTGTGTGTGTGTGAATGTGTTCAGAAGTCCAGCCTTTTTAGCTAGTGAGATGACTGACACTGCAAAGAGTCAACAAGAGAGGTGTATGCTGGAGTGTATCCACTTAAGTTCACTCTTATGGAGTCATTTAAATGTTCATCAATCAGTCTCGTTCTGAGCTTTGATTTCAGGACATTCATGTCAGAAAAAGCTGACTCACAGAGGTATGTAGACCCAAACAAAGCAGACATTTTCAGAGCTGCTTGGTGAAGATTTTCATAATTATCTGGCTCTACCAAGCTCCAGAAATGCTGTGAATGCTGCTGAGACTTTAACTGCACATTGTTTTGAAGGTTTATAACCTCCATTTCCATTTCCACAGGATCGACACAGAAAAGTTCAGCCATCTGTCCTGAAATCTCACTTATGTCCACATCCATGAAAGGGTTGGCCATAAATGTCACACAGGGCTCAAGTTTCTCAAAGTCACTGAATCTGTCAGCAAACTCCTGTCCAAGCCTTGATAAGAGGTCACAATACTTGGACACATTTAAAACGCTGGCTGCACCTGTGTGACTGTCCAGCATCTTTGAGATAAGAGGGGAAGTGCTGAAATCTTCTGCTTTTCACTTGCTGAATGTACAATGACAGTTTTGCACTGAACGCCTTGACAGCACTGATCATGTTGTCGCCATCGTAAACTCCTTCTCACTAGCCTAGCAAGCCAGACCTGTACAGCTTTTATTGACGCTGTACGGTTGTCTGTTAAGTTCCCTCTGCACTCAACGCCACGCAATAGGATGGCGAAACAACTAATCAGAGCGTCGTCCCACCAACAGAGAAAGCTGGTAAATTAAACTTTTACTGTACCCGGTGAGCAAAACTCCAAAAACTTAAGTGCAGTTATCTGTTCGTCTCGCAAAGAAAAAATTATATTTAAATCTTCTAGAGTCGCTGCCAAAGCCAACTCGAAAGCCTGTTGGCTGGGCGCAGCCATTGTTTACCTCTCTCTGGAACTACACACTGAAACGTAGCACCTCTGTCGTCACTAGATAGCCCGGCCTCCGACCCCGCTCCTCACGATTTGATTGGCCTGATTAAGTTTCGATTTTCAGCCTCGCAAAACGACAACAAGTGACTAGACTAGCCCGGGAGCAAATTCAATTTGCGGTCGCTAGTCAGTGGCGATGTGAGATTCTCACATCACCACTGACTCATCAAGATTTGCCGAGAGGCCAATTAAGTTTTCAAATTAATGTATGATTCATTGGCCCTTTGGCGAGCTACTTGGAAAGGGGCGGTGAGCTACTGGTAGCTCGCGAGCGACGTGTTGGAGACCCCTGAGCTAGCCTGTTTCACAAAGGGAGGTGACTCAAACCAGAGAAAGAGGGGTAACTCTAGCCTGTTTCACAAAGAGAGGCAACTCAAACCAAAGAAAGAGGGGTAACTCTAGCCTGTTTCACAAAGGGAGGTAACTCAAACCAGAGAAAGAGGGGTAACTCTAGCCTGTTTCACAAAGAGAGGCAACTCAAACCCGAGAAAGAGGGGTAACTCTAGCCTGTTTCACAAAGGGAGGTGACTCAAACCAGAGAAAGAGGGGTAACTCTAGCCTGTTTCACAAAGAGAGGCAACTCAAACCAAAGAAAGAGGGGTAACTCTAGCCTGTTTCACAAAGGGAGGTAACTCAAACCCGAGAAAGAGAGGCAACTCAAACCCGAGAAAGAGGGGTAACTCTAGCCTGTTTCACAAAGGGAGGTAACTCAAACCAGAGAAAGAGGGGTAACTCTAGCCTGTTTCACAAAGGGATGTAACTCAAACCAGCGAAAGAGGGGCAATTCTAGCCTGTTTCACAAAAGGGAGGCAACTCAAACCAGAGAAAGAGGGGTAACTCTAGCCTGTTTCACAAAGGGAGGTAACTTAAGCTCTCGGTCAGTTACCGTAGTAACAGACTCTATGAACCTAACCTGGTCGGGACCAGGTTTTACTCAATGAACCTGGAGTTTCTCTCTGTCTCCGTCACACGCCATTTGATTTCCTCATTCATTCAGTCAGCAGAGCGAATTCTTCTACTTCTAGAAGTCCATTAGGCACAGGATGAGATGACTTTTTTAACGAACATGGCATGTCCTGTTGTCAACGATCCCGTGGATGAAGGTGCAGCATTACTGCACAGAAAATTAAATATTCGTCAGGAGATGGTTATCAGACCATAGATGTTTTAGCATTTCCAGACAATTATCTTTTTGAGCGGCACCGTTTCACGTCACAGTCCATCATTTACATACACAACCTAATCCGTCCTTTCATTAGCAACATTAGCAACTGTAGTCACATCCCAGCAGATATCATGTGTTGCACTGCGTTTCTTTGCAAATGGAAGTTTCTTTTACAATCTCGGAGATGCAGAGCACTTAAGGCAACTGTATGCAGGGCGGTCAGAAAAGTGTGCCTCGCCCTGAAACGGCTTTTACCCATGTTTGTGGTTTTCCCTGGATATAAACCTGTCAGAGCCATCAAGGAGGAGTTCCACAGGATTGCAGGTGAATGATGTAGAGATCTGTTAAATTATATTCTGTTAATGACATTGTGCTGCAATATCAGACTGGGATTAGTAATTTTACTTTCTTTTAGGATTTCCCAGTGTGATTGGCTGCATAGATGGCACACACATCCCCATCACGGCTCCCTCACATAATGAAGCCGATTATGTGAACAGGAAGTCCATTCACAGCATAAATGTGCAGGTACATGTAGACTGACTACTGTTTCAAGATGTTAAAGACTTCATCATAGCTCCAACATCTCTCATTCTCTGCACTGTCAATAACATATGTGATGCTGAATACATCATTTCAAATGTGGAGGCCGAGTGGCCTGGGTCTGTTCATGATTCAAGGATTTATCGTGAGCAGCAGACTACAACATGGTAAGCAGCCTAAAGATTTGCACAATATAATTCACTTGTCTCCCTCCTTTAATACACTCCAATGTATCCACTATGCATTACAGGAGAGTTTGATGGCCTTCTGCTGGGTGACAGGGGTTACCCATGCCAACCTAGGCTGCTGACCCCTGACCCTGAACCAGGCCCCCCAACTGAACTTCAACCGGGCTCACTGCAGGACAAGGGCCCGGGTGGAGATGACCATAGGCCTGTTGAAAGCCCGTTTCAGTGCCTACGTCACGTCAGGGTGACCCCTGAGAGGGCCTGTGATATAACTGTGGCATAATATTAGAGTAGAGCAACACCCTGCCCTACAGATGGAAGACGCTGATGATGACCCCATCCACCTGCCAGCTATCCAGGACGGCAGAGCAGTCAGAGACACCCAGAGATGAGACCAAGTCACACATGTGCAAGTCTCAAGTAAGTCTCAAGTCTTAGCTTTCAAGTCTCAAGTAAGTTCCAAGTAATTTTTTCTTGGGCAAGTCAAGTCAAAGTCAAGTCACCTTATTATTGCAATTTTACCTGCAGAATCTGATCTGAATGAAGTGAAAACACAAAGATATAAGTAACTGTCAGTAAACATCATTGGCCAAATGTGTCCAACCTGTCCACCCCGTGTCATATCAAGCTAACGTTAGCTAAGTACCGACTAGGCTAACAGGACAATATTAGCTAATTTGACAAGCACTTACTGGTCAGAATGGTCATCGTGTCTCAAGTCAAGTCAAGTGCCAAGTCTTTAACTTCCAAGTCCGAGTCGAGTCTCAAGTCTTTTATTTTTTGTCAAGTCAAGTCACAAGTCATCAAAACAGCGACTCGAGTCGACTTGAGTCCAAGTCACAGTGACTCAAGTCCCCATCTCTGGAGACACCATATGCAATAATCACTTTAGAGTTTAAGTCACCATCACCACCACAGCAGTCAAATAAAGACATAGTACAAATTTCATTTGGTTTTCTTTATTTCCTACAAATACAGTTAGTAGTTAGTTCAGTTAATGTTCCAATAGTTAACATAATTCACCTGTGACCATGCAGCCACCTTTAACTTGTGCTCCAGTATTTCAATTTCCAGATCTGTCTTCCTAATCTGGCGGTCCAAGTAGAACATTTCTTTATCAGTTTTTAAAAAAAATTTCAGCAGGTGAAATTTATAAACCTCTTTTACCGTCAACTGGGAATACATAAGGACGACATTAAATTATACAGTTGCACACGAATTCCACAGAATGAACCTCTGGTGTTTACTGAACATCCATCTCACTGTGTCAATCTGTGCAGTGGAAGTTGAGGGACCCTCCTGCTGCTGCCCAGCCCTGCTCTGTTAAAAAGGATGAGAATGTGTTAATACTTCAGTGTAGGCTAAATGTCACTATATTCCACCAGAAAGTGAAGAAATGGGAACGGGAAGAGAACTATCAGTAACGTATGAAGATGTTACCTCTATAGGCCTGTGTGGGTCCCCCTCTGTGAAGGCAGCAGACACAGTTTCCTCATCCGTTTCGTCCCAGATGAGTGGTACGTTTCAGTATACTTAAACTCCTTTTTGGTCAAATCTTTGGAGTATTGCTAATTTACAGTTACAAGGTCTGTTGTGGCGTAAGGGGGCTCCACCAGGCAGATAGCACCATCATAATCTGTTGGGACAAAAGAAAATACAAATAAATATTTGTATGAAGAGGCTTAGTGTCTTGGCGGTGGACTCCCTCCAGGGATTCCCTAAGCCACTGGCCTTCCGTTAGAGGTGACGGTGCTGGGCCACCACACCAGCCTTCTTTCTGTTGGCTGAGTAGAAGTCTGTGTTAGTGTAAATAGGCTTAATTATTTAACAGAACATGATATAGATGAGAAGATATTTATGTGTGTGAAAACAGCATTATGTTGGGGATAAAACAACTGCACAGTAAAACAGCCACTCAATATTTACTTTACAGTGTAAAACATGATCAAAATGAAGTACCTCCATGTACCTCCAAAGTGTCTTACTTGTCTGAACAATGTTTTTATATTTCATCTTAAACTGCTGCCAAGTGCGCTTATCCCCCGCAGGATTGCACCTAAATGAAATAATGAAATTAATAGGTTACCATTCAAGCAGTTTTCCCCTGTAATATTGTGATTGCAAAGGACTACATTTAAACTTACGCATTGACCCGAGCAGCAATGTTCTCCCACGCCGCCTCCCTCTCTTTTGCAGCTGCAGAAGTGTTGCACTTTTTTCTAAAAACGCGTTGAAACTAATGAGCGCATTAAAGGGATAGTTCGCCTCTTTTGACATGAAGCTGTATAACATCCTATATCAGCAACATCATTTATGAACATCTTCTTACCCCCTGCTGCGTCCTGTGAGCAGAGTTCCAGCCTTGTTTTAGCGTTGACGAAGGTAGTCCGGCTAGTTGGCTGGGGTTTAAAAAATAAAGCGTTTTGCTTCTCAAAACAATATGGGTTCAAAAGAGTAATACATTTGCATCACAAAATCGTTCTCCAGGAAAAGTCAGACCTCACAATCTCTTGGCCCTATTTTCTCTCCCTTCGTATTGCTGCGTGCTGCCGCCTGCCGCGCCTGTTACGGTGTTTGCTGCTCGGAAGCAGGGGACTGCTCGCTCTGCACTTCGGTCTGCACGGTTTACACAGCCCGTAGTGAACTGTGAGTTTCTGTCCATGTTGTTCTCCGAGAGTTCATCTTTTTTCCTATTTACCAACACTGGGCAAGCAACTACCAGTTCACGGTCACTCTTCGGTCACGGTCACGTTCACTCTTTCCTCACTACACTTCAACTTTCCACAAATGTGTCGACTCATTTTTATTTTCATTTTCTTTTGTTCTCTTTCTATAACAACAACGTGTGCTGCAGCAATATCAATTCTTTTTGCAGATACATTAGATATTGAAATGAACATTGAATTTTAAAGAGCTACTCAGTTCTCTCGAGTCAGAGGTGACTTAATCAAATTACTTACGTGTGTTTAGTCATTATAATGCGCTGTCATCGCACAATGTCTGTTTGTGTTACTTTTTGTCTTAATACAACTTTATTTTGCCTTACAAGATACAAAAACAGTGCAAAAACATGACAAGTATCATTAATAATAAATGAAGAACAAATAAGCATACCAAAATAAATACATACATAAGTAGTTTAAATAATAAATGGAGAGAGAGAGAGAGAGAGAGAGAGAGAGAGAGAGAGAGAGAGAGAGAGAGAGAGAGAGAGAGAGAGAGAGCGCATGAACAATGAGGATTACACTGAGTTAAAGATTTCAAAGTGGGAGACTAGATTTATAGTTTTGATAGCTTTCTTGTTATTAGAGGAGGAAATTGACTTGAAATACATCTGGAGTTCTACCATGAAAGCACAAAAATTGGGTTTCACTTTGCAAATTTACATTTGTGGATGTAATACTTAGCAAGAATTAAAATGAGATTAATTAAAAAATATTCTTTTTCAGTGGGAGCATCACTCTTTATAAAACCAAAAAGTGTTTCCGTTACTATTTGTGTCCGGGTGTGTGACCAAGTGCTACTGGGAGTTTATTTATTTTTTATTTTATTTATTTATTTTTTTACTTTGAAAGTTCCCGCCGGATGTGCTACGTTGACTAAACACGGAGGACTTGACAGAGGAGATAAAATCCTGAAGTTGCGATATGATGATTGCATTGTGTTGGTGGACTCGGTTTAAAGCCGGAAATTCTGAAATCATATTGCCGTTCTGCGCTTGATAACAGTCCGCAGGAATATACAAGTTTCAGGATCGATGGTCGTAACGAGGTGAGCGTTTTGAATATTAATTGAAGACTGGATACTTTCAGGAGGCCTGGGGGGAATATAGTTAAGCTAAAGATAAATAGCCACCATGTCGTGGGAAGAATTGTCTTGCTCTCTCGCCTCGCCTCCAGCGTGTTCCTCTGCTCTCTAAACCCACCGGAAAACAGAACCCACACAGATAACTTTGGACTCCGCTGTCAATGTAGCTAGCAGCTAGCATTTTTAATTAGCCAATACCAACTGATTCGCTGTAGCTTGATAGCTTACCATGGCAGACAGCTATGGTGAGCAGTCCAGCGGTGGTGCCCTTGGCTCAGACGTTACCGGACAAGGCGGCGCTCCCTCGCCGTTGCCGACTTTGGCCAACTCTCCGCCGGCGGGACACTCGGCAGCAAGCGGTGCTCACAGCAGCCCCAACTCGGCCTTTCCTCCTCCAGCTGCTGCCACGCAGAGTGGCCTAACCTCCGTAGTGGCCCCCGTTTCCGCTGTTACCGCTCCCGTGTGTTTGGGAAACTCGTACACTCCGAGTACCGCGCCGCCTTTCGTGGCCGTATCTCCGGTCGCAAGCGTTGGGCTTGGGGTCGCCGGAGTGGCAGGAGGGGGCCTCCTGTCCCAGATCCACGCCACTTCCTGGGACCCGACACTCAGTACGGACTGGGACAACGAGAAGGCTTCCCAGCAGTGCATCCTCAGGATAAAGAGGTAAATTCAGACTTTACCAAGTAGCAAAGCGGGTTTAAGAAGTGCTGCTGAGGCCTGTAATCCCATTGAATGAGTCAAATCTATTCTGAAAGATGGTGCCTTCACTCAAGTTCACAATTAAGTGAACAGGGGCGGAGCAGTGATTTTAAATGTGGGGGTGTTTCAGGGGTGGCACATGAGCACCACATCAAGCCCATAGACCAGGGGTCGGCAACCTTTCACACTCAAAGAGCCATTTGGACCCGGTTCCCACGGAAAAGAAAACACTGGGAGCCCGCTAATACTTTTCTACATCTAAAATGAAGATATTGTTTTTTTACCTTAATGCTTTGAATAAACAACTATAGTGTGTTGCTTACAAAATCCATGAAGTGCTAAAATTAAATTTTATTTATGTAATGAACACATTTTGAACTCTTGAAAAGATAATGATAATAATAAAAAAAACACGACGAGTTGAAGGTTTCTTTCTCACCACAAATTAGGCCTACTGGAAAGCCACTCTCGCCAGAGGTAAATGCAAACGAATCTGCCCAGGCATTATTAAATGTTCTATTTTCTTCAGATATTTTTCTTTTCTTACATTTCTCCATACTTGGCCTACGTGGAGTTGAAAGTCTCGAGTGTGACGCATATCTTCAGCAACGAAAAATAATGAAATATAGTTTTTTAATATTTCAAGATCACAATAATCTTCCAATTTAGAACTACAATAAAAAGAAATCGAACTAACACAAATAAAATACACTTGAATTGGATATTTTTTTATTTATTTTCCCAAGCCACGCAGAGCCGCGGTATAAGGATGAAAGAGCCGCAGGTTGCCGACCCCTGCCATAGACTGTATATAAAAAGGCCAAGCCTCACAATAAAGGTCCGGTATCATAATTTACACATTTTTGATCAGAAAATGTAACATTTAATCACTATCACGGAGTTATCACCATGGATTTACTGTAGGCTACGAAGTTCCGGAAAAAAACTCTGCGATTGATGGAAAACTCTCGAAAAGATATAATTGCCCTGAGCCCATCGTAGATCGCCAAAAGAGTAAGCTTCTGAACACTGTTTTTCCCCATTAAGTTCCGATGTGTGTTTTAGATACAGTGACATGTAAAACTACTCCATGTAGTTTACCCAAAAATCTGTCAGTAGTATTTATTCATTAATACAAAATGATCTCGACTTGATCAGGTGCAAGTTTGTAGGTTTTACTGGTCACACAAGCAGCCTGCATGAATGTAAAATATATTCAACATGAGGCAAACATGGTGTTTCAGGTCATTTTTCAGCATTTATTTCAATAAAATCCTTCAAATCTGAAGTTGACAATGCATCCTTGTTCATGTTTCACCAAAAATCCTCCCTTCCAAACATCAAAACCAATCAGATAAACTCAAAAGTGCACTGTCGTAACATTAAAACAAACTATTTACTTTTCAATGCTTTACTTTCAATTACTTTGCAAAGGGATTTACCTTGCTCATCTTGCTGTAAAAGTAGGGGTGTCAAAACACCCCCATCCCCCACGGGTGCGACGCCCATGTAAGTGAAGGTACTTTTCAGGACACTATAGCTTTAATAACAATTCTATTGTCATATACATACATACATACATATGTGTGTGTGTGTGTGTGTGTGTGTGTGTGTGTCCTAAATGCAAATAACATTGCTGTCCTGTTGACTTTGGGACAGCAGTGTGTGTGTGTGTGTGTGTGTGTGTGTGCTGTTATTGTGTTTGGAACTCACATGGTGGCAGTTTTGCTTCCAAATTCTTTTAGGTGTTCCTTGTGACAGAAGTCTTCTGGTACAGTACCTGCCAGAGATAGGGACTCAAGTCACTGTGACTTGGACTCGAGTCGACTCAAGTCGCTGTTTTGATGACTTGTGACTTGACTTGACAAAAAATAAAAGACTTGAGACTCAACTCGGACTTGGAAGTTAAAGACTTGGCACTTGACTTGACTTGAGACACGATGACTTGAATGACTTGAGTGTTAAGCATCTAGCATAACTTGGAACTTTGTTCGTCATTTGAAGATCCATTCTGACCAGTAAGTGCTCGTCAAATTAGCTAATATTATCCTGTTAGCCTAGTCGGTAGTTAGCTAACGTTAGCTTGATATGATACGGGGTGGACAGGTTGGACACATTGGCCAATGATGTTTACTGACAGTTACTTATATCTTGTCTTTTCACTTTATTAAGATCAGATTCTGCAGGTAAAATTGCAATAATAAGGTGACTTGACTTGACCAATTACAGGACTTGACTTGACTTGTCCAAATTACTTGGGACTTGAGACTTGAAAGCTAAGACTTGAGACGTACTTGAGACTTGGACATGTGTGACTTGGTCCCATCTCTGGTACCTGCCCTTTGACCAGTTGTAATGGATTTGTTTTGTCATTCTCATCATCATCATAGCCATCATTATCTACAGACTGAAGACATTAGTTTAAACGAACAAGATGCTGTAAAAACAATCAGATTTGATGTCAGTGAAGCGTAGGCCTGCTCGGTGCCTGGTTCCCTTTTAAACCTGCAGAGAAAACATGATGCTTCATGTTAAATTGGCTGGAAAAGAACAAAAAAAAAACAACAAATGGTCAGACTTTCAGCGGCGCTTCAGATGTTTCTCACAGCTGACTGTAAGAAAAGTGAAACTTAATTGAATAAAATAACTAGAGGTGCACCGAATATTCGGCAACCGAAAATATTCGGCCGAAAACGCAAAAAAAAAACACATTCGGCTTTCGGCCGAAAGACAAATGAGTGGCCGAATCGGAGGCCGAATAGTGGTGACGCAAAATTATCCACTTCCAGACGGCGGAGTCGACAGAACCAAAGTCATCTGTAAACTCTGCCAATATGCCGCCCATTGATTCAATGCGAGACTCCGGTTCTTTTCACAGATGTTTATTAACGCCACATCAACACCGTATAACTAAATGTTCAAGTAAACAAAGTAAAAGACAACATTAGTTGTTGTAATCCTTAAAGAAATAGCATTCTTAGCATTGTCGCTGGTACCAATAAATAATCAAAGTAGTACTGGCCACTTTAGCTGCTTCTCAACCAACGGCAGAGTCATTCCCCAGGGGCAATCTGCAGGGTCAGAACTAGGATTCTTTAACTTACACTTCTCCTCTGCATCACATTCACACCGTTACAGCAAACACCACGAAGCATAGAGTAATAAAATAAAAACAAACTAGCAGGTAACATCACGCTACAGGTGCTCCTCGGTCTCTGTGTGAAGCTCTCGGAGCTAACCGACGCTACTTCCTGTTTTACTCGTTTATACATAAAAGCATGTATTTCAAAATAAATTAAAAATAAAAACTCCTGCATTTACAGCCAAGTTGAATTGTCTTCTCACCGTAGTAGTTTCAGTCTAAAATATCACTTAAAGGCAAAACACACAAACTACAAAAAATGCTGCCACTGTTCCTGAAGGAGCAGGCTAGGACACTCAGATAATTTGTTATATTGCATGTTTTTACATTTTTGTGTTGGAGCGCTTTTATAATATGTTGTATTTTTTGTTGTATGAAATGAATGAAAAAAAACCCAGAATTAATTGAAAATGGGAATTAATGAAACTTATCTCTAGTTATTAGTTATAGTTATTAGTAATAACTTTTGAAGATTTCAAATAAACATTTATTTTCTTTGAAAAACATGTCTAAACATTTATTGTAAGGCGTAGATTTAAGCAATATTTAAAAATGGTGAAAAATGTAACTTTTGATAACTTAACTGAACTGTAATATTCGGTTTCGGTATTCGGCCAAGTGATTAATTATTATTCGGTTTCGGTTTCGGCCACAAATTTTCATTTTGGTGCACCTCTAAAAATAACATTTGAAAACGGTATCTTGTGTATGGAGAACAAAATTTCAAACATTTGTCATCTGATCTAATTCTTATCAAAGAAATAGTTTTTAACTTGATGGTGGACTGCAAGGTTGTGGCTCTGTTACGGACATGTATCACTATTCCATTTCTTTGTAGAAAACAATGTTTGTCCCTCTCTTTGTCTGTAGGGATATCATGTCCATCTACAAGGAACCTCCACCTGGAATGTTTGTTGTTCCGGATCCCCAAGACATGACCAAGGTAAAAAGTGAAGAACAGTCAACATTGGATATCTTCTGCATTTCGAATACATATTTAACACACTTTCTCATGAACAGATTTTTTTATTTTTTTTTTGGCACCAGAATGTTTGAGACGGTCGGATCGTTTGTCAGAAATGTTTTTCCTGCTTTTCACCACAGAAGCTGGTAACATATGCTTTGCTTTTCAGAGGATGGAAAATGTTGTATTTTTCAATCAATTTCTGTCACTTCTGTCAACTGCCAAGATCCAAATGGAGGCCCATTTTATTTTGCACATGATGCTGAATACACTGCTCCCTGTGCAGGTTTCCTGCTTACAGTACGTCTGTTAAGCTAACACCACTGCGCACCTTTTTTCTGTTTCTAGATGCACTAGATTTCCACTTGGAAACTAAGTTGACAGATCCCATTTACACTTGGTTCTAACTGTGAGAAAAGTTGATCCAACTTATTTCAACTTTATGCAATTTAGAATATAATCCTATTGTGTTCTCTCAGCCCCATCTGCATCGCTGGCGACATGTTGATGATTAATATGGGCAGGTAACATGTAATAAAACCAGGGCTGGGCAAGGTAACTCGTTATTATCGCGTTAACGCATAAATTATTAGACGCCGATAAATATTTTATCGCGCATTAACACGTTTGTTTAAAAAAAATAAATAAATAATTTTGGGGGGCTTTTGTGCGTTTTAATAGATAGGAAAGTTCAGAGAGACAGGAAGCAGGGGGCAGAGAGAGGGGGAACGACACGCAGCACAGGGTCGTCCGATGCGGGACTTGAACCGGGGCCAGCTACAGTGAGGACTATTGCCTCTGTACATGGGGCGCCTGCTCAACCCACTACGCCACAAACCACCCCTGTTTTATCATTTGTTTTATTTTGTAAAAGTCTGTTGCTCACAGGCTTTTATTTTGTAAAAGTCTGCTGCTGTCTGCTGCGGAACCGGAAAAGAAAGTAATCGGCGGATCCACCAAACATGGAGAAAGGTACGGAACTTTTACTCGGCCATTTTCATTTTAAAGTTCTTCCAGACGGCGGAGTCGACAGAACCAAAGTCATCTGTAAACACTGCCAAGTTGAATTGTCTTCTCAGCGTAGTAGTTCCAGTCTAAAATATCACTTAAAGGCAAAACACACAACTGATAGCAGCAAGTCATTCAAGGAAACAGACAGTGGAGCGAGGCTTCTACATAAAAACTACAGAAAGATGCTGATGTTAAAAGTGTGTTTGCACAACAAATGTTATGGCACTTTCATTCATATGGCAGCACATTTAAAATAAAGCTAAATGCTAAAAGCTATACACTACTCTTGGATTTTGCGTACGAATGCAATTAATCATGATTAATCAGGGAAATTATGTGATTAATTAGATTAAAAATTTTAATCGTTGCCCAGCCCTAAATAAAACCGATCATGATATTCATTTTGTTTCAGCACCAGATGATTATCTGATGTTTCAGAATGGAACCGGTATGACACCTGCAGAGCAGACTAAACTCCACCGCTAACCTTTTCAACCACAGCCTTTAGAACCATACATACTTACAATGACTGCAGCAAATTTCACCTTTGACCGTGCAATAGTGTTTGTTTGCAGAAATCTTTGAGAATCAACAGTTGCGCTCTGACTGCGTATGTGTGCATTTTTCGATACGTTGTACAACACGATAAAGTATCGTATGAAGATGGGACCTAAAAATCCTTATTTCGGTCCAGTTCTTGTAGTGTTCCAATTTACTAGTATGTGTGTAATTCATGTTTAGGGTACTGGCTTAAAGAGAGGAGAATTGTTAGTTTGCATGCAAACTAGAGTAAAGCAACCATAAAACATGAAAAGAACAAAAATTCGAATTGAACTAATCAGTGCATTCATGGTAACATGTAAGCAGTCCTTTAGCAGCCTCACATTCTGCTTATGCCCTGTGTGTGTGTTTGTTTTTGTTTGTTTGTTTGTTCTCTTTCTCTGGCCATAAACCACAGTGGAACTCTTCTTAATGTTAGGGCTGCACAAGATTAGAAAAACACAAGGGCTGTTGAAAACAAATATATAGGTAATGGAGTATTCTATCAATTCATTCCATCGATTAATGCCATAAGAAATACTTTCGCAATGATAACGGTTTTAAAGAGAAGAATGAACATTCTAAACTAACTTTTACAGGCAGTCCGGTTAGGGCCGGGGGACTTTTGTGAAAACGGTTATCATTGTGATATTGATAATGGTAATAAAGAACACATCTTTGTAACATCAAGTGAGCTGGCTGGGCCTGCATATTTGAACAAAGAAGCTGTATTCTTGGTTTAATGTTGGAAACTGCCACACTAAGATCATCCTCAACTCTGGTGAGCTGTTATCCGTGTTTGTGCTCGATAAATGTTAGTGACGAAAGTGTAATTTCACATAAATATGTAGATCTAAAAGGAATGAGTACATTCATTGCATCTTTGGAAAGTCCACTGTCTCCTGGCGTGCATGTTGTGAAAGCAGCCTGTAATGTTTGATCAGAGGACGGGCCCAACGGGTAATCTTCCAGCTGCAACGACAGATGTTGCGGATTGGAAGCTGTAAAAGGCTGGCATATCCAGTTGTATCTCTGGTCATTTTTTGGGAAGGATCTCTTAAAACTGTCAAGAAAGTTTCCAAGGTGAGTAGTGATAACTGTCTGGATGCTCATGTTGCAACTATCCATAAAGGTCTCCAGTTTGGGGAACATTTAAACATTGCCCTCCTCAACTCGCATGCCCCATTGCTCCAGCTTCTTTTTAAATGCTGCTACCTTGTCAGAAAGAGTAATAATGTTTGTGTTTGGGCCTTGGTGCTGTCCTTGGGACAGATTTAGACAATTCAGCTCGTCAAAAAATGCCTGCCAAATATGCAAGGCTGGCAAGCCACCGGTAACACAGATGGTCAACCAGTGAACAGCCACAAGCTGTCAGGAAAAGGCAGACCTCCTCACGAGGTTCAAAGAGTCTGCCCAGAACTTTACCCAGAGAAAGCCATCCAACCTCCATGTGAAACAGTAGAGCGATGCCTTGTCCGATTAGCCTGATAAACCAGCCTAAATGGATTGGATGTCTAATTTAGTCTGGCACCGATCAATGGATACAACGGAACATTGTTGATGAGCACAACCCGTTGTCTTTCAAACCGCGTCTGTGCCTATAGGCCAACGCTCTGACCAATCAGCGCAACTGACTGTGACGTAGTAAGCGCGACAGAAAGCTTTGGTGGGAGGGGACTCTTCCAAAACTGATGCCAAGCACAGATTCTATAATAGGACAGATACGCCACTCACGGTGCATTTCCGGTTTCCAACGAGGCGATTTTGGTTGCAGTTCCACCCTCTTTCCACGTGGGGCGCCCAATTTTGGAGACCAGAATGAATGGAGTCCTATGGAGCTATACGCCCTTTCGTGCCCTTATCTCAAGATATAATTTTTTCTCTAGTAATTCGAATGTTGTTTTCGAAAGAGGGTGTTTAGAAAATACCCATGGCTGAGTTTTAGATTTTTAGAGCCACTCATTTGCTTAAAAAAAGGATTTGAAGTGTATATGACGTCATACATAGCTGGTCGACCAGCTGTCATTAGCACAATGCTAGCGCGTTGTGGACAACAAGAAGCCAACCAGTAAGAAATCAAAGGGATATATGTACTCGTTCAGTTGATTTTTTACTTGAAACCCATGTTGAGCTCTCAGAAACTACATTCAAATCTGAGCGCTCTTGAGGAGACTTAGGTGAAACTGACCATTTGTAGCATCTAGCTCCATTGGGCCCCATTCATTCTGGTCTCCACCGACGCTCCCAGTGGAATTCTGGTGGAACTGCAGCCAAAAAGCCGGTACAATGGGGCTTAATAGAGAGTGGCAAGGCTGTTCGTTATAATGGCTGTGTGCCAAGGCTGAATCAAACGAGCACTGTTCCATTGCCGCCGCCATCTTTCTTGTTGTGCTTTCGCTTGTCTATGTTCGCTTCCACTGCCCAACGTCGCACTGCTCTGTCGTCACTCCCTCAGAACCCTCTGGCCCGCCCGCGTTGATTCAAAACACATCTCTGCGTTGTGATTGGTTTAGTTGCCATCTGCCAGATTCAGGGCAGTATTTTCAAAATGACAAGTGGATCGAGGCCAGACCCAACCGCAGGCAAAACATTTTGCCGTCCAGCAGTTGGCGCTGGTTTTCCAGGCTATTGTCCGATACCATTTCTTGTCAGTGTGGCAAACTGTCTGGTTTGCACTGTGTACCATATTAACCACTGTTTGGAGAACACTACACAGTGTTGAAGGTCTTGCTCGTCGAAAATTGTCCAATTTATTCTGTCTGTGAGCTGCTTCTTGATGCCATGTCATGAATGCGATGTCCAATTGTGTCATTTGACAGCGGAATAGTCTAAAGCATGCTTACCATTTTCTCACCATGCATAGCTTGTCATTGCAACTGTTGCTGGGCGTATGAGGCTCTCAGACATAGTGTGAAGCTTTTTTGGCTGAGCCACCAGATGTGCCACTTCATATGATGCTGTCAGGGGTCGTGGCATAGTCATTCACAGTTTAATTTTGGCTCTGTAGTTCTCCCTCCTTGTGTCAAAAAAACTCAAATGGTTTGCTACTGTGAGAAGTGTCTTTCGTTTTCAAATGTCTCGTTTTCAATTTTAACTGGTTTTAAGGTTTCATGTGCAAGCAGAACAAACGTGTGTGGATATTCCACTTTTTTTATTTTTTTATTTTGCATATAGGACAAAGTCAGGGTGATACCTTTGCAGCTTGTTGGGCACTCAGGACTCTGACTCCGGCGCTTTGCATTTTTCACTTGATGGTGGTACTATCAGACTTTCAGGTAACCCACCTTGTGACTCTTCTTGTTGGCAAAAGTCTCGAGCCGGAATTTTTTTCTGAGAAGCCATTGCTCCATAGTTGATCCTTGTGATAGCTGGCAAAACTTTGGCATGTTCTGATGAAGTATCAAAGTGCCTTTTATTCTTTTTCTCTCTTTTGTGTGTGTGTGACCAATATCATACCCCTGTATGCTCATTTAAACTCACAAAGACGCCCAACAAAATGCACAAAGTGCAATTTTATTATTATGCTTTATTTTTTTCAAAATATATGTTTAGTTTTTTGTTTCTTTTCCCCAAAACCGATTCAAGATTTCTTTATTGTCATTTCACCCTGTGCCAGACGGGTACAAAGTGGAACGAAATTTCGTTGCCGCTTACTCCACATAAAGACAAAGATGAATAAATAAAGTGGCAATATACTAAAAATATGTGCAATTGCAAGTGCAAAGTAGTGCAACAGTTGAAATGTAAACATGACCCAAATATGGGGGGAGGGGTTACTGAGAGTTCAGGAGTCTTATTGCAGTGGGGAAGAAGCATTTCCAGAACCTAGATGTTCTGCTCCGAATGCCCCGGTAACGTCTGCCTGAGGGCAGAAGGGAAAACAGACCGTTGTTGGGATGTGTGGGGTCTGCAGGGATTTTTGTGGCTTTTGACAGGTAGCGGCTGTGGGCAATGTCCTTGATGGGAGTGAGGGGAGTGCCAGTGACCGTCTCAGCGGCTCTCACCACTCTCTGCAGGGCCTCACGGTCCATGGCAGTGCAGCTCTCATGCCAGATGGAGATGCAGTTTGTAAAGATGCTCTCGACCGTGCCCCTGTAGAAAGTGGTGAGGATGTGAGGGGGGAGGTGTGCTCTCCTTAACCGTCTGAGGAAGCGCAGTCGCTGGTGGGCTTTCTTGGTCAAGGAGGATGTGTGCCGGGTCCAGGTCAGGTCACTGGAGATGTGCACCCCCAGGAACTTGGTGCTCTGGACAATCTCTAGGTGTTGCTTCCCACCCGTACAGACTGGGGCCCAGTGTTGTTTTTGACAACCATCTTAGATTTAGTCTTAGTCTTTTGGACTAAAATGCTTATTAGTTTTAGTCACATTTTAGTCACTTCTATAGCCGCTTTCGGACTGTAGGAACCTTTGGCAGTTCTAATAACCTTTTAATCCGCGGGGCCGTTTTCTCCCGTGTTCAGACATACAGGAACTCGGGGCTTTCTCCCTTAGTTCCTATAACTATTTAGCTCCTTCTCCGAGGTCGGGTCTTTTCATAGTTCTTATAGAACGAATCTAACGGAGGTGTGTGGTGGTTGGTAGCTACGCCCCATGTCATGCTATCACGGCTGAACTGTTTCCTCATAAGACACAGACAGAACCGGCGGGTGTTTAATAAGTTAAACTTACACTGGTCTCATTTGTCTGCAGCGCTCTGCTCTCCTTTCTTCCTTCATGAAATGAAAAAGTATCGTCTCCTGACTCTCTCTGTGAGCTCTTCCAGCCTCGATATTAGATGCCTGATGTGATTGTCCATGATTAATATCACCATCATGCAGACCATAAACACGGTGGCCCCCCCCGCTCTCCATATTAGCTTCTTGGTGGTGTTTTTTCTACTCTCCTTACTTTTACCGTTTTATTTTGTGTTTGAATGTAGCGCTAAATGGCTAACGGCTAACACGTCACTGAAGCAGACGGCTGCGCGCGGCGCATCAGTCCCTATCAGGTCCCGACTCATGTGCGAATGCAGACTGAAACAGTTCCGCTGGGGAAGGATAGTTATCAGAACGAAATTCGAGGAGGGTAGTTCTGATAACTACTTTCTTAGAACGGTCTGTCCGAAAGCGGCTTATATGTGATAGTTTTAGTCCAGTTTTAGTCGACGAAAACTCAAAAGGGTTTTAGTCTAGTTTTAGTCAAAAAAAAAAAAGAAAAAATAAGTATAGTTTACCGTGTTAAGAAAATAGTATGGTCTTAACTATCAAACAAGCAGAACAAAAATACATAGCTTATTTACTCACCTGTACTAAAGCTTTCTGATTTTTCATTCTGTACTGTGCGTGTGTCCCAACTTACTGTAAGCGCACTAAACGCACAGGTCCTGGTTAGGGCTGCACAACGTCACTTGTGGCTTTTAGGCTAAAGCTAGCAGACTCTACGTATAACAGTAACTCGACCTGTTTAACATATCAAGTTACGTGCTGACAGAACGTACACACAAAGAGATAACCACACCGTCACTGAATGTAAACATGCTGCTAAAGTAACACACATAATGAATTGACGTTAGCGTAACAAAAGCTAACTTTAGCCTGAAGTTAGCAGCCCATTTGCGCCAGGAGTATGTGGAAAACGTACTAATGTATTAGCTTACTATGAAATTTATCGATTATGTTAACAGCATTTGTAACTTACCTTCGAAAAAATATCCCTGTGGCGAGCCTTAAGGTGCCGCAGCAGATACTTTTTAGGTTTTAATTGACACGCACAATAAGCAGAAATGTCATGCATTTTAAACGTCTGACAGATCACCCACTAACATTTTCGTCCATTCTCGTCTCGTCAACGAAAACTCACACACGTCTCGTCATGTTTTCGTCATCAGAAAGCTATGTTTATCTCGTCACCGTCTCGTTATCGTCATGAAAAAAAGTGGCGTAAACGAAATGATTTCGTCATCGTTGACGAAAACAACACTGCTGGGGCCTGCTGTTGAGAAAGTCCAGAATCCAGTTGCACATGGGAGTACTCAGACCTTGTGGGCCCAGTTTGTTCACCAGGTGTTCGGGGATTATGGTGTTGAATGCGGAGCTGAAGTCCACAAACAACATTCGGACATAGGTTTTTTGTTTTTTCCAAGTGTTCCAGGCAGAGGTGAAGGGCGTAGGATACAGCGTCCTCAGTGGAACGGTCGGGGCAGTAGGAAAACTGAAGTGGGTCAAATGATGGGGGTAGACCATTCACCAGTTTTTCAAAGCACTTCATGATAATGGGTGTGAGTGCTACGGGGCGGTAGTCGTTGAGGCATGTGACGGTGGGTTTTTTAGGTACTGGGATGATAGTTGCTTTCTTTTAGCAGGAGGGAACGAGCTCAGTGAGGTGTTAAATACGTCTGTGAGAACTTCAGCCAGTTGGTCCGCACACTCTTTAAGCACATGGCCGGGCATATTATCTGGACCAGCTGCTTTCCTTGGGTTGACCCTCCGCAAGGCCCGGTGTACGTCAGCTGGGTCCATACAGAGAACCTGGTCATCCTGGTGATGGGGGGTTTTAATGGTGGGTGTATTGTTAAGTGCGTCCAAAGTAGCGGTTCAGTTTGAGGAAGTCTGTGTTGTCATCACACTGCAGGGGGGCGGGTCTGTAGTCTGTGATGGTTTTGATGCCTTGCCATAGTTGCTGGGCGTGCTTGGAGTCTTGGAAGTGACTCTGGATTTTTTTGCTGTGTGCCCGCTTTGCGTTTGATGGCACGGTTCAGATTGGCTCTTGCTGACCTGAGGGCTGCGTCATCCCCCGATTTGAAGGCCGCATTGCAGGCTTTCATCTTTGCTCACACCTCATTGGTCAGCCAGGGCTTCTGGTTAGCACGTACAGTGATGTTTTTGGTTACACAGATGTCTTCTGTGCATTTCACCCAGGTACAGCCTCCGCGTACTCCTCCAGGTTGACCCCTTGTTGTTCTGTGGCTGCTTCTTTGAACACAGACCAGTCTGTGCTCTCAAAGCTGTCTTGCAGCGCGTCAACCCTCCTCATGTTAGCCTGAAGTCCCCAGCCACAATGATCACTCCATCTGGATGTATGGAGTGTAGTTCACTGATGGCGCTGTATAGTGTGTTCAGGGCCTCCTTTGTGTCTCCACTGGGGGGGATGTATATTGCCATGAACATAACCAAAGAGAGTTCTCTGGGTAGGTAAAATGGACGGCATTTGATAGTCAGTGTCTGGAGAGCAGTGACTAGAGACTGTTGTGGGGTTTGAGCACCAGTTGTTATTTATGTATATGCACACACCACCACCCCGAGATTTACCGCTGAGTGTGCTGCTCCTATCCGCCCGGAATGATGTTACCTCCTCCAATGTCTGGCGGAGTCCGGTATGTCCGCATTCAGCCAAGTCTCGGTAAAAATCAGCGCACAACAGTCTCCGATCTCCTTTCTTTGTCATTAATTCCAGTCTCAGGTGATCCAGTTTGTTCTCAAGGTAGCTTACATTGGCAAGCAGAATCGACGGTAGTGGCGCTCTGTAGGGGTTAGCTTTTAGCTTAGCCCTAGCTCCTCCGCGGTCACCACACTTCTGCTTTCTCTCCCGCCTGCTCCGTCTCTTTCTGAGGCAGCCAGTGCTGAGCGGGGGCTCCGCAGCTGTGTGGGCCTCTTTGCTCTGTACGCGTAGCAGTCCGAGGGATTCCAGAAGTTGTAGAGTAATCCCATCTATGTTTGCCGACTTGCTTTCTGAGCATAGATGCAGCAAGGTCTGACTGTTATATGTCCTTATAAGTTCACTGCCATTGATAGAGGCAGTTATTTCGCTGTTATTTACTCCGTTCTTTGTTTTTCCGTTGCGAATCAGAGCAGCCGCAGCCAACACGGGCGCCGCCAAACGTGCACACGCCATGACTAAGCATCCAGACTGATGCAGCATGTCATTGGCAACCCCTAGCAATTATCATGTGTGGTTAGCATTGTCACCTCACAGCAAGAGGGTTCCTGGTTCGAATCCCAGCTGGGGCCTTTCTGTGTGCATGTTCTCCCCATATATGTGTGGGTTCTCTCCGGGGACTCCGGCTTCTTCCCACTGTCCAAATATACGTTAGGTTAATTGGTCATTCTAAACTGATCTTAGGAGTAAGTGTTAGCCTGCATGGTTGTTTCTATGTGGCCCTTTTATGGATTGGCGACCTGCCCAGTGTGTACCCTGCCTGTCGCCCAATTGCAGATGGGATAGACTCCCATCACCCCCACAACCCTGAACTGGATTAAGCGAGTATAGAAAATGAATGAATGGATGGCTGGATATTACAATAATGATACTTTTTTTTTTTTTTTATTCACTGTACAGTGTTTAGTCTTTGTTGTGTAATGTCCATTTAGTGGTCATTGTGGGGAGGAGTGCTGTGATGGAGTTTGGTGGCTACTGGAAGGTCCAGGATAAAAGTTCAGTTTCCTTCACAAAAATGAACAAGTTCCTGTAGCATCCCCAACAGTGCTGTACTCATGCCAGTTTCTCTGGGCAAACTATGCTAGCCCCTGTGATCTAATGTTACAAGTTGAGGTCATTCAACAGCAGTCTGAAGGAACATCTATCCATTGTCTTTCACTTATCTGTGGCCGGGTCGCGGAAGTATCAGGTTAAGAAACCCAGACATCCCTCTCCCCAGTGACACTCTCCAGCCTTTCCTAGGGATCCCAATGCGTTCCCAGACCAGAAGGGATATATAATCCCCCCCCCCCCCCCCCCCCCAGTGTGTTCTGGGTACTGCTCCCAGTTGGACTTTCCCAAAAACTCCAAAGGTAAGCGACCAGGAGACATCCTAAGGAAATGCTCGAACCACCTCAACTGACTCAATTCAATGCAGAGGAGCAGCGGGTCTACTCCGAGTTCTTTCTAGATGGCCGAGCTCCTCACTCAATCTCTGAGGCTTAGTCCAGCCACCCTGAAGGAAACCTTTAATTTCAGCTGCTTGTATCCGCAATCTCATTCTTTCTGTCACTAGCCAGATCTTGTAACCGTATGTGAAGGTTGGAACAAAGATGGACCAGCTCAGCTCCCTTTTTACCACATTGGACCAGGGCAGCGTCCTTATTACTTCTGACGAAGCCCCCCAATCTGTCCCCAATCCGTCATCTGTTGCTCCAATCTGCCATCACTCGTGAACAAGATCCCATACTAAAACTCTTGTGCCTGAGGCAAAGATTCAATCCACCTTTTTCTGGTTAAGGACCATGGCCTCTGATTTGGAACTTTCATCCTAGTTGCTTCACACTCAACCGCAAACCGCTCCAGTGCACGATGAAGGCCTTGGTCTAAAGAAGCCAACAGAACCATATCATCTGCAAAAAGAAGAGATGCGACCCTGAGGTTCCCAAACCAGACGCCCTCCTCTCCATTACTGTCTCACGATCCTGTCCATGAAAATCACAAACAGGATCGGTGACGAGGTACAGCCCAACACTGGCTGAGTTCAACACGCACTGTAAACAAGTTCGACTTACTGCCAAGAATACGGATACGTACGGACATATTGCCATTTCTACTCTTGTGTTGCTGTCTGCCGCAGGACTGAAATGTTGGTGAGATATTATTTTTGGGAGCAGCACAGCATCGAGAAGACAGTCATTTTATGTCACTGAGTAATTGATTTACTTCTTTAGGCTAAATTTGTCTGTCTTCTCTTAATTTAGTTAAAGAGTTCACATAAGAGTTTAACACAATCTACTTGATTCTCACTAGTGAATTACTACTTAATTCTTAACAGTGGCTGTTTGTTACACTGAGCCATCCACAAACAGTTCAAGTTTTCTCTACTCCAGTGGAAAAACTTCATGTGTTACCAACAGTGTGAAATCCAACATCACTTAATGCACCAACTGCTTTTTTGTAAAAATGACAACCTTTTTTTTTTTTCCTTTTATTAATTTCTTTCTTTCTTTTTTACGCTAGCCATGTGGCCTTGTACTGCTTTTCTCTAACGGTGCCACAGTGTCACGCTTGCATTGTTTAGATCAGTTTCTGAATTTCGGTCCTCGGGACCCACTGCCCTGCATGTTTTCGGTGTTTCCCTCCTCCAGCACACCTGATTGAAATGAATGGCTCCTTATCAGGCCACTGCAGAGCTTGATGACGAGTTGATCATTTGAATCAGGTGTGCTGGAGGAGGGAAACATCGAAAACATGCAGGGCAGTGGGTCCCGAGGACCGGAATTGAGAAACACTGGTTTAGATAGACACTGAATCTTTGATTGGTAATCGATCCCTGTTACTTTGCATGCATGCTTTGACCAAAGGACCCACATCTTTCAGGCTTTCTTTGCATCATTTTATGAAAATGTTCTTTTGCTCTGAGCAATTTTGGAATGTTAACCAAATTCTGCAAGGCCCTTTTTTGTTTTTACTTTGGTATATATGTAAAGCTTTTAAATGTGTTTAAAGCACTGTGCTTTCCCTTACTTGGAGCAATTTTGCCTTAAAGGGATCGTTCGCCTCTTTTGACATGAGGCTGTATGACATTCCATACTAGCAATATCGTTTATGAACATTGACAACGTCAAAACGAGGACGGAACTCGTTTTGAGGTTGTCAATGTAAGTAGTCTGGCTAGTTGGCTGGGGTTTAAAAAATAAAGCGTTTTGCTTCTCAACACAATATGTGTTCAAAAGAGTAATACATTTGCATCACAAAGTAAAGGAAAAAGTAAGACCTCACAATCGCTTGGCGCTATTTTCTCTCCCTTCGTATCACTGCCTGCTGCCACCTGCCGACAACCGCGCCTGTTTCACGGTGTTTACTGCTTGGACGCAGGGGACTGCTCGGTCTGCACTTCGGTCTGCACGGTCTTCATAGAAAATGCTAACATGATCATATTTTTGGCCATATCACCCAGCCCTAGCTTCTACACCTTTTTGATCCCCTGTGGTTGTTTGTAAATGCACCATTAAAATAAATCTTGAGTTCAATTGTTATAACTCAGGCCCTCTGCAGCTGCCAAGCAATCTTTAAATTTCTCCTTGAGCTTTCAATATTCAAAGATTGCTGTAAACCAGTAGCCTGGCTGACGCGTCCACATCTCGATGAGATGGTGGTCTGGGAACTAGGTGTGCATTTTCTCGTATTTGAGGCGTGGTTTACGAATGCCTAGAGTCGTTTATTGGGCGCTACGAATGTCTATCAAATGGCGTCTGGTTCTTCCCATGCTGCTTTGCGCACGATTCGTAACCAATTGTATCACTTATACCAGATGACGCATGTAGAGCGACAGAAAGCTGGAGTAGCTTTGCCTAGAATCAATCAATCAATCAATCAATTTTATTTATAAAGCACATTTTAAATAAACGCAAAGGTTACCAAAGTGCTGTACATTAAAATAGAATGCCCCATCTACAGCCAAGAGACATGGAGATACTACTCAAGAGACTTTTATTTTACACAAAAGTGTTCAAATAAGAAATAATTCTTCTGCATTTTCTTTTTTTACTTTCTACATGTAACATTAGTGGGTATTGGCACGCAACAAAAGAAGAAAAATGCCAAAGGTGGTGAATATTCTGCACTGTAGCTGGTTGAGAACCATGGTGCCCTTCCATAACAAATCACACCAACTATTGTACTGCATGTCATGAAATGGCTCAAAAGCCATGATGAACTGAGCAATACTGGTTGAAGGCTGATGTTGATTAGATTTTCTGTGATTAAATAGACATAACTTAAAATGAACCATCAGTGGTGAGTGTTTGTGTGTGCACGAGTTAACAGTGATGCATATGTTGTTTGGGTTAGGGTAGGCGCAGAATGGGTTTTCTGCAAGTCTGGATCGCATGCAGTCATACACACATGCATAAGTGTCGGTTTGGCTTAAAATATTCTAATCAAAGGAATTCAACAGCTGATTTCAGAAAGAATAAAAAAACAATGCTGTTATTGGTAGGTAGTTGCAGTGCCTACGTGTTTTTCCTACAGCTGTTACGAGATAAATGAAAACTGCTAAAGATCCATTGTTGTGGGGATTGAGAGCTGTCTCCCCCTTACCACTGGAAGGGAAATGCATTATAAGACAGCTTCAAAAGGTCTGTGAGGACTTTTGCACGGACAGCTAGGCAGCCGCTCAAAGAAGACACTCAGCTGTTGCTGATATTGTATCATGATAAGGACATATTGGAAATGGAGGTTTGTTTCACTAAGACGAGAACCTGTGCTGGACTACAACACCTCGGTATTGCTTTCTAACTTTACGTGCTGGCAGAGACCATAGACAGAGCAGCAACAGTAAAGGGGGGCCTCAGGTTCAGTACCATGCCATCTGCTGGCAGGTCGCAGCTGGACAAGTTGCCGACTAGAAGAAGGGTTCAGTGTTTGCGTGCGTTAAGCGGAAGGAACAAACGAGAAGAGGACAAAAACAGCAATGGCAGATCTTTTTAAAAACTTTTAAAGAGAGACTGCCGACTGTTAGGCTGCCTTTTAGTACGTCTTTCTGTGAAAGTACATTATCATGATCTCCTCCACTGTCGGATGAATGAACAGACAGATGAATCCGACACCATCTGTTCCAGAATGAAGAGAAAAGTATGGCCAAAGCTTGGGTTGGTTAATAGTCTGAAGCAGATACCATCATCAATAGTGCAGGTGGAGATATTGTGATAGCGTTTTAGAGCTTGGTGATGTGGTCTCAATGTTTTTAGACAGATTGGGGGAAAAAAAGAAATGGAGACATGAATATATATCATTGTATTTGCCATGTAGTAGCTCATAGAATATGTTTGCCATTCTCCTGCTCTGCACTTATTTACTGTATTCTAATGCAACAGAATTCCCAAATGAAGCTTTTCTCAATTACAATTTTTGTTAGAATGGTAATTTATTTGTTTATATTTGCTTAAAGCAATCACTCACAGAAAGTTAGTTCATTGCGTTTCGGTCAGCTGAATGTACCGTAGACTGTAAGAGTAACAGCCCTTCTTGCACTCGTGTCGGTTTTTTCCACTGCCCTTTGTAGACTTTTCTTTAAAAATAGTGTCTGGTGTGTTGTTCTTTTCACGTTCTTCTGTCCTCGCTTCCGTTAATCTTTCTTGTCTGCCTTATTTCTCCTACTTTAGATCCATGCCCTGATCACAGGACCGTTTGACACGCCATATGAGGGCGGCTTCTTCCTTTTCCTTTTCCGCTGTCCTCCAGACTACCCTATCCACCCACCACGGGTCAAACTCATAACAACCGGACACAACACCGTCCGCTTCAACCCCAACTTCTACCGCAATGGCAAAGTGTGCCTTAGCATCCTGGGGTGGGTCAAGGTTTTTGCCTTTTTGTTGTGTTTATGTTTGTTTTGGCTTTTGAGTTCTGCAGGGATTAGCCTGTTCATTACATGCATCTCTGCAACGGAACATGTTCTGTAATAGGAAACGGCTTACTAGTTCTGTGACCTGTGTGTGTGTATCTGTGTGTAGGACATGGACAGGCCCAGCATGGAGTCCAGCCCAGAGCATCTCATCTGTCCTCATATCCATCCAGTCTCTGATGACGGAGAACCCTTATCACAACGAACCAGGCTTTGAACAGGTAATATTTTTAGCTCTGCTACCATCTTTGTTTCAGCCACACGGATGCTTATGTCTGATCCTATTTCACCCTTTCATCAGTTTGTCGCTGCCTAAGGCTAAGGTGTTTTTGCAAATGCAGATTTTCCATCTGCGTAGAAATTTTTAAAAACAAACTTCACAAGAAAGTCTACGGTGAAGATATTTAAAAACTCAGGTTTCAGTGTTGTCCTATGGATGGTGAAACCAGAGGTCTTGCCATGTCACATTATGGAACATTCTCTCTTTACATGTTTGCACATGGACAGTTGCTTTCCCACATACTGTATAGGAACAGCAATATCAGAAATAATGCTTTTGGGCTCATTATTACATAATCCAACACAGAACCAAGCCACAACAAAGTGCAGTTGTTGCTGCTGCAGCAAGGTGACTAGACGTAAATGAATCTAGGTGCTCTTCACATGCTCCAAACAGTGTTGATGCAGCTGAATAAAGCTGCTCTCATTCATTGGTTTGACAGTTTAATGTGTAAGAAGTTGTGACTGAAAAACAGCCCATTAAAAGCTTACGAACATTGACCGAAATCCCTGCACATACGTGGTGTTTAGACCATTAGAAAATAGGGATTTGGACAGATGACACTACGGTTATAAAATGTGAGTCCAGTTAAGCTTGTACAAGCCCCCAACTACATTATGTGGTATATTAGTCTGGCTTTGAGAAACTCAGTTTCATGATTTTAGAGAGATGTACTGTAGCACATGTGGTACCATGACCATGTGAAAGCATACAAATATGCCCACAGTCAAGGGTCCAATGGTGTGATAATGAGCTTTATTGGTTATTTATTGGTTGCTTTATTTATATTTTAAGAATATTGTGACCAACAGGCTTACTTTCCACTGAACTTTTACACTGAATCTATATTAGCTACTTTCCACAACATTAAACAACAACTTCTCTTGTTTCTTTTTTGGCCAAAGATGAAATAAAGTGTAACCGTGTGGGGGAAAAAAAAAATAAAAATCTTGTGGCGTTCAGTCCACTTTCAGTGTGGTCTTTTAATGTACTCTAAGACAACCCTTTGGCCAAGAGTTAATTTTTTCTATTCAACAAACAAAAATGTATAAAAGATGAAACCTGTCTTTATATGGCCACAGATTAAAGTATTGAAATGAATGAGTTGGCCATTGCACCAGGCACTTCAGTCCTGATGTGCTTGGGCATATTTTTCGGAAGATTGAATCTCTCCCAATAGTCGGCAACTACTGATCATGTAGGCATGAAAGTCCTTGCATGTCATGCACTGAGCTTGCCATGCATCATGACCAAGATGAAAACATGGGTATTTTTTCCTATAATTTGTCCATGAATTTACATTTAAATTTCGGCTTTTTCTAGCTACGGATGCCGGCGCCATAAGCTGTGGTAAACATAGAGACTCACTTCATGCTCATCATAGTGCTGACCAACTGAATGTTTGAAGAGAGAAGGCAATCGACCAAAGATGGTGATTCTCTACAGTCAGAGTGTGGAAGAAGTCCAAAACGGACACACAACGCAAATTCGATGTAAGCATATTTGAGGCTAAGATGGAGCAAAATTGCAGACAATTTTGAAATTCCAGTCTGAAGTAATTTTTAGCTCTCAAAAAGAGGACGTGTCCAGGTGAAAGAGGACGTCATCCTACTGTATTTTCATAGCTGTATTCAGAACAATGCTGGTCAATGGGGATGCTAGGCTCTGCAGTACAACAAAAGGCTTTTTTTTAGTCAATAAAAGATTGTAAAATCCTAAACATGTTACCATGGTAGGATATTTCTACTCCTTGGATGTTGATATTTTAGCCATAATTATGCATCTGTTTTTTTTGCAGAGAGTGTCTTCTTCTGCTATACTTGTTGTTGTTTACATGAGGCACATTGCATATTACATGCCACTGTCTGTCTCTGTTCTACAGTCCAAACACCCAGAGGCTTTTGTAGTTATTACTGGTTATTTCAGCTATGCCAGTCTGGACTCAATTCTCCTCACTATTCACAGACATTGGGGTCACATATGACCAGAAGCTTCTACTTAAGTAAAAACAGAACCTTCAGATCTGATGAGAAGGAGTTAAATGTGAGCTGAAAGTGGGGCTAAGGACTCATACAAGCAGAATTTGAATGTGAAACTTAAGCAGTAACATCGGAGACCTTTTGGCTGAGATTAAGAAAATCGCAGGCTTTAACAATAAAGACCGCCAGCAGCAGTACGAGCATCCCGGACAGGGCCAATGAACTGAATTAGTCATTTAATAGTTTCAGCTGTGAAATCTCTGCTATCCCATTCCACACTCCAATAGCCTCAAGATCTTCTCTCTGAGTCATCTAATCGCACCAATCTTGGTCCCCAGACAGCTGGAGATTCTACTGAACTGTTTTTTGTTTTTGTTTTTCCAACAAATGGTGATTTTTGAGAGATTTATCGTGCTGGTTTGGAAGCTGTCCTGCTTGAGTGGATTCTTATTGTATTTCTAACACATTTCAAAATCTTTTATGAGTTACCATGTCAACAGAACAGTTGTTTACAACCAGAAGCACCTGATTGAGTTTATAAAAAAAAAAAAAGACCCTGACAACTTGAAGAGGAAAGACTGTAGATGTTAATTATACGGGAAAGACAATGTGGCAGAGATATCAGGAGCAATGGCAGAGCAAAGGCGGAGGTATTTCAGTGCTTGTTAACAACAGATCCTGGACATGTCACTGTGAATGAGAGTATCTGTAACCTGGACATTGAACTGCCAGCTGCGAGTCCATATTACCCACTGAGAGAGTGCACTTGTGTTATTCTGGTAACGTTTATATATTACCTGGCGCTGCTGCCAACACTGTCTGTGACATTTATTTATGATCATTTCTGGGGATTTCAATCATGTCTCCCTCTCTGATACACTTCTAACCTTTCACAGTTTATCAACTGCTTGACCAGGAGGAATAAAAAGTTAGATTTATTCTATGCAAGTATAAAAGATGCATATACAGTCCCCTCCAAAAGTATTGGAACAGCAAGGCAAATTCCCTTGTTTTTGTTGTTCACTGAAGACATTAGGGTTTAAGATCAAAAGATGAGTATGAGACAAGAGTTCAGAATGTCAGTTTTTATTTCCTGGTATTTACATCTAGATGTGTTAAAAAACTCCGGACATACCACCCTTTGTTTGAACCCACACTTTTTTTTAATTTTTTTTTTTTAAACGTCGCTGCCGTTGTATTTTGAGCCGAGGCGAGTAAAGCTGGATTAACAGTTGACGCGTCGCTCACGGCGGTGGCGGCCCGTGACGTCAAAATGACGTTTCAGGCCTGGCGCTTCCCTTGAAAAGACGGCGCTGCGCGTTGTCGTGCACCAGTCGAATTTTGGAACTTGGCTGCGCCGAGAACGACAAACCGGATGGACCGTTGTGAGACCAGGCTCAGTCAGGAGCTGCGTTTGTACAGGCAGCTGTACGACACTGCAGTGAAACAGCACAGGGACCAACGTAAACTCCCAAAACTGGTGGACAGAGATTGGCAGAACTTTGGGGAAAGAGGGAGAGTTCTGTAAGAATGTGTGGAAGAAGCTACGGGACAGATACGTGAAGGCAAAGAAGAGGACAGAGACTCCAAGTGGTGATGCCGGGGGCTTCAGACCTTCACCTCTATTGACTGAATTGTCTTGGCTCACGAACTTCGTGAAACACAGAAACACACGAAGCATTTCATCTTCCAGATACTGCAGCAGTATCATGACAGTGTTCCTGCTCTTGACAGTGGCATTGTTTTCTTCTTGAGTTTTGTGGTTATAGAGTAGCGGTAACCTTCACATAGCAGCGACACCTCTGTGACGGAGAAAATTGTAACTATTGGCACATCGACTCGCGCCACCATATATAACCGGCACGAAATCGCCTCCTGCTAGCTCCCGTGTACCGTTTTCAAATGCCGCTCCAGATTCCCTTTCTTTGCCAATGCCACTGTTGCATTGCAAATCAAACACACTGGCTTTGAATGAGAATAAACCAAAAAATAATCTTCTTCCCATTCTGATAGATCTTGGCGCGTTTCACCTCAGCCATGTTTAGCTTTAGGAATGCTAACCGCTCTGATTGCTAGCTCAGGGCTCTCGAATTTTAAATGCAGGTAAGAGTGAGACACACCCCCACCCCGTTGAGCGGGCCGGTTGGACAGGTCACAGGAATGGGGGTCTTTCAATACTAATATTATCATTAGTGTTGTTGTTATTAATAACTGCTCTGCTCAGACTTATGGGAGATGTGCTTGTTTCCTGCCGTTTCCATAGCGATAGTGATGCGCCAGAGAAATTTATATTATAATTTCTTTTCAGCGTGAGAATGATTTCTTTCTTTTTTTTTTCTTTTTTTTTTTCCCTACACCCCTCGCGGTCGACTTGGGACCACTCCGCGATCGACTGGTTGGGCAGTACTGCTATAGGGAGACTGTTGGATATGGATAACCCAGAAAAATGATATCTGATATGCTCTGTTCTGAGCATTGTGATATGGGCTCCCATGTTTAGAACATAGTTCGAGCAAGGTTAGCAAGAATTTATTTACTCTGTAAACGGGCTTGAATATCAGTTTAAATCTAGGGCTTTCCAGGGACTGAATTATTGACCAGGCAGAGAGCAGCAGATAGCCTGCTAGGTACACCTAGAATGATGAATCTACAAATATGTTTATATGCAAGTAGCACACACTGGTGCTGAACTTGTTGTAAACAAACAGCTCCTTTTATTTTATTTTCCAACACTCCACACCAGGACTTGTCAGCACTGCAACAACACTGTGTGATGGGCCACCAGACATGACTTTCTGACATTCTATTTTTAAGTATTGCCGCTCTTGAAAAAAAAACCCACATTTTTCAGTCATACCTGCTCCATGCAAGTGCACCATGCTCCCATCCCAAAGCAGCTCTTCTTTGATGGTGTTTTAGCAGTTTTTATGTTTTCTCTTCCCTCCTTTTGTAGAAGTGCTATCACTTATCAAACATAATTGTAAAATGGAAAATAATATTTTTTGAGGTTGAGAAATAATCTGCGATACCCAACTCACAATACTGTTGTTTAGTCCCATTATGAATATTGTTCTACAAGCAAGTCACCATGTTTAAAGCTGCGGTCGGCAACTTTTTTTTTTAGTCATATTAGCTTGAACTGTCATGGGATTCTGGAAGTAGAATATTAAATAGGCTGTTTAGAAAAAATAACGAAATCTGTAGCTCCCTCTGAAGCCTGTAATCATGCTTGCAAAAATCGAGCGCTCCCGGCTGTTTTTAACCAATCAAGTTAGGGTGGAGGAATCCTACCTGTCAATCACAGCTTGTGCACACGCTGCTGAGCGTGAGTCTGCCCCAGCTTGTGTGCGCTCACACTGGTGTGAACTCACGTGCACAACCTCGTCCACAGAGGGGGAGGGGTTTGGGGGGGGCGATTCGGAGCTTGTTAGAGGTTGGGGGAGGGACCTGAAAGTTGTGTCAGTTCGAATTTTCCGACTTTAGACTCGCAATTTTGAAAACCTGCCGACTGCAGCTTTAAGTATCGTGTATGCACATATGTTTCAACTAATAGGTGTTGAAAGTTTTTTATGACACATAGAATTTTTTTAAATGTGGAAAATAATATCCGCGTTATCGTTGCAGCTCATCTTAAAGCAATACAATGTAACTTCTCAAAAAGCCCATTATGGAGCTCCCCCTACAGGCTTGGAGGTAATGTACGGTTACACTGTCGTAAATACAACACCCTTTCGCGTTCACGTTTCACGTTTGTTGACGAACCGGCGAGGAGTCAGAAGGTGTAAGCTATGTCGACCGAGAAGGTAAGAGTAATCAAATGTACCTGGGAGCATGAGAGGGGTCTATTTGTTTTTGCGGTAGGTGTGCCAGAAAGCAAGTCGAAGTACTTCCGCTCAGCTCCCGGGCCGGTCCAGCAAAGTTACATAGCGCAGTTTTTCCAACTCAGACCCCCGAAGGGCATAGGAGACAGGCCAATCGTAATATTAAAACTCATTCTAGCCGCACAATTTTTTTCAAGCTGTTATTTTAAGGTAGAAATGTTACATAGTATTCGTTTAAATCCCACTTAATGGTGCAACTATACCACCTGCTGACATAAACTGGTACGCTACCTGTATTGACTCCTTTGTTGGTAATTTGGTAGCTTTAAAGACATAGTATCACTGATCAAAATATTTATTTTTCAACTTCTTGCTTAAAAACTGACTACGATTTGGGAAATTCACCACAGATGAGCTGATGAGCCCACCACCGTGTTGTCATCTGCAGACTTGATGATGGTATTGCTATGGCGGGTGAAGGTATAGTCGTGATTGTACGCTGTGAAGAGCAGGGGGCTCGGCACACAGCCCTGAGGCGAGCCGGTGCTGATGCCGATGGCTGAGGAGGTGTGCGGGCCGACCTTGACCCTTTGTATGCATTCCGTCAGGAGGTCCTTTATCCAGATACAGGTGGAATATGGGAGTCCAAGGGCCAACAATTTACACACAAGTCGGAGCTAAAGTCGATGAAGATTAGACTGCAGATACCATGTCATGGTTTACATGAGAATAAAGCGATGCTAGTTTTGTCCTAATTTGTCTCCGGAGACAAATTAATTTTCTTCTTTAAAGACTCCTTGATGACCTTAAATGCCAGCCTACCACCATCATGTCCTGTCTCTTTCTTGTTACCTGTACATTTAACTATGATTTGTTTTCAGGAGCGTCACCCAGGGGACAGTAAGAATTACAATGAGTGCATTCGCCATGAAACCATGAGGGTGGCCGTGTGTGACATGCTGGAGGGCAAAGTTACCTGTCCTGAAGCTCTCTGGTGAGATGAACAACTCACATGAATTGTAATAGTATTATCGCTTGTCTAGTCTTTCATTCACGCTTTTCTTCTTTCTGTTTTTGATAACTTACTGGAGTGGTGCATGTGTATGTTTTTTAGGAGTGTGATGGAGAAATCCTTCCTAGAATACTATGATTTCTACGAGGGAGTGTGCAGAGAAAGGCTGCATCTTCAGGGTCAGAACATGCAGGTGACTGTATTAATGGTTCTTAACTTGATTTAACAGTGCACCGATAAGATAAATAGAGAAATAAACAGAAATATGGGCAGACTGTTTAGGTAAAAAAAAAAAAAGATGACCGATGACCAGTAGTCAATACCAACAGTTTTTCTAATTCATTTTCCCTTAAATGTCAGGGAAATTTTACAGGCAATCTCACTGAGACATTCTCAGTAGTGACTTGTTTCAAATAAACATACTATATAACAAATGATTTGATATCATTATTAGTGCAGTTCAGACAGCATTTAAATTCAAAAGCAAGGGAAAAAAACAAGAAAATACTAAAAGGATAAACAAATTTCCAAGGATGCATTTTCCATTTTCTTTCAAATAAGTTTAATGTTCCTTAGTGGGACCAAACTGGACAGCTTCAGATCCTGTTGTAGCCTGTTCCAAGTCAAAGGGAGCAGAAAAGAAAAATGTCTTTGAAGGAACATTAGGGTAATAATGCAAAAGTTTGTGTTCAGATAATGATTACCACTTGACCAGAGGGTCCAAAGTGGAATGGTTACTGAGGGGTTTACAGCCTGTTGTGAACCGTAGTGCTTCATGATGCCCAACAGCTGTGGAGAGCTGACAGAGGCTTTCAGTAGACAGTCTCACAATAATCAATAAAAGGTAGCAGAAACAAGCCATTTCCGTTGAATGAAAAACAAGATTTACTCCTAAAGAAAAATCCCAGTTTCAGTTTCTTTAAAAGGGTATCTTTAAAGGGATAGTTCGCCTCTTTTGACATGAAGCTGTATGACATCCCATATTAGCAACATCATTTATGACCATTTTCTTAACCCCTGCTGCGTCCTGTGAGCAGAGTTCCAGCCTCGTTTTGGCGTCGACGAAGGTAGTCCGGCTAGTTTGCTAGGGTCCCGAAAAAAAAGCGTCTTGCTTCTCAAAACAATATGCGTTCAAAAAGAGTAATACATTTGCATCACAAAATCGTTAGCCAGAAAAAGTCAGACCTCACAATCGCTTGGTGCTATTTCTCTCTCCCTTCGTGTCACTGCCTGCTGTGTAAACTGTGCAGACCGAAGTGCAGACTGAGCTCTGCTTCCGAGCAGTAAACACCGTAACAGGTGCAGCTATCGGCAGGTGGCTGAACGCGTTGATATGAAGGGAGAGAAAATAGGGCCAAGCGATTGTGAGGTCTGACTTTTTCTGGCTAATGATTTTTGTGATGCAAATGTATTACTCTTTTTGAACGCATAATGTTTTGAGAAGCAAGACGCTTTATTTTTTAAGCCGGACTACCTTCGTCAACGCCAAAACGAGGCTGGAATTCTGCTCACAGGACGCAGCAGGGGGTAAGAAAATGTTCATAAATGATATTGCTAATATAGGATGTCATACAGCTTCATGTCAAAAGAGGCGAACTATCCCTTTAAGTCTCCACATGGGATTTAAAGGGGAGACTTTCATCGGTTAGGAAGCCCAATCAATGGAGGAGCCTTATGTGGATTTAATTAAAGGGAAGAGTACTGGCACTTTATTGGTGTTTTAAAAACTGAATAAAAAACAGAATACGCTTTGTTTTTTGAGGGGCATTTTGTACAAATTTAATATAAGAGAAACCGAACTAGAAAGTATGAAAGACAGACTTCAGACAATCAAAGAGCAGGGCAACATTATTTGCAAGACAGTAAACAATTCTGTCATTAGCATAATGATATAATGCAGCATCGGTAACATTCTAGTCCACACCATAAAGAGAATGGAACTTAAACTTTAACCTTGGGGCACACCTTGGTGACTTTCACATAACAAGACAAGAGACAACTGAGTTGCACACACCGCCTTTGACCAGAAAGATGGCTAAAAAAAAAACAAGTAGTTGGTGTGAAAGCCTCTGATATAGGTGCCATGATCTACAGCATCCAAAAATTTGGACAGATATGGAAAAAGTGCAGCACTGTTGTCTTTGGCATCCAAGGCTTCCACAACATAATTAGAAACTTTTTGGAGGCAATCACTGTGCTATGCTGTGTCTTGAAATGAGGCTTATTGAAAGATGAAATGTTAAAAGAACACAAATACTCCCTCAACTGATCATTCAAGATTTTTAAGGAGCTTGGCTAGGAGGTAGTTTTGAAATTCGGAGGTACGATGGGCAGGGGAAAAGAGTTGATGACAGAAACTGTGACAAACTGGAAGCTAGAGGCAACAAAATGAGTTCAGTCTTTCATAACACTGAAGTATTTTCAGTCATTTTAAATTGACATACTGATTTTTGGCAGCTATATTTGTGCATCCAAAATGTATGCATCCATTTTTGAATGACCAGGTCTGCGATACTTTCCAGAAGCCATTTTACTGTTTTGTACCATCGCTGTTCTTTTGCACAACACTAAGACATTATGACATTGAGGATGCCAAGCACTGAAGAGGTTCGTGTGTTCTTTTTTTTCTACAAAATAGTTTAAGGTGTTCTACTGTGCATGGTTTTTCACTCATTCTCTATTGAGGACAAGCCAAACACTTCTTCTGCAGCTGCCCCTCCTTCTACAGTCATAACCATTTATATGTGCAAAATGTGGTTTTTCATTGTTGGTATAAAATCTGTGCAGTCTCAATGTACTATTCTGCAAAAAATGCTGCCATTACAGAAATGTAAATTATCTTTGCCAAGAGCACTGATGCAGCCTAATACCATCATAGACCCAGACTTGTTGTTTGGACTTGTTACTCAAGTCTGAATTCCCTTGAGTCCGAAGCACAATGTATTCATTTCTTCAAAAAAAATATCTGGAAGCCCTCATAGCCACCAAACCCATATGATGAACCAGCAGCAACAAAAGGTGGCATCTGGACAAAAAAAAGTGCTTTGAACACACTGCAAAGATTACTTCCAGCTGCTGGCCCTAATATAGCATCTACACCTGTGCAGGAAGACATGGTTTGCCAATGCAGAAGGGAACATTACTACTTCGATTATGTTTTAAGGGAAACTGGAAGACCCACTACTTAAAACCCAGAGCAGTGTGTCTTTCTTGAATCATGGTTATCTGTTAACCAGTTTCTTTACCCCACATGACCATGTTGTTGGAGAAATTAAAATTACAAAATTTAATTAAATTCAGTTCTATCTATATAGACCCAAATCACAAATGTTATCACAAGGCATTTCAGAGATTTCCATTTTTTTCTGAAGTCTATTTCATTTCAGCTTAATAGTTATATTCCAACCAAATCAAATTCATTAAAATACGTATTAGACCAATTTGTACAATGCCAATTAATAAAATAAAGAAGTAAAACAAAAACAAGCCCAGCTTAGGAAACCAACAGATTGTTTCCTAAGCTGGGCAGTTCAATCCCCCATCCTGAGCGTGCACGAGGTAACAGTGGAAAGAAAAAAAACTCTCTTTTAACAGAAAGAAACCTCCAGCAGAACCAAACTCAGGAGGGGTGGCTATCTGCCTCTATTGGCTGGGGCTTGAGAGAACAGGAAATAGGGGTCAACAAGCAAAACTACACCAGGCCAGTAAGATGGCGCCTTCAGAGTATTTATCTAGTATTATTCACCAATTTTTCTGTTTTGAGGATTGCAATTTTGGTTTAATCTTTTTATTAAGATGTTTTTAAGAAAAGAAACAGAATATCTATTCTGGTGAGTGATTATGCAAATGGGTTGATTTTTAACCACTTAGTAACAAAACTCTTGATATGAGGAAGCGCTCACGCAAAGGGAAACAACAAGGAACGCAGGTACAGAAAACGATAACTCCATTCACACGAGGCAGTCCAAAAATGGCCGACGGTGCAACGATGAATACACCGATGGAATCACCTGATACCACCCCCGAGACCACGCTTTCGCTGCAGATGCTTCGAGAGGAGCTACAGACATCCAGAGGAGAGGTGCTGGTCCAGATAAAAGCTGAAATCGCAGCATCTTTTAAAGAAATTAAAACAGACATTGTTTCGCTCCGCGAAGAGACAAAACCGATATATACGGGCTACACGGGACGAGCTAGCCAGCGAGTTAGCACGACTCCACTCGGCACAGGCTGAGACAGCTAATGAATATAAAGAGATAGGAGCCGCGCTCGGCGAAACGATTGATAGAGTAACTGTGCTGGAGAAGTCACAACAATTAATCACTAAGGAATGTAAGAAAATGCAGGACGTAATGTCAAGATCTAGAAAACAGAAGCAGGAGACGAGATCTACGGTTGGTTGGTATTACAGAAGAAGTCGAAGGAGGCAACATGATCAAATTCCTTGCGATGCTCGGAGCCGACAATTTCAGTTCCCTTATAGACCAGGCACACCGCACACTTGCCCCACGGCCGGCCAACAGAGAGAGACCCCGGACCATTCTCATCCGTCTCCACTATTATGCTAAGATACTGGATCTGGCCAAAACTAGAGGGCGACTAACATCCAAAGGAGACCAGGTGTACATCTTTCCCGACATAAGCCTGGAAGTCAGCAGACAACGAGCTGCTTTCAATCCAGTGGAGAGAAAACAGGCCAATGTCACGTACAGCTTGTTCTACCCAGCCAGGCTCGCTATCAGTGTCGACGGGATTAGACACTCCTTTGATTCCCTGAAAGCTGCTGAGGATTTCCACAACCAGAAGATCGCCAAAGGGGACTGACCCCAATCAACGCAAGTGCTAGCAGTGATCTGAGTTTGATATCCTTTATGCTAAAGCTTGTGGTATCAATAATTGTTGTGGAGGACTCAGGACTTATATGGAAATAGTGGAAGTAACGGGTTTTTTGTATTTTATGTTTTCCCTTTCATTTCTCTCGTTCATCAACACTGTACACCCCTGTGTGCCCGCTCTCTGCTTAGGCTGTGGATGAACATTTTCCAACCTATAATATAATGAGGTAGACAACTACTGACACAAGGAATACAGTTATTATTATCTTTGAGAGATTAATATGAGTCACTTCACTTACAGATCCAGTTTTTTTGGGGGGGTGGGGGTAGTTGTAACGTTTGAAAGTTTAGAAGATGAGAGACTGTTAGAATTTATTAGACGTACATGTCTTGTGGTCTGTTGTGTGATTGACTATTTCTTCATAGACTCGAAACTACTCACAGCAGTGAAATATATAGATTCTGAAGCCATCGTTTTATCAGACCACGCCCCACTAAGACTACAACTAAGCTTTCCATGCAGACCCTCAGCCAAAACGTGGTATATGGATAACGGTTTACTAACTAGCGAAACCCATGTAGAGTTTATCAGTTCCCAAATAGCATTATAAATGCAAAGCAATGGGAGGCCCTAAAAAGGGAGGCCCTAAAAGCATACGTTCCAGGACAGATTATTTCCTACTCCGCTCAGTTGGTCAAAACAAGAAATGGGAGAAGAAATAGAATAACAGGACAAATTGTTGAATTGGATCAACAGTATGCAGTGTCTCCTACTCCAGACCTGCTTGTTAAGAGGACAAGTCTGCAGACTGAGTTCAACCTACTGTCCAGAGCTGAGACAATTAAATTAATAAATCGTTCCAAGCATAAATACTATGGACATGGGGAGAAAATAGGTAGGCAACTGGCCCATCAGATAAAAATATGAGGCATCTAGACATATAGCTGAAATTCTCACTGGTTCTGGAAATACCACAAAAGACCAATAAATCAAGAATTCAAACAGTTTTATTCTAAACTATACATGACAGAACCAACAGTTGATTCTTGAACTATACAAGAGTTTTTTTGATAACTTAAAGATTCTTTCCATCTGTCAGGAGGATAGGTGCATTGTTGGAGGAGCCTATAACTTTAGAGGAGGTTACCTTAGCAATACGCAGCTTACAAAGCTCGAAAGCACGAGGCCCAGATGGGTACACACCCGAATTTTATAAGGCTTTCTTTACGGAAGTTGCACCTCTTCTCTTGAAAGTTTTTAACAAATCATCTGGGACAGGGTTACAACATTTTACCAGGCAACAATCTCTCTAATGCACAAAAAAGGGAAGGACCCACTGGAAGCAGCATCTTACAGACCAGTGAGTCTACTAAATATAGACACCAAAATTCTATCTACCATATTGGTAACTAGACTGGAAAATCTACTCCCAACAATAATTCACGAAGATCAAACAGGTTTGTTTTAAAAACAGACAACTGACCCATAAAATTAGCATATTATTTAATATTATCACATCCGACTTATTACATCCAACTCTAACTCACTCTCTGAGCTACTGATATCACTGGACGACGCAAAGAAGGCCTTTGACAGGGTCGAGTGAAATTATCTCTTCTCGGCCCTGTCAAGGTTTGGTTTTGGCTCAAAGTATATTTCATGGATCAAGCTCCTTTATGCATCTCCAATGTCTTCAGTACAGACAAATAAGATGAGATCTGAATTCTTCATGTTAACACGCTCCACTAGGCAAGGATGTTCACTATCACCGCTGCTTTTTGCACTGGCAATAGAACCTCTTACGGTCTCATTGCAGTCTTCAAAAGAATACAATTGGATTCATAGAGGAGGCAAAGAGCACAAGGTCTTGCTGTTCGCAGATGATTTATTAATATACATCTCTGACCCATTTAAATCAGTCCCTGCAATAATCTCAATTTTGAATAAATTCGAACAACTATCGGGGCATAAAATAAATATTAGCAAAAGTATATTATTCCCAATTAAGACTATAAATGACCAACAACTCTTTGTCCTGTGTGAAGAGGGCCGGACTGAGCACACAGCCCTGTGGAGTGCCAGTGTTAATGATTACGGTGTCAGATGTCAGCTTCCCCATCCTGACATTCTGTGGTCTGTTGAATAGTCGGAGGTTTATGAGTTTGTGGACCAGTTTGTGGGGGACTACAGTGTTGAATGCGCTGCTGAAGTCCACAAAGAGCTTCCTGAAAGCGTTAGGCCGCTCTAGGTGCTCCAGGGTTGTGTGACGTGCAATGGAGACTGCATCCTCTGTCGATCTGTTCGCCCGGTACGCGAACTGATGGCTGTCCTGGGGCCTCATGTACAAAGGGTACGCACTTCTTCACGTCAACGATCGGATGTATCAAGAGCGAAAAGACCGTGGAAATGTGCGGTGCCTCGCGCCAACTTCAGCGCTGGCATACGCACTTTTCTACAGCTGTTGATTCTTTGGCGACACTTAGAGGTGATGTTGGGAAACTTATAATTAATAAATGTGAACACAATTTGTCCTTAGACTGAGTGATGTGCACATCTGAGACACATGAACAATTAACACTGATGAACAATTAACACACCCATGTGTCTTCAATTACACGAGTGGATATAAGCATGCGCAAAGTGGTGCAATGCATTCCATTAAAAACAATGGCTGATTTAGCAGTATTGGAAGACATTAGCTGCATTCGGACAGATCAGTTCTAAGAATGCAGTTCTAAGAACGGTCCACCTCGAATTTCGTTCTAATAACTGCCTTTGTCCAGGGGACTGTTTCATTTTGCATTCGCACATGAGTCGGAACCTTGATAGGGACTGATGCGACACAGCCGTCTGCGACAGTGACGTGATACTTTAACTTATTAAACACGCGCCAGTTGTGTCCGTGTCGTATGAGTAAACATTTCAGCCATGACAACATGACAAGGGGCGGAGCTACCAACCCCCAAACACCTCCGTCAGATGTGTTCCTATAGAACCCAGAACAGACCCAGCCTCGGAGAAGGAGCTAAAATGGTTATAGGAACTGAGGACCGTGGTCCCTAGTTCCTGTATGTACGAATGCGGGAAAAAACGGCCCTATTCCTTAAAAGGTTATAGGAACTGCCAAAGGTTCCTACAGTGGGAATGCGCCTATTGCAAATGGTGCAATTCGAATAGAGCGTGTATTCCGAGAGAGAGGATTTCTTGACACATGATGGTACCTGGCTCATCAGCCGTTTTGAGGGAAATCCTCCTGGAAATGTGCGCAGAGCTGCGGCTGGCGTTGGCAGCGGCCTAGTAACAGGCGCATTCCAGAGGGAGCTGGCCAACCGATTGGTACTGTGCCAGTTGACCCTAAGCCGAGCCATGCCAGCCGTGTGGGACAGAATTACCCGCATCTCAACCGCGTATATCAAATTCCCACATTGCCGTTGAACAGGCCAACATTTAAGCGCAATTTGAAGTGAGAGCCGGTTTTCCAAATGTAATCGGATGTGATGTGATGCACAAATGCAATTAACCAACATTGTGACGAGGTGGCCTGGTTCAACGCACGATTCATACATTCTGAGTAACAGCACTGTTGGGAACAGACTACAAGCTGGCACTGTGCGTGATGGTTGGCTTCTTGATGAGTAACTTTATTCGTGTAATTGTCCTAATATTATTCCCACGTGACGTGCATTGAGTATATGCGCCCCCCAATTTCTATCCTGTTGGAGGTTAAAATTAGTTTTTTGCTGGTTAAACTTCAGCTTAAGATCTTTCTAACAAGCCCCTGATCGTCTCTGTGTGCAAATGTTAATAACCCTTTGCGCAAAGTATGAAATGTCTTAATCAGCCTCGACTTTTCCCCGGCGCACTTCTGCACGTTACTGTATGAACACGTTGTTGGGAGTTACACAAAAACATCGGTATTTACCTCGGGGGTAATCAGAGTCACCCACACGTGCTCCCACCACCCCAGAGAGAGCAGTGCCAACCATAGTTGCGCCGACTCTCTGTTCAAACAGTCGGTCACCACCCCACCCACCTGCTTTGGCCACACTGCAGCGGTGGGCAGCCAGTCTCCGCTTCACCTCCACCTTAAAGCTGCAGTCTGCAGGATTTGTTGTTGTCATACGTAAAGTCCTAATTTTTGGCATTTTAAGAGTTTACATGATCTATCAGAACGCTTGAAGTTGAAAACGGTGACCTCCGTAGTCGCAAAATGCAAGAAATGCTTATTTTTTTAACCGAAAAATAAAAAGTTATTCAACTTCCTGTCCCGCCCCATCAAAACACATGAGAACTCGTGCACGTCTACATGCACGCCAGATGCGCTTACACGACTCCTCATTCATCAACTCACCTGTCATTTGCGATCATGGAAGACACAGTAAGTAGACTAGCCCGTAATGAAGTTCAATAGTCCAGATAAATAAGCGTGGGGACGAGCCTACCTTGTATCGCGCGTGCACAATCGGTGATTGACAGGCAGCAGAGCCCAGCTCGTAACCTGATTGGTTACCTTTTACCGGTCCGGTCTGCAATTTTGTAAACAAACCTGCTGGCTTTGGAGGGACCTAGCGGGACATATAGGGGACCTAGAGAACTCTTTTTTTTTTTTTTTTTTTTTTTTTTTTTTTTTTTTGTATTGGGGTATTTAATGTACTACTTTCAGAATCCCCGGACAGTTCCAGGCATTATGCTTGAAAAAGAGTTGCAGACTGCAGCTTTAATGTCGGACCACTTCTTCTTCACCTCTGCTTGTGTGGCTTCTCAGACCCCACAGCATTGACAGCCTCGCACACGCTCTCCAACCCACTCCTCTTGCGTTTTTTTGTAGCACCGACATCTCGCTCTCCGTGAAGTTCTTCTTTTTTCCGTCTTATTCATTCTTTTTTCTTTATTTTCTAATCGTACAGAGAAGGGAATCGCAGGGCTCATTTAAATATAATTTGCATATTTAAGTAGGGGCGTGGACAGGGAGGAGTCGGGTACTGCGACATGTGCGCTCAATTACACGTTGATTGGGATGTACAAACGAAATGTGCTTGGATTCATGCGTGCGCACAGATTCATACATCTGAAGTTGGAGGGCATTTGGGTTTGAGCATACGCCATGTTTCAGTAGGAAATCCACACAAGTCTTTGTACATGAGGCCCCAGGTCTGGAGGGATGCTGATCTTGATGTGTCTTAGCACCATCCTCTCAAAGCACTTCGTGATGACAGGGGTGAGGGCGACTGCACGATAGTTATTGAGGGTTGTGACTGCAGACTTTTTGGGCACAGGAACGATGGTCGTGGTTTTGAGGCAGGTGGGGACTGCAGCTTGTTGTAAGGAGAGGTTGAAAATGTCTGTGAACACGACAGCCAGCTGATCAGCGCAGGTCTTCAGGAGGCGGCTTGTCACCCCATCTGGTCCGGCTGCCTTGGTGGTGTTGATCTTCCTCAGGATCTCACCTGGTGCTGCTGGAGGGTGAGTGTTGGCTCCTCACATCAGGCTGGGCTGTTGCCTGTTGCTTATCAAAGCGAGCAAAGAAGAGGTTCAGGGTGTCGGGATGATCAATATCCTGCCTGACCTGCGTGGTGTTGCTCTTTTAGTCTGTCAGGGATTTGATACCTCTCCACATGCTGCGAGGGTCGTTGTTATGAAAGTGATCCTCTATTTGCTTCCTATATCTGCTCTTGGTGTCCCTGATGCTCTGTAGGCCAGCTGATCCCCTGACCTGTAGGCGGCATCTCTGTCTTTGAGCAGTGACCGTACATTTCCAGTAAACCAGGGTTTCTGGTTTAGAAACACCCTGATGGTTTTGGTGGGCAGTATGGTCTCTGTGCAGAAGTTTATGTAGTCCAAGACAGCAGTGCTGTAACCCTCCAGGTCGGACCTCTCCGAGAAGACATCCCAGTCTGTGATGTCAAAACAGTGCTGTAAAGATGTTTTTATGGAGCTTGGGTAGCACTGTTTTGAGTTCCCCTGTTTCCAACTGTTTGGTTTAAGTCCCCCTACGACGATCATTACCCCGTCTGGATGGGCATTTAAAAACCTATAAACTGATGCTCGGCTTAATGATAACGCTCATGTTGTTAGAGGGATCTGAAAGGAAGTATTGGTAAGTCTCTTGACTGGAGCGTAGTATAGGTATCAAAGGATATGCTTTTATTGGTTTGAATCATATTCAACTGACTAAAGCATTTCTGTCACAGTGGGTGGTTTCTCATCATCTTCAAAAACCCTTTCACATGTGAGGTCCCCCAAGGGTCCATTTGAGGTCCAATGCTTTTGGGTACCTGCCACAAAAAAAACAAAAAATCTGTAATTTGTTTGAATTGTTAATGGGTCCAAGTACAAATGAAATGTTTTTTCAGTGTCTTCAATGACCAACTTTATTGTTAAGGAAATTAAACAAATGTAGAATTTAAAAAAAAAAAAACTGGGAGAGAAGCATGTTTAGCGTATTTATATCACCCTTGATTTGGATTTCTCTTTTTAATGTAGCCATAGACACTAATGGTAGCAGGTTTGGCAGAGGAATTTGTGTTCATTCATGTTGAATACAAAATTTTAGCTGTTTAAAAGTCTGTGCAGCAGAAGAAGGTCCTGCATTGTCCTGTCACATTTTCCCTTTATCATTGTCAATGTTGCCTCTCCCCAGGATCCTTTTGGAGAGAAGCGTGGCCGCTTTGACTACCAGGGCCTGCTGGCTCGCCTTAGTGCCACTCACAGGCGAATACGGGAGAAAAGCCTGGCAGAACACGTCCACAATGATGACGACTCAGACTCAGACACCAGCTCCTCCGGAACAGACCCCGACAGCCAGGGCAGCTCTCAACCCTGACCCGATGGTGCTGGACATGAAGCTGGGCAATTCCCCCCTGCCCTTTTTTTTTTTTTTTTTTTTTTTTTTTTTAAATTGATTGATCGATTGCTGGGGAGGAATATACAGGAAAAGAATACAATGCTTAAGTTTACGGCTTTATTAGCCATGTTGATTTCAAAGGTGATTCCAGGGTTTAGGGTTGGAATCAAGCTTTTATTGTGTGGTTATTGCAGACAGAGAAATACAGGGTGGTAGCACTTATCACCATCTACTGGGAGAATAGGGCATTAGAGTACGTTTGCGTCAGAAAGTTGTTACATTTTGACGCACAAGCCCAAACCTGTTTTATATTTTTTGCCCAAGGAAAGTTTTACTGGGAGTAGAAGGCTCGAAAGCTACGACACGTTTGAGCAAGATGAAGGGAGATCTTCTGCATCTTCCACTGCTCCAGCCAAAGATGATCAGACATGGCCCGGAGCAGTGGGAGATGTAAACCTCCATCAGTGCAGGCCATCCTTTAAAGTAGCCTTGTTTGCTTTGACTGACCTTTAAAACAGTGGAAGTCAGAACAGGCTTTGCTGTGGACGTGCTTGGTCTCCTTTGGCGAAGGATAAGTCGAGCTACACTTTCAGTCTGGACCTCATCTGCCTCAGCGGCCAGGATGGATAAAGACTCAACACAGCTCTGGATTTGTGAATACAAAAGTTCCTGAATATTATATTGGGGGAAAAAATGCTTAATTTTCACTTCTAATTGTGTTGATCATTTGACAGTTAATCTGTTTATCAGATACTGAATTAAACTGTTGACAGAAATGTCAGTTTGATTTGTATCCATCTTTATGCATTTGTTAAGCTTATATCTCATTGTTGTACTGAAACTAATGGAAATTTACAGTGGTGTAGAGTGTATTATTTGTAAACCCTGCTGTTTTTTGGGGGGGCTGGTCTATTGTAATTAATTCAACAAGATGCAAACTACACCATCCTGGGCTTTTTCTACTTCCACTCAAGAAGTTGTGAGGCGAAGAAGAAAAAATAAAGTAACACTTCATTTGTGCTCATTGCAAGTAACACAATCACTCTGTCCCCCTCTGCTTAAAGCGATTTAATGCCCCTGTCAAGATTTAATTTTAATTTATTTTAGTTCTTTAATATAGAATTTGCTGATTTCGTTGAAAATTTAAATCTAGTACTGTAGTTGGCTGATATACTCCTTATTTCAAGTGCATTTTTTCCACCAGTAGATGTCAGACTTGGCAAAGATGGGCTCAGCGCTCCAGCATATTGAGATATTAAGGCACTCAAAACATCTAAAATCATTTACTTAAGAACGAGCCTTTTCAACACACAGTTGATTTAGTCTATATAAATAGTGGCAGTGTTTGTCCTTGTTGACAAGGAAGGGAATTAATGAACTTGTTAACAGGCAGTGTTTCTTGTTGTCTGAACAATGTGAGGGGATTCTCTCTTGGAAAAGGAGAAAAGGGAGGGGAGAATGCTGCAGTAGTCAGCCCACATTCTGGCTCTGAATATTCACTTTCTAGTTAAGACTCTTTAATAAAGATGACTTCATTGCCCTCATTTTGATTCAGCAGATGCTTTTTTGAAAAGGCTTCCACAAATCAAGTAAGCATCTGAATCCTGGTTGCAGGTTTACTGCAGTTAATCTGCTGGCTATGTAACTTCCAGGAAGCGTTCTTGCTCCAACAAGTCTATCAAACACTGTGGAAACAGGGAATGGCTGTAATAGTCTGAAATGTTTATGTGTTTTGACTTGAACTGCTGTAGCTGTTTATTTCATCAACTCTGGAACAGATTAAAACATTTATCAAAGCCAGTGTAAAGAAGAGGCAAAATTATGACCTGTTATTTTAATAAGAGTGTGCAACATTTAAATGTTACATTACATCTGAGGTGAACAATGAGAAACTCAGCCCTGAAAGCAACAGTGACTTTTTAAAAAAAAGTCTGAAAGGTAGTTGTTCGGGTTGAGTGATATTTGCTGTTGATATTAAGATACGCTGAGCTGTTAATTAGCTTAGCTAAAGTGGGGAGATGACTAAATTAACTGTTCGCAAGCACTTACACCTTTTCCCAGTTAAAGATCTAAACCTATTTCCCAGACTATAGCTTCCTTTTTAAGGAGTTGCCAGATGCAATGGAAATTTCATTTTTGCTTCGTCAAGAAATTGACAAGACCCTCATCTTGTTTTCACATTGATCAAAGAGCATTAGAGGCGCTGATAGGTAGCAGTTTGTTTCCTTTGGATAAAGCCCTCAGTGCTAAGTTTACCAGTAATCTGGCTTTGTGTTTAACACATTGAAATTAAAGGTAACAATATTTGGAGAAAATTGTATCCTAATAGCATTTCCAATTTCACTTTAAATCCATCATTACTGCCCTTCTCCCTTCTCTCTCTTTTCCATACAGTAAGACAAATAAATGACTGTTGACGATGTTTGATTTTCTTAATTTTTTCAGTTGTCTCTGGTATCTGCCATTAGAATTTGACAGCCATATTAATGAAGAGAGGTGGAACAGTTTGCTTCTGGTCAGCATTATGTCACACTCGGATAGGATTACTAATCTAGGACATTCCTTTTAATTATTTTCATTTTCTCATAGAATTGTTATAAAAAGTAGCTTATATCATAATAAATGTAATTGCCATATATTGCCTGGATTACTAACAAAGTGATAATTTCCAGGTCTTTAACATCTATGTATTGCACACAAGTTCTTGAAAAGTACATAATAAATTGTTAAGTCCTGATGCATGACTAGTCTTTCTTTCCCCCTTGCATCGATGATTCAATTCAATTCCATTTTATTTATATAGGGCGAAATTACAACAAATGTCCTCTCAAGGCACTTCAAAGATACAAGCCAATTAGAACATACAGTAATTCATTGTAATACAATCATAACTAGGCTGCACAGTGGTGTGGTGGTTAGCACCGTTAACACAGCAAGAGGGTTCTAGGTTCCCGGCTGAGGCCTTTCTGTATGGAGTTTGTAGTTCTCCCTGTGTATATGTGGGTTCTCTCCGGGTACTCCGGCTTCCTCCCACTGTCACAGGAAGAAAACCTCTGGAAGAACCAGACTAAAGCTGGATTTACAGTTTATGTGTCGCTCACGGTGGTGGCGGCCCGTGACGTCAAAATGACGTTTCAGGCCTGGCGCTTGCCTTGAATAGACGGCGCAGCGCGTTGTCGTGCACCAGTCGATTTTTGTAACTTGGCTGCGCCGAGAACGACAAACCGGATGGACCGATGTGAGACCAGTCTCAGTCAGGAGCTGGAGTCATCAACACCGCTCACGCTAGCCGACGCGACAACCATGCTAGAGGCTTAAGGAAGGGTGGCCATCCGCCTTAAACAGCGGGAGTTTGGGAGGACAGGAATGAGGAGACAACAAATACCATAACACCAGCACAGGGACACCTGCTGAGAAAGAGAAACACAAGTTAATGACAACAATGTTTTTCGTACATACAGAAAAAAAAAGAGCAGAGTGGGAGATGGTGTATCATAGGAGGCCCCCCAGCAGTCTGGGCCTATAGCAGCTTAACTATGGGATGTTTCAGGGTCACCTGAGCCATCCCTAACTATAAGCTTTGTCAAAAAGGAAAGTTTTCAGCCTAATCTTAAAGCAATACAATGTAACTTCTCAAAAAGCCCATTATGGAGCTCCCCCTACAGGCTTGGAGGTAATGTACGGTTACACTGTCGTAAATACAACACCCTTTCGCTTTCACGTTTCACGTTTGTTGACGAACCGGCGAGGAGTCAGAAGGTGCAAGCTATGTCGACCGAGAAGGTAAGAGTAATCAAATGTACCTGGGAGCATGAGAGGGGTCTATTTGTTTTTGCGGTAGGTGTGCCAGAAAGCAAGTCGAAGTACTTCCGCTCAGCTCCCGGGCCGGTCCAGCAAAGTTACATGGCGCAGTTATTCCAACTCAGACCCCCGAAGGGCATAGGAGACAGGCCAATCGTAATATTAAAACTCATTCTAGCCGCACAATTTTTTTCAAGCTGTTATTTTAAGGTAGGAATGTTACATAGTATTGCTTTAAAGTTAGAGAGGGTGTCTGCTACCCGGACATTTACTGGCAGCTGGTTTCATAAGAGAGAGGGGCCTGATAACTGAAGGCTCTGCCTCCCATTCTACTTTTAGAAACTCTGGGAACCTCAAGTAAACCTGCAGTTTGAGTGCAAAGTGCTCTATTAGGAAAATTTGAGATCTTTACAGTATGATGGAGCTTGGTCATTAAGAGCTTTATCTGTGAGGAGACTGTGATAGAAGAAAAAAAAGTGAGAATTTTCAGCCTACACAAAAATACACTGTGTAATTATAAACACTATCTCCATCCCAGGACAAGAGGTGGAGGTGATTGAGGAATACAGATACCTGGGGGTTTACTTGAACAGCAGACTGGATAAAAAATGCAACATTGTGGTTGTCTGCAAGAAAGGACATAACGGATTGTACTTCTTGAGGAAGCTAAGTCTGCAGCAAAATTTGATGTACAGTGACGTCCATAATGTTTGGGACAAGGTCCCATTTTTCTTTGAGTTACCCCTCTGGATATTGTGTAAAATTCAAAATCAAACAATTCAGACGTGATTGAATAGAATAGAATACAATAAGATAAAAAATACTTTATTCATTCCCTGTGAGGGAAATTTAAATTTTCATATAGCTTAATTAACATATTTACAATGATTGTTTGTTAGAACAAAAATAATGATAATAATAAATAAATACATTTGAGAAGAACATGTCAGCAGTCACTGTTAAAAAGCCTTATGGCTGTGGGAACAAAGGACCTCCTGAACCTGTTTATTGTTCACCATCATAGAATATAACTTCCTCCTCATCCGTTTCTCCACCACAGTTCTGAGAGGGTCCAGCTCCCTGCCTATCCCAGAACCAGCCTTTTTAACCAGTTTGTCCAGGCGCCTACAGTTTCTGTCTGTAGTGCAACTCCCCCAGCAGACAGCAGCATAGAACAGTGCACTCTCAGTGATAGTGTGATAAAACATGCACAGCATATCACTGCAGACATTGAAGGACCTGAGCCGTCTCATGAGGAAGAGATGGCTCTACCTGTACACAGTAAGTATGTTGGCAGACCACTCCAGTTTATTGTCCTACCACGCCCAGGTATTTGTAGGTCTGCTCAGTCTCTATCTCCTCTTCCCTAATGCAGACTGACTGGCATGGAGTTTTAGATCTCCTGAAGTCCACCACAAGCTCCATGGACTTGGTGGTGTTCAGGAGAAGACAGTTCTTTTTGGTCCAGTCAGTAAAGTATGTATGAATTGTAGGAACTTTGTGTGACGGGGGTAGTGGGTAATTAAGGCCAGGTGTGTCTAATTCCCAAGACACAAGCTAGTAGGAGCTGTGCTGCACAGCCAGCGAGGTGTGTTGGTGCCCTGCAGACATCAAGGTGTGTGGTTGTCCTTTATTCTCTGGTGAGCAGAAAAGCCACGAGCCAAGGTGACGGAGCCGTATTGTACCGTCAGACAGAGGCGACAGCAGGAGTGGCCACCACACATTTGGGAGTTGTTTTAGTAATGTTTTCTTTGGTTTTATTGATTTTATTTAGCAACTGTAACCCTGAGCCAAAGCAACTCGTAGCCGTGGTGGTAGTATCGGGAGACAGAGGCTGGGCACGTGGACTTTTATTTGCATGGTTTTACTGACAGTGTTTTAATTGCATGTGTGTCATCTGGTGTTTTTTTTTATTGTCCTACTGCTCAGTTGTCTGGTTTAGGTTCTGCCAACCACCTACAGAATGTTAACGCTGTTGTAAATAAAACAAAAACATCACAAATTAGCAGGTGCTACATATTGGCGTTGTCGACAGGACCACTAGCCCATAAGGTTAGAGAGGTTTTTTTTGGCATGCTTTGGTGATGGTGTGTGCTGAGTTTTTTTAGGGGTATTAGACAACGGCTGGCAACCTGAAGAGGACCACGGAGGGAGGAGCAGGATTATCTGCAGAGGTCTGACTGGGGCTGAAAAGGTCCTCAACGTTTGAACTGTTTAAGACTTTTCTGGACACCCCAGACACCCCAGAGACCGTAAATGCTCTAAATTCTCTGCTGCTCATGTTAAAGGTTATTCAGGGCTCTCAAGTTTTCAAGTTTGCTTGGAGTGAGATTCGGGCGGGACAGGGGCCGGGCCATGTGCGTGGGGGGGTTTCTTTCGGGTTTTTTTGGGGGGGGGGGGTCCCTTGCAGTATCCCATCGCCATAAACTAGCTACTTAAAGAACAAAGAAATTGTTTTATTTATACCAAAATCACAAATCTTCACTTTTACACTAAATTCTGCTATATTTTAAAATAAATTGTTTTAGGTATGCAAAGTCTTAACAAACAAAAAAAACAGACAAATTAAATTAAGAAAAACAAACATAACCCCAAATGGGCCCCTTGAGCAGTTCCTCTCTGTGTGTGTTTGTTTATGAGTGTTGGAAGTGTTTGTGGCAGATTTTGATGCTTGATGACTGATATTGGGGGCTCCCATTTAAAGCACTGTGGCTCAATGTCAGCCATTTTCACAGTCATGATGGATGACAGAGTTCCATTCAGAAACAAAGTGTTCCTGGTCTTGGTTTTATTGAGCCCCACCATGGAAAAAACCCTCTCTGCATCAGCATTTCAGTGCGGCAGAACTAATACCAGTTTGGCAATTGTAGATAGCCTTATTGGGAATCTGTTCATACCAGTCACCTTTGAAAAAAATTAACCACGGAAGCCTAATTACACTCCTATATATTTTTCATTTTTCATTAAGTTGCTCATGTCAAAGGGTGTGTGCTGAATATTTAGACCTACTACTCCAACGAACACTTTAATCGGCATGTATTGGTCTTTTACAAGGAGTAGGAAAACTATAGTAACTAATAAAAGATTCAAATAAATGAAGATATGACCTGCTGATGATCCTGACGGTTCTCTTCCACCTCCAGCTCGTCTACAACTTCTGCATGCATTCAAAGCATAATAGGCTATGTCCGCTGTGCATTCATGGGACGCGTGCTTGCAGCTGAAAGCTATTTCACACCCGGCAACAAGAAATTCTGTTTTCTGATTGGCTGAGAAATTCTATTTTGTGATTTGCCGATGGGTTGCTAAATCAAGACAGCTGTACCAGAGCTATAGTTCTGAGCTGTACGAGCGCACAGTAACCTGCCATTGACTCGTTTATAGTATCGGCCATTAGAATTTCTGTGCGACGAAGTTGATCATTTCTCAGCGTGAGAAATGGCATGTGTGGCGTGTGAGCGTGTGAACTTGTTGAAATGCGTGTGTCTCACGCTCATTGCGTGAGACTTGAGAGCCCTGGGTTATTTGAGTTTAGAAGAATGGGTTGAAGAGGTTGAAGCCTGTATAAGGGGCAGACACATGTCAACTGTAGATAAAGCATTGTTTGTACATGATCATTTGGACATATTTGAGATCAAATATAGGTCTAATACTGTGAGAGAAGACCCAGAGGAGATTTTCAAGGCATTGAGAGAAGTCTATGCACGTTCACAATCCTTTGTAACATTGCAACCAAAGTTCTTTGACAGGAAGCAACAGGAGGGTGAGTCTTTACAAGAATTTTCTCATGCATTGATGGCTATAATGGACCAAATTTCACAGGTTAGACCATCGGGCGTGCCAAGACCCCAGGATGTGTTAAGAGACCAGTTTTGTGAAAATGTGCGTGACCAGGGCCTGCGTCGAGAGCTTATGAAGCTGGTGCGATAAGATGGAGGTCTGTCCCTCCTTTATGTTCGCCGCGAAGCTCTTCGATGGGTTGAGGTGACCAACCTGCCCCGGAAAGGTACACCTGACATGCCGTTCGGACCTGTGAAGCTAGAAGTCACAGCCAAACTGTCTGATTTAACAGAACTTAAAGCCCTCGTACTAAAACAACAGGCCCAACTAGACCAGTTACTGAAGGCTACGCATTTTACCAACCACTTCACTCCCAGCTATAGTCAAGAGACTAGGCAGCTGAAAGGGAGTAATCGGTATAAACGCAAGCCCAATGGTCAACCTATTTGTCTGAAATGCAATCAACCAGGCCATATTGCTCGTTATTGTGAAAGGACTCACCCTCCACCGAACAGTTATCGCCAATCCAATGTAAAGTCTTCACAATCTCATTATTGGCAGCCCCAGGTTAACTCTCTGCAAGCAGATGTTGATCATGATTTTAATCAAACATCACCGAGTTACTCAAGGGTAAATGGGGAGCCAAGTAACCTGACTCAAGTGATACAAAATAACCAGCCGGAAAAGTAGAGCCCTCCAGTGGGTCGAGTCGCACATTGGAAGGGGGAACTGTAGGCTCTGAAGAATTTTTGAAGTTGGTTGGCACATGCCCGACAGTAAATGTGAAGATGAATGGTGTAAATGTGGCTTGCCTGCTAGACTCTGGTTCAATGGTTACTACCATCACAGAAAGTTTTTTTCTTTTCACATTTTGCTAACAAAGGGACCAGGGGTCTCAGGGATTGCAATTGGTTGGGGCTCACAGCTGCAAATGGGTTGGAGCTACCATATTTAGGTTACCTTGAAGTAGATATTGAGGTTCTTGAGAAAATTGTACCTAAACGTGACATCCTGATTGTTAAAGATCCTGTTAGTACAGTTCTAAATTAACAAAAAACGCATGTCCCGTATTGGGCATGAATGTCATCACATATTGCTTTAAAGAACTGTATGAAGAATATGGTCCCAAACTTTTCCAGTCCCCTCAGGTGCTAGCAGCCGGCCCAACATGGCAGCAAGCCCTGCGTGCAGGTGAAAAGATGGATGCTGTCGTCACTGCCCCATCACCCTTTCCAATTCGAATACAAGGGGAGTCCCAGATAAGGGTTTCAGCAGGTACGTTATCCTGGATTCCAGTGACCTGTCCCCAAGTACCCTATGTGACCCAGTTTGTTGGCTGCTTGAGCCACTTGGACCTGATGGAGGAGTTCTCCCTGGTGGCCTTTTAGTGTCCCCTTGCCTCGTAACAGCAACTGAAGGTGGCCTGTTTGCCCCAGTCACCAACGTAGGCACTACTGATGTCACCTTACACCCACAAACTCTGTAACCACCGCTCCAGAACCCAGAGAGACATGCCCACAACATTTGGCATTGGTTTCATCACAGTTAGCAGAACAAGTCACCTTTACATTGCCTGACTCTGAGGGTATCTCTGACGCAGAGACAACGGAAGCTAAAGCTCTTCTCTTAAAGTATCAGTCCCTGTTTTCTAAGGGGGAGGGAGACTTGGGATGTACTAATCTGATCACACACGAAATCTCTTTGACCGAACACACACCAGTAAGACAGCCCTATCGAAGACTTCCACCCTCCCAGTATGAGACTGAAAACTCATATTAAACAACTCCTTGATTCTAAGATAATCACAGAAAGTAGCAGTCCATACTCATCACCGATAGTGGTTGTAATGAAGAAAGACGGAACACTGAGACTATGTGTAGACTACCGCCAGTTAAATGCCAAAACGCGCAGGGATGCTTATCCGCTTCCAAGAATCGAAGAGTCTCTGGATGCTCTCAGTGGTGCAAAGCACTTTTCCACACTTGATTTAGCCAGTGGATACATCCAAGTGGCAGTGGACAAAACGACAAGGCTAAGACCGCTTTTTGCACCCCATTCGGCCTTTTCGAATGGAATAGGATGCCATTCGGTTTGTGTAACGCCCGTTGCACATTCCAGCGTTTAATGGAAAGGATGTTTGGAGACCAGAGAAACCAGTCTGTCTTGTTGTACCTAGATGACGTAATTGTGTTCTCTTCGACAGTGCAGTAGCATCTTCAGAGATTGGAGGAGGTTTTCTCCCGGCTTCATGGACAGGGATTGAAAGTCAAACTCTCAAAATGTCATTTTTTTCAGAAAAGAGTTAAATACCTGGGCCATGTTGTCAGCGAGGAAGGAGCGTCCACAGATCCTGACAAAGTGGCAGCTGTGCAGGAGTGGCAGCGTCCCAAAAATCTAGCAGAGCTGAAATCCTTCCTAGGATTCGCTAGTTATTATAGGAGATTTGTCGACGGATTCGCAAAGGTGCCAGCCCCACTGAACCGTCTGGCAACGCAAGTGAGCGGCTCAGAAAGAAAACACCACTACATCTTCTGTGGACTGAAGAGTGCGAATCAGCTTTTCAATCTCTGAAAATAGCACTGATCAACTCACCTGTTTTAGCATATGCAGATTTTCAGAAACCGTTTGTCCTGGAGGTGGACGCTAGCCATGCAGGCTTGGGAGCAGTGTTATCACAGGAGATGGATGGTAAGCTTTGCCCCATAGCCTTTGCTAGCTGGAGTTTGAGGCCTACAGAAAAAAATATGGACAACTACAGTTCCTTTAAGCTAGAGTTTTTGGCCCTTAAATGGGCAGTGGCGGAGAAGTTTAGAGAATATCTCTTGGGACATTCTTTTGTGGTGTACACCGATAACAACCCTTTAAGTCACCTCCAGACTGCTAAGCTTGGGGCAGTAGAACAACGTTGGGCCTCACAGCTGGTGGCCTTTGACTTCACAAGTCTCTCCAGACAGTACTTGGATAGAGTAGCAGCAGGGACAGAGGTACCACAGGACCTGAGAAGCAGTGGTGCCACACCACAGCCCACCATAACAGTGCTACACAACAAAATTTCAGCATTGTCTGGACGCACACAGGCTGACCTGGGACTGCTGCAAAAGAAGGACTCCGTCCTTGGCCCTGTCTGGGAGGCATGGAGCCTCGGCCACACACCAAATCCTGAAGAGAGAGCCAAGCTGTCTGCCCCGTGCAAAAAGGTGCTCAGTCAGTGGGAGAGCCTGGTAGAGCAAAACAGGGCCCTCTATCAATCCAGTCGTCACCCTGGAACTAACAGGGAAATATTCCAGCTATTGCTGCCCCATACATTGCCCGGACATTGCAACTCACACACAGCCGCTGCTACTGGCCAGGTATGGCAAAAGACATTGAAGCATGGTGTCGTAATTGTGAGAGATGTATTCTTGCTAAAGCTATACAGCCTAAAGTGCGCTCTTACTTTGGCAGTATCCAGGCCTCCCGGCCCCATGAAATATTGGCCATTGATTTTACTGTGATGGAATCGGCAAATGATGGTAAGGAAAATGTGTTATTCCTTACTGATATTTTCTCCAAGTATACCCAGGGCCATCATTCAGGTGACCCTGAAACATCCCATAGTTAAGCTGCTATAGGCCCAGACTGCTGGGAGGCCTCATCTGTCACACCTTTCCTCACTTTGCTCCCTTTTCCCCCGTTTAATTTCTCAAATGATATTATGTACATGTGACATTATTGTGGTTATTAACTCGTGTTTCCCTGTTCCAACAGGTATTCTTTGAATGGTGCTACAGTGTTTGTTGACCCCTCTTTTCTGTCTTCTCAAACCCCAGCTGGTCAAAGTGGATGTCCTCCCTTCCTGGTTCTGGTTCTGCCAGAGGTTTCTTCCTGTTAAAAGGGAGTCGTTCTTCTCCACAGTTGCCTCAGGCGAGCTCAGGACTGAAGACAAGTTTCGGTGCAATCTGTTGGTTTCCTTAGCTAGGAAATTGTTTTTGAATTGGCTCTATATGAACGAATTGCATAATTTTGAAATGAATTAATTGGATTTCATTGGATTACAATTTACAATGAATTGAACTCCAATTGCCTGGAATTGGACTATATTATTTAAGTGCCTTGAGATGACATTTGTTTTAATTTGGCACTATATAGATAAAAATGAATTGAAATGAGCAACCAGGGGAAATAATACACTTGATCATGTTTATTCAAATCCAGGGGGGCAATTTTTGCCTGCAACTCTTAAAAAAAGCATACCCAAAGTAAATTGAAAGCTGTTCTTGAACCACTTGGAGTAGAGGGTTGGTTGAGTTCTCTTTTGAAAGAGAACACTCTGAATTTTCACCCACCACAGTCAGAATCTCGGTAAGTACTTCTGTCACATAGTAAAATGAGCTTGAATACAGTGAAAGAGATGGATTTTTGAAAACATTTCTTCCCAAATATGTGTCTTAAAAGTGACTTTAGCATGCGGACTGACTTTAAATTTGACTGTAATACAAGAAAAACTGAGTATTTTGGACAGGTTTTTCTAAGGATAGAACCAGGCGTGCCAAAGCTGTGCCAAAGTTGTGCCATTTGGAGACCCTTGGGAACAAAGGCTGCCATTCCTGAACGCTTCAACACGCAGTCATGAATTTGGGCTCAAATGAAAGGTTTGTCAGTATAACTGACAAAGAGTAACGGAAGCACAAACACATTTTGTCTATAACCAGAGTTTTGTGCATAGAGTAGGAAGTCCAAACAAATAGTATGGTCTAAATGCAATTAGTTTATATACATAAATAATGAAAGAGCAAACAACACTGAACACTATTCACAATTTGTATTGACATTTTTTGCTGTTGGCAACATGCTAATTATTGTAGCAGTCTCTGCCTGGCACAAAGCAGAGAGGCACATCACATGTGGCACACTTCACAGGAGTCTTAATCTGGCAGTGTCTGCACATCAAGCATCCAGCTGTGCTGCGTCCTGATATGTGCACAGGTTTGTTTTAACTGGCAAGAAATGGCCCAGGCTCAACTGAGGTGTTAGACCCCGTCTCTGCCAACTCCAAGGCTAAGGTCTCCCTGAATGCCTTCTGGTGCAAAGGAGCCTCACCTCTGCTTCCGCCATGTTCTTTGTGCAAGATGCATTCACAAAAGCAACCTCCATGAAGTGGAAGAAGAAGGTCTACTTCTGTGTTTTGTGCAAGACCTTCAAGTATCTTATCAGGCCATCTGATAGGTCAACTCCCCACATGTACCTAAAAGGGCAGTTGGAAAAACAAAAAAGATCAAAATATGTCCAGCACACAAATCATTCAATTTCAAAAGGCAGAAAATACCCCCCCGTCTCCCCGAACAACCCCACCGTTCTCCCTCAACCTCGTGCTTTTGACCTTTTCCAGGAGAGGGGGGATGGGGCTCCTCTAAACTTTTGTTTTGTACCACTCTGTTTTTAGAGAAAATAGCACATGGGACCCCCCCTTCACCCACTTCAGACGAAGTATCTATCTATCTATCTATCTATCTATCTATCTATCTATCTATCTATCTATAATAATATTAAGTAAAATAACAATAACATATAAATAATACTCACTTGTCGACAGCATGTTTCCCTCTTCAGATGCTTCGTGCACTCATTACTGTCCCCATATGACGTCAGATGCATCACTGTCCTGTTGTAAACAAACCTCTGAGGCTTCCTGCTTACTGTATTTTGTTTTTGACGTCCGTTTAGCCATGTTGTAGAAAAATAAACGAATAAACTGCAGAATCTGAAATTTTGCACGACAATGCGTAATTTGCAAATCAAGAAGCTAGACTATTTCTCTGTGACGCTTTTTACGCGTTAAGTTTGCCATATATGGAAGAAGAGACCACCCCTCAACCGGCATACCATTGTTTTCAGAATTTCATGAGCTATTCAATGCGCCACTCCAAAGTAAAATCTGTCGCAACTGGTTCAAGCCGCACACATAAGAATAGGGGCAGATACTTTTGACGCATCAGTGAGTAATTAACTATTGTGCCCCAGCAGACAGGGTAAACAGTCATCTATTGGAGCAAGTCAGATGTCAATCAAAAGTGTAAAGACCAGAGCTGTTTCGGTATCACAGTGTGGCTAATACATGCATGCTAACTGAAGTTATGATCAAGAATGTGCGGTAAAATATGCATCTGACAGAAAATTTTGAAAATTTGCTGCCGCAGACTTTGTGTCTTTGTGGACGTAAGACTTGTTGAAGACTAACTATTTTACTGGAGTACATTCATTGGACCCATGCCAACGTAACAGGACCATTTATGTTGGAGTTGTATCTTTTCTTAGAATACTGTGAGGCTTTATAGGTGACTTTGACACTTTTTTGTATTTGCGACTGGTTTTACATAAGTGATTACTGTGTCCACATTTCTGATTGTGTCCTGCAATGCTATACATCATTGGAATTGCAAGACCCTTAGCTTTCCAACGGTATATAACATATTTAGACACATATAAAGGGGGTCTGAGGAAAACCCCAGATTTGCCCATAAGTATGCAACGTCCTGCCGGCGGGACGTAAAAACCTTAAGAATAGAATAGACTAGAATAGAATAGAAAAATACTTTATTCATCCCCCAATGGGGGAAATTAAAATTAGTCAAGTAGCTCAAAAAAAATTATAAATATTTGCAATGACTGTATATTAACAACAACAATAATAATACCAATTCTAGTAAAAATACTACTACTAACTAATAATTATAATAAATGACTAAATAAACAAATAAATAAATAAATCAATTTGAGAAGAACTCAGCAGTCCCTGTTAAAAAGCCTTCTGGCTGTGGGGACAAAGGACCTCCTGAAGCTCTCAGTCCTGCAGCTTCTCACTGCAGCTGCTCCTCTGTCCTGCAGGATACAGTGGAGAGGATGTTTATTGTTCTCCAAAACAGAATACAATTTCCTCCTCATCCGTTGCTCCACCACAGCACTGAGAGGGTCCAGCCTTCTGCCTACAACAGAACCAGCCTTTTTCACCAGTTTGTCCAGGCGCCTACAGTTTTTGTCTGTCGTGCAACTCCCCCAGCAGACAGCAGCATAGAACAGTGCACCACTCCAGTTTATTATCCAGCACCACCCCCAGGTATTTGCAGGTCTGAACAGTCTCTATCTCCCCTCCATCAATGCAGACTGACTGGTATGGGGTTTTAGATCTCCTGAAGTCCACCACCAGCTCTTTGGTCTTGGTGGTGTTCAGGAGCAAACAGTTATTTTTGCTCCAGTCAGTAAAGGCCTCCACAAGGTCCCTGTACTCTTTCTCCTGTCCACCGCGCACACATGCCACAACAGCCGTATCATCAGAATACTTCTGAATGTGGTAGGACTCTGAGTTGTACCTGAAGTCTGATGTGTACAGGGTGAAAAGAAAAGGAGCCAAAACAGTACCCTGCGGAGCCCCAGTACTGCATTCCAGTGTTCCAGAAACACATTTCCCCATCCTGACATACTGTGGTCTGGCAGACAAATAGTCTATAATCCATGATGTCAGGGAGGGGGCCACACCCATACCGAGCAGCTTGTCTTTCAGTATGGGAGGCCGTATGGTGTTGAAGGCACTGGAGAAGTCAAAGAACATGATTCTCACATATGAACCAGGCACATCCAGATAAGCATATGCCCGATGCAACATGTACAGAATCTCGTCTTCCACTCCTATGTGTTTCTGGTAGGCAAACTGGAGGGGGTCAAGAGCCTCAGCAACCTGCAATCTCATGCGACGAACAAGAAGTCTCTCCAAGGTCTTCATGATATGAGATGTCAGAGCCACCGGTCTGTAGTCATCCAGCTCCACCGGTTGCCCTAATTATGAGACAAGAAGTTTTCCACAGTACTGGGACTTTTTCCATCTGAATGCTCATATTGAAAAGCCTCTGAAGAGGGACTGCTAGTTGACCAGCACAGTCCCTCAGAAGCCTTGGACAGACTCCATCTGGGCCTGAAGCCCTCCCTGACTGAAGTCTCCTGAGCTCAGCTCCAACCTCCTCTATAGTTAGACACAGAGGTTGTAGCAGAGGGATGGCGACAGGAGTGATGTTGCTATCAATCATAGAGATGGGGGTGGGGGTGCAGCTGGACAGAGGAGGGCTAGTGGTGGGATCAGCCACAGATGTGGAGATGCAGCTGTGCTCAGGATGCCTGGTGGTGAAAGCTGCCGCAGAGGTGGAGGTGCAGCTTGGCTCAGGAGACCAGGCGGTGTAAGTTGCCGTAGAGGTGGAGGTACAGCTGTCATCTATGGGTGAAGACAAGGAACATAAAACAAAATCTAACAGAGGACTTAAAGGAGAATTCCGGCCATTTTACAAACATATCCCATCTGTTGGAGACCCAGGGAAGTTGACCAAAGGGAAAACCGCGAGAAATTTTCATGCCCGCTGCACAAAGTTGTCCAATTGCGCTGATTTCCATGAAAGCGGGCTCTTTCGGGCAAGCGATCTTCCTTCCCTCACCCCCCAGCTGTCCACACCACCCACACCTGTCGCTCTCCCACTCCTCCCTCCCTACCACCTTCTCCCTCACCTCCCTCTCTGTCCCACTTCTCTCCCCTCTCTGCAAATGAGGTCCTTCACCTTGTAACATCCAGCCACCCCACCACATGTTCCCTTGACCCAGTCCCTTCCCCTCTCCTTCATTCTGCTGCACCTGATCTTCTTCCTTACCTGACCCACCTCATTAACACATCTTTGACATCAGGCTCTTTTCCTTCTGCTTTAAGGACTGCCAGAGTCACTCCTCTTCTAAAGAAACCAGCTCTTGACCCTTCAATTCAATTCAATTCATTTTTATTTATATAGCACCAAATACAACAAATGTAATCTCAAGGCACTTAGAGAGTAAGTCCAATTCAAGCCAATTGGAATTCAATTAATTGTAATCATAATTATTCATAAAATAATCCAATTCGTTCATATAGAGCCAATTCAAAAACAATTTCCTAGCTAAGGAAACCAACAGATTGCACTGAAAACTTTTTCTTTTTCGGTCCAATCTCCCGGCCTGAGCGTGCCTGAGGCGACTGTGGAGAGAAACGACTCCCTTTTAACAGGAAGAAACCTCTGGCAGAACCAGACTCAGGAAGGGTGGCCATCCGCCTCGACCAGCTGGGGTTTGAGAAGACAGAAAGGGGGGGGGGGGGGGCCGCGGCGGCATTGTAACACCATTCAAAGGATATCTGTTGGCACAGGGAAACACGAGTTAATGACCACAATAATATCACATATACATAAAGAGAGTAAAGTGAGGAAAGGTGTGACAGATGAGGCCCCCCAGAAGTCTGGACCTATAGCAGCTTAACTATGGGATGTTTCAGGATCACCTGAGCCATCCCTAACTATAAGCTTTATCAGAAAGGAAAGCTTTAAGCCTGGTCTTAAAAGTGGAAAGGGTGTCTGCTTCCCGGACATTTACTGGCAGCTTATTCCACAATAGAGGGGCCTGATAACTGAAGGCTCTGCCTCCCATTCTACTTTTAGAAACTCTGGGAACCTCAAGTAAACCTGCAGTTTGGGAACAAAGTGCTCTGTTAGGAAAATATCTTACAATGAGATCTTTAAGATATGATGGAGCTCGGTCATTAAGAGCTTTATATGTAAGGAGAAGAATCTTAAATTCTATTCTGAATTTAACAGGGAGCCAATGAAGAGAAGCTAAAACTGGAGAAATATGATCTCTCCTGTTAGTTCTCATCAAAACTCTGGCTGCAGCATTTTGGATCAACTGAAGGCTTTTCAGAGAATATGTGGGACAGCCCAATAATAAAGAATTACAGTAGTCCAATCCTGAAGTAACAAATGCATGGACTAGTTTTTCTGCATCACTCTTAGACAGGATGTTCCTGATTTTAACAATATTACGAAGATGAAAGAAGGCAGTTCTAGAAACCTGTTTTATATGCGAGTCAAATGATAAGTTCTGGTCAAAAATAACTCCAAGGTTCCTCACTGTAGAACTAGAAGCCAAGGAAATACCATCTAGAGTAACTATATAGCTAGACAATTTCTCCCTGAAACGCTCAGGTCCAAAGATAACGACTTCAGTTTTGTCTGAATTTAGAAGCAGACAGTTCTGAGTCATCCAGGTCTTCATGTCTTTAAGACATGCTTGTAGTCTGACCAACCTATTGGGTTCACCTGGTTTTATAGATAAGTACAACTGGGTATCATAAGCATAGCAATGGAAATTTATGCCATGCTGTCTAATAATGTTACCCAATGGAAGCATGTATAAAGTGAAAAGAATCGGTCCAAGCACAGAACCCTGAGGAACTCCATGACTTACTCTGGTGTGTGAGGAAGATTCTTCATTTACAAGAACAAACTGAAATCTATCAGATAAATATGACTTAAACCAGCCTAATGCAGTTCCTTTAATCCCAATAACATGTTCAAGTCTCTGTAATAAGATACTGTGATCGACCGTATCAAATGCAGCACTGAGATCCAACAGGACAAGCACAGACACAAGTCCGCTATCAGAGGCTAAGAGGAGATCATTGGTAACTTTCAGCAGTGCTGTTTCTGTGCTATGATGCACTCTGAATCCTGACTGAAACTCTTCAAACAGATTATTTCTGTGTAAGTGATCACAAAGCTGAGCTGCAACTATTTTTTCAAGAACTTTAGACATAAAAGGGAGATTGGATATAGGTCTATAATGAGCCAACACTTCTGAATCAAGAGTAGGTTTTTTAAGTAAAGGTTTAATTACAGCAACCTTAAAAGTCTGAGGTACATATCCTGTCAACAAAGACAGATTGATCAAATCCAATATGGAAGTGTCAATTAATGGGAAAACCTCCTTGAACAGTCTGGTTGGGATTGGGTCTAAAACACAAGTTGATGGTTTAGAAGAGACTATTGCTGTTGTTAGTTCAGAGAGATCAACTGGACAGAAGCCGTCTAAATACAAATCAGGTTCTAAAGATACTTCTAAAGCTGCTGTACTTGATGATACATCACTGATAATAGTGGGAAGGACTCCATCAATCTTCTCTCTGATAGAAACAATTTTATTGATAAAGAAGCTCATGAAATCATCACTGCTGAGAGTTAAAGGAATAACTGGCTCAGCAGAGCTCGGACTCTTAGTCAGACTGGCTACAGTGCTGAAAAGAAACCTGGGATTATTCTTATTCTCTTCTATCAATGATGAATAATAAGCAGTTCTAGCTTTATGAAGGGTTTTCTTATATGTTATTAAACTATCTTTCCAGACTAACTGAGACTCTTCTAAATTAGAGGAACGCCACTGTCTCTCCAGCTTTCTTGCAGTCTGCTTTAAAGCACGCAGCTGTGAATTATACCAAGGAGCCAACCTCTTCTGACTGATTACCTTCCTTTTCAGAGGGGCAACATTGTCCAGTGCTGTACGCATTAAAACTATAGTGCTGTCAACAAGAGAGTCAAGTGTTGCTGGAGTAAAGTTTAGGTAGTCGTCCTCTGTCATATCTGCACATGGCAGTGAAGAAAAGGATGATGGAATTAATTCTTTAAATCTGGTTACAGCATCCTCTGATAGACACCTTCTATATGTAAATTTCTTCTCAGAAACTGTATAGTCAAGTAATGTAAACTCAAAGGTTATCAGAAAATGGTCAGATAAGACAGAGTTATGAGGGAACACTGTTAACTGTTCACTCTCAATGCCATAAGTCAGCACAAGATCAAGGGTGTGATTAAGGCAGTGAGTCGGTCTGTGTACACTCTGAGAAAATCCAATAGAGTCCAAAATAGAATTAAAGTTCATATTCAGGCTGTCATTTTCAACATCTTCAATTCAATTCAATTCAATTCAATTCATTTTTATTTATATAGCACCAAATACAACAAATGTAATCTCAAGGCACTTAGATAGTAAGTCCAATTTAAGCCAATTGGAATTCAATTAATTGTAATCATAATTATTCATAATCCAATTCGTTCATATAGAGCCAATTCAAAAACAATTTCCTAGCTAAGGAAACCAACAGATTGCACTGAAAACTTTTTCTTTTTCGGTCCAATCTCCCGGCCTGAGCGTGCCTGAGGCGACTGTGGAGAGAAACGACTCCCTTTTTACAGGAAGAAACCTCTGGCAGAACCAGACTCAGGAAGGGTGGCCATCCGCCTCCACCAGCTGGGGTTTGAGAAGACAGAAAGGGAGGGAGGGGGCCGCGGCGGCACTGTAACACCATTCAAAGGATATCTGTTGGAACAGGGAAACACGAGTTAATGACCACAATAATATCACATATACATAAAGAGAGTAAAGTGAGGAAAGGTGTGACAGATGAGGCCCCCCAGCAGTCTGGACCTATAGCAGCTTAACTATGGGATGTTTCAGGATCACCTGAGCCATCCCTAACTATAAGCTTTATCAGAAAGGAAAGTTTTAAGCCTGGTCTTAAAAGTGGAAAGGGTGTCTGCTTCCCGGACATTTACTGGCAGCTTATTCCACAAGAGAGGGGCCTGATAACTGAAGGCTCTGCCTCCCATTCTACTTTTAGAAACTCTGGGAACCTCAAGTAAACCTGCAGTTTGGGAACGAAGTGCTCTGTTAGGAAAATATCTTACAATGAGATCTTTAAGATATGATGGAGCTCGGTCATTAAGAGCTTTATATGTGAGGAGAAGAATCTTCATCTACATGAATATTAAAGTCACCCACTACAATGGCTTTATCTGTACTCAGCACTAACTGGGATAAAAACTCTGAGAATTCAGACAGAAACTCAGAATAAGGGCCAGGTGGACGATACACAACAACAAACACAAGAGGTTTCTGTGATTTCCACTTTGCGTGGGAAAAACTGAGAATCACAGATTCAAAAGAGCTCAAACTAATCTTGGGTCTGGGACTGATTAGTAACCCTGATCTGAAAATAGCTGCCACTCCTCCTCCTCTGCCTGTGGTTCCAGGAACATGAACATTTAAACAGTCAGAGGGAGTTGCTTCATTAATGCTAACATGATCCTCCTGCTGCAGCCAGGTTTCTGTAAGACAAAATATTGGTATTGGAAGGAAATGCACTTATGATTTCTTGTGACCTGAAGTTCTTTTGCCTACCGATGTTGAACGCACTTATTGTAAGTCGCTTTGGTTAAAAGCGTCTGCAAAATGACCGTAATGTAATGTAATGTAAAGACTAATTCCTGTTTTAACGTCATCCCCTTTGGGTAAATGAATCAGTAAAGTATCTGCTGTCTAAAACGTTGTAGGAAAGTTGAGCGCTGATGGAAAAAAGCTGGCTTGCATGTTCATTTGCTTCATTTAAAAGACCTTTCAGTTTCTTTTAAAAAAACCAGTTAGACATCTGAGGGCTGCATACTTCTCAAACCTGGTTTCAAAGAGCAGAGGTAATCCTAAAGTGCTATTCAACACTATTAATGATATCGTTAGTCATAGTCTTCCTGCTGTCCCAATTTTCCTCAAATGAGGATTGTGAAAAACTTCTCACTTTTTTATATTAGAAAAATACAGGAATTTGTGAAGCAATACTTCTACCTCAGCTTCTTTAATGTCTTTTTCCAGTCCAGCTCAGCCTGAAAATTAAACTTTTTTTTTTTTTTTTACTTGAGCTGGTCAGATTAAGTGAAAGCATCATCCTGTTCTCTTGATATTTTACCTACATCCCTACAGTCCATTGGTCCCTGTGTGATCACTATAATTAACTCTTCACTGGTGTCTGGTCAAGTCCCTGTTTATTTCAAGAATGCTGTCATCCACCCACTCTTAAAAAACCCAAGCTTGATCCTTTTCTTTTTAGCAGCTACTTTCAAAGTGACTTTTTTTTTGGCCAAGATTTTAGAAAAGATTGTGGCTAAACAATTTACAGCTGTTTTAGAAAAATACACCAATCTTGATGATTTTTAGTCTGGTTTTCGTATTGCCCATTCCAATGAAAAAGCCCTTCTTAGAATCCACAATGACATCCTGATGCGTAGTGATGCAGGTGAATGTTCTGTGTTGCAGATGTTGGACTTTGGACCTTTGATACTGTTGACCATCACATCATGCTCGATAGGCTGAAATACTGTGTTGGTATTTCAGAATCTGCTTTGGAATGGTTTTCCTCATATCTATCTGGACGATCATTTTCTGTGGCTGCTCCTAAATTCAGATCCTCTTCTTCATTCCTTACCTATGGTGTGCCTGTTTTGGGGCCTTTATTGTTTATTTTATATCTGCTCCCTCTTCAGCATATCTTAAGTTATTTTAAGAACATTTCTTATCACTGCTATGCAGATGATATTCAGTTACATATTTCCTTTAAACCCTATGATGTTGTTAAAGGTGGGGTATGAGATGTTTTCTGGAGCATTTTTTATTGTATTGTCTGAAAACCTCCTCACGACCCCATTGCACCCACTAAAATAGAATGTTTGGGGAAAAAAAATAACATTTTAGTCCATTGTAGAGGGTGTAGCAAGAGGAAATGTCTGACCCATAGAAGTAATGATGAGAGTTACTTCTATTGGATTCTGACACCGTCAGCCCCCCTCGCCCCTCCCCCCTGCGCGTTCACAGACTCGTGACTCGTTCATGTGTTTTGAAGGCGTGGTTTCGAGGGGTGGGCTGAAGGGAGAGGCAAGGTTGTGTATTTTCAAAAATATAGCTTGCAGGAACCGTTTTTCCAAGATCTCATACCCCACCTTTAAGGTACAAAAATTGCTCAGGAGCTTCGATTCTTACTATTTTCATTACTATTACTAGTACACTACTATTATTATTATTATTATTATTATTATTATTATTATTATTAATAATATTATCTTTATACGGGTGCTGGTGTTGGGTGTTTTCCACTTTTGTCTCTTTTGTACATTTCTGTATATAACAGTGCTGAGCGTGAGTGAGATGGAAATTTCAATTTCCCTGAGTGAACCTCCCAAAGGGATTAAGAAAGTTGTCTATCTATCTATCTATCTATCTATCTATCTATCTATCTATCTATCTATCTATCTGAAGTTGGATGGCTGACAATTTTCTTCAACTTAATGATAAGAAAACTGAAACTGTTAAACCCTCAGTAAGGATCCTCGGGGTAACTCTTGACTCAGCGTTGACTTTGAATGCTCATGTTCACTCTTGTTTTTATCATTTAAAATATTGTAAAGCTAAGTCCCATTGTGTCACATTCTGAGATGGAAATGATCACACATACTTTTATTTCATCATGTCTAGATTTTGTAATTCTATATTCAACTTGTTTTGTTATTATTATGTTTTTATTTTTTATTTGTCATGTTTCCTGCATTTCATTGTGAAGCACTTTGTCATTTTTATCTTGAAAGATGCTATATGAATATAATTTTACTTACTTACTTACTTACACTGACCCCCCCAAAGAGACTGTTCTCAGTAGAGGTTGTAAATACAGAGCGAAGAGAACGGCCACCGTGCATAAACCAACAAATATATTGACAGAAGCTTGTCGAGTGCATCTCAATAAGACCTTGTGTCAAATTGTGAAATAAAGAACACGATATGTCACCTTTACCTTATGTCAGAAGGTATCGATACTGTATTCCATCACTTCTTAAATACGCAAACACACACTCCGTGGGCAAATTTTGCTCTGTTATGTGACAATGTGCATTGATCAGAGTACTTTTGCCATTTGGTTTAGTAACTGGTTGTGGCCTAGAAGCTAAGCAGCTACGACATGCATGGCTGTTCCTGAAGTGTGCATAAAGTCATGCAAATGAAATTTGCATGAACTTAAACCAAGACAAGAATTTATATATGATAAAGATTTTTCATGTATATATGTGCATTTTCCTGTTATGTTAAAGGGAAGAGCAGAGAATTTATTTTAAGTTGTTAAGTGTTCCGTGGTTAATCAAAATTTTACGAACCATGACGCCAAAGACACTAATTATAACTATATTGTACACTTGTGTGCAGGCTTTGTTTCTTCGATAGTTGTTTTCTCCTGGAAGAAGTCCCTTCTGGGCATTGCATTTCATTTCCAGTTGGACTGTCATTTCTGATTGTAAATTTTTGCCATTTACCCAATTTGTTGGCTCAAAAAGGATTTATGACATCTGTCTTATGCCAACCTCAACTTTGACCGGTTGCTTATTTCTCTTCTAAGCTTGATCCTGTCACTGCTGGTCTCCCTCATTTTTTGAGGGTAGTAGCAGCAGCCTCATCTGAACCTTTTTTCTCTCTGTCCAATCTGTTATCTGTACCAATTGACCTCAGCCCATGTGGTCATGCTCAGGGGCAACCTTTTAAGGATGGAGTTTGGATTGGCTCTGACAGTAAACCTTGTTTGCCAGGGGCCCTCTTTCATACATATGCTAAGCTGAGTCATGGTAAAGATCATGTGGGGAAAAATAGAATATAGGCTGCTAAAAATGCTAACTGGTATGCTAAAGGTTTTTCAATATCTAATGTTGATTTTTGCAAAAGATGTGAGCGATCAAAGTGTGATGTGAGCAAGGTCATGAAATTTCACAATATTTGGGTTTTAACATTAAGCATCATTGTTCTTATCATCCACAGTCAGCCCTCCCACTAGTGCTTTTCCACTCAGGAAAAGCACTAGTGGGAGGCCCAGGACGGTGCGCCGTACGCGATGGTCGCACTGACGATGGCTCCGTCAACAGCGTTAAGTTATTTGTTTATTTATATATGTATAGTCTCTTCTTTTGTAAATATGGCACTGTCGCTCATTCACTATGACCGACAAGCACTTTTGGCGATCCGTTCACTACTGGATACGGACTTTTTAAACACTCCACAGTGCGCGAGCTGGGATCCCTTTGTCCTGCCGTTCCTACCTGGACGCCGGAGAAGAAGAAAGAAAAGAGGAAAACGGGCCGGTATCCTCTGCAGATCCCGATCGCACCGCAACAACCCGCCACTCCCGAGCATTTTGCTGGCCAATGTTCAATCCCTGGACAATAAATTGGACGAACTACACGCGAGGATCTCCTTTCAGCGTGATATTTCCAGCTGCTGTGTGCTGGCGTTCACAGAAACATGGCTGGATTCTTCGGTGCCGGATTGCGCCGTCTCCCCGACTGGATTTACTACCTTTCGTCAGGACAGGACGTCGGAATCAGGCAAAAGCAGAGGTGGGGGTGTGTGTATTATGGTTAATTCACGCTGGAGTACGGATGTAGCAGTTTTAACAACATACTGCTCACCAGATCTGGAGCTATTGTCTGTAAAAGCGCGCCCTTTCTACCTCCCACGAGAATTCAGCTGCGCCATCATAACAGCTGTTTACATACCCCCCCTGGCGGACAAAGGCAGCGCGCTTGAGGACCTGCATAGGATTATAACTGGACTTGAGAATGCTCATCCTGAGGCAGCTTTTATTGTGGTAGGCGACTACAATAGAGCTATGATGAGGAAAGTTTTGCCTAAATATCACCAGCACATTAACTTTCCAACTCGCGGTGACCAGACTCTCGACCATTGTTACTCCCTACTGCGGGGCAGCTACAAACCCCTCCCCCGCCCTGCCTTTGGAAAGTCAGACCACATTTCCATACTGCTTCTCCCCGCCTATAGACAACGCCTCAAACAAGAGAAACCGGTTACTCGAGTAGTTCAACGCTGGAGTGAAGAATCGACCTCCATCCTCCAGGACTGCTTTGAGACTACAGACTGGCAGATGTTCTGTGATGCAGCCGATGGAGACATCGACGAATATACAGACTCTGTCTCTGCCTACATCTCCAAGTGCATTGATGATGTCGTTCCGAAGGTCACCGTCAGGTGTTTCCCCAACCAGAAACCATGGGTAAACGGCAAAGTACGTGCCAAACTTCTGGCACGGTCGTCTGCCTACAGCTCAGGAGACCTGGAGGCCTTGAGGAGATCCAGATACGACCTCCAGAAGACCATCAGAGATGCCAAAAGAGCCTACAGGGACAAGCTGGAGTCTGTCTACCACAACCCTGACCCCAGACGCATGTGGAATGGACTACGCACCATCACAGGCTACAGAGGAAGGAATAGCAGTGATGCCCCGCCCGCCGCCTCTCTCCCAGACGAGCTCAACACCTTCTACGCTCGGTTTGAGGCGAGCAACGACACCCCTGCAGTGAGGCTAGCTGAGGACCAGGACGACCGCACTCTGACCCTGTCCACGACCGACGTGAGGAGAGCCTTCAAAAGAGTTAACCCACAGAAGGCAGCAGGGCCGGATGGCATCCCAGGCCGAGTCCTCAGAGCGTGCGCCGACCAGCTAGGGGGGATATTCACCTCCATCTTCAACCTCTCCCTGAGTCTGTCTGTGGTTCCCACCAGCTTCAAACAGACCACCATTGTTCCTGTCCCCAAGCAACCCTCCATCTCCTGCCTGAATGACTACCGTCCTGTAGCACTGACCTCTACCATCATGAAGTGCTTCGAGCGGCTAGTCAGGACACACATCTGCTCCTCCCTCCCCGACACCCTGGACCCTCTTCAATTCGCCTACAGGCGAAACAGATCAACCGATGACGCCATCGCACTGACGGTGCACACCGCCCTCTCCCACTTGGATAAAGTGGGCACATACGTGAGGATGCTGTTTGTGGATTATAGCTCTGCATTCAACACGATTGTGCCTGCCAAGCTCGTCCCCAAGCTCAAGATCCTGGGTATTAACAACTCCATCTGCAACTGGATCCTGAACTTCCTGACGGGCAGGCCCCAAGTGGTGAGAATGGGGAACCTCACCTCCTCCGAACTTACCCTGAGCACTGGAGCCCCCCAAGGCTGTGTGCTCAGCCCCCTCCTCTACACCCTGTTCACACATGACTGTGTGGCCACTTTAAGCTCCAACGTCATCATCAAATTTGCTGATGACACCACCGTCCTGGGTCTCATCTCCAACAACGACGAGACTGCCTACAGGGAGGAGGTCAGTACCTTAGCTACCTGGTGCCAAGAGAACAACCTCTCTCTCAACGTCAGCAAGACGAAGGAGATGATTGTGGACTACAGGAAACAGCAGGAGGGGCACGCCCCAATTCACATCAACGGGGCTGAGGTGGAGAGGGTTTCCCACTTCAAATTCCTCGGTGTGCACATCAGCGATGACCTAACCTGGAGTAGACATTCTGACATGACAGTGAAAACTGCCCAGAAGCGCCTTTATTTCCTGAGGAGACTCAAGAAGTTTGGCATGTCTACAAAAACCCTCACTAACTTTTATAGATGCACCATCGAGAGCATCCTCTCTGGCTGCATCACTGCATGGTTCGGCAGCTGCTCTGCTGAAAACCGTAAGGCCCTCCAGAGGGTGGTGAAGACAGCCGAGCGCATCACCAGCTCCTCCCTCCCCCCCGTGCAAGGCATCTACCACACAAGATGCCTGAGAAAAGCACGGAAAATCACCAAGGACCATAGCCACCCCTCATATGGACTGTTCAACCTTCTGCCATCTGGTAGACGCTACCGGAGCATCCGGGCTCGGACTAGCAGACTAAAGAACAGTTTCTTCCCCCAGGCCATCAGGCTACTCAACCAGTAACTCATTGGCACTCAGCCACTTTAGTTATGTACATATTCTCACATGTGTATATATATATATAGTTGCACATTTCACTTTTTTTTTTTATTTTTTTTTTTTATGCACAGTTATACTTGTTTTGTCTTTTTTATGCACAATTTTTCTACTTATCTTTATTTAATGCTGTTGGCGACGCCTTGTCACCAAGAATTTCAATGCACAGCATGACCCAGTGTCTCTCTGTACAAATGACAATAAATCTTGAATCTAGTGGGACTCAGGTCAGCTGGTCCAGTCCAGAGTCCAGACTAAACATAGAGAAGCAGCATTTAGCTGTTATGCTGCAAACAAGTGGAACAAACTGCCAGTGGAGATTAAACTTTCACCAAATGTAGACATTTTTAAATCCAGGTTAAAAACATTTCTTTTCTCATGTGTCTATGCATGAAATCTGCACGATATCTTTGAATTCATCTAGACTGTTGCTTGTTCCACGACAGGTGTGAATTTGTACATAATAAGGGATCTTCCTTCTCTCACCCCCCAGCTGTCCACACCACCCACACTTGTCACTCTCCCACCCCTCCCTCTCTACCACCTTCTCCCTCACCTCCCTCTCTGTCCCACTTCTCTCCCCTCTCTGCAAATGAGGTCCTTCACTTTGTAACATCTAGTCGCCCCACCACATGTTCCCTTGACCCAGTCCCTTCCGCTCTACTTCATTCTGCTGCACCTAATGTTCTTCCTTACCTGACTCACCTCATTAACACGTCTTTGACATCAGGCTCTTTTCCTTCTGCTTTCAGGACTGCCAGAGTCACTCCCCTTCTAAAGAAATCAACACTTGACTCTTCAGAGATCAAGAACTACAGACTGGTATCCCTTCTACCCTTTCTGTCCAAAACTCTTGAACGTGCTGTCTTTAAACAACTGTCCTCTTACCTCCACCAGAACAACCTCTTGGATCCCTACCAGACAGATCGCTCCTACCAGGTCACACTGAGAGGGTCTGTGTCGAAACCACGTAGGCTCACCACGTAGGCTCACCACTGGGGTTCCCCAAGGTTCGGTCCTGGGTCCTCTTCTTTTCTCCCTCTACACATCATCTCTTGGTTCTATCATCCACTCCCATAACTTTTCCTACCACTGCTATGCAGATGACACGCAGCTGATTCTGTCTTTTACCCCTTCTGACACCCAAGTGGAAGCACGCATTGCTGCGTGCCTGGCAGACATCTCGGGGTGGATGTCGATGCACCACCTTAAGCTCAACCTGGACAAGACTGAACTGGTGTTTCTCCCGGGGAAGGGCTGCCCGTTCCGAGATCTGGCCATCACCATGGATGACTCTGTGGTGACGTCAACTCGGACTGCGAGGAATCTGGGTGTGACCCTGGACGACCAACTGTCGTTCTCTGCAAACATCACATCAGTGACCCGTTCCTGCCGATCCTGCCTCCTCTACAACATCCGGAGGATTCGCCCCTTCCTCACGACAAGGCAGCGCAGGTGCTCATCCAGGCTCTTGTCATCTCCCGCCTGGACTACTGCAACTCCCTCCTTGCTGGCGCTCCGGCTTCTGCCATCAGACCTCTGGAGCTGGTTCAGAAAGCTGCTGCTCGTCTGGTGTTCAACCTCCCCAAGTTCTCCCACACCACTCCCCTTCTCCGCTCTCTACACTGGCTCCCTATAGCTGCAGCATCCAGTTTAAGACTCTGGTGCTGGCCTACAGGGCAGTGGAAGGAACAGCTCCTTCATACCTCCAGGCTATGGTCAAGCCCTACACCCCCGCCCGACCACTTCGCTCTGCGGCCTCCAGGCGGCTTGCTGCCCCGTCACTCGTGACGTGAGGGAAGTTGCGCAGGTTACCAGTTGAGCCTGCTTGACGTCAGCTGTAGCTTGCTTTTAAACCTGTTCATTGAACTCATCATGTTGACAACATCTTTACCCTAAATTTAATTCATTGAGCTCGCCAGTGAGATAAATCTAAAACCCACTGGTGGTCCTGTAGCTTTGTATGGTAATCCACATGTTTTGAAAGCCTCAGGAAGTCCTTGATTTCAGGCAGCAGCTCCGTAAATGTGGCCAAAAATTTACCTCTGCTTAACCACCTGACATCCGTGTGAAGCAGCAGGTCTGTGTGCTCAGCATCATTCTCCTCCAAGTGAGCTTGGAAAAGCCTTCTCTGCAGACTCCTGGCATGAACTGAAGACACAATCTTCATCGCAATATCCATCACTTCTTTCATATTTAAAATCTTTCCACACAACCCTTGTTGGTGAATTATACAATGATAATTCAGGAAATCCGGGAAAGATTCACTGTCTTTGCACAGTGCAATGAACCCACTGGTGCGGCCCAACATAACAGTTGTGATGGAGATCAGCTTGAAGAGCAGCAGTTTTGTCTCACTAACAAATCCCATGAAGGCATTGCAAATATCCTCCCCCCTGGTGTGTCCTTTTAATGGCAAAATGGTGTCGCTCATCGTTTGGTGCTCATGTCTTCAAAAACCATCCTGATGAAAACACACAATTGTGCCACATCCACCATATCAGTCGACTCGTCAAATTGGAGTGAAAAGCACTCACACGCGCCAATATTCTTCCTCAGTTGCTCCTCCAAATCCACAGCCATTCCCTCACATTGCCTTGTGGTAGTATTGCTCTCTGTTTTATTTTTAAAGTCATCAAAAAGGCTATCCGCTGCCTCGAGAAAGGCTTAGCAAGGACGTGACTGACGCTATAGGAAGCAATAGTCAATAGCAATAGCAATAGCCTTACCCTGGGTCTTCGGTTTGGTAAAGACTGACTGTCGTGCTGCAAGCTGTGCTCTCAAATCCCGCACTTCTTTGGCACATAAAGGCGTTTTTGCAGGGAAATCCCTCTCGTAGCTCCCGTGTACCGTTTTAAAATGCTGCTCCAGATTGCCTTTCTTTGCCAATGCCTGCATTGCAGATCAAACAAACAGGCTTTCAATGAGAATAAACAAAAGTATTTTACTCCCATTCTGGGTGAAAATGGTAGGTCTTGACTCGTTTCTCCTCAGCCATGTTAACGTTTAGGAGTGCGTAACTGCTCTGATCGCTAGCTGCTTGCTACTGTTGACAGCTTTCAACTTTCTGTCATGCATGTTGCGCGCTACCGTAGGTCAAACGTGACCCACTTTTTTCTTTTTCTATTTTTTCACTACTTTTTTTGTGGACGTGTCCACAACGCATAACGACAACAAAACAAAACATACAGATACACATAAAAAAAACTTTATTTTTGACATTTTTCCTACAAGACGATCAGACCGCGATCAACTGGTTGGGCACTTCTGTGTTAAAAGAACCGCAACTGCATTGGTGACAATGGAACATCAAGACCAACCCGATTAGTACCCTCTTCCAGACTGGATTCCTCCGTATTCTGAGACCTATGATAGTGATGATAACTCGGAAAAAAGTTTTTAATAACAGTTCCTACTTGTTCTATGTAGAGCCAATGATGCAATGTATTGAATCTTTGTGAATTTACATTGCTGAAGTTTTTGCTCCTCACTTATTATTCTGCAAAAGATAAATCAGTCGTTTAGTTGTCAAAATGACAAAAGGGAGGATTGTAATGGGAAATTAGGTTTTTTTGTTCAGGTGTTGTAAAACACTTGGTTTTCCCTGAACTATTATACAAACAGAACTGCATGAACTGCTTTAGCAAATAATGTTTAACGTCATATGGTTGATTTTCCAACGTGCTCTGTACTTAAGATGGAATTTGAACTGTCTGGACAAATATGTGTACGTGGTCAAGACTATATAAAAGGACCGATCGTACCATCAGTGGGTTGTCCAGACTCTTGAGACCCCTGTGGTTTAAAGAAGCTGTGCCCTATTCCGCTGAATAGTGAGACTTGGTCTCTGGTTTGATGATTATTTCTGACTATTGCTGGTTGTTCATTCTAGTTTGATTTATTATTCTTTAATAAATTCCTTAAATCTTAGGAGACTTTTTGTTGTCTTTGCTTCCTCACCATTAAGGAAACAGTTTTTGCCTCTACAGTAACAGTTGGGGATAAGGTGCTTGTTGGCACCATCAGGTGGATTTGTCTCTTGGAGGAGACGTTTCTTCATCCCAGTTATTGGACTGTTGGCTAAGGGTTTCTGTCTGTGTTGTCTGAGACAGTTAATTTGTGTTGTCTTCCAATGCTGTGTGCAACATTTCAACAGCTAATTGTGGCTGAGCTACAAAAAACCCACACTTATCCATCCATGAAGATTTGAACTATGCCTGTAACATACTTTAACTTTCCAAGTTTGTCAACTGATTTTCATTTTATTTCTATGTGTACTTATTTTGTTATAGATTTTTTTTTTCATTTTTGCTCAATGTTTTATACAACAGTAGTATAATTTCCCTTGAGTGATTAAATTTAATTGAACTGAAAAGAAAAAAAAAAAAAGTTTCTGTGCAATCTGTTGGTTTCCTTAGCTAGGAAATTGTTTTTGAATTGGCTCTATATGAACGAATTGGATTATTTTATGAATAATTATGATTACAATTAATTGAATTCCAATTGGCTTGAATTGGACTTTATTATCTAAGTGCCTTGAGATGACATTTGTTGTATTTGGCGCTATATAAATAAAAATGAATTGAATTGAATTGAACTGAAATGGCCCAAGGTGAAAGAACAGTCTTCAGTTATCAGGTACCTCTCTTATGAAACCAGTTGTCAGTATGCATCCAGGATGCAGACACCCTCTCTACATATGAAAACTTGTCTTTTTGATAATGCTTATGGTAAGGGATGGCTCAGATGAAACATCCCATAGTCACGCTGCTATAGGTTTAGGCTGCTAAAGGATCTCCTGTTATGGACCTTTCCTCGCTGCTCTCTTTTAATCTCCATGTACATATGACATAATTGTTGTCATTAATTTGTGTTTCTCTTTCTCAGCAGGTATCCCTGGCCTGGTGTTGTGGTGCTTGTTGTTCCCTCTTGTCCTCTCAGCCCCCATTCGGTTGGGACAGATGGCTGCCGTTCCTGAGTCTCGCTCTGCTGGACCTTTCTTCCTCCATTCCTCCATTTTTTCTTTTAATCATTGCCTTGCGCATGGTTAGGATGGGGTATGGAATCAAAGAGCAGTTTTCATGCTGTCTATTGGTTTCTTTAGCTCGGCAACTTTTTTTAAATTGCCTTTGTATGAGTTTAACTAATATGGAATTGAATTAATTTGAATTGATTGGATTATGACTGTTACAGTCAGAATTGGATTGTAATTATGAAGTGAATTGAATTATAATTGGCTTGAATTGGATTGTGTCTTTCAAGTGCCTTGAGATGACATTTGTTGTGATTTGACGCTATATAAATAAAACTGAACTAAATTATACTGAAAGTATTTTGACAGTAATAAGAAATGTCATGTAAAGTGCTTTAATGATCAACAAAATTATTGTCAATTTTATATAAATTGACTTAACAAACATTTGGTCAGCTGTCCTTATACAAATATTTGGGTATAATTGAAAACAAAAAATCTTAGTAAAGTATCTTTTCAAATTGTGTGTGTCATAGTGTAGTCCCATGCCTTTTGATAAGTATGTTGCACACAGTTAGCATACGCAGCTAAAAGGATACAGTTCTGTTATGTCTTTACCATCTGGCTGTCTTATTGAATTGTATAGCCTATGTTGTGTTGTGTTTCTAGTATTGTGTACTACTTTAAATATTATGGTTTGCAGAGCATTAGCATTAACAAGACATGGTAATTATGAAGAGCAGCTATGTTATTTTAACTGACTCTCTAGTGCAGAGGTCTTCAACAGGGGGTCCGCGGAGGTACTGCAGGGGGGTCGCGAAATCTTTGGTTGATTAGATGATTTTTAATATTTCTTTTTTTTTCTCACAAATTGTGTGCAAACGTGTGCCATCCACAGATGGTTTGAGGATTCATTGTCCCATCTACATGCATGTGGATTATTTGAATAGCTCAGTGTTGTATGCAAGATGTTTGTTTATAAATGTCAGTGGCATGGCCACCCTGTACCTTGCACATGTTTAAAATAAAAACATGAATATATTAACCTGTGTATTATTTGAATAGCTTAGTATTGAATGTACAATAACAGAGTAGCTATTTTTATACACGGCACTAGGCCCCGTTAAATATGAAACACAATTGTATGCCATATAAATAGTAGGGGGGTCCCTGCTCCAACTCTCCATCAGTTTGGGGGTCCCTGGCCTGAAAAACGTTGAAGACCCCTGCTCTAGTGTATGTTATGAGTGGCTATATCCAGGTGTGAAAAACATAATAATGACGACAAAGTAAACATTAATTTCAATGATTGGATTGGGGCATGTGTGGTTTTCTTGCCTCACCTGCATACAGTTTCCTACTCTGGCATTTAAACCAGAATGAGGAGTGCCCCAATGCTTTTATGGAGCAAGGAGCATGGGATGTACCAGGAGTAGGACACTGCATAGCCTAGTGTTGTTGCAAGAATACTCTTGGAAGATTTAGAAATGTAGGAAATCTGAATATCTTGTCATGACAATTTTATTTGTGATTTTAAATTCATGTAAATGCTTTGTGTATAAGTGTGCTTGTGTTGTATGAATGACTGTTAATGTTGGTTTGTCTTGTAGGAAGGGCTCCCAGTACAAAGCCGGGAGTAAAATGTCCTTGTAAGGGATGTGTGCAGCTTAGGCCAGGAAAGACAGCGCTGGAGCCTGTAGCTAAGGACCTAGTGTTTATCGTGTAATTGATAGTTCTAGTTGGTTCTTTTTGGAGACTTTTGTAGTTAGTTAACTTTGTTTTTTTCTATTTGTTATTTTTCCTCTACAATGCACCTTTACACAACTGCACATGTCACTTTATTGGTAAAAAAAAAAAAAATCAGTACCAGGTGAAGTCTTGAGTTAAGCCTCAGAATGCAGGTGTTATCGCTGTTACCTCACATCTAAAATGTTCCTGGTTTGAACCATGGTGGTGTAGAGTTTGCAATGTCTCCCTGTGCCTGAGTGAGTTTTAGTCAGGAAATCTGGTTTCCACCAATCCAGATACATGCATGTTAATTTAATCTGGAAATCTAAAGTAGTTACAGGTTAGTGTTAAAGGTAGGGTAGGAGATCCTGGATTTTGAGTCCAGCGAAGCTGCATTTTGAAAATACACAGGTCAAAAGTCCCAACCCCTTTCTTCAGACTTTCTCCCTGAAGCCACGCCTCTAGAGTACATGAACGCGCAATGCTTGTTCACGAGCACGAAGGTGCACGAGCGCTGTTCTGACAGCAAGCATCGATCGTTGCCGTATTTAGTATTTAGTATTTAGTATTTAGTATATGCTAACTATACGTTTAATAACGCTAGGTGCTAGCCAAGCTGGCTCTAGTTTAGGTTCCTGCCAAGCTTCTGGACGCGTAATTCGTTCACGAAGAAGGGTACGCGCACAGGGGGAAGGAGGGGGAGGGGGAGGGAGGAGCAGATTGCAGTTTGATAGACGCATCAGAATCCAATCATCGTTAACAGTCCGTTCAGTATGATTGGATAGTGTTTTTCCTAGATTGCACGTTCTAGAGGCCACTAAAACTTTTCATTTTTGTGTCAAAACTTTTAATTAATTGGTTGCAATGGGGGTGTGAAGAGTATTTCAAGCAATATGTAAAAAAATGCTCCAGAAAAAGAACCCATACCCCACCTTTAAGTGTAAGCATACATAGTTGTATTTCACTATGTGCTAGCCCTGTGATGGACTAGTAATGGAAAAGTAGATAAATGGATTTTTTATTGTTTCCATTGAATAACTAGACATATCATTTAGTTTTTTAAATGCGGTGGTTGAGTGAACCTACTTTGTTATATTCCACTGGGGGCTATTATTTCTATTTATTATAAAATTGTTTTTTCCATACACAATTTATTGAGCTCTGTATACTCTGAGTCAGACTGGTTGTCTTAATAGGTCATGTTCTGATGAAATTTAGTCTGATTATTAATAGGCATAGGTGCATGTGGTTGGTTAAGGGTATTCATTCACTGAGGCTATGGAAATGTAACATGTGTATATGTGCGTGCTTCAGTAACGTTGGAATGGACTCGCAGTGTACAGTGTGGAGTGCAGTACTGCAGACTGTTCTCAATAGGCTAACACAGCACATTTGCTCTGCACCAGAGAGAGAAGGTGGGGAGGGGGGACAAGCAGTGAAGATGATGAGGAGAGATGGAGAGGAAATGGAGAAAATGGAGAGAATAGCCTGTGTGAGAGAAAGAGTGAGAAAATGGGAGAGCACTAATGATCTGATGGTCTGCAGTATTTTCTCCCTTTTCTGTGGAGCTCAGCGAATACTTGTTCTGCTTCTGGTTTCCCCCTCTTTTCTTTAATTGTTGGTAAAGGTCCTATCTTGGAAAGGAAGCGAGAGAGAAAGAGAGCAAGAATGTGTGGTGGGCATGAAACACAGTACCATATCCTTTTTGCCTTGATCCAATTAAGTCAAGTGTTTTAGTAAATTGAAAGACTGTATTGAGAAACAGAATGATGCTGAGAAGAGAAAGGAGGATGAAGGTTTTTAAGGAGACTGATTTGGAAGCAGAAAACAAAGCCAAATGTTAATTATAATACTGTAATGTCTAACTTCTGTATCTCTACATAAACAGATTCACGTTTTTTATCACCTATGACATAAGAAATAAAAACTGCTGACAAATAACTACAGCTGTCAACCATTCACCAGAATGAGCAGCTTTAATGTTAGCTACAGTACTTCTAAAGTTCTGCTTCTCATTTCTTAGAACATATTCTTGTAGCATTGCTTATAAATAATTTTTTTTGTTTGTATCTCTGTCTTTTCCTCTCATTCCCCAACCATTGAAGGCAGATGGATGCCCTTCCTCCAGGAGATGGAAGAGACCTCCAGAAGGGTGTTTAGGATAACATATAATTGAACATGAAGCAATACAGTTATTTCCGCAGAGCTTTGATGTGTCTTTTCCTCTTTTGAATTGGTTTCTAATCATAAATCATTTTCAACACACTTCAGCTTAATTGTGGGAACAATAAATGAATGTGCATAATGGCCTTGGAAGACATAACCAAAAATTAATATTTCTTAGAGGGAAGTGAAAACCCATCCATCCATAATTGGAATGGGGATCCCTAGGCCGTCCTCTTCTTAGCCATCTCCAACACCTCTTCATGGGAGACACCGAGGAATTCCCAAACCAGCCAGCAAGTCCTGGGTCCACACCAAGGCTGCACTCCAATTTGAGTTTGCTGTTTCATACCACTTCTAAATCAGTACTGAAATCTCTTGATGAAATTGTTTTCCAGTGTAATGAGAGAAGGGAGACCCTTAAAGAACTGCAGGTCAACCTGAAGGATTGGTTATTTAAATCACTGAACCCAGAATCAAAGACAAAATTACAAACTGGAGACACCATCAAGTTTCTTAAGACTTGATCCGTTAACTTTGTATATCCATGAAAGAGTGCAAGCCAAAGACCCTCAAAGAAGCAGAAAAAAATAGTGGAGACCTTCTTAGCTGCTCACTATCCATCAAAAGACCACTTCTAACTCAAGTCCTAATGTTCCACACCTTGTAACAAAGTCAAATGGTAGTTATTGTCTATAGAGTTAAGCACATAAGGGTTTCTAGCCCACAGATCACAGCTGGGGACTCGGACTCGTGACTCGGACTCGAGTTGCACTTACGTCGCACTAAACTGTGACGTTAGACTTGACTCAGACTCAACCCCAAAAGACTTCAGACTTGACTTCGACTCGATTCTCAAGACTCGCCCAAGACTATTGAAAAAACGTTATTTCATGTTATTCTTTTTATTCTTGTTATTTAGCTGTCATTCGTCTTTTCCATTTGTGTTTAAAGTCCAACGGGAGTGCCTTGGATCAGTACGTTTGCATATAATGCCTTCAGGCAGTAAGCCAACAAGCTAACAGCAGTGTGCAAAGAGTGAAGCATAAAGATACACAGTCATGGTTCAACTACATCAAACTTCATCCAGCATCTGAAAACCCACCCAGACAGGTTAGTCACTTGCTAACGTGAAAAACGTTAAAATTAGCGATTAGCCAGTAAACTAGCCACAACAAACTGTGTGCTAATGCTGTGAACAGGCAGATTGCATAGCCCATTTTCTGTTGGCCATATGATGTGGAAGAATTTGGGTTAACATTTCATCAGTTCTAGCATGTGTCAGAAGATAAGTCTATGCCATTGTCTTAAGTTACAGTCTCCATAGTGTTGACCCAATCTGTAAAAGGGTGTTTAGCCAAGGATGACTTATCATGCGTATCCCCACCGTGCAGGTCTGTCAGCAAAGACACTATCGAATTTGATGTTTCTGAAATGTAAAAAAAGAAGATTTTCCAGGAAGGTGAAAGGGGTTTTCAGAGAGCCAGTTTTTTTATTTTTAAGTTAGCAATTTAAGTTAGTACAACTTCTCATTTTCTTGCACTATGGTTGGTGTGTTTAGTTCATTTTGTTGTACTTTACATTGTTAAAATACAGTTATGAAATTGAAATACTTCTTTCTTAAAATCACATTGCAGGAAATTCTATTTACTGAACCTACAATTGGTCTATTTTTGTACTGTCCAATATGGAGGATTGTGGACAGGACTTGGAATTGACCCTCAAAGACTTGAGACTTGACTTGGACTTGCAAAAAAATTACTTGTGAACACCTCTGCCACAATTCAATTCAATTCAATTCATTTTTATTTATATAGCGCCAAATACAACAAATGTCATCTCAAGGCACTTAGATAATAAAGTCCAATTCAAGCTAATTGGAATTCAATTAATTGTAATCATAATTATTCATAAAATAATCCAATTCGTTCATATAGAGCCAATTCAAAAACAATTTCCTAGCTAAGGAAAACAACAGATTGCACTGAAACTTTTATTTTATTTTATTTTTTCGGTCCAGTCTCCCGTCCTGAGCGTGCCTGAGGCGATCTGAGGCATAGATTCCACTAAATTTGAGTCCATAAACAAAGTCCTCAAACCTACTCATTTATGTGGCTAGGCTCGTCGTGTTAAAGCAGAGTCCTTCATAAGTACATGTCAGTGACGTTAAGAGGGAAGTTGTCTTTGAGTGTCAACAGAGGGAGCTATCAATAGACAGCTTTCTATGCAACGTCATCAGTGAGGTGCACGTGAAACTAAGACGAAGAAAGCTGTGCCCTTTGGGCAGAGCTTAACTCCTAAACAGATACAAGAAGGCAGTTAACTGTACCAATCACCCCCAAAAAGGGATAATAAAAATGTCATATAAAAAGTTGAAATTCGAAGGCAGAGTCCCAAGGGGACCACAACAATTTGGAATGAGCAGAAGAAGACTGTGGAACATTTTGTACATCAAGGCCAGTAGAAGAGAAGACAGCAGTAGAAGTTTCACGATACTCAACGGCATTAAAGTCTCTGCAATATTCATTTGTGTTTATCAGTGTACAACTCTGATCCCGTGTCATATGGCCTTTCTCTTATACACAGAGAATATAGATATCTAAGGTTTTACCTGCACACAGGAATCTTGTACCAAATATGCAGAGAAATTGCGAGTTCCTGATATTATTACTGACAATGAAAAATTGTATGTGTCTTATACAGAAGGTGTCAGGTTGTAAAGTATTACTTATCGTGAACAGTATTACATATTCATCCCAGTGAAAGTAATGTTACTATCATGCTGCTATTATGGTCAAATAAGGAAGACAAAAACACAACTAAAATTAAAAAGACAGGTGAGATGATTCAGAAACATCATCAGCTTACATCTTCCATGAGTCCATAGCAGTGGTTCCCAAACTTTTTGTGCCCAAGGCACACCAAAGGACAAGTAAAAATCTAAAGGCACACCTATTGTGCAAAATAGCCCTTATAACACGTGTTATCACTCATATCATGTCAAATATCTGTAAATGTGCATAATTATTTACTAATGCCAAATAAAATGTAACAAAGACAACTATATTACTCATGAAATATTTATTAACGAAATATTTCAAAAAATAATTTGAAACTTTATCAAATTAGCCTTCATCAAAGCAGCAACACACTCATATAAACCAGACTAAATTAAAAATGAGGCAAAGGAAACTCAGCACAGAGAACTGTCGATGGCCCTAAACTACAAATTAGAAATGCAACATTTCAGCAATCAGCATTGAAACATGTGCTATTGTAAATATTTTGCCTACTTACAAATTAGTGAGATACATGTCCCTGTCAGATTTTTTTAAATCTTCGGTGGCACTGAGCAGAGGGCCACTCACAAGTCCTGTTCAACAGAGAGCCGTGCCCTCCTGTTGTTCTTCATGTGAACCAGAGCAGAGAACGCCAACTCACACAGGCAGGTAGTGGGGAAAGGAAAAAGTTGCTCGATCACGTGGTTGGAAATGCTTGGGTACTACGATGCAGAAGCATTAGCTCACTAGCAGTTAAGTTAGCATTAGCTAACTTCTCCCGACAGGACGCACTCGGGCTGAGGATTGTTGACACCCCCGGTCCAACTGAAGCCATAAGACGGTAACTTTCATGATACTGTCAGCTGGCAGTTTTTTCCTCTTTTCTTTCGGTGGTGGGTTGTCGGCAGTCTCTGCTCTGGTGGTTGGTGGTTTGCTCTGCACCAGAAAGCGCTCCATTTCCCCTCTTTCTCTGTTTTAATTTTGTCCTTCAGCCTTTGACGTGTCACGGTCTCATAATTCCCACCTGCTTAACTAAGTTAAGAGCAAAATATGGGGTTCTCTGAGGATTTAAAAAAAAAAAAAAGGTTTTTAGGTATAGATTTTTTGCATCTGTATTATGAAATGATTGCATACAAAGTACTGATAAGGTAAATGAAAAAATAAGTGTGTGCCGTGGGCTTTTTTACTTTCGTATCACTGCATGCTGTGTAGAGCGTGCAGACCGAAGTGCAGAGCGAGCAGAGCGAGCAGTCCCCTGCTTCCGAGCAGCAAACACCGTAACAGGCGCGGCTGTCGGCAGGCGGCAGCAGGCAGTGATACGAAGGGAGAGAAAATAGGGCCAAGCGATTGTGAGGTCTGAGTTTTTCTGGATGAATGATTTTGTGATGCAAATGTATTACTCTTTTGAACGCATATTGTTTTGAGAAGCAAAACGCTTTATTTTTTAAGCCCCAGCCAACTAGCCGGACTACCTTCGTCAACGCTAAAACGAGGCTGGAACTCTGCTCACAGGACGCAGCAGGGGGTAAGAAAATGTTCATAAATGATGTTGCTAGTATGGGATGTCATACAGCTTCATGTCAGAAGGGGCGAACTATCCCTTTAAGATGTTGGTTCATTTTCTCTGGCTCTGGCTTTTTTTAGACTTTTTGATATTCATGTTCTGCATGTGTTGGCCAGACTTCCTGTTTTCTTATATTTTTTTTTATTAATTTTCCTTTATTTTTCCTTTTTGTTTTCTGGCCTGCTTACTTCTTAGCTGGTTTCACTCATTTGATTGTCACCATTTCTTTTGTCCATCAAGCACAAACTTAGAATTTGGACTGGAGTGGTACACACCATATGAGCTATTGTAATGGATTTGCTATATCGTAATCTCCAGACTCGTGACATTACTTCAATATAGAAAGATACTGCAAAAATGGGAAGACTTCAACTCAATAAAGCACAAGTTTACTGGGTGCACAATTCCATATGCAGCCTGAAAAGAAAGAAAAGACAAAAAAGTCGATATCCAACTCCTCAATTGTCACTGAATAATTTGCTCTCTGTCTTTAACATCCATGCCTTGTGTAATCTGGAACATGCGAGGTATAATGGTATACTACATTTGAACGAGTATGCATGATGAAAAGTTCGAGCTCCCATTGGATATCATATTAACCGTGTGTACAGTGATGATATGTGGAAACCCTAAAACCCAGAGGAGGCTGTAACAGCACAGCATTAATGAAAATGGTTCGGTTGTCATATAAGAGTGAGGTGCTTTACATAAAATAAAAGCATTGCAGCAGGGAGTGTAAGAAGCATTAAAATACATAAAAGAATATAAAGAGAAACAAATAAAATCATTTAAATTAATTTAAAAACAAGCAACAGTCCAGATAAATTAAAAGATATCGTGCAGATTTCATGCATAGACACATGAGAACAGAAATGTTTTTAACCTGGATTTAAAAATGTCTCCATTTGGTGAAAGTTTAATCTCCACTGGCAGTTTGTTCCACTTGTTGGCAGCATAACAGCTAAATGCTGCTTCTCCATGTTTAGTCTGGACTCTGGACTGGACCAGCTGACCTGAGTCCTTGGATCTAAGAGCTCTGCTGGCTTTATATTCTCTGAACATATCACAGATGTATTTTGGGCCTAACCCGTTCTGGGATTTGTAAACCAGATGTCTAATTGTCCTTCGTTTTCACTTTTCAGTACATCTTAATTCTTGCACTACAGTCCAAAAATGACTGAGAGAAGAAAGAAATATGCGTAGATAGTCAGAAGAAGCCGCTATTCTTCGATTTGTTAAGCAATAGATGTAAATTTGACCTTAACATCATAAAATGTCAAGGTCAAATTTGACCTTTGAAATTCCATCAGTCAGTGTGTTGTTATCGTCCAACTTACTGATTCTGAAAGTACCAATCTCATTCTCTCTCTGCCGTCCTCCTCTTTCTCTCTCTCTCCTCCACAAACACACGGGCAGACTCCTCCTTCCCATCCTCTCCTCTCCTCCGCTCTCCTAGCCCTGTGACTCCTTGATGAGATTAACAGTCTACCGAGCAGCTCCTGGTAGTGGATGGGGAAGAGCGGCGGCCACAGCATCAGTTGCGAGCACCGAGCGAAGCATGCCCCAGCGCAGCCATGACTTGCTCGGCGTCAGATAGCGAGAAGATCGTAATCAACTGCGGGGGGATTCGACACGAGACCTACCGGAGCACTTTGAAGACATTGCCAGGGACACGGTTGTCTTGGCTGACCGAGCCCGACGCGTACAGCAACTTTGATTACGACCCCAAGTCCGACGAGTTCTTCTTTGACCGCCACCCCGCCACCTTCGCCTTCATCCTGAACTACTACCGCACCGGGAAGCTGCACTGTCCCAACGATGTGTGCGGGCCGCTGTTCGAGGAGGAGCTCGCTTTCTGGGGCATCGACGAGACGGACGTGGAGGCATGCTGCTGGATGAACTACAGACAGCACCGCGACGCAGAGGAAGCCCTGGACAGCTTTGAGACGCCTGAGCCGGACGCACCGGAGGACGACCCGGCGCTCACCGGCGGAGCGGACGGCGACCTGAAGCGGCTGTGCATGCAGGAGGACGGCCGCAGGGTGACATGTTGGCAAGTGTGGCAGCCCTGGATGTGGGCGCTGTTCGAGGACCCGTACTCCTCCAAATACGCCCGGGTGAGTGGCCGGAGCGATGTGTAATCTTCTGTGAAATCTTGCGCCTGCATTCTGTCATCATGTGCCTTTCTTGTCTTCGGTTTCGCCACTGCGCACTTTTATGCGTAAATTGACCCCTTTAACAGTGGAAGCAATGGAATGATATCAAGCCCCTCGATGTGTTTCCTCAGAAAGTAGACAAACCACCTCGATGAGCTCCTGATCTCACCTTCTTATTTTATTTTATGGGGATTTGGCCAGTTCTGGTGCTGATTTGTCCGTGTGGGCTACATCTGTCCTTCCTTTTCCTTCTCACTCTGGTGTCACCATTGGTGCACCATGTAGGAAAACATTAAAGGTTTCCAAGGTAATCTAATCAGGTTATGCCCTCATTTGGAATACAGATGTAGGGATTAATGAATTATTGCGGTGAGTCTCTTAGAATTTGTCTCTTTGATTAAAAAAAACAAACAAACACATTTCTGGATTTTGAATTATTAATGACAGAAATGATAGAAATAAAAGCAAAAATAATCTGAGCTCTGAGCCGGAATATCACCTTCATTTGCAGGAAGACAGGTTTATGTGTGAACCAGTCAAACAAAATGTACTCAACTAATAATGTGGAATTCTGTTTTGTTCATTAAATGAATAGATGCAGCTAAAACTTTAGCTTCAAACATTTACCACATTGGCCTGGCAACATGCCCTGTGACTGTTACCACAATCTTACTTCCAATTTATGACATTCTGACGGTTGATCAGGAGCCTATTAGCTAATCCTTTAACTGTGTTTCTCTGATGCAGAGAGAGCAGCTCTACAGCCGCATATAGCTGCTGTTCCTTCAGTGCAGTAAGTGACGCACTGGGTGTACCAACAGTAAACCAGTCAAACCTTGAGACTGCTGCTCTTATTTTTTGGCTTTTATTTAAAGTCCACGGATCTCATTTATCAGCCATGTCTATGCACAGAAAACGTGTCGTTAGTGTGTAAGAACGTGCCCATGTAAAATATGGAATTGGCCAACGTTTTTTTCGGAATGCGTGTAAATAAGCACAGCAACCTTGTGCAAAGGGAAACGATGGCTCGGGTGCTCGCGTGCAGTCTCAACATCCACATTTGTTCTTTCTTTCCTCAAATGAAGAAATTGTGTTTAGTGGGAAACAGACATGTACCCTAACTGGTGTGAACAACTTTGAAACTGGTGTCAAAAATGTGAAAAATATGTCAAGGCTGATCTTGCTGTTTGAGAAGATTTTGCAACCCATGCGCTCTGCAGTGTGCTTATTTTCAGAGTGTGCTGGTCTGCTTGCTGAGAGGACAGAGTGGCCTCTCAGCAGATACTACTTTTCAAAATACATACTGTTAGATTTATACCATCATTTAGGACATGTGTTATAGAGACATACTAATAGTTATTCTAAACTAGTTTGAGTTGTCCTCTGTGTGCCTCTTTTTGCAGATATGTCTTGTTTGTGCACCATGACATGTTGTTTTGGAAGTGAGTTTGCTATTAAACCATTTCTTTCTTATTTCTGATGGTAATCTCTCTTCTGATCCTACAGAATCGGATCAACAGCATTTTTTCTTGTGCGAGTAACCCATATTTTTACACAGTATATTGTATGAGTGCACTGTTGAATAATATGTATTATCTGCCCATGCACTTCATAAGTGTGCTCCAAATGTGTTTTTCTTTCTATTTTCATTTGTGTAAAGTACATTGTGTTGCCTTATGCATTAAATATGCTCTATAAATAGACAGATGTTCACTTGACTGATCTGAGGAAAGTAAGCAGTGCCTTATAGTTGGATTTTACCTCAGCAACAAGTAATTTAATCTCCTTTTCAGCTAATTTTTTATTTATTTTTTTGCAATTTGGGCTATTATATTAGGGAGGAACATGAACAATTTATTTGTTTTTTTTTAAAAGGACATTTTGTTGCCAAATATGGTCAATTTAGGGTTTTTCAGAAATGACTACCAACTGGGTTAGGGTGGTTTGGAGCATGTGGGGATTATCAAGAGTTGTTTCTTTACTAATGTGCATAAGAATGGCATGGAAATGATTATTTGTTTGCAATGTAGAACATTTTCGATGAAAGATTAATGTAATAAGGGCAGGGTTCTTTATGTAGACATTCTTTTATTTTCTTCTACTGCTATACGACTGTGCTGCTCCTTAAAATGACTTTGTTAAGGTTAGATAATCAAAGTACTTGGTTAAGATGATGAAAATCTCATGATCAAGTGCTCACATACACAAAATACATTTTATTGTCCAAAACTTCTGCAATATTTCCCATGGTGCGATGACAAAACGCACAGCAATTATTACAATTCCAGCTCAGGTGACCCATCCAGGTAAGTGAGACTAACTTTATTTCTGGTTCAAGTATTACCTTTATGCCGGATTGTTTCATTTGACTCAACATACTACGTTAAATTAACTGTATTTCTGGGTTATTATGACACAAAAACAGTCATTTTTCTCTACAGGTTTATGTAGTGTAGTTATTCAAATAGTACAGCTACTGCTAATCCTACTGGAACTACTATTATTTTACATTCCATTTTTAAAAAATAATAGAAATGTAGAATAGCAAACATACAAACATATGCAACATAAAATATATAATGAAATGTTTGCAATCGGAATACATAAAATTCACATAAACTCACAATATCACATAAAATAACATAGCTATAACACATCCATTAAATACAGCATAGACAACAAAATTGAGCTTTTTTTTTCAGATTTTGTAATCTCTAAATGGTGGCACCTTTTTTAAGATTGAAGTATTTCAGAAGTCAGAGTAGATCATCTGATATCTTTAATTTTGTCATCTCTTGAAGTTCTACACGTCACTGGTTTGTAAGTTCAAATAAACTCCTTTCAAATATACCAAACTGGTCAAGCTTTTCCCTGTAAGTTGGTCTTGTGACATATCTGTTCTGGAAAGTGATGCAGAGCCTTGCTGCCTTACCTTCTAATCGACCATTGTTCCGCGTGTAGTTATGCATCACACTGCAGAGTTGGCCCGAACAGCAAAGACTTTATTCTGATGTTTAAGGATTCAGTTATGGTTAGTCAGCTAGCTCAGCTGGTCCAGCAGGTGCTCCATGTACAGAGGCTACAGCCCCTCTCTGCAGCCGGTCCAGGTTCCAGTCCAGGTTCCAGGTTCCAGTCCTGGCTCTGGTCCTGTGATACATGCCATTCTGCCACTCTCTGTGCCCCCATTTTCTGTCAAGCAACTTTGCATAAAAACCACTAGTGCCAAAAAGATCTTTCCCCAAAAAGAAAAAAATCTGCCACAGGCTCCTGTAAAGACACTTTGATACAGGTAGCTGATGTTCTTTTTTTTTTTAGGACATCCAACATAATCAGGTAACTGGAAGAAGCAGTTATATTTCTTGACAATGAAGTGTTGCTATGTTTTTCTAGCAGTACAGCTTGAGCATACTCTATCACTGATTGCACAGTGTGGAGGTACAAACATGACGGAACTGCAGAGAAATCTTGGCCAGTGTTTTGAATGTGACACAGAAGAGAATAGAAAACAAGTCCATTTATGATCCCAGCCTGTATTTCTATGATGAAAGTGCATGATCATTTAACTTGTAAAAGATACTGACATTGATATTTAACAGACATTATAATTTTGAACAATCCATCACATACTGTGTGAACCTTTGCCTGCGAGATATTGATTCAGAACGTTCCAGAAAGAGGAGGCACCTTCAAAGGTTCGTAGTCCTTGGTCCCAGAGACATAAGCTCTTCAGCACCACTGAATAAGACAGGTTGAAAGTTCTACATACCACATCAGATCTTGTTTTTACCCACTAACACATGATGGAAGACATGTATTATTTGATTTAAACCTCTTTTTTTTAGGCTTCTTCCCATTCCAAATTTGAGTAAATTGATGAGGAAGTGAATGACGTGAAATGGCATTTCAATGATGGCAATTAGCTCATGCAGTTTCATGGAATTGTTTATATCGAAGATGTCCAAGTTTTTATTCGTTTGAGAAAACGACAGTGAGTCAGACGGTGAGAATTTCCCTCAGAAAGTGACGGTTGGCTGTCAGACGAAAAGGAGAGTGATGGAACAGAGGACAGCGAGGGCAGTGACCTCAGCCTGTTCAGGAGGCCTGGCTCGAGATCGTTATGATGGCGGAAAAGGTGGCTGTGGGTGGTTAGAATTTTACTGGAAGCAAGTTTGTCAGTACTAATGACGACTGGGTCTTTTTGAATACTGAGGAAGGGTACCATGGATCAGACACTTTGATGAGCCTTTTGGCTATTGAGGGGACGGGGATTTGAAAAATATTGAGGCCACTGATTGTTTTGTTCCTCTTCATAACTGATGACTTCTGGATACCAAATTAAACTAACAGATATGAACAGTGAAGACATCAAGTAAGATTAAATCAACTATTGAAGGATTTGCCAAATGTGTTTGAACAGTTGTCGGTATACCATGTGGAGCAGGAAGATTTACAACGAGTTAGGCCATAGATGTACTTTTTAAATTACAGGCTCACGTAAGCAGCTTGCTCTGTTGTAGGTGGAACTGTTCAGATTCGCACCTGTGCCCTACTTCTGTTATCAGAAGATTCCACCAGGGGGCACACCAGTTGACACTATCCAGAAAAAATTGGCATCGTCCCCGCTCAGTTTCTCCAACATTTTTCTTCTTGCACGAAAGTTTCCATAACGGTACTGATTTGTTGCCTGCAAGAACATATTTGTCACTGTGCATTGGTATCGTAAAGACACAGGTAATTGCAGACTTTCCTAATAAGCTTGCGTTCAAAACGAAACAAAAAATGATTTTTTTTCAACTACTTTTCAGGGTTTCTTATGTGGAATGAGGCTTAGGCTCATTGTAATAGTACATTTGTTTGGAGCATATTTCAATGGAAAAAGTTCTGATCTGTGTGCCTGATTTATTTGCATTTTAAGGAAACATGGACTTGAAATGTGAACTGGATGCTTTCTGCTGAGATGCTAGTATTGATGTTTTACTATTGTGGTAAGCTAATTCCATTTTACAATGGACACTCTACAGTATTTTTGCTTTTCTTTTGTTTGAAATCGTCCCAAACTTTAGACATTTTAGACAAATCTATTTCTAATTGTAGTCCTCATAATTTTCTTTCGGTTTCCTCCATCATGCCATCAAATCAAATTTTCTATAAACCCAGCATGCGTGCAAATTGTGCGACTGTAATAATTGTCTATGTCAAATGGCATACCACTGAGAAGGCATTTTTTGTGAATTAAACAGCACATAGATGCATAATAATTTGCATCAAGGATATTTTGAAATTGAGTTATTCGAGTTACTAAAGGAATCTTTTTAGACCGAATGGATATGCTGTTAATTTGTGTTCTCGATTAGTGACACAAAGTCGTGCAATCGACGCGATTAAAGGTTTTTATCACTTGACAGCCCAAATTTATACATAAAAATGCTCTTTTGCACTTCACCAATAAAACAGTCCTAAAATGAACATAATAGTTATATATGTATGTAATACAAACTCGATTTAGCCCTACTCTGTTTTTATGTACTTTTTGGGTTTCCCCTTTATTTAGTACCATGTAACGGATACTTTGTCAGTACTGCCTCAGCTGACATTCCAAGTGTGCTGAGTACCTACTTAACATACTAATGCAGCTGACCTTAACTGTTCAGAGAGAAGCCTCACCTTTGGGTGTAAAAATGACTGCAGCAGCACCTAAAATCCAGCACTTACTGACACACTTGTCCTCTGAACTTAGCTTTTCACACATGTTCTTTGAACATAAAATCTTGCCATATGCAGCTTTTTTATGTAAAAAAAAAAAAAAAGACAACAAAAAATTAGAAGCACATATGGCATTGAAATGAGGGTTCAAAGAGTCTAAAGTGGGGTGACAAAATGAGTATGACAGCTGAGGTGACTTTGAAATTGTTGCAGTCAATACATTTTGTGCCAACACTGTGACAGAAAGATTTCGTTGGAAGGGTGGACAGTTACTGCAGAAGCAGCAGTAGCTGTGCTGAGGTAGGTTGAGTTTAGGTCGGTTGCTCAGTTTCAGGTGATCAGCTCGATGGATGGGGACTCATGAGAAGAAAAAAAAAGAGCTTGAGCGTGTCAGGTGTTCGAAGAATGCAATGGAAAAAAATAAAGGACAACGCAGTTATTCAGTCCTAGCATCTGCCCATTTAGTACACATAACATGATTGCAAAGGTGGCAAAGTTTTGCTTTTCTGCACTGTCCTACCCTATTTACCCTACCTTTTTCCCTGTCATCACCACTGACACCTCATGGCGCTTTATTACCACAATTTCAAAGATGAGTGCTGCATTGCTGATTATCACTACTGAGTCCCCCGCGCCAACTCTACACCGCATGTCCTATCCCTCCCCCTACCCCCTCCCCACCAACAACAACCCCTCAGCCCTCTACTTGTGCTATAGCGTAACACTGCAGTCCCCGTAGTAGCTGACTACGCTCTAGTCTGCTGCAGAGAAGGAGGGAGAGAGATACAGAGAGAGGGGAGGGAGTGACTGAATGGGAGGTGTTTTGGTTGGGGGAGTAAGAAGCAGTAAAAGAGGAAAAGGAGAACGGAATGGGCGACACTTTCTGTAAGCCATCGTTTTTTTTCATCCAAACCTTTCTTTTCTTTTCTTTTCTTTCCTGCCGATACGGGCATGCTGGGACATTTGTATCCATACACTGATGTGATTGTATGTCCCAGCTTGCTTCATTTTGGCAAAAACAACCTTCACTAACAGACCCTCTTCCTTCCTTTCTCCTTCTCTGACTCTCCCTTTTTTTCACATTGTGGGACGTGATCATTCACAATCCCTTAGAAAGGAACCGAATACTGTAACAGGAAGCACGTTTACACTACCATAGAACAAATAATTATGCATACATACATTGTAATTTGTGTTAGTGTTACCGAAATCTGACTTAAAATGGACGAACACCCAAATAATGTGGTTGGGGATCAAATCCCTCCTGCATTTATAGGCAAGGCAAGGCAAGGCAAGGCAAGGCAAGGCAATGCAAGGCAAGGCAAGGCAAGGCAAGGCAAGGCAAGGCAATTTTATTTATAGAGCACAATTCATACACAAGGCAATTCAAAGTGCTTCACAGCTACACAAGAAGGCAATAAAATCATTAAAAAGACAGAAAAAAAAAAATAATAATAATTAAAAATTAAAATTAAAAAACCCATTAAAAATAATCATTAATTAGTTAATTTAAAAGTGAAGAGTGCAGATAAAATACTTTCAGGTATTATACACTCCACTTGACTCAAATGGGCTCAGGCATTTTGCACATGCTTGAAAGTTCCATCTCTTTGTTTCTCTTTGTAGAAATAGTAAAATGTAGGTGTATATAAATTAATCTAAATTCCAAGTAAAGCTGCTCTCATCGATGTATTTTTTTCTGTTCATTTTGTCACATGGTTGAAATTGAGATTCAAATTCAGTCTTTAAGACCAGTTGTCGATTTAAAGTAGTTCAAGACTATCACTCTGACAGACTGTTTCCTGACTAAATTCAGGTAGATTAAAGATGGTGTTTGTGCAGTGAAATTGGCATCTACAATGATCTGCCACAGAGAAAGTTTGAAGCAGCAACGAGTCTTAAATGTTTTCTCATACAGTCCACAGTTTTTACCTCAGTCACTACCTTATCTCCCCTCCCATGCTTGTATTTTGTAATAAGAACAATTTCTGACAGCTAAACATGTCACAAATTGTTGTTGAAAATCAGGCCATTAAGACAGCTTGGAGTCACTAAAAGCCTTCCTGGACATAATTCTGTTCGAATAAAATTCTGCTTTTATTACCACAGCATAATCAGACTAAACTACCATTTTAGACAATATATGCAGTGAATTATATTGCTGCAGTAATATAAAACAAAAAAAATGATCATTAGTCGTTATCATTATAAGTAGTCATCGCGTAGGGCTATGCAGTGGATATTCTGCCGTACTATTCTTTGTACAGCAGAGCTGACGAAAGCTCTGACTTAACACCTTTGTTTATTTACTATGTCATGGAGAGGGTGCACATTTTTTGCCAATTATTTTGAGCAGCTTATGCAGCTCCGGGAGATCCAGAGCAGTTTCGAGCACAGAGCCAGCTTTCTTTATTGGTTTGTTCAGTTTCTCTGTCACTTATGCTACTACTTTAACAGGTAGCTACAAAGCAGATTGGCCTCTCCACCACAGTCTTACATAAGATATGTAACATCCTGCTGCAAAACCTGAAAGACCTAATCCTCTTCAAGGAATAGAGTCTTCGCTGTCCCTTCTTGTAGAGCAAAAGCCTCGGTTTTTGTATTTACAGTCTCGTCGATCTGTCGTCCCTCACCACCTCCGTCTCCTACCCTGGGATGAAAATAGCATTTGCCTTAATCCCGGTCCTCCTAAATTTTACAATAATCTCCTTTGTCTTGTCGACAATCAAGACGAGATGATAGTTCCCACATTATTCCACAAAGTGGTCAACTACTAAGATAAAAAAAAATCACGAAGAAGAAGCCATGAGTAATTTAGAAATGGCTGAAATAGGATAAAATATGATAAATGATAGTAAAAGTAATTTACTTGAATTAGGCTAAATGGTAAGTTGTTGAAAAAGATGGTTAAAAGTAAGTAAATACAAATAGCTAGCAAGCTAGCTAGCTAGCTAGTTAGATAGATAGGCATATAGATAGAAGGTTGAACCAGTTGATCAGATTCATTGCTTACAGTTGTCAGTATAAAGCACCATGCTTAACCGTAACATCTGCAGGATGTCTGTACTTCTGCACAAAACACTGACAAAAACAGGAAGACATTTAGACACACACACACACACACACACACACACACACACGCTTTAGCTGCTTCATAGTTCTCTTTCTTTTTTCTGTTCTGATATTATTCAGTGCATTTCATCTTGCCTTAAAAACCTTTAGCACTGCTCTCTCTCCCCCTCCCTCTGGTGGTTTTGTGCGCTATAAGCAATATATCCACCAGGGTCCCCCATCCCCCTCTGTGCTTTTCAAGATAATGCTGCGACAGAATATTCTTTCTCACTGTGTTGCCAATTGCAGGAGAGAGGACAAAAATGAGATGGAGAGAGAGAGAGAGAGGGGAATGTAAGAAGAGAGATTGCACAGAGAGAAAGACGGATACCGTATCATACTTGATGACATGTCAAGAAATAAAGTGTTTAACCTCTATGTGATCTCCATTGTCCTCTTGACTGTCCTCTTGCTTTTTTTGGAGTCAGTAACACAGCCGACAAAAACGTGCACACACAAACACACACATAGACACTCAGCTAAATTCAAAAGCACAAACTACAATAAACCAACTAATTGAGGATTGAAAACAGCATGTGGAGTAAGTCCATAGTCTTGATACATACAGTATGCACACACATAGACATTCAGCACAGAAGTCCAGAGGGATCTGCGAAGATGTGTTGGTCAATACATTTGTGTCCTCACAATTTGAGTGCTTGTGTTTACACTCTAAATATTTGACGAAAACCACAAGGAGTTGCTCATATTGCAAAGGTTGCAGAAAGCCTCCCGGAACTGCCTGTTTTAGCGAAAATTCACACCATCTCAAAAAAACTTCACTATCTACAAGTTTCCTTATTCTGTCAATACTCTAATTCTTTTACTCTGAAATGACTACTTTTCATCCCTGCCTGAGAAATCCTTTTGTTTTTAAGTTTTTTTATATGGGTTAATTTACCTATATATTAACATAACTCAACCAAGAGGAAATCATATTCTTGCAGGGAAAATTTTAATGTGTAGATGAATTTATATTCAATGCTTTATTGAGCAGTTCTTTCAACAGTGGCAAGTTGCAGGAAGATGACTGTGGAATAGATCAAAATAAACAAATAATAATGTGTGCGTGTTCATATGAATGATGATATATCAGCTAGTGCAAAAATGGATGATATATATATATATATATATATATATATGATATAAGACTACAAAGCACTATAATGCGAAGGAACCAAGGAATCTACCTACCAAATCTCATAGAAACTTTGGTTGCTTGATCTTTTCAGTACATGAACACGCTTGGATGTAATTCGTACTGCTTTTAATTGAACGGGAAGATCCACTCTACGATTTGAGATAAATTAGAGCTTGAGGTTTCAGCATTGGCTCACTTGTAGGGTAAACAACTCATGGATGACATTTGACACTAAAGACCCACAGCATGGACAGGTGGATCAGTGAGGTACATATGACTTCAATGACTCTTGTGAATGTGAATGTCCTGGACTTCCAATTTGGTAGCAAAGAATTCAATGGGGTGAACCACTCACTGTATATCTAGGAAAAAAACTGTTCTGGTATTATAAAAAGAATGTAACAAAACTCAAGAAGAAATTATAAAACATTGGAAATGAGGACGCCAGTGGAAAAGATAGAATCCAGCTCAATCACAAAGCTATGGAAGCTGTTCAAGCTATCGTCATTGCTGAGAAAAAGGTGGTTCATTCGGATATGATGAAAGAATTAACAGATGCTCTGGAAATATTTAGAAATGAACTTGTAAACTTAAGGGGTTAAAGTACCCGGATATTAACCACCATTGCTACTGATTAAACAGACACCACAAGAATTTTGGGAAGAGTTTGTTTAAAACCAAGCTGTCTTTCCCCAGTGCCATCATTGGAATACAACAATATCACAGTATGAGACCTGTGGTCATCCATATTTTGGAGTACAAAACTAAGGCACAGGTACTTCTCTTTGCTTGGAAAAATAAGGAGCTCAACTGTGGGAGGAAACAAATATTCTTTGAGCTAGACTACCCGACAGAAATTCCTCTGAAGACAAAAGGCCTTCTTTAACATAAAAAAAATGCTAAAAGGGGCTCCATTTCCAGACACTTCACTGGATGACGTTCAGAGTATTTTTTGACACAGGTCTAACCACCTACAGTAGTGCATTGGAAGTGATGGGTGTCTCCTTTGGAAGGTACATCTAGACTGGGGTTAAGACAACCCCCTTGGGAAACAGCTGGAGAAACATCACGCTGACAACACGAGCAAAATATTTCAAAAACATAATGCCAGACATGTTAGGTACCGACCACACAAGTTTTTTGCAAAACAGGCAAATCAGGACAATATAAGACAGACTCTATATCTCATTGACCATTTGAAAAGTAATAGCATTGAATCTGCATTATCAGTCTAGTCTTTATTTGCACATATGGGAATATTTATTTCGGCCACTTAAGAGTTTTTTGATATGATGATTGTGTGGCTGAGTGTTTAAAACTATCACATTACTGTCCTATAGCCAGAACTCTAATAAACAGGAACCCATCATGGGTGGTCAGCACCGCCGCCTCACAGTAAGGCGGTTCCTGGTTCGATTTTGTGTGTCATGTTGATTGGGGACTACAAATTTACCCTGGGAGTTAGTGTGAACAACCAAGTGTAAGCAGTGAATTGTTGTTTGTTTCTATGTGGCCCTGCGATGGACTGGCAACCTGTACAGGGTGTACCCTGCCTCTTGCCCGATTCCAGTGACCCTAAATTGGATTAAGCAGATTTAGAAAATGGATTGATGGATGCAAGTAATGCATAGGCTATGCATCAGCTAACGCAGATTGATCTCTTCCAATATGGAACAGTCCATACATCCTATCATTACTTTCCCCTTATCCAAGTTCAGCTCGCAGAGGCAACAGGTTCAGCAGGGAAATCCAGAAATCCCTCTGACCATCGACTTTCTTCAGCCCCTCCTGGGGAATCCTGTGGTGTACCCTGGCCAAAATGGATATTTAACCCCTCCAGAGCCAAAATGGCTCTGCTCGATGCCCTCCACACAGTTGGATGTGGCTGAAAAACCTCTAAAGGGATGCGACAAGGAGGTATTCTACCATCTCAACTGACCTTACTCTTTTTTGACGTTGGAGGAGCAGCTTTGCTCCATCTTCACAACAACTGACCAGTATAGCGCCCGCATTACTTCTGATGAAGTCCAAATCCTGTCACTCGCTCCAGTTTGCCATTCCTCTCGAACAAGAATCCAGAGGTACTCTTTCCTCTAGGCCAAGACTTATTCTTGACAAGGAGGGAGCACTCCCTTTTTTCAGGGTAATGGCTTCAGATATAGCGGGCTAACTATCATCTGAATCACACTCAGCCCTGACAGTCAGGGCTTAAAGAGCCACAAGGGTTGTGCCTTTGTTATTTGCTGCAAAGATGAGTTTTCCAAACCAGAACCCTCCTCTCTCCTACTACAGGATCAGATCATTTCCATGAAAACCATAGAGAGATTGGTGACAAGGGGTAGTCTTGGCATTCTAACACACACCAAGAGTTAGATTTTGTGCAAAGAATGCAGATATAGCTCTTGCTTTGGTTATACAGGGAACAAATAGTTTTAGTGTTAAATTTCTTAAGATCTTCTTCTTTTTTTTAACCCTGTCCTGTCCAGCATCATGGCAAACCAGAATCATTTTGTTAAAATTATATATCATTGCCGAACCTGACAGGGGGAACAAAGAAACAGAAAAACCAAAGAAAAGATAAACAAGATAGAGATGCAAAGGAATGATATAAGAAAACAAGACAAAAGTGGACAACAGGCTGCTCATCTGTAAAGAGACTTAACAGGCGGAGAACCATCAAGCCTCTAGCATGGCTGCTGCGTCGGCTCGCGCGAGCGGTTCTGATGACGTCACGATTTTGTGCCGGTTATTTATAGTGGTCGCGAGTCGATGCACCAGTAGTTGCAATGGGTGCAGAGGGCCCCAGGGAACCACAGGTGGGTGCAGCAGTGAGGACGAGCAAAAGTGACAAGCTAAAATTGAGGGACAGACAACCATGCAACACTTAAAGAGAGGGTTAGGCCACACACATAGCTCCCCACAATGACCAACCCGGCCCCCCAACCCAGAGAGACCACCAGAACCCCGTAGCCCTGAGGCCCCCCAGCCAACACCCAAATGCCCAGAACAGCGAGACATTAAACCCACAGCCCCCACTAAGTAAACAGCGAGGACCAGGGAGAATAACATTCAGGCAATTGATGTTTTAATGAAGCATACATTGTCTCCATGCTAATATGATCTGACAGAAGCCTTCAAAACCGATTGATACACAAATGATCTTTTGTTTTCCAATTAATGAGAATAGTTTTCTTTGCGATACATAAGGCAATGGGGACCATGTGTGCTGTGTTCATTTCCATGTTGATGTTGCCTAAGTCACCCAGTACGCACAGTGTTGGGCATGCAGGAATATTACACTAGAGCCATGTTGATAGGTCCTAACATAACTCAAGCCAAAACTTCTGCACTAATTTTGATTAGTGAGTCATTCATTTTGACTAATTCTATTCTGGTGCCCAAAACCACAAAGCAAGCACATAATCATTGGTTGTGTTGTAAGCACAGATTTTTTTCAGGTTTTCAAGATTTCTTGATTTTCTCCTCTTTCATTTTTTTATATATTACATTTCGGTGATCAGGGAGCAGACAAAGTCATTCTAGGGTTTTGGGTAGATGGCAATGGGTTGGAAGTGGTAGAGAAGCGTGTAAGATGTCCAAGTCTTAGTTTGTCATGGTTTCAGCTTTCTAGATATGAGAGCTTACCCATCCAAACTGGGATGGAGGCTGTCTCTTCTAGTCACACAAGGTTTTCCCCAAATAGTTAACCAATTATCTATGTAGCCCGCATTGTTTGCTCGACACCACTTAGAAAGTCAGTGGATGAGGGGATGACATGGGGCTAATCATATCATCACTGGTCAGATTTTGCAGTGGTAAAGAGAAAATGATGTTGTCCGACTTTGTTTTGGCAAAATAGCACACCATTACAACATTCATTTTAGTGACATCCAATTGGTATAACAGAGTGTCATTACCACCAACATGAATAACACTCTTACATAATGTATTTTTATCCTTCGTCAGCAAATTCACATAGGATTCTAGAACACCAGCTCTGGCCCCTTCAGTGCATATGACTATGGTCGTAGGTTTCTCGTTTCTCAGTGGGTGTGTTGATGAGTGGGGAAAATTGATTAGGAAGGGGATTGGTTTGTGGTGAACTACGGTCTTGTGCTTGGGACTATGTTACCCATCACTTAGCCAGGCTAGGTTTTCAGTGTCACAGGTTCTGCTGTCTGACAGCTACCAGGATTAGCTATGCTTGGTAGCCCCACACTGGCTAATGAGACTTGAATAGCTACGGGGTTGTTTTCAGTCGTGAAGAGCTGAGCTTCCAATTAATTTTGTTACAATTACCATTATCACTAAAGGAGGCAGAGAAGTAGCTAAACATACACACACCCTGCAAGTTAAAAAAGAGAGAGAGCCTTGATAAGCAAGCAGACTTTACCTTTACCCATAGAAGAATTGACAATACTGTCCAATTTAATTATATAATCAACAGTAATAGTGGTACGTGCACATTTAAAGAGATAAACAAAAAAGGACAGAGACAATCATGCCCACAAGCTGTTAGGTTGGAACTTTGGGTCAAGTATAATGTGAGCAATATCATAAAACAATGACCAAATATATATAGAGAAAAATAACATTGGATTCTGTTTTACCTACATTTCAGCAGGCATTCCAGCTTTATTGGAAAAGGGGTTTATATATGTGTTGAATCTATAACAGAACAGATAATTCAATGTGAAACAGAAGGCTTAAGAGCCTTACTGCATTATATTCCATAATATATTGAATAGTAACTGGTTGCTACTTTTTTTTACGCAAAAGATAAACCTTTTCGGGGCGGTCGGTGGCGTAGTGGGTTAAGCAGCCGCCCCATGTACAGAGGTTATAGTCCTCGTTGCAGCGGGCCCCGGTTTGACACCCGCACCGGGGCGGCCCTTTGCTGCGTGTCTTCCCCATCTCTCTGCTTCCTGTCTCTCTCACACTGTCCTATCATTAAAAAGGCAAAAAAGCCCCAAAAAAATAATTAAAAAAAAAAAGATAAACCTTTTCTACCATGACGTAATGCAAAAATGCCCAAGATGGGTAACAATTCGCCACAGTGCAAGTGCAAGAGAAACTTAGAGATTTTGTGGCTTTATGATAATATAATTCAATTCATTTCAGTTTTATTGGCATAGCACACTTCAAAGATACAATCCACTTCAAGCCAATCATAATCCAAACAAATGTATTTAGATCCAGATTAGTCCAGTTCATACAATGCCAATTTAATAACAGTTGATGAGCTAAAGAAACCAACAGATTGCATCAAAACTTCTCTTCAGTTCAATCCTCATCCTGAGCATGCACAAAACAAGGATGGAAGGGAAAAACTCCCTTTTAACAGAAAGAAACCCTCAGCAGAGCCAGACTCAGGGAGGGCCGCCATCTGTCTCAACTGGTTGGCACTTGAGAGGACAGGAAAGAGGGGTCAGCAAGCACCATAACACCTGGCTAAGAACACATGCTGACAAAAAGAAAGACAAGTTAATGACAACTCTAATGTCATATGTTAATGGAGAGTAGAGAAAGCAGAGTAAAGAAAGGTGCATCATTGGAGGTCCCCCAGCTGTCTAGGCCTATGGCAGCTTAACTAATGGATAAGGGATGTTTCAGGGTCACTGAAGCCACCCCTAACAATAAACCTTCTCAAAAAGTAGACCTAATAAAAGGTAGAGGTGGTGTCTTTTTCCCAAACTTGCAGCATTTTTGACAAGAGATGGGCCTGATAAATGAAGGCTTTGCCTCCCATTCTACTTTTACAAACTCTTGGAACCACAAGTAAGCCTGCAGAGCGAATTGCCCTATGAAATATACCAATGAGATCTTTAAGAAATGATGGAGCTTGGTCATTAAGAGCTTTTTATGTGAAGAGACAGTGACAGAAGAAAGAAAAGATCATTTTCAGCCTACACAAAATTACATTGTGCAATTACACCCTCAATCCCCACCCTCCACAATCTTAGCTTGAGCCAAAAAAAAAGTTCCAGTGCGATGGAAGACATCCTGCCTTGTTACAGTACCTACAAAATCTTATCCATCTGTCACCAACAATTATAGATCAATTGCGCAAACATCCCACATCATTAAATTACTGGAGAGATTGCTATTGGCTTAACTAAGTATTTGTTGTTAGGTCAATGATGAAGAAGCCATCATCAGCCTGCCTCACTGAAACCACTCTCATCTGGACAAAGAAGGCAGTGGTGTGTGGATCATGTTCCTTGATTTCTCCTGTGCTTTTTATACAATTCAGCTCCAGAAAATAAAGATGGATGCTTCCACAATCTCCTGAATTATTGACCACCTCACAAACAATTTACAGAAGAATTGTAGATTCTATTCTGGATTTAACAGCATCCTCTGATAGACACCTTTTACATGTAAATGTCTTCTCAGAAACTGTATAGTCAAGTAATGTAAACTCAAAGGTTATCAGAAAATGGTCAGATAAGACAGGGTTATGAGGGAACACTGTTAACTGTTCACTCTCAATGCCATAAGTCAGCACAAGATCAAGGGTGTGATTAAGGCAGTGAGTCAGTCTGTGAACACTCTGAGAAAATCCAATAGAGTCTAATATAGAATTAAAGTTAATAGTTTTCTGGGGGTTTTTTTGTTTTTTTTTAGGTTTTATGGATTTGCTCCTCTTGTGTTTATTGATTTATTTAATTTGGGTGGTGTGGGAGCAGACACAGTCATTTTGGGGTTTTGGTTGGGGTAGCAGCAGGTGGGTAGCTGCAGAGAAGTGTGTAAGACTTCATCCTGGTCCCAACCCTGGATTGTCATGTTTTTGGATGACTAATAAATTCCTCTATATTTCTAGAAATGAGAGCCGCTCCTTCCAAAGTGGGATGGATGCCGTCTCTTCTCATCAGACCAGGTTTTCTCCAGAAAGATTGGTTGGAGGAGGTTGTACATGGATGATTATTAAAGATAATTAAAATGTAACTTTATTGAACATATACCTTCCTGTAAATCCAACTGAAAGATGTGTTTTTTTATAGGTTGTGACTCAACAAATAATCTTATTGTAACAAGGGACTTTAATTGTACTGTTAATGATTTGGACGGAATTATTTAGAACCTAATGCTCAGTCAAGAAATATTTTGAAGTACATGATTGAGACTTATGAGTTAAATTATGTGTTTCGTTCTAAACATGGCGATAGCAGACAGCACTCATGGGCTCACTGTAGAGATAACTGCATTAGTTTAGCTGTTGTTGTTGCGAACATCACTTACAAATATTCAGATCTTGTTTTTAGAGTCCTGTAGGCTTCTCAGGTCATAGTACAATAATAGGAAAGGTCTTTATAGATGATGTGAAATCTAAGAGTGCGCATTGGCATGTTAATACTGTTCTGACGAATAATTGTTTTTTTAGAAGACATTTGATTTATTTTTGGAAAGGAAATAGAAATTCAACACTTTTATAATCAATACACTTGCAATGTCTCCAGACAGATTATTAAGAATCTAGAAAATAGAAATAGTGGCATTCTAAACATTAATTCAATTCAATTCAATTCAATTCATTTTTATTTATATAGCGCCAAATACAACAAATATCATCTCAAGGCACTTAGATAATAAAGTCCAATTCAAGCCAATTGGAATTCAATTAATTGTAATCATAATTATTCATAAAATAATCCAATTCATATAGAGCCAATTCAAAAACAATTTCCTAGCTAAGGAAACCAACAGATTGCACCGAAACTTTTTCTTTTTTGGTCCAATCTCCCGTCCTGAGCGTGCCTTAGGCGACTGTGGAGAGAAACGACTCCCTTTTAACAGGAAGAAACCTCTGGCAGAACCAGACTCAGGAAGGGTGGCCATCCGCCTCCACCAGCTGGGGTTTGAGAAGACAGAAAAGAGGGGACAACAACCACTGTAACACCATTCAAAGGATATCTGTTGGAACAGGGAAACACGAGTTAATGACCACAATAATGTCACATATACATAAAGAGAGTAAAGTGAGGAAAGGTGTGACATAATAGGCCCCCCAGCAGTCTAGGCCTATAGCAGATTAACTATGGGATATTTCAGGATCACCTGAGCCATCCCTAACATCCCTAATTAAGTGATTCCACATTAGATCAAAGCCATCTTCAGGCTTTCAAAGCAGATCTTCTAGGGTTTTGAGCACAGGGGGCTTTAGTTTGTTCACATTTTTAAAGTATTGCTGAAAATATTGCTCTGTCTATGTTCTTTAGTTTGGAGAGGAAAAATGGTCAAAATACTCGACTCACTCATTATATTCAATCCGAGGATGGAAAAAAACTCACAGAGTCAACTGAAACAAGAAAAGAGCTGTGAGCTTCTTTCCGAAGCTTTATGAAAGTGAATACAGTGAAATATTTTTTACAATAGAACAATTTCTGAGTGATAAACCTAAGATTTCAGCACAGGACAATGCAGATCTTGAGCATTCTTTAATTTTGCAAGAACTGTGAGTGGCTCTATTGGGTATGGAAAAGTATGGTAAAGCTCGAAGAATTGATTCTGATTAATTTTTTTTAAGTGTTTTTGGTCCACATTAGCAGAGGATATGCTGAAAGTTATAAATTATAGTTTGTCTAGTGGGAGATTACCTCTCAGTTGCCACAGAGTTATTCTTACTCTTCTCCAAAAACGGGGAGATATTTGTGAAATAAATAATTGGAGACCAGTTAGTCTGCTATGGGCTGATTATAAAATCCTTTCAAAGGTTTTGACAAATAGTTTAAGAAAGGATTGATCAAGTTGTACATATTGATCAGTCATATTGCATCTCTGGCACATCAATAAGGGATAATATGTCCCTGGTTTGACGTCTCTAGTTCATTGGATAAAAAGTTTGGTCTTTTTTCTCTCTCTCATCAATCGTATATTTTTGAGGCATTTGTTTTTTCCTGTGGTTTCATTGCCATGATTAAAACTCTTTATTGTGAGACTGAGTGAATTGAAGATCAATTTAAGTGGTGGTTTAAGTGTACCTTTTATCATTAAGAAGGGTATTAGGCGGGGCGGTCGGTGGCGTAGTGGGTACAGCAGCCGCCCCATGTACAGAGGCTACAGTCCTCGCTGCAGCCGGCCCCGGTTTGAGTCCCACACTGGATGGCCCTTTGCTGCATGTCTTCCTCCTCTCTCTGTCCCCTGCTTCCTCCAACTGTCCTATCCATTAAAGGCATAAATAAGCCCAAAAAAAAGGGTATTAGGCAAGGTTGTGCCTTGTCACGTATGCTTTATACATTAAGAATTGAACCCATGTTATGTCAGATTAGAAAAGAGTTAATTAGGGTGAAACTGAACATTTTTCTCCTTTCTGCCTATTTAGATGATATCATGGTGGCTGTAACAAGTGAAAGTGATGTTCAAAAATTAAAACAAATTATAGAATGTTTTGAAAAAATTTCCTCCTCTGAAGTTGGGTAGGAGTACAGCATTGTTAGTAGGTAAATGGTGAGGATAGATGAGCCTAGTTTATGGGACAATCTAGAGGTTTTTAAAACTTGGGATGGTGTGGTGGAAAAGATGGAAGAAAAGCTGAAGAAATGTCACTGGCTTTTACCACGGATGTCTTATAAGGCGTACCGCCTTATCATTAATAATTAATCATCATTAATAATTTGTAAGCTTTTACTTTGTGGCACCATGTGGCCACACCCATTTGTAAGAGCCCCTACAAAAGTTTTTTTTGGACAGACTACACTAAATTCCTAAAGTGTTTTATTATAGTCTTCCTTCTTCCTTCTGAGGAAGAAGGAAGACAAGGCTTTGTTAATCCGGAGAATAGGAAAGCGTCTTTTAGGTTACAATTTCTACAGAATTTTTAATTTGGGCCCAAAGTGTATCTTTGGAGACAAGTAGCAGCATAAATTTCTTGAATAGTTGGTAATCTGGGTTGGTTATCACTCTGAATTGTATGCCACCTTTTTATATGAGTGTGCTAAACACTACATCATTTTATTGGCTGCTAATGGCGCCTATTCTTAAAGGCACTTGTTTAGGTTAAACCTTGGAACAATGTTCTGATGATATCTGATCTATTATCAAACACATGGACAATGCTGTTACCCTTGTAAGAAGACTAGAGGTTCAATCTGTTCGAGTTGTAAGTTGGATAGTGGAGAAATTCAGAAAGGCTTTGTTGGAAGAAGAAAAAAAGCTGATATCAGGATGGTTTGCTCGACACAACACCCATGATTCTGACTCCTTTCTCAAGTTGGGCATCAGGCCACAGCATGCAGATTGTGATTGTCTTGGTCCTCTAATGTAAGTGGGCAGTAAAGAATGGACTACACTGGACTCTGTGAATGGGAAGACATTATATGAGAGGCTCTAAATAAGAGTAAGGAAAAACACCACGGAGAGATCATTTTAAAGTCTTTTTTTTTCCTTTTTTTTTTGCTGTACTCAGAGGCAACACCAAAGCCAAAGCCAGTGTTCTCAACATAGTTTGTAGCACCATTGTTTTTTTCAAAATACTTAAAAGTATAAATTAAAGAAAGAGGGGGGGGGGGGGGGGGGTGAATACAGAGGAAAGGAGAGATCTTGAAAAGATATCCATCCAATAGCCAAAAAGTAACCAATTGCTGCATCTGTGGAGAGAAAAGAAACCAAACTGCAGCCATGCACATGATTGTCAGGAGCACATGATTGTCAGGAGCACATGATTGTAAGGAGCACATGATTGTCAGGAGCACATGATTGTCAGGAGCACATGAGTGCCAGGAGCACATGATTGTCAGGAGCACCTGCAGAAACTTAAATGCAAAGAAACACAATAAATAAACAAACAGCAACTATAATACCAGCAGCAAGTACATGAGAAGGAAACTCACTGTAGATCCTGATTATTATAAAAACCATTAGTCACAATATAACAGTGGTTTGAGTATGTGAGTGAATGAATGCTTGTGCATATCTGTGTGTGTGTCAATTATATGCCAAAGGCTTTGCATGAATTGTGTATAGTAATAGGGGAAGGGGGCCGCAACCACACCCCACTTCAAAGATTAGTAGAATACAGGAAATGTCCCCAGATCTGTGAAACCAGTAACCCCATGAGGTAAAGAAGAGAGAAAGCAGGCAGCCCATCACAAGTAGGCCATGGTCCAGCCCAGTGGACAGCAGAGGAAGGCCACAGGTAGATCCCCCACAGCCAACAGAAGGAGCCAGGGAACAGGGGCGATGCACCAGCCACCTCGATGGACTGGCCAGTGCCTGGCCCCCAGGGAACCCCACCGACTTGAGGCGGAGTGGACACACCCCAGAGATGCAGCGAACCCAGAACCAGACGACCTGTCCCTGGTCCCTCTGTCCCGAGGCAAGCCCTGGAAACAGGGGTGTGGGAAGAGCAGGAAAAGCACAGTGGAGCAGGATCTAAGGCAAGTTACAATAGGCACCCCCGTTCCCTGTGATCTGCCGGACAGAAGGACTCTTGGTCCACCGATCCAGAGCCCAGAGCTACACCGCGCCTCCAAGAAAGCTTGATATGCTTGATATTTTGGCTAATAAATGGCAATTTTGAGATTTCTAAATCATCGCAAAATGTTTCTTCTAAGTCTAACCATGGTTCATCTAGTGGATAAGATTTACACCATTTGGAGATATACTGTGACCTCAACTCAACTTTATTTCCTGACTTTAATGTGGTAGTGGAAGTATTCTGGAAATTACAGTTAATGGACAGAACTGTGGATTTAGTACAATTGATAGAATTGTCAGAGATTGATGTTAATTTTTCAATGAGTGTGATTGTCTGAGAGAGAGACTTGAATTTTAGAGGAAAGGTAAAACATCAGCATAAAGACTGATCTTATGTTTTACTTTTTTGGATTGGATGCCTTTAATATTCTTATTTTGCCTTGATTGCGGCTTCTAGACGTTCAATAAATTTAGCAAAAAGTGGGCAACCGAGCTGCTACTTCTTTGAAGAATGAAGCTTGGAGAAGTTTGGTTGTTTTCGAATGGGTCAATTGGGTTTCCAAAAAAGGCTTTCTACAATGACAAGATTCACAGTACCACTGACACTCGGAAACTTTTTTCCACTTTCGAAATTCTACTTAATCCTCCGCCTCCGCCACCTGCTACCAATCTGACAGCAGACACCTTTGCCTCATTCTTTACTGACAAAGTGGCAGCTATAAGCAAACAGTTTACCGAACTGCCCACACCCGAACCGTGTGCCATAAAATCAGCATACAGAAGTCCTACTGCATCATTTTCTTCATTCACCCCTCTCACTGAGGACTGTGTGTCTAAACCTATCACATGTAGCCGTCATACTACATGCCCGCTGGACCTTGTTCCTACTAATCTGTTCCAAACCATCACTCCTACTGCTCCTACTGTAACTGCAGCGGTCACACATGTGATTAATGCTTCACTGACATCGGACACATTTTCTACCACATTCAAGCAAGCTTGGGTTACACTGCTGCTCAAGAAACCCCTCCTCCAACTCATGTGAAGAACTATCGGCCGGTCCCTCTCCTCCCGTTTCTGTCTAAAACCATTGATAGGGTCTTTAGGCAGGTCACTGATTTCCTCTCACAACACAACCTCCTCGATCCAAACCAATCTGGGTTTAAAAGTTGACACTCCACTGAAACTGCTCTGTTGGCTGTGACAGAAGCCTTAAAAGAAGCCAGAGTGACAGTTAAGTCATCAGTACTCATCCTGCTTGACTTATCGGCTGCGTTTGACACTGTCAACCATTGTATCCTTCTGTCCATACTCTCCAGCATGGGCATCACAGGGAGAGCACACTCCTGGTTTGAATCATAACTCACTGGTCTGTCATTCAAAGTATGCTGGCTTGGTCACACTTCTGCAGCGCACCACCTTGGGAGCTCTTGTCTTTGCCATATACACCACCTCATTGGGCCAGATCATCCCATCACATGGCTTTTCATGCCAATGTTATGCTGACGATTTCCAGCTCCATCTGTCATTCCCACCTGACGACCACACGGTCTCAGCACGAATCTTAGACTTTCTCTCTGACATATCGAAATGGATGAGAATCCATCACCTCCAACTGAACTTCTAAAACTGAACTGCTTGTCTTCCCAGCCAAACCAACCATACAGCACAGCATCTGCATCCAAACTGAATCCCTATCTCTTGCTCCATCAAAGGTAGCTAGAAACTTGGGTGTCATGATTGATGACCAACTAACCTTTAAAGATCATGTTGCCTCCGTTGCTCGATCATGACGCTTGCATTGCTAAACATAAGAAAAGATCAGGCAATACCTAATCCAACACGCCACCCAGCTCCTGGTGCAAGCTATGGTCATATCCCGCCTTGACTACTGCGATGCTCTCCTAACTGGTCTCCCAGCCTGTGCTGTGAAACTGCTGGAGATGGTCCAGAACGCGGCGGCGCGTCTGGTCTTCGATCAGCCGAAAAGAGCACACGTCAACCCTCTGTTCATTGAACTCCACTGGCTACCCTTAGCCGCCCGCATCAAATTCAAGTCACTGATGTTAGCCTACAAAGTCCTTAAAGGAACGGCTCCCTTCTACTTGAATGCTCTTGCATAGGCTTATGTCACAACTCGATCACTCCGGTCATCACAGGATTTTCGTCTAGCAGTGCCTACACCACGCTTCAGACAATCCAGACTCTTTTCATGTGTTGTTCCACGATGGTGGAATGACCTACCGAGCACTAACAGAACAGTCCATCTTCAAAAAACTCTTGAGGACCCAGCTCTTCAGAGAGCATCTCCTATCCTAGCACTTACCCTGTACTTCACTACCCCTTCGACTGCGCTTTATCTTTCTGTACTTCCCTCTATGTCTGCACTCTATCTACACTGTCACCCCTGTCACCTCTGACAGAGCCTGACTAGTGGTTTCCTTCTATGTAGCTTATTGTTATCTTTGATGTTAGCTGTAATGTTATATCCTCATTTGTAAGTCGCTTTGGATAAAAGCATCTGCTAAATGCATAAACATAAACATAGGTTCGGCTGCTGGCGCTGTGATGTCTGTTGCTGAAGCTCCTGCTGGTGAAGATGACATGGATTATGACACTGATTCTGATTGCACCTCTATTGCGGATTCACAATCATGTAGTGGAGATCTTTACACGCTTGAGATTAATGATTTTTTGGATAAAACGTTAAAATTAGTAAAAGTATCTGATTATTTTTCTGATATCGAAAAGTTTCTAAAGAGTGTGTTGACTCTGCAAAAAAAAACATAATATTGAGGATATTGAAGTAAAGTTATGATTGAGTTGATTATGTGTGTTTTTTTTCCCCCTGTCCTCCTTTCCCATTTCTCATTTATGCACAAGGTGAGGGTGGGCTCTTTGAATATTAATGGTGGGAGGGAGCAACAGAAAAGAGCAGTTATTTTGGAAATAATGCCCCAAAAAAATAGATGTAGTTATTTTGCAGGAAACACACAGTGACAAAGATAATGAGATAGACTGGATCTCAGGGAACTAATTTTATCTGACATTTATCTACTGGAGTGGTGTTCTTTTTTCTTCAAGGCTAAATGTTAACATTATTTCCACAACAGAAGTAATAAAAGGGCAGAGTCTTAGTTATTGAAGCATAAATTTCAAACATATATTTTGTTTTTCACAATGTCTATGCCCTAAGTCATGGTACAGATAGACTGGCCAGTTTCCATGAACTAGGACATTTGTTGAAACAGATAATCAACATGACTGTGCTAATGGGGGGAGACTGGAACTGTACTGTCAGCTTTATTCTAGAGAGAACTGGGGAGGAACCTCACTTACAGTCATCCACTAAATCAGCGGTTCCCAAACTTTCTCTGCTGGGCCCCCCTTTGGTACAAAAGAAAACTTTTGCGGGACATAACAGGACACACATACAGATATTTTGTTTTCAGACTCCATTGCAGTTTATTTCACACATTATAGTTAATAAAACCTCAACCTTTTTTGAAAAAATAAAAGTAAACTGCCATTACAACTTCTTTTAGAATGAGAATTAAATAACAAAATAACAACTGCCTTTACAGTGTAATTATTGGCTGCAGAGTCATCAAGCATAGTTGAAACCATGTCCATAGCACAGGGAAGTATTGCACGCAGCTTTTTACACTGTGCCACTCGGTAGGCAACTTTATACGAGGTGAGTTGAGGATATGCCGGCATGGATTCTTTAGTAAAAAATTTACTAGTTTTTGTCTGAGAAACTCAACTGGCTTGTCTTTTTGTTTTCTGAATGTTTTGTCTCCAAGTTGCATCTTAGCTTGTTCGGCTTCAAGCTGTCACAAGCTAGCGCTTTAAAGATGAACTGAAACGAATGTTCATCTATCATTCAAATGAAATTTTTGTCTTTTTCTAAAACCATCAATCCAACTTGAACTAAATTTTCCGGGCATAACTTGTTAAAACGGCCATTTAAAAGTGTGAATTATGTGGCCTTTGGTGCGAAATTGGCCACGTGACCGTGACGTCATAGGGTTGACTCCCTTATTTGCTAGTATGGCTGGCTGTGAAAACAACATACATTTGATGGACTTATATCTCATAAAGGAAACAAAATTCTGATACAAACATCAGCAAGTCGAAACAACACACCTCTAACATTATGTGGAAAAACTTTCGTTGAATTTAAGCCACACAAATTGATTTAGTATCTATATTGTAGAGGCTCTCTGCACCTCCCGTATGGGTAATGGAAATGAAAGTTACCATTTTCGGCACAGGATCGGCGGGCACAAAACAGCCATCGCTCCTACTACACGCTGATTATTATTAAGATGTTATCAATCAAATGACACAATAGTGTATGTTTGCTGTGGTAAACTGGAAAAGATTTGAACATGCCGGTTTCGCAGATATGGCATTCTGCTGCGCTGTCTTTGACACGTTGAAACCTAACGAAGGGGCACTTTGAAATCCAGCCACTTAAAAAAAACGTATGTGATAATAACATGGTTTTAATGTAAGCTTAATAAACAATGGCGTGGATTAACGGGTCGGAGATCCTCCAGTGCATGGCCCCATCTGCGGATCCTCACGGGTCGGCGGCAGGGAGATGGGCACCCGGCCTCGGCACGACTGACAGCAGTCAGTCATCGTTAGGACTGATCCACGGAGCCTCGGATGTCGTAGCCGGCGCAATCACCGGAGAGACCAGACAGCAGATGGCGAGCGTTGTTGGTGGAGGGCAAAGCCAGGTGGGCTTTCAGCCGGCATATTACTCCACCTCTCTTTCCACGTCTTCTGTGACGGCTGTTGCGTGGCAACCGACCAGGTAGATGCCATAGGTAAGAGGGTACAAACGCCAAAACAGGTGGCGGTGGCTTTGTCTGATCATTGATGTGATCGATATTATGTCCACAGAATCTCTGATTTTCAAGAGACTCAGGGGATCATGCATCAGTAGTGATGAAAACGATAAAAACATGACAAAACACAAAAAAAGGTAGCAGAGGTAGACGGCCAGCCACTCACAACGTCGCCAAATTATAGCTGGATATGTGTGTAGACCGAAGAGCAGAGCGAGCAGTCCCCTGCTTCCGAGCAGCAAACACCGTAACAGGTGCAGCTATCGGCAGGCGGCAGCAGGCAGTGATACGATCCACCGTGCTCTTGTCTTTGCCTTCTCCTTGTCAGCCTCAGTTCCAGTATTTTTTAGTTTGGGAAACATGTGCAGAGAGATGCCTTCAGTGAAGCTGCTATTTTTGCAACTAACACCATTTGTTCCTCCAGCAACACAATATTTTCCACCGTGCTTTGATGTCTTAGCCATAGATGCCGCCATTACAGTTAGACTACTAGAACTTCTGTGTCAACCCTGTGACGTCACGCATAAAAAAAATGAATTCGCACAAAAAGACAAAATGTGGCTCCTTTTGAGCCCGTTTTAACATGACTTCCCGGATAAATTATTATCCAGACAATATCTCATTTTAATCGCAAGGCTTGGAACCTTTAGAATCAGCAGCAAAAACTGTGAAATTCCAACAATTAAAATTCGTTTCATAAGTCCTTTAAGACAGACAACACACTGCGGTCTCTCCTCATTACCCACTGTTGTACAGGTGAAGTCAAAGGCAAGATACATGTCATCATATCTTCTTTTCTTTGCCATGGAAGGAAATTCCTTTAGAAGCACATTTGGCAATGCTTCATCCTCTGCTTGGCGTTTACGTGGGAGCCCCATCAAAACTAGTCCATGTTATGCTAGCAGTGTCATTTATTGATTGAGTCATTCGTGCATTCCATCTGTTCTCCGCCCCTGCAATTGCTCCGCCCCCTACTGTGGTAACCACTGCACCAAATGATCTCAGATCATTGGAGAACAGATTCTGAAATGATGTATTGTATGCATGGTAGATGTTTGGAAGGTTGAAAATCCCAGGTCAAACAATATACATGGGTTGGGATCACTGATGGAACAAGGCCAGACAGGTTTTAAATGACAGATAATTTTAGAAACAGCTTGTTATGCTCTTTTTTTTTTCCCTGTTGGGTTTACTGATCAAAATTTGATTTTTATCTAATCTTTCTTTTGCCAACCACAAGGTGTAGATCATATTGGCACTTTATTGTTAAACCTCTGCAGAAATTTTCTTTCTGGAAATTTTCCATGGAAACTGGGAAGAGAGCTCTAAGTAATTACCTGAACAAAAAGGCAAAAAATTCCAATTTAATTAAAACTCGACTCTCCACAATTAAGGACATTGATCTCCCTACTCAGTTCTTTTTTAAGCTGGAGATAAAAAATTAAAGTTAATAATCAAATTATGCACCTAAAACTTCCAAATGGGGAAGTTACCGCTGACCCAACAAAAATGCGGAAACTAGAGGCAAGGCAAGGCAAGGCAAGGCAAGGCAAGGCAAGGCAAGGCAAGGCAAGGCAAGGCAAGGCAAGGCAAGGCAAGGCAAGGCAATTTTATTTATAGAGCACAATTCATACACAATGCAATTCAAAGTTTATCTTCACAGCTATATAAAATCACAATAAGGCATTAAAAAGAAATAATAAAATAATAAAAAATAAAAATAAAAATAGATAAAATCAGAGAAATAAAAAGCATGATTTAAATTGTAAACAAAAAGAGAGAAATAAGAACAATATAAAATCAGTAGTTAAAATGTGATTAAGTTTTGAGCTTTATTCAAACGCAGCTGAAAATAGGTGTGTCTTCAACCTGGACTTAAATACACTGAGTGTTTCAGCTGATCTGAGGCTTTCTGGGAGTTTGTTCCAGACATGTGGAGCATAGAAGCTGAATGCAGCTTCTCCGTGTCTGGTTCTGACTCTGGGAACTGATAAAAGACCGGATCCAGATGACCTGAGGGGTCTGGAAGGTTCATACTGGGTCAGGAGGTCACTGATGTATTTTGGTCCTAGAGCATTCAGAGGTGGATTTCTTCAGTGACTTGTTTACAGCTGATACCCGTGAGGCTTCCTGCGTCTGAAATTCTGGAGGGTCTGCCAAGGCTTGTTAATGATTAGTCTTCCTGTTTGGAGTCTACTGTTTCTTTTGAGGAAGTTTCTGCTGCTGTCCAACAACTCAGCTGTGGTTGGTCCCCTAGAATTGATGGTCTCCCTGCAAAGTTCTATCAGTCCTTTTGGCCTTTGCTAGGAAAACACTCCTTTGATGTCCTCACAGAGTGCTTAGATATTGGGACTTTGCCAGTGAGCTGTACTCAGGCTGTTCTGACTCTTCTGCTCAAAGAGGGGGACCTTGGTATTTTAAAGAACTGGAGACCTGTGGGAAACAGGTCTGTACAGAAAATAACGTTTTGCAAAGGTTCTTGCTAATAGAATTATGGCGTGTTTCCACTATGCAGTCCCGTACGGGTCGGGTCGGACACCTAGCACACAGGACCGGTTCCAGGCTCTGCTCTCCGGTGTTGGTGAGGAGGCTGTGCAGCGGGAGCTCGATGGCGCTGTGCCAAACCAAAAAGTTTTCCAGCTGATTGCCGTAAAAATGGCGGAGAGTGGTTTCAACCGGACCGCGAGCCGGTGTGGCATTAAGCTGAAGAAGCTGAAGAAGCTTCGGAGCGATCGACGTAGTGACGCTTCGGCACGCACTCCGCCCACCCCTGAGGGTCCCCTTTGTACAGTGGGAACGCAAGCTGACCCCAAAGCGACCCGACCCATACCGTACCATTCCGAACCGACCCGTACCGGACTGGATAGTCGAAACGAGGCTTTAGACCAGTGTTTCTCAATTCCGGTCCTCGGGACCCACTGCCCTGCATGTTTTTGATGTTTCCCTCCTCCAGCACACCTGATTCAAATGAATGGCTCCTGATCAGGCCACTGCAGAGCTTGATGACAAGTTGATCATTTGAATCAGGTGTGCTGGAGGAGGGAAACATCGAAAACATGCAGGGCAGTGGGTCCCGAGGACCGGAATTGAGAAACACTGCTTTAGAGACTGCATGGGTACAGTGGTGCACATGAGCCAGACCTATTGTGTGCCAGGACGAACTATAATAGGCAATTTATTTTTGATTAGAGACATTATTGATCTAGCTAAATTAAAATCTTAAAAAGCTTTTGATAGGGTTGGTCACCAGGAGCAAATGTCCATTTTTGTTAAAGGTGGGTGGAGGTCTTAGCCGACCTGTTGCTTTCCAGATAGGTATTAGGGAGGGATGTCCTCTTGTCTGGAATATTATATGCTTTAGCCATTTAGCCTCACTTGTGTCGTCTAAGGCAGAGCCTTTCAGGTATGAGCTTTGTTGAAGAAGCTCTGAGTCCAGTGTTTCTGTCAGCTTACGCAGATAGAATAGAATAGAGTTGAATAGAAAAATGCTTTATTCATCCCCTAATTCAAATTAGTCAAGTAGCTCAAAAAATGTAAAATATTTATTTTATTTAATATAATTTACAATGATTGTATATTAGAACAATAATACTAATAATAAATGACTAAATAAATAAATGTGAGAAGAACATGTCAGCAGTCACTGTTAAAAAGCCTTGTGGCTGTGGGGACAAAGGACCTCCTGAAGCTCTCAGTCCTGCAGCCTCTCACTGCAGCTGCTCCTCTGTCCTGCAGGATGCTGTGGAGAGGATGTTTATTATTCTCCAAAACAGAATACAATTTCCTCCTCATCCGTTGCTCCACCACAGCACTGAGAGGGTCCAGCCTTCTGCCTACAACAGAACCAGCCTTTTTCACCAGTTTGTCCAGGCGCCTACAGTTTCTGTCTGTAGTGCAACTCCCCCAGCAGACAGCAGCATAGAACGGTGCACTCTCAGGTGTGTTAAAACATGCACATCATGTCATGTCACTGCAGACATTGAAGGACCTGAGCCGTCTCAGGAAAAAGAGACGGCTCTGGCCCCTCCTGTACGCTGCTTCTATGTTGGCAGACCACTCCAGTTTATTATCCAGTCGAAGGGAAGAGAGGCGGTTTATGGCTTGAGATAAATTGCTGTGGCTAAAAAGGTAATGGCTGTTGGGACATGGTTTAAAAATTGAGATTCTTCCGTTTTGTAGAACGTTGGTCCTGTAGACACCAAAGCTGGCTGACTTTTGCATCCCTCCAAGACAAACTTCTCCTACAATGATCCAACCAAGGTCAAGTCGTTGAGCATGTGGTTGATTGTGGAGTCCATTATGTTCAGTCAGTCTGTTCCCTGACTTTGAGCACGCACAAAATGTCTCTGCCAAGGAGGAGGAGCATTTTAGCGTCTGGATTTATTTCTGGGATTTCACCTTCAACTGACTTGAGGTGATGGTATTTCCGTTCTATCATCAGCTATCGTGTCACACTCTATTAGAGTAGGGAGGTGAAGCCGTGTTGTTCTATCCAGAGATTCGACAATGAAGTGACTGGCGCGTCTCCCTGTTGCTTCAACAACACCTGAGCATGTCTTCAGTGTATATGGCTCCAGATTCCCTTTGATGTCAAAGAGGTCGAAAAAGTCTGTTTTGGCTAGTGAACAGTTACTTTGCTCATCTAGAACAACATACATCTCGATCGCTTTTTCTTCTTGGCCTACAGGATACACTTTTACCAAACATATCTTAGAGCATTGTAGCGTTATTGGGCATTTATATATGCATCAAATATAAGGATTTATAAGACGTTCTCACTGTCTCAAATAAACCTTAAACCTCGAATTAAGGGCACCACCTTCCTATATTTTACTTGCTTTAAAGTGATACTCCGGAGTAGATTCAACCTGGGGTCATTTGAACCGTGATATCCAGCCAAGTAGCCCACCCGCAGTTTTTTCGATATTGGCTGAACATCAGCTGAGTTACAGAGTTATCCCGAATAGCTTCGTACAAAGTTAATGGATCCTGGTCCGTATCTCCAAAATTACCACACTAAAATCCCATGCCATGACACCAAACTTCTACAGTAGTACAAATATGGTCTGTACTCACCAAACGATGCATTTGGAAGTTTGAAAATAGTCCAGGAGTTAATTATTATCAACACAAGCCTGATAGCTTCTCTGCTGCTAAAGCTGCGTCGACGTCACTTCAGAGAGCTGGGAGCTTCAAAGTAAGATGAAGGTTGATTTACTACTGTAGACAACAAAGCAAGGCTGCTCAGTTTCTCCATTGATAAAATAACTTCACAACTCTACAACATAAAAATTCATAAAAAAAACATGTAGAATATAGCATATACTTTGTTGTCTACAGTAGTAGATCAACCCTCATCTTACTTTGAAGCTCCCAGCTCTCTGAAGTGACGTCGACGCAGCTTTAGCTGCAGAGAAGCTATCAGGCTTGTGTTGATAATAATAAACTCCTGGACTATTTTCAAACTTCCAAATGCATCGTTTGGTGAGTACAGACCATATTTGTACTACTGTAGAAGTTTGGTGTCATGGCATGTGATTTTAGTGTGGTAATTTTGGAGATACGGACCAGGATCCATTAACCCTTGTACGAAGCTATTCGGGATAACTCAGTAACTCAGCTGATGTTCAGCCAATATCGGAAAAACTTCGGGTGGGCTACTTGGCTGGATATCACGGTTCAAATGACCCCAGGTTGAATCTACTCCGGAGTATCACTTTAAGTTACAGTCAGGGAGGAAAACTGTTAAAATCTTACGATCCTGGTATGTTAAATTAATAATCAATTTAATAATCAATTAATAATCAATTAATAATCAGTCTCATATCTCGCTACTTTCGTGAAAGTTCTCGTTTGGTTGGACAGACATTACGTAAAGAAAGCATACGACACAATCTGTGATTATAACATATATATATAGATATATGAACTGTTTATTACAATGATATGATCTTAGACATGAACCTTTAAAACAAACAGGAGATGCATTTAATATGGGTGATTATATAAAACACTTAGTGAATGGAAAATAAAATATGGGGAATGGGGAGATACTGGATGTATTCAAATAGTTTAGGTTGGCTGACTATTTGACGCTAAATACTGACATTTCGGATTAATGTATCATTCTGTGAAAGCCTCGAGACATCCATCAAACCCACTTTAAGGTGAAAACGGGTCGGTCTTACTGTGCTGAAGTTCTGCTTAGTCAGCTCGGAACACGGCAGCGGCCACGCGGGGTCCGAGGGGATTTCTCTTCCGCTCTCTGGGCCTTCCTGGTTGTGGTGGCTGACTTTAGCGGACTTCTCAGTTGCTTCTTTTCACTGGGAAACGGGAACGATGGTGCCGAGGGCTGTGGTTAGATGATCAAATCCTCCGAGTGTCAGTGGGTCCGTTGCTTCTCTGATGAAGTGAACTTAAGTTCACAGAAGATTAATAAAAGGTTGCTTGGAGTTGGCTTCTTGGTAGGAAAACTTCATTCTGTTCTTATCTTTGTTCGGGTCTTTCTTTCTCTTCTCCGGGGTCTCACTGGGTTCTGGAGGGCTTCCTCCGGTCGTCCTCTGCATCGCTCATCCTCACGTCCTTCCGCTCTCTCCTGAGATTATGGGAAAACTCCCAAACTCTGGTGAGCTCTTCTTTCCTTCTCAAGTCATCTCCAAATCTCTCTGAGCAACTGTGATCTCTGTTCTGTTCTGAAACTCTGGGTTGAAACTCTTCTGGAACAAGAGGCTGTGTTTTTCGCGGGCTCCGGGTTTTGATTCTCGGAGGCGGGGCATGACGTAAGCTTACACTCCTCTTTCAGCCAATGATATGCCTGAACTGTGGTGAATGTCTGCCTGTGTGTCTTTGTGTAAGACGATCTTAGTCATCATTTTATGTGGGGATTTCTGGATGAGACAAAGAAATTCTATTTCTCCATTACTCCGTCTCATAGAACATTTGTCTCGGTGATTCTGAAAACACCACATCTTGTTAAGATATGCAGATTAAAGATATAACATAGACTTGCAATATAAAGACATCAAAATAACACACAACGTAATTGATGATTATGACTTTCAAAATTCAGATGAATATCTATGAAATCGTGACATATGAATAGTGAACCACACAATGTTAATTTTCTGTGTTAACAATGGGGATACCAAACAAATACCAAATAGATACCGAAGGGACATCGTTAGAAGTTAATAGTTGCATATATCTTGTCCATTTTACTGAGTCCTCGGGGATTTAAATGTTCAACTAATCAACACTGCAGACCACTAGGGGGCAATGTGGTTCCATCAGGCAGGTTGGGCATTTTCCACCAAGATCAGTTCTTTGTCAATATTTAAGCCAGAATCGTACAAATTGTCTCTATATGCGTCTTGTGATCAAGCTGGAAACCTGAAAGAAATTGTATACGGTTATCAAACACATTTAATATAGTTTTAAGGTTCGACTAAAAGTGAGTCTTAGTGAAGTCTTCTCAGTTCGTGTGTAGCCATCTGGTCGGTCTCTGGTGAAAAAAGGGTGTTAAAGTGTCAACTTCGATTTGTGGTGAAGATAAGATAGTAAGTCTCCCACATCTCCAACATAAAGATTCTTTGTTCATTCGAGTTCATCCCAATTTATGGCGAGCGTCTGTTGCGAGTTCGACTCCCCAAAAACTTTCAAAAGGGTAGAAGGTTGTCGTAAATTAGGCAGTTTCTGTCTCTTTTTCCTTTGTGGAAAGAAAATGGAGATCTGTTTTTTATCCACATACGTAAACATCCCCCACAGGAATGTTGGTTTTGTCAAAGTTTGAAAAACTCTTAATCCACATGGCACTGTGACTGCTACAGCATAATCTTGAGTTGACTCAGCCTCCACATATTTCAGTACACTTTGACATCACCTCAGGCACATTTGGGTTTGTTTGCTCCCCGCCATGATCCTCAGCAGTGACGTAGTCTTCATGCCTAAGTGGAATGGGATCTGGATGTATGTCTGTTGTTGCCACAAACATTGCATTGTACAGGACAATCTTTAGCCACGTGAAGAACAGAGGAACAACACTTGAAACAGATGTGCTTCTTTTTCAAAAGAGCCTTTCTATCCTCTAAAGTCTTACTCCTGAAGATGACATTTCCTAAGAGGGTGTGGCTTATAATGTAGTGGACATTGTTTGTTGGGGTTTGTGACGTGTTTGTCTGAAGATGTGTTTGGGCTGCTTCCAGCAACAGTTGAAATCTCCGTCTTCCTGACTGAAATGGGTTTTGGTATTTTGGTATCTTTCCTGAAGGTTGTATGGGAGCTTTGCCAGGATCGGATTAACTCCTCGTGCTGTGTCGAGATGTAAGAGACCTGGAAGATAACCATTTGTTTTTGCAGCTTCAAGCTCAAGCAACAAATCTCCCAGTTCTCTTAAGCGCTGGTTGTCTTTGTTTGGTAACCTTGGGAAATCCTCAATTTTCTTCAGCAACGCATGCTCAATGACTTCTGTTCTAACCAAAACTCTCCTCTAGCCTCTGCCACACCATTTGACGGCCTGGACTTGGGTTGTGTATGTATGCTGCTCTAATTCTTTTTGCCTGGGCAGTAGACTGTGGGCTGAGCCATTTGGAAATTAGATCCAGTTCTACTTGGGATGACAAGCTCAGATCTTGAACTGCACTGTTAAATGAAGCTTTCCACGCCCAGTAGTTCTTTGGTTGATCGTCAAATTTCAACAAACCAGAGCTTACCATCTTTCCGTATCAAGTATTTAGCCAGATTTGAGGTGTCAGTGTAACCGCCTATTATTGGCCTGGGAGCAAATACTTCAACCTTGGGCTGCTGACTGTGATAATTGCTGCTTGGCTGTCCTACTTGACCCAAGCTGTATGGTTCTCTCTTGGGGCCCAAAGCGCAGGTGTTCTGTGTTAAGCTGGATTTATAGTTGATGCGTCGCTCATGGCGCGGACAGCGTGTGACGCCAAAATGACGTATATCCACCTGGCACACGCCATGAAAAGGCGGTGCAGCGCGTTGTTGTGCACCAGTCGAAATTTGTAACTTGGCGCGTTCCATCGAGTGCTGGCACAGGAGGTCAGTTTGGCGGTGGTGGGCATATTTCTTCTGCACACCACATCGGGGCTGAACCTGACAAACCGGGTTGTTCCATCAGAACAATTCCAGAGTCTGGTCCAGGTTCAATCATTTCAGTCTGAGTGGGATTAGTGGAAGACGGGTACATAGTGATGGATATTAGAAATGGTTTCAAATTTATGTATTTTGATTGGACTATGTTGAGAGTTGACTAGGTAGGCAGTTGCCTCAACTCAGCTGGTAAGCATTCTATCCACTTGGTGAATGCACATGTCATGGTAAGGAAGTATTTGTTGCCTCTGGGTGATTTGGTGAAGGGATCCCACCCAATCAATTTGGAGGTCCGACCATGGGAAAGAGATGCCTCTCTTTTGCAAAGGAGCCCGGTGTATTGAGTTTGTTGGCTGAAACTCACAGTAGACGAGGCAACCTTTGATGTAGTTAGCTGCGTCTTTTTTCATCTATGGCCAGTATGCAATCTGTTTCAATACATTGTATGTTGCTTTGACACCTTTGTGTCCAGCAGAGGGAAGGTCATGCCATGCACAAGCATCACACCCATTTGGTTCCGAGGAACCATGAACGCCGGTGAAGAGAGAGCATCGGAAACAAGAACTAAGACACCCTTGACCAACCGCAGAGCTGAGCGGGTGAAGAGTTTTTTCAAGTCTGGAATGCTTTTGAAATCCAACTTAGACGGTTTGTCTGAGTGATCGGAAAGGTGTAAAACCATTTTGTTGATTGCAGGGTCAAGAGATTGAAGGGTTTTAAGGTCATTATCAATGAAAGCAGGTTTCACCAAGATGGAGTCGTTGTTTGATGTCCGGTCGGCAGAGGTTGTGGAAGCTTGGATTTCGGTGGGAGGGGGTTGAGGCGGCTTCGGGTAGCCATGAGGGGTCCAGTGACCAGGGAGTGTCATGCATTGCTCCCTGTTTAACCAAGAATCTGTCCGATTGTCCAGTTCTTTGTCTTGCCTCAGTACACGTGAGTTTACTTTTGATACAGACCGTCGCTTAAAGAGTGAGCTGAGAATCTCATCTGGTGGAAATGTTTGTCACAGTTGGAATATGCTCAACATGGTGCTGTGCAGTTCGTCAAATGGTGCCTCCTTTTTAAGCATTTCGGTTAGTGGTTTTGCAATACCTACATAGTTTTCAATGAACTGCCGAGAATGTTTGCAGATTCCCAAGAAGCTGCAAAGCTCAGAGACATTTGCGGGCGTTTTAATGTTACTGATGCCCTGAATGCGGTTCACCTGTGGCTTCACACCAGTTGGTTATAAGGAGACTGACATAGCCTACCTTGGTTCTACACCACTGACATTTGGAGAGTGAGATTTTCGGTCCTGCAGTTGTGAGCTGGCCCAGCACGTGATCAATTTGCGAATCCAAACTGGGACTACGAAGGAGGATGCCATCAACTTAGATGAGGTTTTCTCATTCACTGGCATCAGGACATGCTTTGATCAAGAAGTTGTTTTACTAATCAATCGTGACTCTCCATTTTCCATTAGGTTTCATGACTGGCCAGAGAGGTGCCGAATAGGTGCTGTTGCAGGGCCGGACGATTTCTTTTTTCAACAGGTTGTCAATGATTTCTTGTATTGGTTCCTGGGACGCCAGAGAAATCTTAAACTGGTGCACAAAGGTAGGTGGTGCATTGGGGGTAGGAAAGAAGCACATTGAGTGTATTGTAGTGAAACCACAATCCAGAGAAGCAAGGGAGGAAAAGTTCTAATACTTGAGAAGGACTTGGCGTACCTTTTCGTATTCTTCGTCATTGACAAGAGCGTTAGCTTGTGCTACAACTTCCTCAAGCTGGCCAGCAACTGTAGGGCATGGCCCTGTGGTTAAATCTTCCTGTGATTTAGGAATTTCTGGTGTTGAAGTAACTGCCAAGACATTGACTGTATGGAGAATCATTTGTTTGTCATGACTAAGATCAAGATTCATCGAGTCCTGGTCGAGAGTCATGACCGAGAAGAGTACTATTGCTTTTGAGGGTTTGGTGTAAATGACATGGGTTGTGGGAGCCAAAATAAGCCTTGAGGAGGCGGTAGTAGTTCTGCTGAGGCAGCTCATTTCGTCCTTGTTTAACCATCATAGCAGCGCTTGAACAAGACTTGGCCAACATCTGAAAACTCTGTTTTAACAGTTTGACAGTCGTTCCGGATGTAATCAGGTTGATGTTCAATTAATCTACTTTTCTCATGGCGGGATTTAATCTTAATCAAATAGATTTTGTCGCTAATAGATGCATTTGGGAACTTTTGCAGTTAGAAATCAATGTCGTTCAAGTATGCTCGGATGTCATGTGGTCTCCTAGGAATGGGTTCTGTGGTGGAAATTTTAGTAAGGCACAGAGTCAGTTATTTTCTGAGGAGATAAGAGGCTTTTATAATAATATCTTGCAAGAGAGAAACAACACAGTACAAAAATACAGAGGCAAAGACACTTCATTTATATTACCCATTGTCAGGTCATCACTCATTGGATATCTTTGTATCTTTCTTCTACCTTTCCTCCCCCAACTATAGTTGAGGTTACCCAGATCCATGTTGTAAAACTCAGCTTCATCCCAGTCCCCCTTAAAGTCCAGCTATCTATATCTCTATCTATTCTAACAAGCCCACCGTTGTAAAACAGGAATTAAAAGAAAACAGGACAGGGTGGTATCGTGCAGTGAGGTCATTTGCAGGTTATACACAGTATCACACACAGTAACACTCAATACAATGCATATAAGAATTCATTTTCATCCTTGTTGGCAATGTTGTAGCGATTTTTCAAGCTCCTTCTTATTTTCTTTTAATGGAAAATTTCTTGGTTTGATTTTGCCACCTGTGTTGTTAATTCTGTTCCTGGGCATTAGCTTGGCCAGCTGCCCTTTCAGTCACTTCAAGTCAGTGTTGGAGGAATTTGGTTTCCTCCTGTAACTGTAAAATTTTGTGTGACCGAGCTTTGAGTATGCCAGTAGCTTGTTCCATCACTTGGTATACATGTTTTAAAACGTACAAAGAAAACCACAGCTAAGCTACCTAACATTTTTGTCAAGGCTTTGGGCCTTTTAGCCTCTAACTCAGCCATGAGCTCTGACATGATTGTCCCGAGCTCATTGGGATTGGTGCTTGTTATCTTGGTAGCGTAACCTGGAATTAGCTCTTCAGTCAAGTCCATCATCATGTTTTCCATTGACTCAAAATGATCTGAGTGAAGCCATGTTGAGTTCACGTGAGGGTGTTATATCAGTAGTTTGTTGACTGGTTTGACAATTTATGTTGGTATTTATCAATCTATTTGCACAGGAATAAATGGTGCAAGCAGTTAAGAAAGGTATAGATTAAAACTAGAATATTTAGAAGAAAAAAAAAGTTTATTTTCAGTTATACTACTCTTGGGTTATTGATATGTTATTACAATTTAGGAAGGATGGATAAAATCACAAGGTACGCAACGAGTTTCTTCTTCACCTTGAGGTCAGTTACGGCTAAGATCATTTGACTTTGTATCTCCTTTTTTTTTTCTTCAATGGGTTTATACAAGACCAATGTGTTGTTTGTACAGAAGTTAAGTGTGTAAATAAATGGTTGTTTTTAATTCAAATAGTTTGATTAGAGAGGTTTAAAAGAATGTAAAGTGTGATTAACTAGTATTCAGATAACTGCAATTCATTTGTACACAGCCCAATGAGTATGATTTCTTCCCCTCCCCTTTCTCTTTTGTGTGTTTCTCTTTTTTCTTTTTTTGTAATTAACCAAAGCTGCCAGCAGATGACGCCATGGCTCATCCTTGTGTCACCCTGTAAGCGGGTCGAGAGGGAGAGAGAGAAGGCGTCGACGTCACGAGTGACGAATTTTAGTACCGCCCACTGATAGTTGTTCACGACTTCAGGGATCCTTTTGCAGTTTCCTTTGGGAGCGATAATGTCAACCTCTCTCATGCACACCTTTAAAACAGTGCACAAGGAAAGGCACGGTGGCCTTTGCTCTCAAACGTTTAAACAAGTAGCTTTGCAAAACTCACAATGCCAGACATCCCAAGTTCCAAAAACTCATTTCAGGGAGATGCTTATCGAAACCGCCCCCCCCCCCTCCCCCCTCCCGCGCCTATTTAATTTTGGGGGTTTCTAATTTTGCCTGTTTATCAACATATTAAATTGGGGATTTTTTAAAAGGCTTAGACAGGCTGGATATAGATAGTTAGATACTGTAGCTGGCTAGTTAGATATAGGCCTACACAATTTAGTAACTAAATGTGTATTGATACTTTAAATAAGTATTTGATACGTTTTGCTTTATTTTATAACATTTTATAACATATATAGCATTTAACCTACAGAAATAAAATGCAGATGATGGCGCGTTCAGCCTACCTCCACATGTTTTACAGTCATTAAGTCCGCCGTGGGCAATACTGAGGTCACTATTGCATACTGTGCACCTCGCCACGGTGTCATCATTCTTCACCTTCTCTACACATGGGTATACTTTAGTATATTCTGCTGTAAAATGAGTCTTATATTTTTGTTTTTTACTCGAGGATTCACCCTCTGCCATTTGGCAGGATGCACAGTTTTGAGTGGTAACTTAGGTGACTGTCAGAGAGTAAATCGAAGCCCTCCCACACTGAACGTTATTGGCTTATTTTGCTGACTAAACCAATCAGCGCGCCCTCTGACAAGCAGTCGCCTTGAACGCTCGTTGAACAGAGCATCGCTTTGGACACATACGCACAGGTTTCACACCTGTCCCCACACCCCTCTCTCTCGTGCCTGCGCAGTCCAAACGCGCATGGTGCACGAGTTATTGTGTAGCCTGCACGCTCTCACTCGCATTGAAAAAAAAAAAAAAAAACTCCCTCGAATAGTCTATAATCCGGGATATTTTATCCGACTCGCGGGCATCCGTGATTAACTATCAATATCAGGGAGACTCCCGGAACTTCCGGGAGACTTGGGATGTCTGCAATGCCTAGAGACACAGCGGTCTCGATTCAGAGTTTCTTTTCCTTTTTAAAACCACCTTTAGTTTAATAATAACAACTTCTAGAATCACCAACTCAAATGCTCTGCAACAAGGTTAGTTTGTCCACTAGTGCCGTTCTTATTACATTCAGAGCTCGTAAGCCTTTTAACTGTACTTACTGCAAACCAACCTCAGTTCTTTCTTTCAGACTGGGTTCAACAAGTACAGCAGTTTCAATAACTTTTCTTAAAAGCTTTCACAGTTAAACACAAACACAGCGTTTTGGCCGTTTATTAATTCAACAGTCACATTTAGATGCAATCACATCTTGCGGCCATGAATATTTCACGACTGATTAACTAGATATTGGTTATTTATTGAATATTAACCAGAAACATGAACCTTGAAATGTATTCATAAAAAGCGTGCGTAATAACAGCTTAATGGTAGGTATGGTAAATACTTTGTCACAGGGGGTGATTCATGACTTGGTGTAATGGCAAGAGAATAGAGAAATAGTTGAGAACTGGGCTCCTAATTCTTGTCACCATCTGGCTAAGTATGGGTAGAGGTTAATTACTGTTAATAAATTAATTGATATTTTAACTCAACATCTGTCTGGACACCAACCACATGCATGCAGCCCACTTGCTTGTCGAACAGCCTTTCTTTTCCCTTTTGCCACCTGTCTTGAAGAGCGATGTCCCTAAGGGTCTCATTCCTTAATGTGGTTAGGTATCTGTTCGTTGGCTCAGCGGCAGGGGCCCTCAGTGCATCTGGTAAGATGGTCGAGTTCTTCTTACTCTCGCATCTCGCAGCCAAGGATGCAACGATCAGGTAATGTCAGAAAAATCTTGCGTCACAACAACTAAAATAAAATGGTAGGGGAGTTCACCTAGGGGTTTGAGTTGGAGCTGGTTGGTTCAGCCGAATAATCCAACTCCAATAAGGTTAACCCCTCTACAAATAAAAACTTTACCAAAAAAAAGGAAAACTTTATTTTTTGGAATAAAATTAATTGCAGCAGGGTGGTTAGACGGATACGAAGCAGAAAAACATAGAACACGAGAAACAAAAGACTACGCCGAAAACACAAAACTTCGATCCTTTTCTTTCTTCTTTCTTATTCTAAATCTTTCATTCTTCTAATCTTCTGGCGTTGATCCTGAGCTTTTTATTTGTGAAGGCGGAGTTTGCGCTCAACTCTCAGCCTGAAGAGAGTACGTCTGAAAACTTCTGTCGAATAAAAAAACAAAGGTTTTATTTATTTGTTTATTTATCTTAATTCTTTAATTCATTCATTCATTTTTGAGGCTATCCTTGTGGCCAACACAGCGTCGTGCTTGTGTTGTCGAGACATCAAATCTTTGGTTGGTTATCGATCACTGTTACCAAGCAACATGCTTTAACATGCTCTGAGCAGTTTAGGAATGTTAGCCAAAACTGTGCAGGATCCTTTTAGTTTTTTCCTTTGATATAAATTAGGCCTTTAATTGTGAAGTTCAAATCACTGCTTTACCTTACTTAGAGCAAACAACTTTTCATGAAGTAATCAGCTGTTTTATCCTTTCCATTCCTTCCCCCTTGGTACAGTGTGTATATACTGTGTATATACTGTGCACATCTAAAATCAAAATAATCAGCAAACTCCCAAGTAGGGGTCCTTTAAAGGATTTCCCTCAACTATGGTGCTGGCATGAGAATGTCAGCATTAACGCTTTAATGCAAGAAACAAAAGACAGATTATCACACCCTGGCTCATGAGTTCTGACAAAAACAGGAAAGGACGCCAAAAAGCCAATTAAAAGTAATCATAGGAAAGCAAACCTAAATTGTAGGATGTGTTGGATCAGTAACATCCGTGATGTAGAAATGGATGAGTCAGTGTGGTGAGTGCCAGTGATGTGCTCAACAAAGCCGAAGCAAACAAAAACCAAAAGAAATCAAGCCCTGGTGGAGGAGGGTCGAGAGAGAGAAAGCTGCACGGAATGATGTCCCCCCCTAAAGTCACTTGTTTTCTCTTCCTTCATTCTTTGTGTGATGTTTATGCTCAGATTCAGTTTGGCTGGAACTTATGTCCTCTGTGCTAAGACACCATGTGCTCCAAATCTGTATGAAGGGCAATTAACCAATCACATCAAGTTCCGAGGGCAGACACAAGATCTAAACACGCTGTAAAACTTTAACATCAGGTATATTTTCTTTACTACTTGTTTTTGTAGATAAACTGAGCTCGTAAAATTTTATTTTCCAATTTAAGTTAAATGTTCAACCTGTTACAGATGGATTATTTCAAATCAGAGCATCTCAGTATCATCCCTTGATTATTTAAAATGTTCTAACAGCCACTCCTTTTCTCAGTTTGTTGATCTGGTTGAGTGGCATCTCTTAACTGTTAACATGTAAATACTGTTTTATTTCTATTTCAACCATTTTATTCAATGTTTACTGTTTAATTCATATTAATCCGTGGCTGTTTCTAAATGTGCCGTAAAAATAAACCTTGACTTGACTTGTTATGACTGATGATTGCTATGATATGCATTGCAACTACCTTTATATTTCTCTAAGTTTTCTTCTTTAAGAAAGCCATTGGTGATATCTGACTCATATTTCACACATTTTATTGCTGTGTTTTTGTAATATCCTAAACATCTCGCTCACTTTAAACCTTTCTATCATGCACTTTGCTGCTCTGTTAAGACAACTGCTTCATTGATCTGCTGTAGTTAAATAGTTAAATTATTTAATACGATTCATCATCATCTCTGTCCACTTGTCAACACATTTAATGACTTCTTTATTCAAGCTGTTAAAGATCTAACAGTGAAATTTCCTTGTGATATATTTGATAAATGACACAGCTCTAATAAATGCTGTAATCTTTGATGAATATGATATCAATTCCTTTAAGATTAGAGAAGTTAATCAATCAGATGTAATGAAAGCCATCATTTAGTTCAATTCTACATTTTCTGCTCATGTTTCTGATAAAACTTGTGATGTTGCAAAAGAGCTAACGTCAAATTTAGAAAAAGTATCAGCTTGACTTGAAACCCATCTGTACCTGAATGTAAAATCGAAGGGTGATCTCACTGAGCAAGAGGATGAGGAGAAATATCTATATTACAAAATGGAGCGGCATGGTGTTTTGGAGGTTATGTCATCAGAGAGCAAAAGTGTTTGGAGCTTTTAAGCTTTGTGATTTATTATTTACTGCGATGCTGCTCAGCTTGATCTTGAGGTGGAGACTTTGCTCTCAGACCTAGCTTCCAACTCTGTTGATCTTTTCTTTTTCTTTTATGTGGCTCTGTTAGTAGTGACCTCAGACAGTAGTCAGAGTCGTGGCAGTAAGGGCTACAAGCAAAGCTGCAGACTGAGGCTCAAGCTTTAATTGTGGGAGATGGAAGCAGTGTGTGCAGCTGGAGCACAAAGTGGTCTGCTTTCTCAAGGACATGGTCTCAGATTTATCACACCAAATTCTGAATATTATGGCTGCATGTCCAACATCAAAATGTATCACAGTGTTTGCGGGGAGCGGTGACACCATGAAACAACAGACTCAATACTGAAAGGGACTTGGTTAATCTTTTTTCTTTTTTTTTAAGCTCTTAGCTCTGTAAAGGCTGAGATGTTTATCTGGAGCTCACTTCCACCGTTCATTTGGAATTTTCTTTTCTGGCACAGCTGACACCTTTTTAAGACGGATGGAATTTGCCTGAAGAAGTTAGGAACAGTTTGAACACTTATTGGACATACACATCTGAAAGCTAACCAGGAACCTCTGACAACTTTATATGAATCATAACACTTCAGTAAACGATGACACTCGTGATACTGAAACATGGATTTAATTCCTGTCAATTAAATTTGGACTCAAAACCACACTTCGTTCAAAGCAATTTTCTGTCTCAACTAAGAAATGTGCATCTAACCATTTCTCCTTTTTGTCAGGCCCACAGTATCATGGAACATATGTTTAAACAAAGTCATCAAAAAATTGCTTTGACCCGTTTTGTTTAAATTCACCAATCATCCCTAGAAATTTGAAATTTACTTGTTAAGCTAATCACACTTCATTGTTCTGAATTTAAAAGACAGACGCAAGGTTGCGTTTAAAAAAAACAAACAAAAAAAACTTTTGGATGCCTAGGTTTAGGCTAGGCTCAAGCCAATTCTAGTCTAGGTTAATTTAGATGCTGCCAAATATGCCTATGGATAGGCTACTCCCCGGTACCGATGTTGATCTTAAACTATGTTAGCTTAGGAGGGCTATGCTCTAGGCAGTGTTAATTTTATGCTAGGCTAATTTACCTTGTAGAAACCGAAGACACTACAGTACGATTAAAAACATTATTGTAACATTTGATTTGCGGTCACAGAAATGAAAATAAAGCATTAAAGGGAGAGCTTTACAAATTTTCTCAGAAATCTCTTCAACCAAATACAATCCAAAAGCACATAGACCATCACTATGATCACCCCATTTCAAATTTTAGCTACACAAATCTGTTAAACCATTTTTCCCACTTGCAAAATCCTTCTGTCACGGCTAGATCCTAGCCGCCTGAAAACACGAGGACTCAATAACAGACAGGGGATATTCAAATGAAAGGATTTATTTACAGACAGTGGAAATGCCAGATGAAGACTGAAGTCAGGGGTCCTGGAGAGGCTGCAGGAAGAGGAATTAGGTTAGACGTAGCTCCAGGTTCCTGGGATGTTGCAAAAGGTGAAATGCTTGTCCTTATTTTAGTCCAGGTGAGATCCAAGCTGGAAGAGAGGTACAGGCTGTGTTACTTGGCTTTGAGTTGGCGACGGGGCGAGCAGGCAGGTTAATTGGAGTGGGCCAAATTACCACAATTAAGTGAGAACAATCTGGCGAAGACTGGTTGCTCCTGCAGCTCCTCTAAGTGTCTCTTAATGAGGGCAGACGAGGAACAGGTGTGGTAGTCTCCGCCCAAGACTCCCAGAAGACCTGCCCAGCCCCGTCTAGGACCCAGAAAGAGGCCCCCCAGCAGTCTGGGCCTATAGCAGCTTAACTATGGGATGTTTCAGGATCACCTGAGCCATCCCTAACTATAAGCTTTATCAAAAAGGAAAGTTTTAAGCCTAATCTTAAAGTTAGAGAGAGTGTCTGCTGCCCAGACAAATACTAGCAGCTGGTTCCACAAGAGAGGGGCCTGATAACTGAAGGCTTTGCAAAAATAATGATAAATAAATTTGAGAAGAACGTGCTAGCAGTCCCTGTTAAAAAGTCTTATGGCTGTCGAGACAAAGTACCTCCTGAACCTCTCAGTCCTGCAGGGCAGAGAGATGAGCCTCTCATCTCATCTGTCCTGCTAGGATGCTGTGGAGGGGGTGTTTAGTGTTCACCATCATAGAATATAACTTCCTCCTCATCGGCTGCTCCACCACAGTTCTGAGAGGGTCCAGCTCCCTGCCTATCACAGAACTGGCAATTTTCAGCAGTTTGTCCCGGCGCCAAGAGTGTTTGTCTGTAGTGCAACTCCCCAAGCAGACAGCAGCATAGAACAGTGCACTCTCAATGATAGTGTGATAAAACATGCACAGCATATCACTGCAGACATTGAAGGACCTGAGCCGTCTCAAGAAGAAGAGACAGCTTTGTGCCTTCCTGTACACTGTATCTACGTTGGCAGACCACTCCAGGGTGGCAGCTACTGCAGAGGTGGAGGTACAGCTGGTCCGAGGAGGCCTGACGATGTGAGCCGCTGCAGAGGTGGAAGTACAGCAGGGCAGTGGAAGCAGTATAGAGGAAGCAGCTGTAGTGGTGGGGGTAGAGGGAGCAGCAGCAGAGGTTTAAAAAGCACACTATCAAACCTGTTTTAATATTGGTTGGAAGTATTGGCTCTGTCCACATCACCTTCCACAGACTGAGAGTTCTTCAGTCTGTACCGGGTGATGGTCTTCATGCCCCTCCACACCTCCTTGGTGTTATTGTTCTCCAGCTGTCTCTCCACCTTTTTCTTGTACTCCACCTTAGCTCAATGTAATGTCTTTTTGAGCTCCTGTTGAACACTCCTCCGCTTTTCACTATCCTCGTCCTAGAACGCCCTCTTTTTCTGGTTTAGGGGGTCTTTGATGTCACTGGTGATCCATGGTTTGTTATTTGGATAGCACCTTACAGTCCTCACTGGAATCACAGTGGCCCTCATTTATCAAACTTGCGTAAGACGAAAAACGTGCGTAGGTCGTGTGTACGTTCTTTTCTGCGCAAAGGTTGGCATTTATCAAATCCATCGTGAGCGCAGGAAAGATGAAATCGCCACGACAGGTCTGAGGCCGTGTACGCACTTTTCCATTTTGACTTGCGGTGACTGCAATAGCATACATAAACAGCAGCGTCACTAGTGCGTGCCTTATGAGTCGCAACAAATCCCTTGGTTAAAATTACAGACTTATCACTTCAAAGAAGGCCCATGTTTTATTTGACTTCAACATAAATATAAACATAAACGCAAATTAAATAAATTAAACAAGTACAACTCCGTAATTGGAAGAGTGATGGCTCATTATTCAACCGCTCACCCTCACACCGAACAGGAGAGGCGCTTTAACACTGCGCACTGTGGAGAGGTTAGGGCACCTAAAGGGCAGGTGGATCTGTCTCTCGGCTGCGGGGGAACCCTTCTATATACGCCCGAAAAGGTATGTAATATTATTATTGCATGCGGGGTTCTCCATACATTGCCCAAAAAAATGGAGTGCCATTTCCAGATGTACATCCAGAGGACCCCGTACCCAGAGATCCCACCAGCCTGCAGGAAAAAAGACGTAGCTCCGATCAGGCCAGCCACCCTCTCCTCCAAGGCACTCAAATCCAAACCTGGATCAGAGCCCCCCCCCCCTGTTTGTGACATGCTGCGTCCGAGAGCTGCGACCTTTTTTGTGGCCAATTTCATATCGGACCACTTCTTCCTGATCTTATTGGAGAAAAAGTAAAACATCGTTCAATTTTAGATTTAATTTAATCTGGAGTTTATCACATTTTATTGACCATCACAGTAGGGGAAAATACATAACTCGTCCGGTCTGCGATTTACATCGCCAACGCTGTTGACAGCCGTCCCAGCTGTCAACAGCGTTGACAGCGTTTCTTTGCCGTCTTTTGTCTATCCATGTCGCAAATCTAGAGGTGCGGCCCTTTTATAGAAGGCGTGGTTAGGATCATTACGATGGATTTCACCCGCCAGATTTATCAACAGCCGCTCTGTTTTACGATGGGATTGGTGTGGTACGCATGTTTTGTAAATCTCACTTGAGCTTCTGCGTACGACGAGTTCTCCGCTCATATCTACGATGCTTTCTACGACGGCTTGATAAATGAGGGCCAGTGTTCCTACAGAAGTTAATGTAGTTTGTGATGGTGCTGACCCTCCTGTCCATGTCAATGTCCATTTCATCTTCCTCCAGCAGTACAGCCCAGTCTGTGACATCAAAGCAGTCTCTTAATGCATCATTCGCCTTTGGTGACCACTTCCTGAAAGATCTGGTAGTAACAGGAAGTCTTTGTACACACGGTCTGTATGTGGGTTGTAGATAGATCATGCTGTGATCAGATCTACCCAGTGGTGGAAGAGACACTGTCCTGTAAGCCTCCTTCACGTTAGCATAGAACAGATCTGATGTCCTTTCTCCACGTGTTGGACAGTCCACATACTGTACAAAGCCAGTCAGGCAGGAGGATAGAGAGACGTGGTTGAAATCCCTGTGATTACAATGAATGCTTCAGGATGCTGGGTCTGTATCCTAGCAACGGCGTCATGGATGACATCACACGCCGTTATAGGTGCCGCCCTCGGTGGGTATGTAAACAACTATGACGACTGTGTATGGGAACTCTCTGGGCGCATAAAACGCACGGAAACCAACTGACAGCAGTTCAATGTCTGGACAGCATACGCTCTCCTTAACGGTCACATTGTGGGGGTTAACCCATCTCTGATTTTAAAAAAAGCATAATGCCCCAAATAATAAAATGTCCGTCAAATTCTGGTCAAAAATAACTCCAAGGTTCCTCACTGTATTACTAGAAGCCAAGGAAATACCATATGGGGCAGAGGTCGGCAACCTTAAACACTCAAAGAGCCATTTGAACTTGGTTTCCACGGAAAAGAAAACACTGGGAGCCGCAAATACTTTTCGACATCTATAATGAAGATATTGTTTTTTTACCTTTATGCTTTGTATAAACAATTATAGTGTGTTGCTTACGAAATCCATGAAGTGAAACAGAGAAAATGAAATTTAATTTATGTAATGAACACATTTTGAACATTTTGAAAATAATAATAAAAAAATACACGCCGAGTTGAAGGTCTCTTTCTCACCGCAAATTAGGAATACTAGTAAGCCACTCTCGTCAGAGGTAAATGCAAATTAATCTGCCCAGGCATCATTAAATGTTCTGTTTTCTTCAGATATTTTTCTTTTCTTACATTTCTCCATATTTGGCCTACGTGGGGTTGAAAGTCTCAATAAATGCACAGCCTTTTGGCGGCTTTCGGCGAGTGTGACGCATATTTGACATACACGTATTTGACATACACGTATTTGACATACACATATTTGACATACACAACAACAAATAGAAGAAGATTTTGTGATTTCCACTTTGGGTGAGAAAAACTGAGAATCAGAGATTCAAAAGAGCTAAAACTAGTCTTGGGTCTGGGACTGATTAGTAACCCTGATTTGAAGATAGCTGCCACTCCTCCTCCTCTGCCTGTGGTTCCAAGAACGTGAACATTTAAACACAGTCACAGGGAGTTGCTTCATTAATGCTGACATGATGCTACTGGTCTCTAAAAATTGTCCTTAGGAGTGAGTGTGAGCGTGTGTGGTCGTTTATCTCTGTGTGGCCCTGTGATGGACTGGCGGCCTGTCCAGGGTGTACCCCACCTCTCGACCGATGACCACTGGGATAGGCTCCAGCACCCCCGCGACCCAACCGACGGATTCAGCGGGTATAGAAAATGGATTGATGGATGGATGGATGGATGATGCTCTTGCTGCAGCCAGGTTTCTGTAAGACAAAATATATCCATATGATGATCACAAATCAAGTTATTCACTAACAGAGACTTAGAAAGGAGAGATCTGATATTCAGCAAACCACATTTTTTGTTTTAGACATTGTTTTGTTCAATGTTTTTGTTCAGTAAAATATTTTTGTCTTCATTTTTTGGAGGTTTTCTGGATTTACTCCTCTTGTGTTTATTGATTTATTTACTTTGGGTTGTTTGGGAGTAAACACAGTCATTATGCAGTTTTGGGGGGGTTAGCGGCAGGTGGAAATCTGCAGAGAAGTGTGTAAGACTACAACTCTGCATCCTGGTCTCAACCCTGGGTTGTCATGTTTTTGGATGACTAATAAATATGTGAATATTTTTTAGAAATGAGAGCCGCTCCTTCCAAAGTGGGATGTATGGTGTCTCTCCTCATCAGATCAGGTTTATCTTGGTAGCCCATGTTGTGTGCTGGACACCATCTAGACAACTAGTGGCTAAACATGTTCGACATTGTTTTGGCAAAATTACACACCAATGCGACATTCATTTTAGTGACCTCCTATTGGCGTAACCGGGTGTCATTACCGCCAACAACTATTATACCGTATTTACGTCTATCCTTAGCCAGCAGTTTCAAATAGGATTCTACGTTGCCCACTCTGGTCCCTGGAATACATTTGACTATGGCCGCTGGTGTCTCTAATGCCACGTTTCTGACTATAGAGCTGCCAATTACCAGGGTTTTGTCCTCAGTGGGTGTGTCGCTGAGTGGGGAAAATCTGTTTGAAGCGTGGACAGGTTGATGGCGAACCACGGGCCTGCATACTAACATCACAGATCACAGTTCACAGTTCACATACACAAAACAAGGAATGAACAAAAAATGTACCAGAAGAGGAGTGGGATGCTTGTGTTGAATGTGCGGATAATGCAAAAACAAAAACAAAAACAAAGTGTGTCCATGATGAAGTGTGAGCAGTGCAAATGGGAGAGTGCATTATGATAGTCTGTGCAAATGGCTAATATAGCAAGTAGAGGAGGGTGTGTTGGATGGTTCACACAGTGAACACCATCTCGCTTCTCCTCTCCTTGCGTGTGGCGTTGAACAGCTGAATGGCCCTGGGGACAAAGGACTTCCTCAGCCTGTCCGATGAGCATGCCAGTGACCACAGTCTGTCACTGAAAATACTCCTCTGACTGTCCAAAGTTCTGTGCAGTGGGTGGTGAACATTGTCCAGGATGGTCAGCAGCCTGCTCAGTGTCCTTCTCTCCACCACTGTGATGAGGCTGTCCAGCTCAGTGCCCGTGACAGCACCTGCCCTTCTCACCAGCCTGTCCAGTCGCCCCGCGTCCCTCTTCTTTATGCTGCCTCCCCAGCACACCACAGCATAAAAGAGGACACTGGCAACAACAGACTGGTAGAACATGCACAGCAGTTTGTTGCAGACATTGAAGGACCTCAGTCTCCTCAGGAAGTAGAGCCGGCTCTGACCCTTCTTATAAATGGCGTCTGTGTTGGTTGACCAGTCCAGTTTGTTGTTGATGTGGACTCCTAAGTATTTGTAGGTGTTGACCACCTCCACCCTGACCACACTGACTAGTGGTCAGTGTGGTCTAGTACGCAATAGAGTTAAATATGCAAATGTGTAACTTATGAGAAGAAATTTATAGAAATTAAATAGTCCAAGAGAAGCAATAAGGTCCTCAGAACACAAACAAAGTAACAGGAAGTGATGCAATATGTGCAAAGTGTTTGGATGCCAGACGACTGGGAGCGTTCAGATTTTTCAACATTGATTTCAACATTGCTGTCTTCATCTGAGTGAAGATGGACACAGAATCAAGACAGACAATTACAGTCGACCTAAAACTGGTGTACATAAGGCATTGGACAGGTTGTTTACGACAGTGGATAGGAAAAGTCGCTATCAACTGAAAGAGTCATCCAGCAGAAACAGACACAAGAAGGGCAGCCATCTACCTCAACTGGCATGGGGTTGACCTTGCTATCCATACTCTCACAGCATCATGAAAAGTCTGGAAACTGTAACTTACTGTAAGAAAGTTTATGAGCCGCTTTCTTTGAAGTATTCTTAAGTATTTTGCTCGTCTGTATAAATGGCAAAGCCTAGGTTATACTGTAAGTTAGAAAAGTGTGTTAAAACTACATAGCCAACTATACTGTATGGCAGGGTCTTCAACGTTTTTCAGACCAGGGACCCCCAAACTGATGGAGACTTGGAGCAGGGACCCCCTACTATTTATATGGCATACAATTGTGTTTATATTTAACGGGGTCTAGTGCCGTGTATAAATATAGCTACTCTGTTATTGTACATTCAATACTAAGCTATTCAAATAATACACAGGTTAATATATTCATGTTTTTATTTTAAACATGTGCAAGGTACAGGGTGGCCGTGCCACTGCCATTTATAAACAAACATCTTGCATACAACTCTGAGCTATTCAAATAATCCACAGATTTTAACTTTAAACATGCATGTAGATGGGACAATGAATCCTCAAACCATCTGTGGATGGCACACGTTTGCACACAATTTGTGAGAAAAAACTGTTTGAAAAAAAAAAAAAAAGAAATGTTAAAAATTGTCTAATCAACCAAAGATTTCGCGACCCCCCTGCAGTACCTCCGCGGACCCCCTGTTGAAGACCTCTGCTGTATGGGATTAGACCTATTTCTTTATTTGCAGCAATGCATACACCTTTCAACCAAATAATCAAACTTTGTTATAGGGCCTTGGCACCCACCTTAAATTTGTAACACAATTTTCAAATAGCCTATCATCTGTCATGTTAAATTTTTTTTGTTTATATTTTTTCATGATTCAGTGTGCATTTTGGCTACTGACTATTAAATAAATGCTCAGTACAAAATGTTGACTTGAAATGACACTGCTAGCTGCAAAGCTAGCTTGCAGGACCCTGGATATACTCTGCCAAGGATCTCTCCCACCTGGTTTTGTACTGGTGGTCCGTAGCAGATGTTCGACAGTTGTTGGCTTCCTGGGCCTGGCCACCCATTATCGTCACTTTCCTCAGGATTTTCTCTGGAGCTCAACAGACTTGACATCATGGTGCATGAGTGGCCTGGGTGTTCAGATTGAACAGTTTGGATTTTTACAGTTAGTTCTCAGTCCAATGCCTTCATATTATTCTTTTTTATCTCATGTCTCCTGTTTCAAAATAACTTGTGAAACACCATCTACAGTGAAATATTAATTATTTTGACAACATACCGTAGAGTAATATTAATATTTATAGTTTTATTTTAAAGGTTGTTCCTAAAATCCTGTTCTTAATCATTTACAGATCTCCAGGATACTGTGCAAGTTTTATTGATGATTTTTCTGAATTATTGTCTGTTATTTCAACTGATTTTAACCATTTTATCTTGACCGGGGATTTTAACATTCACATAGATAATATGACGGATGGTAATGCCAAAGAATTTTCTTCTGTGCTGGACATGTTTGGTTTGTGGCAACATGTAACAGAACCTACCCACCTTCGAGGTCACATTCTGGACCTGGTCATTTCTAAAGGTGTTGATATTTCTTCTGTTGTGGTTATTGATTTGGCCTTGTCTGACCATTTTTGTATTTTATTTGATTTATTGATCACTCAAAATGTTCAAACAACTAGCTTCTCAGTTAAGAAGAGATACATTAATGAGAAAACAAGTGCTCAGTTTAGGGAGGCCATAGCTATGTTACCAACAATGAGCACAGAGTCGGTTGAAGGACTGCTGGATCATTTCAACTTGAAAATTTTGAATGTAATGGAAGCTGTTGCACCGATAAGAATCAAGAGCACCTTGATCAAACAGAAAACCCCATGGAGAAACACCACTACGGTCAAAAACCTGAAAAGAGAATGCAGGAGAGCTGAACGTAAATGGAGGAAAACAAAGCTTCAGTTTCACTATGAGCTGTACAAAGAAAGCCTGCGTAGTTATAACAATGAGCTGTGCAAGGCCAGCTGCATTTATCTGAAATGATTAATAAGAATGTCAACAATTCTCGAACTCTGTTCGTTAAGGTGTAAAAACTCACAAATCCTCCTAAACAGTCAAACCCAGACCTCCTGTCTACTGAGAGATGCAATGAATTTGCCAACTTTTTTAGCCAAAAATATCAAAACGATTAGACAAAACATTCAACTAATCTGTGTCTAAAACCTAGAAATAACTCTGGCGTTATGTCACAATTTAATATTGTTAATTTAAAAATCCTAGAGGAAACAGTTAGGCAGCTGAAATCAACAACTTGTTCTCTGGACATAATACCATCCGACTTTTTAAAAACTGTTTTTACCTCAGTAGAAAGTGTTCTCCTACAAATAGTTAACAGCTCACTGGCATCAGGCATTTTTCCCAAGTCACTAAAGACAGCTGCCATTAAGCCACTCCTAAAGAAGAGAACTCTAGACGCCTGTATGATGAACAACTACAGACCTGTCTCTAACCACTCTTTTATATCCAAGATTATTGAGAAAGTTGTATTTAACCAGCTCAACGACTTTCTGAATGAAAGTGGAAGTCTTGATAACTTTCAATCAGGCTTCAGACGTCATCACAGCACTGAAACAGCTCTGGTCAAAGTGTTAAACGACATCAGGTTGAATACTGATTCGGGTAATGTTTCAGTCCTGGTTCTGTTGGACCTCAGCGCTGCGTTTGATACTGTAGATCACAGAATCCTGTTGCACAGGCTGGAAAACTGGGTTGGACTTTCTGGAGCGGTCCTTAACTGGTTCAGGTCCTACTTTTCTACAATTAAATGAAGACAAAACTGAGATCATTCTGTTTGGGAGCAAAGAGAAGAGGGTCATCTTGAGACTCGGGCCCTTACAAAAGGGCCTTACTCGAGTGCTGATAGACTCAGATCTGACTTTCAGCAGCCACATCAAAGCTGTCACCAAGGCAGCTTTTTACCACCTCAGAAACATCAACAGAATTAAAGGTTTCCTCTCCCAAAAAGACCAGGAGAAACTCATCCATGCATTCATCTCCAGTAGACTCCATTACTGTAATGCTCTTTTAACTGGACTTCCCAAAAAGAGCATTAAACATCTGCAGCTCATCCAGAACGCTGCTGCTAGAGTTTTAACCCGGACTAAGAGATCTGAACACATCACACAGGTTTAAAATCTTTACTCTGGCTTCCAGTCAGTCAGAGAATAGATTTTAAAAGCCTGCTAATGGCTTACAAATCCCAGAACGGTTTAGGCCCAAAATACATCTGTGATATGTTCAGAGAATATAAAGCCAGCAGAGCTCTTAGATCCAAGGACTCAGGCCAGCTGGTCCAGTCCAGAGTCCAGACTAAACATGGAGAAGCAGCATTTAGCTGTTATGCTGCTAACAAGTGGAACAAACTGCCAGTGGAGATTAAACTTTCACCAAATGGAGACATTTTTAAATCCAGGTTAAAAACATTTCTTTTCTCATGTGTCTATGCATGAAATCTGCACGATATCTTTTAACTTATCTGGACTGTTGCTTGTTTTTAAATTCAATTAAATTATTTTATTTGTTTCTCTTTATATTCTTTTATGTATTTTTAATGCTTCTTACACTCCAATGCTTTTATTTTATGTGAAGCACTTTGAATTGTTTTGTACATGAAATGTGCTATACAAATAAATTGGACTTTGACTTTAAATATCAAGCGTTATCAATGCATCATTATCACCATTATCAGTGGTGCAAGTGGAACAACTTTATCCCCTTTATTCAGGGACTGTAAATTGAAACTGTAATCAGACAATAAACTCCCCCAAATCATGCAATTGAATTATTGAATTAGTCTTTAAACTTCTTATTCTACCAATATTCACTACAAACAAAAATAAGATCATTTTGTTTTTTTTATTTTTAAATCCCATACCCCAGACAAACACTACTTTCAGCTAGTTCTGTCCAACACATCTCATTGGTCACAGGTTGGTTTGGCAGTCAGTTTGTCAGTCCACAGCAGACCCACAGGTAGGAAAAGTGTCATGAAGCTTAATTGTAATAACTGATTACTGAATATGTTGAATGAACCTATTTACCCCACTTACTCGAACTTGAAATGGTAAACTAGCTAAAATTACAAGCGTCATGTCGCCAAAAGGTTTGTTGCAATAACTGCACATTTGTAACACAGCCATATTGATAGGCCACCAATAGGGAATGCCAGGCTACAATAGCAATTAATTTTACAAGTGGGACTAAGTGGGACTAAATAAATGCTCAATAGAAATTAAAGTATTAGCTTTTATATCAGACATCAAGATCTCTCCATCACTGGTGCCTTGCAGTGGAGCCGGAAAGGCATTGGCATCCAGGTTCCAGCTCCCCATCCTATACCACTATTTTTTTTTTTTAACCATGTCCTGTTCTGCATTATGGCAAGAAGAGTGGTGATCTGAATACCGTGTTGTGCCAAATAGATTTGCTTTCTCAAGGGAAGCGTTGTTGATATAGAGCTACCCTTGACACTTAAGGGCCATTTCAGACCAGGGCGGCAAAGCGTGGCGGAACGGAAGCGATTTTTACCGGCGGAGGTGAAAATACATGGAAACAGATCTGTCCTTGCACACCGAACACACCGCCTGATAACCAGCGTAAGACTGCCGTCGTTTCGCTGCCGCCACGCCACGCTCTGGTCTGAAATCGGCCTAAGGCACACTCCCAGTCCACCCCACTACCCACCACAGCCCCCCCCGAATAAACCCTGCGGACACTTCAGAGGCCCCAGAGCATCCACCAGGACCTTCACAACTTGGCCAAATACGTAGCCCCCCCCCCTACAATGACCAACCTTCCACCCACACCCCAAGAGACCACCAGACCCACAGCAGCCCAGGACCTCCAGCCAATGCCCAACTGCCCAGAATGGTTAGACAATGACCCACCACCCCACGAAGTGATGGAACTTATCAACGGGGGTTCCATGCTGCCTAAATCACCCAGTATGCACAGTGTGGGGCATGCTGGAATATTGCACTTGAGCCATGTTGATACAGGGGCACAAAACCACAAAGCGTGTACATAATCATTGGTTTTGTTACCTTTGCAATGTGAGCAGAGGTTTGAGTGTGTAAGACCCTCCTGAACATCCTTTGTCCTGTAAAATGAGTTCTGTGAAAAATGTTGTATGGTATAAGTTGTATATTTAGTAGTAAAGAAGTTTGTCCCAATTAAAAAATTACACGGAATGAGTGAAGACTTGGTTGTTTTAAGAAATTTCCACCAGGCTGTCAGAGAGGTGATGATGTGAATGCTTTTAAAACATTTGTGATGTTTGATGTTATGACTAATAAATGGCAGGTCAGTGATATCCAGATTATCACACAGGTCAATTCAATTTACCACTGTCTTAGATCTTCCATAGAGTTTTTAAACTTACACATTGTGGTTTGTTTTCTCAAAGAAATTTGGAGATGTATGAATCTAGTGACTTGAACCAAATAGAGGATGGTTTGATGGGGATCATTGAAAACAGGTAATTTACTTCCAAAGTGTAAGATCATCCTCTGTCTTTAAAAGCTGAACAAAATGTACCTTTGTTAGTTCTGAAAGCCCTGGGGGAAATGTTTATGCCTAAATATATCTAATAATTCTTGACTGTAATGTGGTAGTGGGTATATTCTGGCCACAACAGTTAATAGGCAGAACTGTGGCAATACATCATCAGCAACTCTTATCTCATGCTCACTACTTTTAGACTGAATGCCTTTAATATTTGATTATGTCTGACAGAAGCTGCTAGATGTTCGATAAGAATTGCAAAAAGTGAGGGGGAAAGTGCTCAACCCTGGCTGTTTGATCATTTGTCCTGACACATGCATTTGGGGAGCTCTATAATATTCTTATCCAGTTGATGAATAGAGCTGTAACAAAATCCGGGTTATCCGGTTTTCAACCCGGATAAATACGTCACCCGGGCAGACCGGATGGTGGCATGCATTTGATCCGCCTTAAAAAAAAAAAAAAAAAAAAGATTAAACCGGAATATATATATATCTATATATATATAGATATATATATATATCTATATATATATATATGTGTGTGTGTTCCCTCTTTAGTTGCCTACTAGGCTACGGTCTTTCTCAAGCATGGTGTTCAGTCACGAACACAGTCACAGACACACTGAGTGAAACGAAACCTAACTCCCGCCCCGTTTGTCACGAGCCGGTTAAGTGAGCCATGCCCCCTACTGATCCGTCCGGACTTGCGATCCGTCCGGACGGGACGAATCCCCACTGACTCGTAACTGCTCGAACGGCTCACTCTGCTCGCGCTCGGCTCTATCTCTCTGCTCGCTCGCAACTCTTAGTTGTATAAATGAGCCACACCACCACTTATGTTCCAACTTCGTAGCGTTGCATTTTTTTCTCTAGTTAAGCCAGCGCCACTTCATGACGGATCCTTGCTCGGTCAGATCGTATATTGAGTTGTTTCTGTGTGGAAGCGGGTGCCTGAGTCTGGCGAATCATGCCGGCTCTGGGTGACTCACGGCCAGACGAGTCACGCGGCAGAATCGAAACTTAAAAAGATCCGAGTTGGCATGGATTCGCTACTTGCCCGTCTGACCGCTGAGTCACCCAGAGCCCGCGATTCAGCGGTCAGACGGGCAAGTAGCGAATCCATGCCAACTCGGAGCTTTTTAAGTTTCGATTCTGCCGGCAGCAAGGATTGTCGACTCGTCAACCCATCTGACTGCTGAAGCCTCTGTAGCTCGCTACAGGCTCGGTTAGCGTGGCTTCATGCATCTTGTACAGCCGTTGAAAAAGAATCATTTAGTGATATAGGGAGGGCAAGATCATTCCATGTTGTTTACTTGTAGGTCTAAACTCAGCATTGCCTCACCTAATGCTACCACATTTGTCGCTGTGTAAATGCACACACTAGCTGTTGTGTCTGGCTTTCAGATAAAATGGCATTGAATTATTACTTGACAAAAATAAATGAATGAACTTGTAGCTGTAGGCTGCTCTTTGATTTATCAAAATGAATTGATAAATGGGACAAAAAAAAAAGGCGAGGCGCATAGCCACTAAACGGCAGAAAGGTTTTTGTTTTTTTTAATAAGTGACTCAAGTGATTCAAGTGATCTGTATAACTCGAATCCCCTCCTCGAAATGATCCAATCAGCCCGGATTGCCCAAAAGATTCGAGTTAAGCATCTCTATTGATGAAGGATGGCCCAAACGTCACCCAAACCCAAAAGTTGCAAATAAAAATGTCCAGTTATCTTAAAGGAGAAGTTCGTGTTTTTTAAACCTGGACCTTATTTCTGGCATAAAATACGTTCATCTACTCACCGACAACAGTTTGGTGAAAGTCGGCATCCTTTGGACGCTATTTAGATCCGCGTATAACGGGGGCATCGGCCGATGCAGCGATATATGAATATACGCGGGTCTAAATAGCGTCCAAAGGACGCCATCTTTCACAATGTAGCCCATTCCCTTTTGAAATGATTGAAATCGGGGTCTTTGAGTAAAGATGTATTAATTCTCCAATTTATAGTTGGTGTTTTGAGTCTCTCATTCATCAGAGTGAGACTGGTGCATGATCGCTGATAGTGTTGGGATAGATTTTGGTTTCTGAAATATCCCAAATCAGAGAGCTGCTAACTAAGAAATAACCTAATCTTGAATATGAGTGGTATACTGGTTTGAAGAAGGTGTAACCCCTAAGAGTGGGGTAAAGGAAGCGCCAAGCATGGCAAAGACCAAAATCACTCATGTGTTGCTGAACAGTTTGCCAATTCTGCTGACTCCCTGTGGTACTGAGCCTGTCCACTCCTAAGTGTAATATCATGCTGAAGTCCCCTCCAATGATGAGGGTGTTATCAGCGAGTGAAATGAAAAAGGAGTGAAAAAATGGGGGGTCGTCAATAGGGATGGGAATCGAAAACCGGTTCTTATTGAGAACCAGTTCCCAGTGAAATCATGAGAGACAGAGCCTGACTGGCTCAGAGCCAGAGGCTGGTGGTACTACCCCCAGTTCACCTCTACCTCCAGCTTCTCCTTTCACCAGAGCAGGAAGAGTTAAATTACCCAGGCCAGGATAGACCAATGTGGACCTCACCGTTGTTGGGTTTGTGAGGTCATGACTCGTGTTACTTCTAAACTAAACAAAGTTGATGCTAATCGACCGGTTTGTTGTCCTTTTTTTCCAAATGAGAATCGATAAGGGAACCAATAAAGAACCGAATCAGTAAGCAGAATCGAAAATGGAATTGGAATCGTAAAAATCTTATCAATTTCCATCCCGAGTCGTCAACATTTGGGCCATATATATTAGCAATGCATTTCTTAACATTTTGAATAGATGAGTTACCTATTATAAATCTACCTTCTGGATCTAAAATTTACTTTGCTGCCTATCAAACACCTCTTTATCTGGAGTTGTAACAGGCTGAGCTGTGGTGAGTACATCTGCTGCTGTCTTTGATAAATTAATCTCTGTAGTAAAATAACATCTGCCTGTGGATTCTTCAATTGATTGAACATTTTTAATCTCTTTGCCCTGGACCCAGCTCCAGGCACATGCCATGTGATAAACCTCAGTATGGTCATGCTCAGGCTATGTTCAGGGACGCCTGCTAAAAATGTGCATGCGTGTGCACATATGCGTGCATGCGAGTATGTTGAGTGTTTTTGTGTGGAGCATGTGCAGGTGTGTGTAAGCACACTGTCGTTGCCGTATGATCACTTTATTTCTTTGAAGATGGTGGGTTTGACATCGTTAACAGTTCTCTGCCAAAAGCATTCAACTAGTTTTTATCTCCAAAGTAATACTTCCAGGTTCCCTCTGCTCACTTTTTGTCTCAATTCTCGTGGTTATCAGTCACGTTAAGTGGTTGCTTTCAGTGTTTCACAGACTTTAAATCGAGTTAGGGAAAGCTGTATTTTTCTACACTGCACCATTGACTGAATAATCTGCTTAAAGATCTCAAACTACGAACCCCTATACCTATTGACAGATATAATAGTATCATAAAGAATATGGTGAGATAGACATATATATATATATATAAAATATTTGGAATCCAAAGTTATGAAATCACCCTAAACTATATGATTCAGAAAATGCAGCCAAAAATACACTTGAGATGGTCAGAGTTCCAATGTAATAAAGTTTATTCCACACAGCAAAATAAAACCAAGTATCCTTTGGAAAAAGACTGAACACTGTGCTCTTGAGCTATTCCCTTTATGCAATTCAACAGGGTGAGCTCATAATGTGCTCCATGCATTTAAAAAAAAAAAAAAATCTTGAATGTCTTTAAAAATATTGGTATCATAGGTTAGCTGTATTGTCCCACTGGGCCCATGCTGTGGCCTGCTTTTATCCCTTTATTGACTCATTCTGATGATAAAATACACAGCCTTCGCCCAGCTGATCTCAAGACCTCTGCTTAAGCATAGTCTCATCGTTTCGTTGCAGAAGAATTCTTGGCGCAGTCTTAGGTTTTTGACTAGCCTGTACTGACCGTTTCAGGTTAACCTCAGCTCTCTCCTGTATACCCTTATTTCCAGACGATACCTCTACAGATTCAGTAAATGGACTGTTTTTATACAGCTTTTTTACACTATAAGCCATATTCATCGTTTCACACAAAGAACACTTTTTAGTGTAGTGCTTTTTCTAAGTCACATACATTCAAACATCGATTCATGCATCAGAGGCAATGTAGGGTTCAGTGTCTTTCCCAACAACACAGTCCATATATTCTTTCTCCTGATCTTCAGCCACCCCAATTTCTGTGAATCTTTAAATAACATTAAGTACTGCAGATTATGAAATGTTCAAAGTCTTTGGAATTTTACATTGAGCTACTTTGTACTGACAATTTGTAGATGCAGTATTATCCCTGAACCTATGACAGCTTTAAGACTGACAGACTCTGCCTCTCAAAGAACCCTTTTTTTTTTTGCCTCATCATGCTACTGACATGCTACTTGCTAATTAACCTAGTTTTAAGATCTTCCTCCAACATCTTTCTTGTCAGTACCACTTACTTTTCCAGCCTTCTGTTGTCCCCATTCCAACTTTTTTAGACATGTTGCTGTCATCAAAATCAAGTTCTATGAAGTGGTAAGCTGCCTGAAGTTGGTTCTCATTTTTGTGTACCTTGATGCAACTCCACCAACAAGGTGCCAAATAGTTCTCTATACTCAGTTTGAAGTAGACCCTGGAAGCGCTCACTGTACAGATGCAGTTAGCTGCTGCTCATTACCTCCTCCCTCGTAAGTAACAGTTAATACCAGGGCTTTCTTACCTGGAAAAATACATCAAAAAGAGGTGCTTAACATGTACAGCATCTTTTAAAGTTTACAGTTACAAAATTAATTGAAATGTCCACACAGCACAAATGTGGGCTAATGTTAACATAACTTAATGTAATGAATTGATGAAGTTTTTCTGGACACGGATATGACGTAATATAATCGATTCAGGGGAGAAAAATCAATTTTTAAAATCATCCCATAAAAAAATCGCGATATGTACATGAACCTTTTTTTTCGCCCACCCCTAGAGGTTACCTCTGCTTGTTTGTACAACAGAGTTGGAAACTGCAACCTGCGTTGATCGAATAAGCTTCAGAATAAGATTGAAATGATGCTTCCATTTTGACAGGAGAGCAGTGAAATTAGAGCAATAAAAACCTCTCTGATCTCTTTCATAGTTGTTATGTATAAACACTCAAACATTAACACGGCAACAGAATGTTTCACTTGGTCACATTTTATTGTTAATATAGCAAAATTGGACTGTACCCTGATCAGTGGGTCAGTGCACCTCATCCATGGAGGATAACAGAGGCAGCAGCAATCATACTTAGAGCAATGAAAAAGTCACTTCTGACTGTTTTGCAGCACAAATAAAAACACCTCAAAGCCAAAAACGTGTGTAATATGAGCATATTTTAGTTGAATATAGCTGAAGCAAACTTCCTGTTGATACTACTGTACGTGATTAGGCTCAGCACAGCAGTGCTAGCCTCTGATGAGCGCTATTGGGATGGAGCAACATATTTCAGCTAACTTAATTTGTCTAATCTACCTTGAGACAAAGTAGAAATGCAACAGATCCTTGGGCTGAAATATTCTTTTAGGTACTGGAAAACAAGCTGTTCTGGATTCTGTTGTTCCAAAATGCAGTGGTATGGGGACATAGGCTAAGTTTAAGTAATGGTCAAACTAATGTTAGGTTTAGGTTAAGTGTAGGGTCAAAGTTACTTTCAGGTAACAAGAAGAATGTATGGCAAGGTAAAATCCTCTCAAGTAATGAACTGAAAGCAGTTGTGGGTGTATGTATTTTTGCAAATGCTCCAATGTCTTAAGTTGTGTGTGTGTCTGAGGGTGGGGGGGGGTGAAGGGGATTTAGGGCAGCTGTATATAGCATTGTTAAATTAGACCATCATAATAAGATGTGGGATTCAAAGTGCTCTCTGAGGCTTAGAGTTATACTTCATCTGTCTGTCTTCATTGCTGACCTGACACACACTCACACACACTCACACAGACTCACACATATGCATGTACATAGTGGTTAAATGTACACTAACATTTACAAATATCTCAGTAAACACTCAATGTTTTCTTTTACAGGCACACACATAATAATGACAGAGATGTACGTCCGAGGCCGAAAAAAAAAAAAAAATTAAGTCGTCCCCTTTGAAGCTTCACAGTGTGTTTCTCATTCATCCATTCACAACACCAATTCCAATGCTGTCAAACATGTAAATAAAAACAGAATACATTGACTTACAATTTAAACCAATGTTTTTGTCACAATAGAACATAGAAAACATATAATTTGTTTACAACAAAAGGGCTGGAAAAGTAAGTGGTACCTAAAAGACACAGCTGGAAGAACATGTTGCAACTAGTTAGGTTACTTGGCAAGAAGTCAGAGGCATTACTGGTTATGAAAAAAAAAAGCACCTTACAGAGGTAGAGCCAGTCAGATGTAAAGATGAGCAGAGCTTCAGCCATCTGTAAAAAAAAATGCTAAACAATCTAAAATTGTTGAGCAATTTTGGAATAATGTTTCTCAATGTAACATTTTGAGAAGACTTTGAATATTCCATCGTCAACAGTACATGATATTAATAATTGATATATTAATATTTGGGGAATTTGGTAATAGCTCTGCAAGAGACGTGGCTAAAAATCTAGATTTTCAGGTTCTACATTACTACATTAAAAACAGGCATGATTCTGCCATGAAAATTACCGCATGGGCTCAAGAACACTTGAGTGAAAATAAATCAGAAATCAATGTCTGAGAACACCATTCTTTGTAACATCCACAATTGCAGGTTAAAACACTATTGTGCAAAGAAGAAGCCATATTTGAAGACATTCCACCATCTCCTCTGGGCCAAAGCTTATTTCAAATGGACCAAAACAACGTGGAAAACTGTTCAGTGGTCAAACAGACTGAAAGTTGAAATTCTATCTGGACATCATGGAAGTCATGTTCCATTTTTAAAATGGAGAGGAACCACAGCTTTTTATCAGTTCCCAGTTCAAAATATCTGATGGTATTGGGACAATTTAGGGCCCATGGAACTGGTAAATGTAAGTGCTGAAAGGTATATATATATATATATATATATATATATTTTTTTTTTTAATGAACTGGTTAAGACCTTCAGTGCAGACAGTTCAGTTGATTGAATGAAACAAGCCAGCTGTGCTGGTGCAGGGTTGGAACAAAAACCTGCAGCCACACCGGCAGATTATCCTTAAATGTAGGATCTGAGTTCATGTGTTCCTTGCTGCTAAAATGAAGGATGGATGGATGGAAGACCCAGGACTGCTGGGCAGCTAGAATGTATTGTCAAAGAAGAATCAGACAACTTTCCTCTCCTTAAGGTCCAACAACTGGTCCCCTCAGTTCCCTAATGCTTACAAAGCGTTGTTAAAAGAAAAGAGGATGCTACACAGTGGTAAATGTGGTCCTCTCCCAGCTTTTTAAATACTGTGTTGGTGCTATCAAATTTAATATAATATTTTCATGAAATGATTAATGTCCCACTTTCAACATTTAGTGTTGTATATGTTCTATTTTGAATATCATATTATATCATATTCCCAATCATTGCAATCTGTTTTCTTTTTTCACAGCATCCCAACTTGAAATGTAGGTCGTACAAAGTCATTCTGTGCTTCGTATTCGATATATACATGGCTTTTTTTCTATCACACAAAAGCATGAACAGGCCTGTGAATTGGCTGAGCATTGAATTACAAATCTTCTGAATGAAAACAGTTCTCTTATCCAAGCCATGGCCATGACATATATATCACTTTTATTATTTTTTGTAACCAATCAGCATTTGTAACCAGTGTTCTATAGCTGAAAATTATCTGTAAAGATATTGATTACTGAACAGCATAAATAATTAATGTATACTAGAAAGAGCTGTTCCTGCGAAACAGCTGTGAGAATGCAAGAGCTGAATTACCATGCTAAAATATCTTAAGAAGCTAAAAAAAAGCTAAAACAGCTGAAGAAGCTAAAGCTGAAGTAGCTGAAGAAGCTAAAGCTAACGGAGCTGAAGAAGCTAAAGCTGAAGGAGCTGAAGAAGCTAAAACCTAAAGGAGCTAAAGAAGCTAAAACAGCTGAAGAAGCTAAAGAAGCTAAAAAAGCTAAAACAGCTCAAGAAGCTAACAGCTGAAGGAGCTAAAGCTAAAACAGCTGAAGAAGCTAAAGCTAAAGGAGCTGAAGAAGCTAAAGCTAAAGGAGCTGAAGAAGCTAAAGCTGAAGGAGCTGAAGAAGCTAAAAGCTAAAGGAGCTAAAGAAGCTAAAACAGCTGAAGAAGCTAAAATAAGCTAAAACAGCTGAAGAAGCTAACAGCTGAAAGAGCTAAAGCTAAAACAGCTGAAGAAGCTAACAGCTGAAGAAGCTAAAGCTAAAGGAGCTGAAGAAGCTAGCAGCTGAAGGAGCTAAAGAGTTAGAGTTAGAAGTTAGCTAAAGAAGCTAAAAAAGGCTAAAACAGCTAAAGAAGCTAAAAGAAGCTAAAAGCTGAAAGAGCTATGGAAGCTAAAAAAGGCTGAGAAGAAACAGGAGTTTGAAGTTGAAATGACATTTAAAAGATGAAAGTGTAATGATTTCGAGCTAGAAACAGTTGAAATGGCTGAAAGTATGCTTAATTTTGAGCTGACATGCTGGGGATTGAACCCGGGCCGCCCGCACGAAAGGGCGGTAGTGTTACCATTAGGCCATTTCGTTCTGTTAAACCGGAAGTGCATATAACCTCTTTAAAGACTACACAGACAGACACAGAGCACAGCTGCTGCAGCCGCGGGACAAATCTGAGGCGCAGACTGTCTTCTAACACGTTTTGTGAGAAAAGTTGAACAGCTAGAAAAATAATTTTAACATCGTTAGAAGCAGAAGGCTTAGAGGAACTTAGCAAAGTAGTTTTACATCTGTGGAGTCAACTATATTGAAATCGAAGCAGTTTGAACACACACAACATATATGGAGAGATGAGACGGCCGCCCGCCGATCGCGGGAGAGAAATGACGCCGAACACTGACTTCAAATACGTTTTGTGAGAAAAGTTGAGCAGCTAGAAAAATAATTTTAACACCATTAGAAGCAGAAGGCTTAGAGGAAGTTAGCAAAGTAGTTTTACATCTGTGGAGTGAACTATATTTAAATCGAAGCAGTTTGAAACACTTGAAGCTGATTCAAAAATGGCAGATTTAGTCAGAATTTGAGATTTTGTTCAAGCTTAAAGGCTCATAGTTCAAAATCTGTCCATGTGAGCTCTTTAGGAGTTACATTGGCTGAAAGAGGACAAGTTTTCCTACATTTTAAGATATAATTTGTTTCTCTCAGTTAAACTGTATGAAAGTTATAGTAATTTGTTTGAAAAGTTGAAACTTATCGGCACTGCTGAATGTCTCACTCTAAAATCCAAGAAGGAACTTAATTTTCATATTTTTTAAACTGTCATATTTCAAAATTGGCCGAAAATTTTTAAAAGATGAAACATTTTGTAATAGCTGAATGTCTTATGAACATTTTAAAATTTGAATGGCGTCTCTAGCTGAAAGTATGCTGAACTAGTTACGATTTGAAAGAATTTGAAGGATTTGAAGGATTTGAAAGGATTTCAAGATAAGGATTTGAAGAACTTAATTTTCATATTTTTGAAACTGTCATATTTCAAAATTGGCCAAATATTTTTAAAAGATGAAACATTTTGTAATAGCTGAATGTCTTATGAACATTTTAAAATTTGAATGGTGTCTCCAGCTGAAAGTATGCTGAACTAGTTAAGATTTGAAGGATTTGAAAGGATTTGAAGATTTACCATTACTTTTAATGGGGAAAAAAGTTGAACAAAAAGCTTAATATCTTAAAAAGTTGAAAAGTTAGAAACACCAAAAAATATTTCCCATCGAGAGCTGAAAGAGCTGAACATTTTGATACCAAATTTGTTGAAATAGCTGAAAGTATGCTGAAGTATTTGAATGCCGAAAAACGGCGGAAGAATATAGAATACGGAATAATAATAAAGAGAAACGGGAACTTAATAGTGAGAATGCTTAATGCATTCTCACAATTATTATTTTGATAATATGATGATTGTCTGTGTGATGTTTGCATGCAAAATATGTCAAATATTCACTGTCTGGTACCAGGTTGTACAAGGGATGCATTTGCTGGTTTCTGTGTTTGCTGTGATAGTTCAAAATCTTTTAATTTATTACAATGTAACAAAAGTTCTAAAAGTTAAATAGGTTTGTGAGAAATGAAACATTTTATTTGCTGAACATTATGTATTAGGTACTTACTGTACGTGCCTCAGAATGAGAGAAAAAAGGGGGAGGATAAAGAATAACAGGACAGTAGAGTGCTTTGGAAAATAATCACGTTTGGTGGTGTCGTGGCATGGAGAAGATAGGACACGGATGCAGATATTTTCAAACAAAAAAAACCAAAACAAACCTCGATTTATTTCCAAGGAGAACAAAAAGCGCGGCTGAGCCGGATGACAAAAACTAAACTTGGCAAAATCAAAAACCTGACTATGACTATGATAAAAACAAAAGGACAAACCTGACTTGACAAACTTGACTTGGCTTGAACAACTGTGGCAAAGGAGCATGAATGACGGTGAGGATCTGGCAAAGGGAATGAGGAAACCTGGAAACTAAATACTGAGGGAGTGATTGGTGAGTGAGTGCAGCTGTGGGGAAAAACACAGGTGATGTGAGTGAAGGTGATGGCAGGGCAAAAGAAACATGGCAAAAACTAAGACACGACAGAAACCTAAAACATGACCAGACTATAAAACATGGAAAAACTAAAAACTAAACAGGACCTAAAAACATAACCAAAACTAACAGACATGACAATAGCTTGGTTTCAGTCACGTGGTCGTAAGGGGGCGCGGTTTTCAGATGGTTGTCAGGAAGTAAATATGGTGACTACGTCAATGGAGGAAACAGTTCCAGAGAGTCCGTATTGTAGAGATTTAGAGCCAGTTTCTAGAATACGATACAAACAATTAGTGAGTAAATATGTTGGGCGCGACCCGTACCTCATGAAGATGTTACGTCACGAGAAACCAAGCTTTTAGGAATTCTCACAGATAAGCACTGCAGCAAAAAATACCAGACACATGAAATTATGTCAAGTAGTCAAGTAGCATAGAGGGTACATTGCTTTTTAAAGTAATACTATGTAACATTTCTACCATAAAATAACAGCTTGAAAAAAATTGTGCAGCTAGAATGAGTTTTAATATTACGATTGGCCTGTCTCCTGTGCCCTTCGGGGGTCTGAGTTGGAAAAACTGCGCTATGTAACTTTGCTGGACCGGCCCGGGAGCTGAGCGGAAGTACTTCGACTTGCTTTCTGGCACACCTACTGCAAAAACAAATAGACCCCTCTCACGCTCCCAGGTACATTTGATTACTCTTACCTTCTCGGTCGACATAGCTTGCACCTTCTGACTCCTCGCCGGTTCGTCAACAAACGTGAAACGTGAAAGCGAAAGGGTGTTGTATTTACGACAGTGTAACCGTACATTACCTCCAAGCCTGTAGGGGGAGCTCCATAATGGGCTTTTTGAGAAGTTACATTGTATTGCTTTAAAGACAAATCGATGATCACTCAATGTTCTTGTGCCCCCTTTCTTGCAGTCTCTTGGTGCTGCACAGCACTTGCTTAAACCCCCGCTCTTCATCTGTCAACGATAATTTGACTTCTAAAATGTTAACAAGAAAAGTTTCATCCAAACCAGAATCATTTTGGTGTGCAAAGAGTGACACTTTCAAATCATGCTATTTGAATAAAAATATAAGATTGAGGCAAAATTGTCAAACCTCTCTTTTCCCCATCTTTCTGTTTCTCTTTCTGCAGTATGTGGCACTTTCTTCGCTCTTCTTCATCCTTTTGTCAATCTCTACCTTCTGTCTGGAGACCCATGAGGCCTTCAACACCATCTACAACAAAACAGAGAACATCACTGTTGGCAACAAAACACATGAGGAGGTACAGTGAAGTTTCACAGAAATTGTGTTTTTTTTTAATTACATCTGGATTAGATTTATTTGAATAATGAATGACAAAAATATTAAATATTATCTTGTTCACAAATTCACTCATCCCCCTATAAATTTCAGTTCTGTTCATGGAAAGTCAACTTAATCTTTTTTATTTTTAAATCGAGTGTCTGTTTGATGTTCAGTACTCCTGCATTCTACCAAGAGCAATTTACATACAACTAAATCAAAATGCTAACATTAAAAATGCAGGTTCCGGAAGGAGACTTAGGACACAGAATATTAGCTACCAGATAATACAAATTTCAATAGATATTGATCAAAGTCAGACTGCAAAGTGGTGTGGTGGTTAATACTGTCGCCTGTCAGCAAAGAGTTTCCTTGTTTAAATCTCAACTCTGGTCTTTCTGTGTGGGGTTTGCGTATTATCCTCTCTGTGTACTCCAGCTTCCTCCCACAGTCCAAAGCATGGATGTTAGGTTGCAGTGGTGGCCGTGCATTTCACACCTAGGTCTTCAGTAGGTCTCCGTCTGAATCAATCCACCCTCAATAACTATTTTATGGCTGTAAAACCCATCTTTTTATGCAGAAATGCAGTATAAAGAACTGTTGCATCGCAGATAGATAACTTGTGTAGCCAGAATAAATGCATTTACTGAAGAAACAAACCCGGGGTACACACGTCTCCTTCTACTGCAGCTACAGCTGCCACCCACATAAAAAGCATCAATAACAACCTCATATTATTTATTAAAAAAGCAACATTTTACTCACCAAAAATCCTGATTATTTGTACACAGAATCCATCCTCCTTTTTTTCCTCTACTCTGTCGTACATATTATCTGTGCGTTTCAGTTCCATCAAGAAGTCCTTTTCTATCGCCATCGAAGCTAATGCTGAAAGTCGAGCTTGCCCTGTCATAATCCTGGCATAAGTTTCATAAGTTTTAAAGTTTTAAATCCATTTCTTCTCCTCCTTCAGCCATTGTGGGTTGACAAAACAACTATAAAATCAACACAACTTCTTTTTTTAGTTTTCGCTCTTGCAGCTCGCTACAAATGCAGTTTGCTAGCTCTGGCTGGTACAATCTCTGACTATCCAATCAAAGGGTATGAATATGCAGACGTTACCATACGCCTGCTAGAGCGCCTTGGTGTCACCAACTCAAAATCTGATTGGTTGAAGCAACAGTTTGATCGACTCTTATTTTATGCCACAGGGCCCGCAGAACTGATTGGCTGTGTTCGAAACCGCATACTTCTCCTACTACTCCTACTACTCATACTAACTTTAACTTTTTTAAGTTCCTGGATGTATACTAGATGCATAGTATGCATCACGAGGTTACTTGTCATACTCAAACTACCCAAGATGCAAGGTAACCTGACGTCGCCGATCGTCATTTCCTGTCAAAACGGCAGTTTCAAGCTAGCTACAATGAGGGTAGGTTCACTTCCTGTTTTCAAAACAAAAGCACCAATTGTATCGTAATGGTTTTCCCTATGATAAAAGGCAACGGGTATGGATAGGCTGCAGCCCCCACTTTCTTAATGTACAGTAGATATTCCTTTTACAGTCTAAATTAAAACAAAAACTTGTTTAAACCACAATGTAAAACGTGGATGTAGATTCTCAGTCATCCAGGTCATGGTAATCCTAAGACCTTGAACAAGGGCAACTCAACTTTGTACTTTACTTTACTGTGTACTTTACTGTTCTAAGAAGGCGCAAACATATTGTAATTACATATGTGGCAGGAGTTTCCGAGAAACTTAGAAGGATCTTCTCCAAACATGACATTCCAATGCACTTCAAACCCAAGAACACTCTCAGAACAGAGACCAGTTCACCCAAAAGACAAAACACCCAAATACAGACTTTTTACAGTACATTACAGAGTGCAGTGCAGTTCAGCGAGGAGTGCATAAACTTCTATATAAGAGAAACCAAATAACACCAAACCAAAATACAGTTTCAAGAGTGCATGGCACAAAATAGGAAATCCAGCTCTTCAGGTCAAGACTCAGCAGTGCACCTACATCTTACATACTGGAAAAAGAAGACGGATGGTTTGAGAGAGGACGTCGTTTGAGAGTCAACGAAGCCATCTACATTAAACAGGAAAAACCATCATTGAACTGAGGAGTTGGACTCAGGTATCACTTTCCCAGCACTTACAATGCAGCATGGTCTCTCCTCTATAGGCTGTTTCACAACCATTCACACCTTGGATCCTGTAACCAAGACTTGCTCTTTCAGACAGTTAGACCATTTATAGAGGAGAATGACTTAAACGACACGCACATTAGTCAGGGGGTTCAGTGATACGTAACCACCCACCAAGCGTGAATAACCCCTCTCTGCCTAAAGTTTAGAACTGAAGAAGCCTTTTGGATGAGACGTGAAATGCCTTCAAGATCCTAGAAGAAGTCCAGTTTTCCTTATTGAAGCTCTTAGGATCACAAAGAAAACAAAATTATAAGATGGACAGATTATAAGATCCATCTTTCTTATTAATTATAAAGTAAAGTCTCTATATAGTCTCTAAAATTACATACCCCTTATTAAAGGCACTGTTGAGCAGCCTTTTTCATTGATGATTATTACATTACATTACATTACATTACATTACGGTCATTTTGCAGACGCTTTTAACCAAAGCGACTTACAATAAGTGCGTTCAACATCGGTAGGCAAAAGAACTTCAGGTCACAAGAAATCATAAGTGTATTTCCTTCCAAAACCAAACAGCTAAGAGCAAAACTAGTGCTAGAGTAAGTGCGATAAGTCAGGTACCTCAGCCTCTCACCAACTGCACACCAGTCACAGCGGGGTGGGGATGCAAACCCTGGTTCGGGTAGGGGAAGAAATAAAAGAGGTAAGAAAAGCAGGAATGGGATGCAAACCCTGGTTCGGGTAGGGGAAGAAATAATAGAGGTAAGAAAAGCAGGAATGGGATTCAAACCCTGGTTCGGGTAGGGGGTAATGAAAATATAGAGGGTGCCAGTGGTGGAGGAAACAATAAGTGCGTAAGGAACTAGGACGGAGCAGGTGATGTCCTAAGAGGGCGGATCAGGGTAGTTTTTCCTGAAGAGGTGGGTTTTCAGCCTGCGGCGAAAGATGGGCAGCAACTCAGCTGTCCTGATATCAGTCGGGAGATCGTTCCACCATCGGGGTGCCAGAACAGAGAAGACGTGACCGTGTCGATCGTGCGCAGGGACCCCTGAGTGACGGGGCAGCCAGGCGCCTGGTGGCCGCAGAGCGAAGTGGTCGGGCGGGGGTGTAGGGCTTGACCATAGCCTGGAGGTATGAAGGAGCTGTTCCTTCCACTGCCCTGTAGGCAAGCACCAGAGTCTTAAACTGGATGCGAGCAGCTACAGGGAGCCAGTGTAGAGAGCGGAGAAGGGGAGTGGTGTGGGAGAACTTGGGGAGGTTGAACACCAGACGAGCAGCAGCTTTCTGAACCAGCTCCAGAGGTCTGATGGCAGAAGCCGGGGCGCCTGCAAGGAGGGAGTTGCAGTAGTCCAGGCGGGAGATGACAAGAGCCTGGATGAGCACCTGTGCTGCCTTGTCGGTGGGGAAGGGGCGAATCCTCCGGATGTTGTAGAGGAGGAATCGGCAGGAACGGGTCACTGATGCGATGTTTGGCAAGAACGACAGTTCGTCGTCCAGGGTCACACCCAGATTCCTCGCGGTCCGGGTTGATGTCACCACAGAGTCATCCATGGTGATGGCCAGATCTCGGAACGGGCAGCCCTTCCCCGGGAGAAACACCAGCTCAGTCTTGTCAAGGTTGAGCTTAAGGTGGTGCATCGACATCCACTCCGAGATGTCTGCCAGGCACGCAGCAATGCGTGCTTCCACTTGGGTGTCAGAAGGGGGAAAAGACAGAATCAGCTGGGTGTTGTCTGCATAGCAGTGGTAGGAAAAGTTATGGGAGTGGATGACAGAACCAAGAGATGATGTGTAGAGGGAGAAAAGAAGAGGACCCAGGACCGAACCTTGGGGAACCCCAGTGGTGAGCCTACGTGGCTTCGACACAGACCCTCTCAGTGTGACCTGGTAGGAGCGATCTGTCAGGTAGGATGAGAACATGGAGAGTGCAGAGCCAGAAACCCCCATTCCCTCCAGGGCAGAGAGAAGGATGTCGTGGTTCACTGTGTCAAATACTGCAGACAGGTCCAGGAGAATCAAGACAGAGGAGAGAGAGTTAGCTCGAGCAGTTTGGAGTGACTCAGTTACTGCTAGGAGGGCCGTCTCAGTTGAGTGGCCCACCTTGAACCCGGACTGGTAGGGATCCAAGAGGTTGTTCTGATGGAGGTAAGAGGACAGTTGTTTAAAGACAGCACGTTCAAGAGTTTTGGACAGGAAGGGTAGAAGGGATACCGGTCTGTAATTCTTGATCTCTGAAGGGTCAAGAGCTGGTTTCTTTAGAAGAGGAGTGACTCTGGCAGTCCTGAAAGCAGAAGGAAAAGAGCCTGATGTCAAAGATGTGTTAATGAGGTGGGTCAGGTAAGGAAGAAGATCAGGTGCAGCAGAATGAAGTAGAGCGGAAGGGACTGGGTCAAGGGAACATGTGGTGGGGCGGCTGGATGTTACAAGGTGAAGGACCTCATTTGCAGAGAGGGGAGATAAGTGGGACAGAGAGGGAGGTGAGGGAGAAGGTGGTAGAGAGGGAGGAGTGGGAGGGCGACAGGTGTGGGTGGTGTGGACAGCTGGGGGGTGAGGGAAGGAAGATCGGATATCGTTAACTTTCTTGTCAAAGAAGTCGGTGAAATCGTCAGGGAGGAGGGAGGAGGAGGGGAGAGGGGGTGGGGGTTGGAGGAGGGATGAGAAAGTTTGGAAGAGTTTTTTGGGGTTGGAAGCAGAAGTTTGAATTTTGTTACAGAAGAAGGCAGTTTTTGCAGCAGAGAGAGAGGAGGAAAAAGTGGAAAGCAAGGACTGGAAGGCAAGAAGGTCTTCAGGAAGTTTACTTTTCCTCCATTTGCGCTCGGCCGCCCTCACGCTCCGCCTCTCAGTACACACTGAGTCTGACAGCCAAGGGGCAGGTGGAGCTGAGCGTGCAGGCCTGGAGGTGAGGGGACAGAGTTTGTCCAGAGAGGAGGACAGGGTGGAGAGAAGAAGATCAGTAGAAGTGTCAGGGGATAGAAGAGAAAAAGATTCAGGGGCAGGCAGAGCAGAGAGAACAGAAGAGGAGAAGTCAGTGGGGGAGAGAGAGCGGAGATTGGGACGAGAAGATACCAAGTGGGTGGGGGGAGGTCGGGAGGGAGGAAAGGAGAGGGAGAGGGTGTAGGACATGAAGTAGTGGTCAGAGAGATGAAGAGGAGTGACAGAGAGGTTGGCGCTAGAACAGTGCCTGATGAAGATAAGGTCCAGTATGTTGCCAGCCTTGTGGGTAGGAGGAGATGGGGAGAGAGCAAGGTCGAAGGAGGAGAGAAGAGAAACAAGAGGGTGAAGCTTCTCTGTCTGGATGTTGAAATCACCGAGAAGGATGAGGCCGGAGCCATCATCAGGGAAGTGAGAGACAAGAGTGTCCAGCTCCTCCAGGAAGTCCCCAATAGGGCCTTGTGGGCGATAAACTACAGCGATGGTGAGCTTGACTGGGTGAGAGACAGTGACAGCATGAAATTCAAAGGAGGAGGGAGAGAATTGCAAGAGGGAACAAAGAGAGTATTTCCAGTCCTTGGAAATCAGCAGGCCAGTACCACCGCCCCGCCTCGCAGCTCTGGGAGTGTGAGAGAAAGAGTACACATCAGACAGAGCTGCGGGCGTGGCAGTGTTTTCTGGGGTGATCGAGGTCTCTGTAAGAGCAAGAAAGTTAAGGAAGAGCATGGATGCATAACCTGAGATAAACTCAGCCTTCTGCACAGCAGACTGGCAGTTCCACAGCCCCCCTGCCACCACTTGCTCAACATAAGTAGAGAGAGAAGGGTGGATGAGGTTAGTGGGGTCCCGGCCTCTGGGTCTGACCCTGTATCTGCGTGGGCACCAAGACCGAGAGGAAAGAACGGGAATGAAGCACATGGTTTCTTGAAAAATGGTACTTTACACTTACAGGGACCGTCCACACGAAGATCGTCCTTGAGGAAGTCGGACTTGAAAAAGTCAAGTGCCTTTGTACGACAGCCTTCGTTTGAAAGCTGACGCTTCCAACAACAGGAGTTGCTTTGTACTGATTCACTAATTGCTGATTGTCTGCAGGAGTGCAGACCCCTCCCACAGATTAAAAGACAAGTGGCCACTCAGGGCTGAAGCTAGTTTCAATGGGGCTGTTATCACACAGTGAAAAACAAGCCTCCGGTAAATTTACTTTTAGCAGTCAAAAATCTAGCAAAGATTTAGCAAAGATTTAGCAAATATCTAGCAAAAAGCTAAATGGTACACAAGATAAATGTAGCTTACGAATTCTGGATGAATCAAGAAGTCCACAGCTCCTCCAGAAGGTCAAACACACTCAAAAAGTCACAATACGATCTGAGCTGACTAAGGCGCCGTTTACACATACCCGGGTATTTTGAAAAACGCATATTTTCTAACCTTCGTTTTCAAAAAAAAACCCGTGCACACAGCCCCGTTTTTTTAAAAAACCCCGTCTACATTGATCCGGAGAAATACGCTATCAGGAGCTGTTAAATTACGCCAAGCCTGACGGTGGCAATGTTAGAACAATGAGAATTCCACACAAGCCAATCAGAAGCCTAATAGAGAACCGCTGACAGGCAACTTTCTTCACAACATCAACAGAAGCGCGCATGTGAGTACTCTCACCCTGGATGTGCGGGCGTAGCAGTTCTGCTAGGGAAAGGAGTGAAAATCGTGACATCCTGAAATTTTCCCTCCATTCCTCCGGGACAACAAAGCCATTTTCAAAATTTTCCCACCATAAAGCAGTCCGTCCGGGTCTAATCCAGAATCGCCGTCGCTGGCGGTGGTATGGCCGGGCTCTGTCTGCCAACAGAAGCTCCGCAATTGTTGCCCTCCACGCCGTAATGCGCCTTTGTTGTTCAATACTTTGTAGGAGTGTAATTTTCAAAATCACACAAGCGAGTATAGCTCTCAACAAAATAAATGCTGCTAGTACCTCCATGCTTGCCAGATAAACAATGAATGGCGTTATCCTGCCACTATGGTGGATAGGGGCGGGGCTCTGTACTATGACGACAACTCCGCATTCCATTCTGAAAACTCCGTTTTCGTCTTTCAACCAGTTTACACACAAACGCTAAACGGAGTTTTTAAAAAATCTCCACTTTTGCCGGAGTTTTTTTTTAGCTTCGTTTTCGGAGGAAAAAACTCCGTTTGTGTGTAAACGAAAGGCACAAACGAAGGGAAAGGTCTTCGTTTTTCAAAATACCCAGGTATGTGTAAACGGCACCTAAATAGGGGCTAGGGTCATGCAAACCCCTCCCACAGATCAAAAGACAAGTGGCCACTCAGGGCTGAAGCTAGTTTCAATGGGGCTGTTATCACATAGTGAAAAACAAGCCTCCAGCTAATTTACTTTTAGCAGTCAAAAATCTAGCAAAGATTTAGCAAAGATTTAGCAAAGATTTAGCAAAGATTTAGCAAATATCTAGCAAAAAGCTAAATGGTACACAAGATAAATGTAGCTTACGAATTCTGGATGAATCAAGAAGTCCACAGCTCCTCCAGAAGGTCAAACACACTCAAATAACTTACATAATTGGAGCTAAGACTTCTGGAACAAAATTCTACAACTGCTATCTCTAATAAGTTTCATTAGTATTTAAGTAGCATTTATGCTCATCTGTGATGGAAGGAGGTAATGAACAGATTAGTATCTTACGAATAAAAGTGATTAATTCAGTCTATCACAAGGCCCACAGAGAAACGAATTATCATGAATGCTCACAATCACCCCTATGGTCAATTTTAAATAATCAGTTAGCCTAAAATGCATGTTTTTGGACTGTGGGAGGAAGCCTGAGTACCAAAGGATAACATGTGAAAAAAAAGTTTTGCAAAAAGTTCCCAACCCAGACTTCCTTCTTGGTGCAAGTGACAGTGCTAACAACCATACCAGTGTGCAGTCATAAAAATTACGTTCATGTTTCAGAGTTAAAATGCATATTACACTGAGATGGTGAAAAAAAATGCCTGTGGGGTAATGTGATATTGTGCTTGTATACCTTGCAGTAATTTAATGAATTAATTGGTGAAATGATTAAATCTATTAATCCTTTACTTTTGTCTTTCACTCCACAGATTGTGTATGAAGTTGTCACAGATGGGTGGCTGACATATGTGGAGGGTGTCTGTGTCATCTGGTTTACTATTGAGGTAATATTGCGTGTCATCTTCTGCCCTGACAAGGCAGAGTTCTTCCGCAGCACCCTCAACATCATAGACTTTGTAGCTATTGTGCCCTTTTACCTGGAGGTGGCGCTTAGCGGCCTCTCTTCCAAAACAGCCAAAGATGTGTTGAGCTTCCTGCGTGTGGTACGCTTTGTCCGTATCTTGCGTATATTCAAGCTGACCCGCCATTTTGTTGGTTTACGGGTCCTGGGCCACACCCTGCGGGCAAGCACCAATGAGTTCTTGCTGCTAATCATTTTCCTGGCACTGGGCGTCCTCATCTTTGCTACCATGATCTACTATGCTGAACGTATTGGAGCTGATCCAGATGATCCAACAGCTGCGGCCCACACCAACTTTAAGAACATTCCCATCGGCTTCTGGTGGGCTGTGGTAACCATGACCACGCTGGGATATGGGGATATGTACCCTGAGACATGGTCAGGAATGCTGGTGGGGGCCCTCTGTGCCTTGGCAGGTGTACTGACTATAGCTATGCCTGTGCCTGTCATTGTCAACAATTTTGGCATGTACTACTCCCTGGCCATGGCCAAGCAGAAGCTCCCCAAGAAGAGGAACAAGCACATCCCAAGAGCACCACAACCAGGCAGCCCTAACTACTGCAAACCAGATGCTCTGGCTATGGCGACTGCCTCTCCACACAGGCTAATGGGCAATGTGCTCGGGCCAGGCATGGTGGGATCTGGGAGTATGATGGGTACCGGAGATTGCCCACTGGCACAGGAAGAGATCATTGAGATAAACAGGGCAGGTAAGTGAAAGCACAGATTAAGCATGTATGTTACATAGTTCCACAAAAGTCATGAAACTCCAAAATTTAAAGAAAAAATTTTTGTTTGTTTATTCATTATTTTATTGGACTCTTAAACGGGAAAATAAATTCTGAAATAAAGTTCATCATTAAAATGTCAAGGCCAACATAGGCATTATAAACAGAACAATTAAAAAAAATAATAGAAAAAAACTATTCATATGTTAATCTGATGAAAGGTAAATCAGTGGATATCTTTTACCTCGAGTTAAACTTTTATACCCTCATGTTTCATTAATACCAAAATCAATCTATGTTGTAGATTTCTTAGCACCTGTAATTTTTTTGTTTTTCACTTGTTTAGTTTAATGTTGCAAGTTGCAATGAAATGTTGAAAATCACGACTCTATGCCCTTGGCTCTCTTGGTTGAAAACCCATCACCAGCACCTAAGGTGCCATTGGTTTTCCAACAGCAGGCAATATATAACTCATCCCAAATTGAGAAAAATAAGAATTTAGAAACCTTACTTGCTTAGTATTTTATGTAACCATTTAAACGTTCAAATTTGAACGTAATTTGAAGGAATGTCAATTTTAGACAATAAAAGATGAAAAAGGTTACTCCGTGCCCAATTTGAGGCCGATGTAGAAGAGTCTTAAAGCTGGGTGTTTTCTACAGCTCTGCTCCCAATAGACTCTTATTAAAAAAAAGTCAACCTATACTAATACTAACTCATTTTTTTCTCTGAAACTCATTTGGTGTCATTAGCAAGATTCTCTTAGCCTAGCAAGCCAGACCCCTACAGCAAAAAGCTGTACAGGGACGCACAACCCTGCGCCCAGGAGCAAATTCAATTTGCGGTCGCTAGGGGCGTCTAGATTTCTAGGCTAAGATTCTCTCCCAATGTGTGTGGTAGTTAATTCTGTAGTCAGAAATCTTTTTTTCTCTACCAATTGTCCTATTCCATAATGTTGATAATTGGAATCTCCTTACTTGAAATGACTGAAAATAATATATATATATATAGATATATATATCTATATATATATCTATATATATATAGATATATATATGAAAATATGTAGTGCTTGAAATAATATCGTACTGTCAAAATTTCTTGTTCTCAAAATGCTGACTAGAGATTTGCTGTCAGCACAGTACTGCTCTGAAAAGTGGGTACCAAATTTTGAAACTTAATAAAGTTATGTCTGTTATGTGTGTGCATGCACGCAAACTAATTATACTGCTTCTTTCCAAAGTGAAGCACTGTCTGTAATGGCAAGTTTACTCATATTTAGCCCCTTTTATAGCTTGCGTATTATATGCTATAACATAGACCAGAGGTTCCCAACAATTTTTCCTGGACACATGCACACAAAAAGGATACTCTCTAATTAAACTCAAAATCAAATATCAAAATCTATGTGTAGTTTTGTGGCTCCACCTCTATTAAGTGAGTGCTTGCTCAAGGGGACACACATTTTGTCAGGGATAATGACGTTGGCAAGGAACCAGCCCTCTGAATGACATCTGACTGCAGGTCACCAAGCTCCCTGGGAAAGCCATTGACAGAAAAATGGAAATGTGTGGATATGTTATGTAGAACATAATTACTGTGAATCAAATGAGAGATAAAGTATCATTTTTTCTGATATACTGATGTGTTCTGTAAGTTCTTGTGGCGAGTGCTCTAATGGAGCTCTTGGTTTTATGCCGGGTTCCATCCATCCATTTTCTATACCCGCTTAATCCGCCGGTCGGGTCGCGGGGGGGGCTGGAGCCTATCCCAGCAGTCTTTATGCCGGGTTGAAGGGTTCAAATGTTGTTTTTAATGCAGTCATAGAAAATGTATTATTATCCGCACTTTATTTCAATTCAATTCGGTTTTATTGATATAGCGTCAAATGACAATAGATACCATCTTGAGGCACTTCAAGAATATAATCCAAATGAATCCAAATAAAGTACAATTCATTGTAATCCAATCATAATCCAATCAAATTAATCAAATTCCAAATGAGTCCAATTCATACAAAGTCAATGCAAAAAAGTAGCCTAGCTAAGTAAACCAACATTGGAATGATGGAAAGAAAAAACTCCCTTTTAACAGGAAGAAACCTCTGGCAGAACCAGTCTGAGGAACAGTGGCCACCTGCCTCCATCGGCTGGGAGTTGAGAGGACAGGAAGGAGGGGACAACAAGCACCATAACACTAGGACAGGTACAGCTGTTGAGAAAGAGAAAGACAAGCTAATGATGATAATAATGTCATGCATACATGGAGAGTAAAAGAGAATAGAGTGAGGAAAGGTGCATCAAGATAGCTCTGTCTGTCCCAAATTGTGAAAGAATTTATTTTTCAACCGGCTCAAAGAGTTCACATTTAAAACATGTTTAAAAACACAGTTAAAACATACATAAGGGGGAGGACAGAAATAGCAACAGGTACTGCTAATTCTATCTGATATTGTTCAAGGTGGTTATGGCAGAGGGAATGAAAGATTTTTTATAGATATTTTTCTGGGCCAGTGGGACTTTATGGTTTCTGCCTAATAGTAGCAGCTGAAAGGAGTGGTAAAGTGGGTGGGAGGGGTCCTCAAGGATCTGGGTGGCTTTAACAGAGGTGTTTGGGGTAAGGTGATTATTTTACTGACCTGATTAATTATGCGGGAGAGTTTTGTTTTATGTTGAGGTGGCAATACAAATTGTTGAAGGTGAGAATGGATTTGATCAGTGATTTGTAGACCACAGTTCAAATATCCTTGCTGACATAGAAAGTCAGGTTGAGAGGCTGATGCGCCTTTTAATACACTATGTTAGCGTGTTGTTTGAAGGACAGGCAGGTGTCCATTTCTGTTCCCAGGTATTTAAAAAACTGAACCTGCTCCACCACCTGACCCTCTGAGTAGGAACGAAGAGTTCTCTGTGCCCCCACAGCACAGCTCTTTAGTTTTGGAGATGTGGTGATCTAGTGAGTTTCCAGCAGAAGTTTGGACCAGACTATTGACTGTCTGCTGGTATTCAGACAGAGCTTGAGTTTAAAATGAATGTTCTGGATTAAAACCATTGAAAAGAACCTGTTGAGGTCTGTCCTGTAAAAAAACTTCTTATCCATAAAACCAGTGTGGGGTGGACCTGAAGATCAGAGAGGCAGTGCAGCAATATTGCGTATAGTATTAGAAGCAGAAGAGAAGTCCATGAATAAAATCTGAGGGTGGGGGTGTGAGTCCAAAAGTGTGAGACTTGCATCCTCTATACCACATTTTGCCCTGTAGGCAAACTGAGGTTGATCGAGTTAGTCTGACAGCATGTTTGACAGCTGATCACACACTACTCTCTCCATGAATTTTACACAGGACAAATGTTAGTAATCTTTCAGATCCTTTGCATGAGTTTTTCTAGGGATTCTGATGACAGTTGACTTCTTCCACTGGACGGGGACAGAGCCATAGTCCAGAAGATGCTGGAACAGCTTGGTGAGGACCCCACGTAACTGATGGGAGCAGTCTTTGAGCACCCTAACCCTAACCAGGTGGTTGGTGTGCTGTGGCTGTTGAAACGATTAAAAAACTGTTTAACTGCTCAGCAAAGGAGGCAGAATCCATGTGGTCAGTCACTGTGGGTTTGGGGGCTCTGTCCATCATGATGTTTAACCCCTAACATGCCTCCCTCTCATTTCCAAATGTTAGTTTCTGCTCAACCCTGTTCTTGTCGTTGATCTCTTTGATCTTGGCCTTCCTTCTGAACTCCTTCTCTAGTTCCCTCACCCTGAATTTGTAACCTTCCAAAAAAACCTTTATCTTCTGGACCAGGCAGATTTTCATGTCCTTTGAAATCAATTTTCTATTGTTTGGTTAGATAGTTACATGTTTGGTAGGTGTGAGAATGTCCTTAGAGAATAGAATATATGAAATCTGTTCTATCTATACAGACTTCAATGTACATCTGTTACTCTGTTAAAATCTCTACCATATCAAAAGGGAAGATACCGCAAACTCTGGTCCATCATGCTGGATTTTATTACACAAACAACGTTTCGGCCAGTGTGGCCTTTCTAAAGTTTTTACAAGTTTTTACAAGTTTTTACACAGCAAAGTGAAGACACCCCTTATAAATTGTCCTCTAGTTTTTTTTGCGGTATCTTCCCTTTTGAAGTGAACAAGTACCCGCTACCTGCACCTCGAAACTTCTGGTGTGCGTTGGTTTCTTCCTCCTAAAATCTCTACCATAGTCATTAGTCAACACAACCCCTTAATGTACAAACACTTAGGGCGTATTCAGACCAGGAAAGTCCGATAGTTCACTTGCTTTGGTCCGAACCTTTTTTTTTCATTTTGGTCCGGTTCGCTTTCAGACTGTACATTTCATTTCAGTAAACGGACCAAAATATGTCAACAAAGCCACGCGCCCTGAAGTCGTTCGGCTATTGGTCAGAATCAACACGCGCAACACAAAGTGCTAAGTTCAAAAGTGAATGTAGTCATGGATGCTTTCCGTGCCGTTATTGCTTTTAATATAATCAAAACTATATGTTTTTTCAACGTTTTGCTATTTTCACAACTGTGATTTGTGAGCGTTTTTATGAGTGCGCTCCAAATATATGATATGTGGGCATCTGCCCAAACGTCCACAAGAGCACGGGTCTCCTCTTCGGCCCACGTTTGTCCCCTACTCATTTTCGGTCTAGAAATATTATTTTCGGTCTTTCGTTAGCTTTACCACAGCCGGTCTAGTAATTAGAAGAACGACGCTCTGTTACCTAGCAGCAGACAAACGACGGATGCTCCCGAGGTACAAAAAAGCAAAAAGTCTGGTATTAGGTCCGGTCTGCTTTCACGCCTCCAAAAGATCCGCACCAGGGTTCGTTTGATCCGGACCGAGTCCGACCTTTCAGCTCGGTCTCGGTCCGCTTGTTTGGTCCGGACCAGAGTTCGGTGGTTTGTATTCAGACCATCCCAAAAGGTCCGAACCAACGAAAATCTGGTCCGTTTGGTCGTTTGGTCCGGACCAAACGAGGTAGGTGTGAATACGCCCTTAGATCACAGTGATCTGCGAGAACTGTCTTGGTACACAATGTGGTCTTAAAGACAGTCATTAGTTCATAATGTTTACGGCTGTCAGTCTCCTTAGTCTGTTCCGTATCCCTCCTCTGGTTCTTTCCTTCGTATCCACTTTCTTTTGTGTCGCCGAAGTAAGTCCAGCGTAGTTTAATCACAAAGACATATCTCCGCTGGCTTCAGTAGGTAGTCCCTTGGGTTGGTGAGCCTCCCTGGATTGGTGTTGATTGGCGGCATCCTTTTTGAGCAAAGTCCATTTACATGCCACAATCTAGTAATAATAAGAGTCTGAATAGATATATAACTGTTGGCATTCAACATTTTGACAAGACACAATCTGTCCGGGAAAACATATAAAACAACAAAATGATGCCGAAAATACACAGAAGCTTGAACCGTGTCAGGAGTTGCTCTCTTCGCACAGCAGCACTCCTGTGTCTGAGCCCCCATAAGGTGAGACAGGCTCTGAAACACATCAAACCCAACAAAGCAACAGGTCCAGATGGGGCTTCATGATGGGTTCGGAAACTTTGCGCTAGAGTTGACAGCACTTTTCACCAGTCTTTTTAACATTACACTGGTACAGACCACTGTCCCATACTACCTCAAGTCAGCTCCGGTCATTCCTTTACCCAAAAAGACAGCCATTACATTCCCGAATGATTACTGACCAGTATTCTTGACACCAGTGCTGATAAAATGTTTTAAATGACCAGTCCTGACACACATTAGAACCAACATTTTACCATCCCTGGATCAGTATAAGCTTGCTTACGAGACAAACATATCTTCTGAGGACTCTGTGTTAGTGGTCCTTTACAATGCACTCACATACTTGGATCAGAGAAACAGTTTTGTGTAGATGTTACTATTTGATTACAGCTCTGTCTGTAACACCATCCCCCTATAATCCAACAGCCTGGGCCTCAACACACAACAGTGCAACAGGGTCCTGAACACCCTCACCTGCATACCACAGACTATGCATTTGGTTAACATGTCTCACCTGCGACCACTCTGAACACTGATGTCCCACAGAAATATGTGCTGAACCCCCTTCCTCTTCTCCCTTTACACCTACAACTTCAAACCTAACTCTTTGATCAATACCATAGTGACGTTTGCAGATGACATCATTGTGGTAGGCAGAATCAAAAACAACAGTGAGTCTGCCTACAGAACAGAGGTTTAGAACCTGGGATGCTGGAGCAGAATCAACAAATTAATACTCAGCACCTCCACAACAGAGAAGGACAAGATCCTACATCCATCTACCCATCGACATCAGTGGCTTGATAGTGGAGGTTGTGGTGACCTTCAAATACAGACTTGCAGTGAACACCAGTCAGTACTACACTTGGTCCATCAACACCACTGTGATGGCCAATAAAGGACTTCAGATTCCATTACCTGACATAATTGATGACTGGTTTGACGTTGCGGGAGCCTGGAAGGTAAGTAATAGAAAAAGTGAAACGACCAAAAAAAACAGGGACCGATGGGCTTGGCGGGGGTTTAACCTTTTCACATTCTAGAGGTATGAAAGGTTCTTATGGTCTTTCCACACTATGAAGGGCTATTTGGCTCTCTCAAACCAATGCCTCTATTCTTCAAGAGCGAGTTTGATTGCTAAAATTTCCTGATTGCCTACATCATAGTTTTGCTCAGTGACGGACAGCCATTGGGAATGCGCAGGGGAGAACGGGAGACAGTACGGCACCCACACCTGAATCTGAAGCATCCATCTCCAGAGTGAACTGATGGTCGGGGTTAGGCTGAGGATGGTTGCAGAGATGAGTATATCTTTGAGGTGTTGGAACGGCAGGTCGGCTTCGGGAGTCCAGAGAAAGGTGGTTTTAACAGACGTTAACTTGGTTAGGGGAGATGCAATATGCTATAGTTGTGGATGAATCTGTGATAAAAGTTTGCGAAATCAAGAAATCCTTGGAGTTGCTTACGGTTGGTGGAAGTGTGACATTCTGCCACTGCCTTAATTTTGTCTGGGTCCGTCTTCACTGGAGAAGAGGACAGCCTAATGATTCTAGCAGCAAGAGACTCACAAATGTGGAGCTGCATGGTTTCGTGTTCAGGATTGGACAAGTTGTACATTCTCCTAGAAGGTAGGGGTGCTCCAGGTATTAGACCTATGGTGCAGTCATAAGTGCGGTGAGGAGGTAAAGATGAGGCCTTGTCTTTGCTGAGTTCATGGTACTTGGTCCAGACAGGTCCACCGGGTGAAAAGGGGAACCTGATGTTGGTGAACTGGAGGACCGGAGAGCCGATTTGAGGAAGTTAGAGAGGCAACAGGCTCCAACTCTCATTCCAGCAGTCAGACAAGAGGATGTGTGCAGGTTATGTAATGCGAGCCAGGGAAAACCTAGAATTATAACAAAGCTAGAGATGGGGAACAAAAGGAACTATTTTTTTTTCACAGCGGTTACCAGAAACAATCAAGGTGATGGGTTTGGTTTTGTGTATGATAGTGGTTAATATACCTCCATCCAGAGCCGAGACCATGATGGGTGAAGGTAGGGGTTCCAGGGGAAGATGAAGCTGAGAGGCCACACCAGGATCCAGGAGGTTTTGTTCAGCTCATGAATCAACTAGTGCTAAAAGTTCTTTAGTGGTATTACCGAGCTGGATGGTCACAGGTAGTGTTAAGTGAAGAGGATTATCATTCTTAGTACCGCCCACCAGTAATCCTGCTTCTACTGGTGGGCTCTGTGTTTGGTCGCACTGGAGAGGCGGCAATGAAAGGATTTTTAGAACTATAGTAGATCCACTCATTGGCCCTTAACTGGCAAAGTCATTCCTCAGGAGTGAGGAATGACCCCACCAACCTCTTTCTGCCGCCACAATGTGGAATTCAATGATGAATTCAGCCACTGACTGACTTCCCTGTTTTAGATTTAATAGTTTTTTGGCAGTATTGACTTTGCAAAGAGAGTAATCGAATGTTATCTTAAAATAATAATAGAAAATAACTCTCTATGGAACACAGGATTTCCACTGGTGAAGTGAGACAATCCGGTGAAAGCTGGTTGCTCCTGCAGCTCCTTAAGACTGTGGCTGTGTTCGAAACCGCCTACTACATACTACATACTTGCAAACGGCATACTCATTCGATCAGACAGTATGCAGAGCGTTTACACACAGTGCACTTCGCTCCTGAAGCAGATTTCGCTTAAGCTATAAACTCTTTAAATATATAACTTTAGCAACATTTGAAACATTTTCAGGCGAGAAAGTAGTCGTTTAGATCCCCAACGTGTTGAAAATCTGACAAAATACCGACTATTTACAATTTTGTTCCAACGAATTTGGCGCTACTAAAGCTAGCCGCAGTGAGTAACGCACTTCCGGTTATTTTCACAAAATGAACCTACCCTCGTTGTAGCTAGCTTGGATCTGCCGTTTTGACAGGAAATGACGATCGGCGACGTCAAGTTACGTTGCATCTTGGGTAGTTTGAGTATGACAAGTAACCACATGATGGATACTCAACATTTCGGCGAATCTAGTATGCATCCGGGAACTTAAAAAAAGTTAAAGTTAGGGGGAGTAGTAGGAGTGGTAGGAGAAGTATGCGGTTTTGAACACAGCACATGTCTTGAGGAGGACAAACAAGGAACAGTTGTGAAGGCTGGAGCAATCCAGACTCTGCCATGGACTTCCTGGAAACCTGCTTAGCCCCACCTAAGGCCCAGAAACCATGACAACAACACCACAGCCAAGCAGACACAGGACTCAGGGAGAATTAGAGTTAAAACAGAGTTTATTTACAAGTTGTGGGTGTTGAAAGTAAGTAAGGTTTATTAGTAACGTTTCCCGATAAGGAATTTGTCCAGACAATGGGTATATTTGTCCTTACTTGATCCAGGAGGGAATCCAAAGTGGAGTAGAGGGTGCTGGCTGTGGTGCAGAGGTTCTGAGTCGGCGGCGGGGCGAGCAGGCAGGTATGTGGAACAGGCTGGCAGGAGGAGGGTAACAATAGATGCCAGTCGGGGCATAGAAATCCAAGGCTTGGAGAGTGGATGAAGGAAATGGCGCTGAAGAAAACAAAAAGGCAATGTCAGAGCAAGGAGTTTAACTTGCAATACAACACAGGAGTCGGCCTAATTACCACTAGAGAAGTGAGACAATCTGGTGAAGACTGGTTGCTCCTGCAGCTCCTAAAAGAGTGTCCTGATGAGGGCAGATAAACAGGTGTGGAAGCAGGAGCAATCCAGACTCTGACCCGAGCTCCCAGGAAACCTGCCCAGCCCCACCTAAGACTCAGAAACCACAGTAAAAAAACACAGCCAAGCATGATCGTGACAGATATAATATAAATGCAATGATCTCTGATGTGTATGATATCAATCCCTTTAAGATTAGGGAAGTTATTCAATAAGATGGAATGAAAGTCATCAATAAGTTAAAATCTACATTTTCTTCTTATGTTTTCGGTCAAACTCGTGATGTTGTTTTAGAAGAGCTAACCTCAAATTTAGCCAAATTCAAACTTTGTGACTCCTGTCTAACCCAAAATACTAAGAAAACAATGTCTTAAGTCTTTTTTATGAAAAACCATCTGCATCTGATATTGAGAATGGAAGGCTAAATTTTATTGCTTTAAGATGATAAGAAACTGTCTGACATTTGACTGTGTGACCTTGCTGTCTTTAAATCCTGATATTTTCTGTCTTTGATTGTTTGCTTTGACAGTTTTTCTGTTTAAGGAGCAAAGATTTTAAATGATTTACCTGTTGATTTGAATCTTCTGAACTTCAACTCTTTAAGAGAGCTGTTAAATCTTACCTTGTTAAAATCAACAAATTTGTACTAATGTCTAGTTGGAAAACATTGTTTAACACCCTGGACAGGTCGCCAGGGACAAAGCAGACAAACAACCACACCCATGCTCACACTCACTCCGAGGGACAATTTTTTAGAGACACCAATTAACCTAACATGCATGTTTTTGGACAGTGGGGGGAAGCCGGAGTACTGGGAGAGATCCCACGCATACACGGGGAGAACATGCAAACTCCACAAAGAAAGGCCCCAGGTGGGGATTGAAGCTGGAACCCCCTTGCTGTGAGGCAACAGTGCTAACTACCACACCACATGCAGTCCCCATGTTTATTGTATTGTTGTTAAATGTACATTGTTTGATGAGTTTGAACACTGAGGGGCTCAGCATTCAAGGACTGTACTTACATTTCTGAATTTCAGCCAAATGCTGATAAAAAATCTTACCTAAAAATCATTTTCTTGCATTGGAACACAGAAAACTCAACCTTCAACTTAAGCCACAAAGACTAACCAAAAAAGAATAGAACAAACACAAAACACATAACAGATATTCAAAGAAATTATGAAAACAAAATACAACCTCAAAAACACCCAGACCATCACCGTAAAAATTCCCTATTCCATCATTTTAGCTATACAGCTCTGTTATGCCAGTTTTTCATACCATGGGACTCTCCTTGACTGGTTTCACCCGGCTGACATGGAAGTTGGGGTGGACTCTCAGGGACCGGGGCAAACGCAGAAGAACATAGGAAGGACCGATGACCTTGGACAGTGGAAATGGACCTACGAACCGTGGAGCCAGTTTCCTGGTGACGACATGGAGAGGTAAGTCCTGCGTTTAGAGCCAGACCTTCCGGCCACGCTTGTACGCCGGAGCAGGTCGGTGCCTCCGATATGCAGCCCTCTTCATGCGGTCCACACTACATAGGGGTACCTTGCGGGCGGCTGCCCAGATATGTTGGCAACGCCAGACCGTGGTGTGAGCTGATGGGACAGTGATATCCTTTTCAGCCTCAGAAAAGATAGGGGGCTGATGTACAAAGACACACTGGAACGGTGACATGCCGGTGGCTGAGGTGTGGAGCGAGTTGTGGGCATATTCCACCCACAACAGATTCTTACTCCAGGAAGCCGGATTCTGTGACACCAGGCACCGAAGGCATGTCTCCAATTCCTGGTTGAGATTCTGGCCGTTCGATTCCGGGTGATACCCAGAGGTAAGCCTGAAGGTGGCTCCAATGAGCTTGCAGAATCCTTTCCAGAATCTGGAGGTGAACAAGGACCCCCGAGCTGAAACAATATATTTAGGAAATCCATGGATACGAAACACATGAGTTGTCATAAGTTCAGCTGTTTCTTTGGCAAATGGCAATTTTGGCAAAGCAATGAAATGAGTCATCTTAGAAAATCGGTCCACCACTATTGGGACAGTGGTGCTACCTTCAGAGACCGGGAGCCCTGTGATGAAGTCCAGAGAGATCTCAGCCTAGAGACGAGTAGGAACAGGGAGTGGCTGCAGCAACCCCATCTGCACTCTGCAGGAGGTCTTGTTGCAGGCGCAGATGGAGCACGCCTCCACATACTCCCGAATCTCTCGTTCCATAGATGGCCACCAAAACCTCTGGGAAATGACATGCATGGTTCTTTTGACTCCCGGATGGCAGGTGAGCACCAAGGTGTGAGCCCAATGGATCACCTGTGGACACATATCAACAGGGACAAACAAGCGATTCACCGAACAACCACTAGGTGTCGGATTCTCACCATTAGCTCGCTTCACCTCAGATTCTATTTGCCAAGTTATGATAATAATAATAATAATAATACATTTTATATATGGGTGCCTTTCATGACACTCAAGGTCACCTTACAAAAAAAGTGCATTAGTTAAAAAAAACGAGTACAAAATAAAAAAAAACACGACGAAGATCTATATAAAATCAAGCAAACTGAGGATGGTATGGTCAGACAGAGAAGGCTAAGTAAAAGAAATGGGTTTTGAGCTGTGATTTTAAAGGAGGAGAGAGAGGTAGTATCACAGATGGATTGTGTTCCAGAGACGGGGGACAGCACGGCTAAAGGCTCGGGACCCCATCGAGGATGAGCGGAAAGAGGAGCATGGAGGAGGAAGATCGGAGAGTCCTGGAGGGAGTGTAGATGTAAAGGAGATCAGAAAGTTATGGAGGTGCAAAGTTATGAAGAACCTTGAAGGCGAGAAGGAGAATCATGTAATCTATGCAGTGTTTGATGGGTAGCCAGTGCAGGTCTTGAAGAACAGGAGTGATGTGTTTTATGGAGGGGGTTCTGGTGATGATCCGGGCAGCTGAATTCTGGACCAGTTGGAGTTTATGGAGAAGCTTGAGTGGTAGACCAGAAAGGAGGGAATTGCAGAAGTAGAGACGGGAGGTGATGAAGGCATTGACTAAGATGGCAGTACTGTGGGGTGTGAGAGACAGGCGGAGACCGTGGATGTTGCGCAGGTGAAAATATGCTGACCGGCGAGGTTGTTGATATGAGCTTCAAAGGATAGAGTACTGTCGAGGATGACACCCAGGCTCTTAACTTTGGGGGAGGAAGGGACTGTGGAGTTGTCGATTGTTATTGAGAAGCTGGGGGACATGGCCAGAGTGTGCTTGGAGCCAACAAGGAGAACCTCGGTTTTATTGCTGTTGAGTCTGAGAAAGTTTGAGTGAACCAGGAATTTACGTCAGTGAGGCAGTCAGAGAGGGATGACGGTAGAAGGGTGGAGGTGGAGTGAGGCTTGGAGGAGAGATAGAGCTGGGTGTCATCTACACAGCAATGAAAGTGAATACAAAATTTGCTGAAGATGTGACCCAGCGGTAGGAGGCAGATTATAAAGAGTAGGGGGCCCAGGACGGAGCCCTGGGGAATACCGGTAGTGACTGGGGTGAGCTGTGATCTGAAATTTGAACAAACTGAGTACAGTCAGAGAGGTATGACTTAAACCAGGCAAGGGGGGTGCCAATGAAACCAAGTGAAGCAAGTCTGTCAAGGTGAGTGATGTGAGTGATTGTGTCGAATGCTGCACTGAGATCGAGGAGGATGAGGATAGATAATAGTCCAGAATCAGCTGCCATAAGAAGGTCATTTGTGATTTTTACCTTTTTTATCGAGTTATTGCAAGTTATTATTACTGTTTTGAAGGATGAAGGAACAACACCAGAGGAAAAAGAGGACTGGATGATCTTGGTTATTAACACATTGACTCCCAAGTCACGTAAAACTACGTTTTTACTGCCCATGCGTTGGCTCCCACATGGTAAAAATACGTTTTTACATTTTTTTATGGATTCTGAATCTAGACATTCTAATGCACATTCTGTGTGATTTTTGTAATTATGTGATGAACAGAACTGACATAGATGGCAGTCAAAAACTGGTGTCATCATCTGGACATTTTGATCATTACGCCAATGGCTTTGCGTCAACTCAAGAACAATTTTGATAACGCTGCATTGATTGTTGTGCATTTCCGCATTTTGTCCAATCGCACGTGTCGGTTTCCAGAGGGTGGCGGTAAAGTAACATAAACAAACAACAAGAAGGAGAAGAAGACACGCGACAAGTCTAAGGAGGCGGTCTTATGAACAGGTTAGCTTTGCAACATGCGACACGACGCAAATCCTCTGACCCGGATATGTAAGTATCTAAAGTGCGACAGGCTGAAAGAGCGCACGTTTCACAAAAGCCCCGATATCAGTTTGTTGTTGATTTTGGTGGATACCCGCCTTGGTTTAGCTAAGGATAGCTCGCTAATGGCGGCACCTAGAGACACGCAGTTTTGACCCACAAAGAGTTTAAAGTCTCAGCTTTCAAACGAGCCATAAAATGTTTCAGTGGCCCTATCACATAATATGCTGTGACTGTACAAAAAACGTCAAAAAAATGGTTTAGAACGCTGGGATTCTACGACATAATTCTGTAAAAACCGCTGGTATTCAATGTGTTAAAGAGAAAAGGGAAGAAAGGCAGTCTTTAACCAGGTTGGTAGGTAAAAGATTAAGCTGACAGGTTGATGATTTAATTCAATTCAATTCATTTTTATTTATATAGCGCCAAATACAACAAATGTCATCTCAAGGCACTTAGATAGTAAGTCCAATTCAAGCCAATTGGAATTCAATTCATTGTAATCATAATTATTCATAAAATAATCCAATTCGTTCATATAGAACCAATTCAAAAACAATTTCCTAGCTAAGGAAACCAACAGAGGATACAGGTCGTTTAGGCCGCAGTCGTTTAGGCCCCCCTGCAGTCGTTTAGGCCACAGGGAGCAGTCATTTAGGCCAGGCTACCTGAGCAGCTGAAATCTTTATTATTGTACATTCGTTATTATAAGATATAAGTCAGCTCTACTGGTCTGTCTGGGTAGCCTACATATCTATGGTAAATAAATAAACACCAAACAGTAAATAGAAATACATTTATATTAATATCAATCATCTGATATTCATTAGTGCTGCTTATCCATTCTCTTTTTTTTCGTTCAAGACTATATAAATCAATCAGTGTTGTGCCAGTTCACAACTTTTCTGAACTAGTTCAAGTTCAGTTCTTACATGCTCAAAGTGAACAGTTCACGTTCAAAGTTCAATATTTTAATTCTGAACTAGTTCAAAGTTCAGTTCATTTTAATTTTTTCGTGAGATATTCAAATAAATACTTTTTTTCACACTACGAGCTAGAAATCACTATACGTTCTTTGAAACTGCTCATTGTAGACATTTGCTCATGACACTGCAATTGTGGGTTTCTTACCAGGTGATGAAACTTGCAGCAGTACAGACAAGGTAGACCAGTTCTATACTTAGTGCAATGAAATCTACCAGCATTTAATTAAAAAAAGAATATATAATATGAAATGCCGTCGGGGTCTTGGTTTACAAGAGTGTAAAATTGTTTTAAATGTTCATAAGGAGAATCGGTGTCTGTCTCCGTGCCATCACTTCCACTAGCCTTTTTTTTTTTTTTTTTAATTGCAGCGCGCTCTCTCTCTCTCTCTCTCTCTCTCTCGCTCGCTCGCTCCTCCAGCCCTCCGCGCTCTCGTCGTTGCCTGCTACGCGGCGTTGTTATGCCTTCCCCGCTCTGCTGCAATTCATCACGGGTAACGTCGTGCGGAAGTCAGTATGTTATTCAATTATTCTCAACCGGACACTACGTTGCCCGCAATGCATTGCGCACACAACGTCAAAACCATTTCTGTCTGGTGATACATGATTTAAGCGGCACCAGCGAGAATACAGGAGGGAGGAACTTTCTCTCGTTGCGTTTCAAAAGAGAAAACAGATGTCACTCAGTTTTCAATGGAAAACAAATTCCAACGTTCATTTACAGTGATGTCTGCCGTTCATGACACATAATGTGAACTCATTCACGTTCAAGTTCTTTATTAAAAAATGTGTTGCGTTCAGTTCAACGTTCACGAAAAAATGAGCGTGTTCAATGAACGCGTTCTTTTGAACTTGTTCACGCACAACACTGAAATCAATGCTAAATGTGTGTGCTCATTTTATGCATGCATTTTATTCACATGATAAGCAAGAAATAGTTGTTTTTTTTCTCAGCATACAGCACAGATCCACTCACACACATTCACTCTATCAAACTTGTTTACACATACACACACACACACACATAGTCTGCAGTCAGTCAGTCAAGTATTCCATTCAGCAAATATGATGCCTAATCTTCAAAATTGTAAGTAACATTTTGTTCCTTTTTCTTTCACATGTTCAAGGAGATATTGTCGTGGACAAAATATGTGATTATAAACATTTTAGTTTAGTCAGGGAATTACGTAAGCTGACATGCGCTTCATCAGCCTCACATGTGACCTCTAATGATATCTCCTGTAACAAATTAACGATCCAATTTGAACTATTTTATGAGGTCCAAGGTAACTCCATAGCATCTTAAGCAGATATAATAATAATATTCACACATATATTAATACACACCGAGTTTTCTTGAAATACTTTCTTGATTCCATCTTCAAGCTTTTTTTGCCCTCACCTCAAATTAATTATCTGTATCTGTCTGCTCCTTATCTAGTGGAAATAATTTCCACATGAGTGCCTTGATCTGTGGGTTATCTTCCTTCTGTGCACTGAAGGTTGGCCTTTGGCACCAAGACCTTTTTCACAAGCACATCTCACAAGCTGTTGTTTGTCCAATTATTGTCCATATTCAAACAATCAGCACCTCTCAACAGTTTTCCTGAATAATTTCAGCAGCCCCCTTGCAACAGAAGGGAAATAAGAAGCTACAAAACTGAGCCCACAACTTTCTCCTGTGCTCTTGATTTGATAGAACCCCAGAAGCTGTCACACTGTACCTCTACAGCAAATATCTGCCGTTTTAACTGGTTAGAAGAAAACATCCTACCTGCTGGCTCAGCTGCTGTGGCACAGAGGACTCACAGCAGGGTCCCAGAAGTCTAAATCATCAAAATAATGTTGTGGAGAAAAAACCCAGAGTAATTGGACTCGTCTGGGCAGTCTCTTTGAGTGATTTTTTTAACAGGAACAGATGAGGCATACATGTCACACTGCAGCATACAAGGAATTCCCAAAGACAGTAGATTGTGGTATTCTCTTGTACTTTCTGGTATACGTGGCCGAAACCCAATCTATGTCTGCACTGGAAAAAATGCCCCTCCAAAAATAAGTAAAAAAAACAGCAAATACAAGACGTTTTTGCTCGAAATAAGCAAAATAAATCTGCCAATGGAACTAGTGAAAATCGGCTCGTCAAGATTTCTTGAAATAAGATGTGATATTTAGGACATTTGAGATAAAAGTGATCTTGAAATTAGCTTAAAAAGCTCTTCAAATGTAAAAAAAAAAGCTTGTTTCATATGATATGTGACTCAAAACAATTTGTTTTCAAGACTTTTTCATTTGACAAGATATTCCAGATGTATTGTCTTCAAACAAGTCCCTATATCTGGCTGAAATAGTACTTGTTAGGCAGTTGTGTCTTATATTAAGTGTAATGAGATATTTTGACTAGAAATGAGACAAATATACTTGGTAAGACTTGGATTTTTCCAGTGTGACGCCACTGTCTGAGATTTCAACAAACATCTTCTGATGATGACCTTACCAGAGAACACCCTGACCCTAAACAATATGAGGCGTTAGCTGTGGTATAGCACTGTTCCCTCCCACAGCAGTAGTGTTGTTGGTGTGCTTCACCATGAAGCTAAGGAGTAAGCAGCACATCTGAAGAGGCAGATCCAAAAACGTCAAAGCCATATTTTGAATAGACTTTAACTATATGAATGGACCTCATCGTGAAACAACTAAATTACTGCCTAACATCCTTAAGGTACACACTCCCATATATGAAATTTTGTAAACCTTCGAAAAATCAAGTGAGTTTTTTTCTTCTAGCCATCTTTCCTTCGTCTCATTCTGGGATACTAAGCTGCCCCGAGTCCTCACAAATCCCCCCCAGATGTATCCTTGGTAAGATGGATGGAGCAAGAACACATGTAGGAACTTCGTACAGTACATACTTGCCTTGATACATACTTGCCTTGATACATACTTTGAATTCGAACAGTACTTGGGCTGAGACTGATGACATTTCACAAGTACAAGTATCCCTTTAAGCTATGCTTCCAACCTTTCAAAAGTTTGTAAACTGCTCCTCCAGAAAAAAGTTGGACTTATTCTATGCTAATGTAAAATATGCATACAGCTTCTGTAGCCTGAATTAGAAAAATTAGAGCACAATCTGATTCTCAGGAGACTGGAGATGAACTGCGAGGATGCTTTGAATCCACAGACTGGACTGCACAGATTACATAAATTGTTGTGTGGAGAGTGTTATTCCACAGGGACAGGAAGGTGCTTCCCCCAGTAAAAAACCCTTGATCACCAGTGACCTGAAAAAGCTTCTAAACATAAAACAAGAAAGCCTTCAGGGAAGGAGATGGGGAGTTAGTGAGTTGAAAAAGACGACAACAGAGTGCAAGGAGGTGTACAGAAAAAAGCTGGAAAGAAGGCTCCAGCAAAATAACATGAGAGATGTGTGGTCAGGGATGAAAAAGATTGTCGGCTCGAGGATAAAAGAGGATTGGACTGATGGAAGCCCGGAGAGAGCCGATGAGTTGAACATGTATTTTAATAGGTTCAGCTCAGATCCACACTCAGCATGCTACTCCTCTGCCTCCTGCAACATAGATCTCACAGGCTACCTGTACCTAAGGGCAGTTGGAGACATTGAACCAAAACAAGGCTGCTGATCCAGATGGTGTCAGCCCCAGGGTCCTTAAGGCCTTTGCAGAGTCAGGAGAAAGTTCCAGTGCTGTGAAAGACATCCTGCCTTGTTCCATTACCTAAAAAATCTCATGCATCTGCCTCAGTGACTACAGACCAGTTACGCTAATATCCCATTTCATGAAAGTTCTCTAGAGCCTATCATTAACTCACCTAATTAAGTATGTGAAAACCTTTCAGGATGCACCACAGTTTGCTTATCATCCTGGGGCTGGTGTTGGAAGATGCAATCATCTACCTGCTTCAGCGAGCCTACAGTCACATCTGGATAAAGCAAGCAGTGCTGTGAGGACCATGTCTGTCTTTTATGTAAGAATTTCCAAAAAATACAGATGGATTCCCTCACAATCACCTGGATTATTGGCTATCTGAGAAAAAGACCGCAGTTTGAGACTGAATGGTTGTGTGTCAGCAGCCAAGGAGAACCACAGGTGACTGTACTCTCACCATCTCTTCTCACTCTGTACTCCACAGCCTTCCAGTATAACTCAGACTCCTGTCATCTCAATCTGCAGTTCTTGTGTGTATCAGTGATGGAAGAGGCTGAGTGCAGGAAACTCGTTGATAACTTTGTGGCATAGGCAAGGCAAGGCATCTTTATTTATATAGCGCATCTCATACCACAGGCAACTCAATGTGCTTTAGATAAAAACAAGGCATTTAAAAGAACAGCATAAAGCAGCATAAAAACAAGCAATTTAAAGAGAAAAAAATAGAAGAAAAATTAAAAGCAATCAAAGAAGAGGGGAAAAAGGAAAGATATAAACTCAACCATAAGCACACCGAAAGAGAAATGTTTTTAACCTGGATTTAAAAGTGCTTACAGTTGTGGCTGATTTTAGTTCTGCTGGTAGTTTGTTCCAGTTGTGTGCAGCATAACAGCTAAAAGCTGCTTCACCGGGTCCAGTTTGAACTCTGGGCTCCACTATCTGACCTGAGTCAGCAGATCTCAGAGCTTTGCTGGGTTTATACTCTACCAGCATGTCATTCATGTGTTCTGGACCTAAACCATTCTGTGATTTGTAGACGAGCAGCAGAACTTTAAAATCTATTCTGTATCTGACCGGGAGACAATGTAAAGACTTGAGAACTGGGGTGATGTGATGTGATCTCTTTGTTCTGGTTAAAACTCGGGCTGCAGCGTTCTGAATGAGCTGCAGCTGTTTGAGACTCTTTTGGGGGAGTCCAGTCAGAAGACCGTTACAGTAGTCAAGTCTGTTGGAGATGAAAGCATGAATCAGCTTCTCCTGATCTGTTTGGGACATGAAACCCTTAATTCTGGATATGTTCTTAAGTTGATAAAAGGCTGATTTGGTGCCTGATTTGATATGATTGTTGAAGGTCAGGTCTGAGTCTATCAGCACGCCGAGGTTCCGGACTTGGTCTTTAGGTTTCAGAGGCATAGTGTGGAAAAACAATTGCCAAATCTTAACACAAACAAAACAAAAGAGATTGTGGATTTTAAGACAACCAGGTGTAAGCCGAACACTGTCCCCAGCTTAGATGAAGAGGTGGTTGAAGAATATAGATACGTGGGGGTTTACCTGGACAGCAGACTGGACTAAAAGTGCAACTTTGAAGCTGTCAGACTGTGCTTCTTGAGGAATATAAGGTCATTCAATTTCTGCACCAAGATGTTGCATATCTTCTACAGGTCTCTTGTGGAGATTGCATCTATTGGGATAGCAGCATCAGAGCCAGTGGCTCAAAGAAACTGAATAAACTGTCGTGCTGGCTCTGTGCTGAGGTTTGCTCTGGAGCCCTCAGAGCTGATTGTTGAAAAATGCAACACAAGTTGTTAAACATTGACGATCCTCTTCATTAGATCCTGTGGAAACAACAGAATGTGATCAGTCTTCAGCCCCACACGGCTGCCTCTCATCACAACTACGCGGCTAAGATGGACACTTCCACCGAGAATCTCAATAGGAAAGACCCATTGTCTCCCGTTAAAAACCAACCGTCCGCCAAAATGAAAGACCAGACTCTTGACGAAGGTATGAAGGTTGTCCTGGAAGTGATAAAACAGCTCATCGATAAAGTGGATAGTCGCGGTACCCAAATACAACAGAACTCAGTTATGCTAGCTAGCATGGCTAAAGTGGTTGAGTTTAAGTGGCGGAGATCACTTGAGGGTAGGAACATAGATTGACCGGTAAATCGAGAGCTTCGCCTTCTGGCTCAGCTCCTTCTTCACACTCGGCTGCGAACCGCTCCAGTGAGAGCTGAAGGTCACGGCCTGACGACGCCAACAGAACCACATCGTCCGCAAAAAGCAGAGACCCGATTCTGAGGTCGCCACAACTGACCCCCTCAACGCCCTGGCTGCGCCTAGAAATTCTGTCCATAAAAATTATGAACAGAATCGGTGACAAAGGGCAGCCCTGACGGAGTCCAACCCTCACAGGAAACATGTCCGACTTACTGCCAGCAATGCGGACCAAACTCTGACACCGGTCATACAGAGACCGAACTGCCCCTATCGAGGAGTCCGGCACTCCATACTCCCGGAGCATCCCCCACAAGAGTCCCTGAGGGACACGGTCGAACGCCTTCTCCAAGTCCACAAAACACATGTAGACCGGTTGGGCGAACTCCCATGCACCCTCCAGGATCCTGCCGAGGGTATGAGGCTGGTCCACTGTTCCATGGTCAGGACGAAAACCACACTGCACCTCCTGAATCCGAGATTCGACTATCCGGCGGATCCTCCTCTCCAGTACCCCCGAATAGACCTTACCAGGGAGGCTGAGGAGTGTGATCCCCCTATAGTTGGAACACACCCTCCGGTCCCCCTTTTTAAAGAGGGGGACCACCACCCCGATCTGCCAGTCCAGAGGCACTGCCCCCGATGTCCATGCGATGCTGCAGAGGCGTGTCAACCAAGACAGCCCTACAACATCCAGAGCCTTGAGGAACTCAGGACGGACCTCATCCACCCCCGGGGCCTTGCCACCGAGGAGTTTTTTAACCACCTCGGCAACCTCAGCCCCAGAAATGGGAGGCCCCACGTCCGCACTCCCCAACTCTGCTTCCTCATCGGAAGGCGTGTCGGTAGGATTGAGGAGGCCCTCGAAGTATTCCCCCCACCGACTTACGACGTCCCTAGTTGAAGTCAGCAGAGCCCCGCCCTCACCATACACGGTGTTGACGGTGCACCGCTTTCCCCCCCTGAGCCGCCGGATGGTGGACCAGAAACTCCTCGAGGCCGTCCGGAAATCATTTTCCATGGCCTCCCCGAACTCCTCCCAAGCTCGAGTTTTTGCCTCAGCAACCGCCGAGGCCGCGTTCCACTTGGCCTGTCGGTACCCATCAGCTGCTTCCAGAGTCCCACTGGCCAAAAAGGCCCGATAGGACTCCTTCTTCAGCTTGACGGCTTCCCTCACCACTGGTGTCCACTAGCGGGTTCGGGTATTGCCGCCACGACAGGCACCGACCACCTTACGGCCACAGCTCCGGTCGGCCGCCTCAACAATGGAGGCACGGAACATGGCCCATTCGGGCTCAATGTCCCCCACCTCCCCCGCGACATGGTTGAAGCTCTGCCGGAGGTGGGAGTTGAAACTCCTCCTTACAGGGGATTCCGCCAGCCGTTCCCAACAGACCCTCACAATACGTTTGAGCCTGCCAGGTCTGACCGGCTTCCCCCAGCAGGACGAGGGAGTCTCCCGGAGGAGCACTCTCCAGTGCCTCCTCCAGGGACTCCAAAAAGGGTGGGTACTCTGAACTGCCATTCGGTCACCGGGGTAAACCCCAATGTACAGGCGCACAGCTGGGGGGCAATAAGTATGCCCACACCTGCTCTACGCCTCTCACCACGGGCAACTCCAGAGTGGAAGAGAGTCCAACCCCTCTCGAGGAGGCTGGTTCCGGAGCCCAAGTCATGCGTCGAGGTGAGTCCGACTATATCTAGCCGGAACCGCTCAGCCTTGCGCACCAGCTCAGGCTCCTTCCCCAGCAGAGAGGTGACGTTCCACGTCCCAAGAGCCAGCTTCAGTAGCCGAGGATCAGACCGCCAAGGTCTTCGCCTTCGGCTGCCACCCAGCTCACAATGCACCCGACCCCCTTGGCCCCTCCCACGGGTGGTGAGCCTGTCGGAAGGGGGACCCGTGTAGTTTGTTCGGGCTGTGCCCGACTGAGCCCCACGGGCACAGACCCAGCCACCAGGCGCTCGCCGGCGGGCCCCACCCCTGGGCCTGGCTCCAGGGGGAGGCCCCGGTAACCCACGTCCGGATGAAGGTACACGTTCCAAAGATACCATTCATCATAGGGGGTTTATGAGCTGTTCTTTGTCTGGTCCCTCATCTAGGATCTGTTTGCCATGGGTGACTCTACCAGGGGCTTAACGCCCCGGGCAACATATCTCCCAGACTCATTGGGGCACGCAAACCCCCCCACCACGGTAAGGTGACAGCTCATGGGGGGGTAAATATAAACTTATATTAAATATAAGCCGCACCCTCTAATTTTAAAAAGAAAATCCATTTTGTACTTGTATAGGCCGCACCGGATTATAAGCCGCAGGTGTCCACATTGTAATATGAGATATTTACATCTTTGATCTTTTTTTTTTTTTTTTCTAATATTTTTTGGGGCTTTTTATGCCTTTATTGTATAGGACAGTGGATAGAGACAGGAAGCAGGGGACAGAGAGAGGGGGAATAACACGCAACAAAGGGCCGTCTGATGCGAGATTCGAACCGGGGCCAGCTGCAGCGAGGACTGTAGCCTCTGTACATGGGGCGTCTTCTGTACCACCTACGCCACAGACCACCCCATATCTTTGATCTTTTGATTAAATGCGTATGGTATCATAAACAAATACATACTGCAAATGCTTTCTTTTCGAACAGTGCCTGTAACACGGTTGGTAAAAAAAAATAAAAGTAGCAGTAGCCTCCACCGTCTCACCATCAATTCATTGATGCCAAGATTGCGTGCAGCAGCTCTGTTTCCTTCTTCATCAGCCAGATTGATTCAATTGTGATGGTATAAAATCTCTAATTGCTGAAGTGATGACTCTATAAGTTTCTATGTTTCTAAGTGGGTAAAATTTCAAATTCGAGAATTTTCCATTATTTTGGGAAATCATTTAACAGAAGTAACAAACTAGCAGAACTTTGTTTGATTAAAGAAATAAACACTTGTTTTAATAAAGCATCACCAACTGATGGTGATGAACAGAAAGTACTAACTCTGCAAACTAAACTTGATGAGATCTTATGTAAGCAGAAGGGGCTTACATAAGATCCAGATCTAAACCGATGGAAGATGGTGAGACAAGCACTGCTTATTAGAAAAAAGAAGGCAAGAGAGAAACTCAATTAAAACCTTATTGATTCAAAACCAACTATGTACAGATTCAACCTTATTTACTAAGGAAATAACTTCCTTTTATAATAAATTATACTCTTCCACCTTTTCTGTAACTGCTACAGATTTTTTTTCAGCCATATCAAAGATCTTATCCCCTGTATAAATGACGCTGTGCGAAGCTGACACTTCCATTTGTGAACTAGAAAAAGCTGTAGACGGTTTGTCTTAAAATAAATCTCACTGGCTGTGATGGCCTTACATCTAATTTCTACCGTCACTTCTGGGATCTATTAAAAAATCCTTTTGCTCTCATGTTGAAGGAAGCGACTGATAATATATCACTTCCTCCCACTATGAAACAAGGTATGATTACTTTCATTCCCAAACCGGGTAAAGACTCCAAAATATTGGATAATCTTAGACCGATCATGTTATTGATCACTGATTATAAGATTGTAACCCTTGTTTATGCCAAAAGATTAAAAAGTAACCGAGACAAAATTATAAGTGACTCATAATCTGGATTTATGAAAATAGATTCAATTCAATTCATTTTTATTTATATAGCGTCAAATACAACAGATCCATTCACAACAACATTCGATTGGTAATTGATCTCCTTGATTACAATCATTTAATAGAAGATGATGGCTTTATTTTATTTCTTGACTTTTATGAAGCCTTTGACTCAGTTGGGCATCCCTTTATTTTTCAGTGCTTAAAACTTTTAGGCTTTAGGAATACATTTCGAGCCATTATAGAATCTCTTTATGATGATGCAAATAGCTCTGTTTCACTACCAGGAGGCACATCACCAAGATTTCCTATCAAGCGTGGGGTCAAACAAGGCTGTCCTATTTCTCCATTTCTCTTTAGAATTGCCACAGAAATGCATTAGCCAGCTTGCAGATGATACGTCCATTTTTATGAAACACCTAACTGAGGTCCCCAAAACAATACAGGTGATTAACACATTTTCCAATGCTTCGGGGCTTAAACTTAATGTGAACAAATATGAGTTAATGCCAATTTATCCCAGTGATTTAACAGAAGCATACAACATTCCTATAAAATAAGTTGTTAAATACTTAGGAATACATATATCTAAAAACCCAGCTGAAAGAGAAAATATGAATGTGTGGAGTGTAATAACTAAATGCCAAACTAAACTGGTTATTGAGAGACATCAGTTTACTGGGCCGGGTTTTTCTTACTAAGATGGAGAGCTTATTGAGGTGTGTCTATCCAGCGTATTCCTTGGCCATCCCCAACAGGGCCATTAAGAAGGTCAATCAAATTAATTTTGATTATATCTAGAGGAAAAAGATACACTATATTAAGAGGACAGAGATGACCAAGGCATACAAAGATGGGGGCCTACAGGCTATTGATTTTGACTAACAATGGTACACTGAAAATGAACTGAATCCTTCCTTAACAATAAGAGCTTCTGGTATCATATCCCCAGAGAAATCTTCCAAAAACTTGGTTGCATCGAGTTTTGTTAAATGTGATTTTAATATTCCTAAACTTCCCGTTAAATTATCCCTGTTTCACCAGCAAGAAACTCCTGTACAATCATAACCCATCACAACACGCCCATATGGAACAATAGATACATTACAAGGAAAAACAAGTCGCTGTATATCAAGGACTGGATGGATAAAGGTATTTGGTCTTTAATTAATTTCGTTGATGATGAAAGGTGTGTGATGACATGAAAATTTTTGCCTCAAATATAATCTGATTACCAATCGTAATTCCTTTGCATCCATAATGAAAGCCATCCCTAAACCTACTTTAAATTTACTTAAAGGGATTGTTCCCAACTCGACTCCCATCACTCCTAATTCTCCACTTCTTCTTGTTGGAAATTGTGATTCGGAAGGTATTAAAATTCCTGATAAAACAATTGTAAAAATGTTTGATGACGTCCAGTACTTAATTTGTAAAGTGGGAGGTCCCGGAGCGCAGAGGATGAGTGGCTCCGGTGCGAAAAAAAGCGTGCGGGGGCGCTTTTGAGCAACCCTGTGCGCCACACCGAAAATAATCTGGGCATGTATTGTAGGCCTAATAACGATAGTCACATCAAATCCGGCGCCGCTTTACAAGCTCTCTGGCTAACTGTCCAATAGAACGGAAGTGTACACCCTCCTTTTCCGTAATATAGATATTTTCAAAATCTCGTTTCATGACAGAAATCACCAACAAGACGGATATCAAAACCAGACATTGACACTAAACAAACTTTAATTTATTTGTTTAATTATTTGATTATTTTTTTTTAAATAAATATTGTTTGTCAAGAGAGGTGGCGGATCGCGGATGATGGCTATAAATAGCTGGCGGAGCCAACGTCAGAGGTTCCGGAGCGCGCTCCGGCTTGCTCCCCCTCAAATTAAGAGCTGATGACGTCGCACACCCTTTATTGTAATTTCGTAACTCCAGTCAACAAACTTTCTCCAAAGAAGACAATTATTTGTTGCGTTCTAAATATTCAAAATTCCCCATTAATCCCAAAGTAAAAGAAATTAATTTTAAAATCCTAAATGGTGTATATCCATCCAGAGAGCTACTGAGGTTTGGTTTTTAATGGGATGGATGCGTGTTTTGTGGAGAGGATGATACTTCTGATCACTTGTTTTTTCAGTGTGTGTCTCCGGGGCATTCTGCATTGAATGGCTGCACACGGGGATCAGTCTCGAACCCTTTTCCCTAAAAGACATTGTTTATGGTGTTATTATGGTTAACAGTGAATAGGATTTTCTGGTGAATAACATATTATTATTTGGTCAATTTTTCATACATAAATGTAAATATTGAATGTAACACCCAGATTTTTTGTATTCCATAAATATTTTCTTTCTTTTACCAACGCCCTTAATATAATAGAAAGTAAAAATCCTAGCAAACTTTATTTATTTTATTTCATTTATTTTATTCAAGGATTCAAGGATGAAGATTTTTTCACATTTTCTTTTTTACATTATTCATATGCACCTGCTCCTTTAAACTGTATAGAGGATGATGTAAGCCATGTATTTTGTATATGATTTTGTATAATAATTAAAAAAAAGAAAAAATTTATTCGATTCGATCAGATTCAACTTTATTGTCATTGCACAAGTACTGAGACAATGATACGCAGTTTAGCATCTAACCTGAACTGCAAAGACGTAGAAAGTGTTGAGCATGTGCAGTAAGAGCAGACTTACTAAACTGTGACTAACTATAAATATAAGTATGAATATATACAGTAGGTACAGCATATATACACAGTAAAAGTTGCAGACTGAATGCAGTAAAAGTTGCAGAATGAGACACGATAAATAAATCTTAAAAAATTAAAGTACAGCAGTATAATGAAAGCTTGTAAAGATTGTTTATAACAAAAAATAAATATTGCAACAATATGATTTCCCTTCGAGAAAAATAAAGTCTTTTTTATTTAATTTTAAGTAAAATGTTCACATGGATTCATTGATATACAATGACTAGTAATAACTAGTAAAAGTACAGCAAGGAATAACAATATCCAGTTGAACTAAAAACTAAAAAAATTTTGTTCTTAGAAGCTGCTGAAAGTTGGTCACCCTGCATAGAATCACGCATGCGCATGAGTATTTGTTTGGGCCGTTGCAGTTCTAGCTTTCTTACATATATATATCTGCATCTCAGGAGTCCCTGTGGTAAATGACGATTTGAGCATATGTATTAGTACACACAAACACATGTACTGTATGCTCCTCCATCTTATTACACACAATTAAACTTCTGTTTTTTCACCTTCATCCTCATCTTTACAGTAGCCATATTAGAAAAGAAGGGCAATAGCAGTAGTTGTATGTTTGTTGCTTGTTTGTCTTTGTGTATCTACAGAATAGCAGTTTTCCATAATGACAGATGAAACTACTCAGAATTCTACCGTAAAGGCAGCTTTTAAGTATTTTGTTTATCTCTCTGAATGTGGACTGATTTAGTGTCTGTGCTAGGGCTGGGTAAAAAAATCGATTAAATCGATTTTGGATCGATTTCATTTAAAATCTTGCAAAATCGATTTGTAGGGCATGAGATCGATTTTTTTATTTTTTTATTTTTATTTTTTTTTTCTCATGAATGATTTTTTTCATGAAGTTACTGGTTCCAATCCACACGGCTACGGTAAGAACCGTGTGTTCCCCAGTCCAAGCAGTCATCAACCCACTAATTCTGGGCACCTGTAATTATACCTAGAACTAAGTGAGCTACCATAAAAGTGAAGTGCTCCCCCAAGTGGCTAAATCTAAAACTACACTAAAACCTACCTATAGGTGAGACTAAAATGGCTCCTACAATTAAGTAGGCTGTCACGTTGAATATAGTGTAAAATCTTGCTAATACTTCTTTCCACTGGGTGGCTTCAGGTGTTACTAATATAATGTAACAATCTGTTAACACTGTCAAGCCACAGCCCTTTGAAATATTGATGTCAAAATGCAACATTTTGGGGTTAAATCCTGGCGCCAAGAGGAGCAGATGGAACCGATTCGGATCGAATCGAATCGTGATTAATCGATTTAAAGCCCTAAGAATCGAAATCAAACGATCCAGGAACTTGGCAGTGATACCCAGACCTAGTCTGTGCTATATGCAGTCATGAAACATTTCAGGTCATGGAATTTTACAGGTGTGTAGTTGTGATTCATTTAAAATAATTTTAAATTGATTTAACATAGAATATTAATGACGATTGAGGACTCAAAGGCCATTAAGGCCACTGCCATCCTACCGCATGGTGGTCTTTGGTTGGGATTTTTGTCAGTTTTTCCTTGTTTTTGCCCTTTATTATATTTTCTTTCTTTTCTAATTAGAACATTTTCTTCTGTACTTTCTCTTGATAATATTGAATCACTTTTCCTTTCATTTTGTTACTCCCACTGCTGCTCCACACATTGATACAGTTTCAACTCCCATTTTCTCAGACTCTAAGCAAAACGGTGATGCAGCGACCAATGCAGCAGCCCTGGCCAACGAGGACTGCCCCAACATCGACCAAGTACTTGGGGATGAGCGCAGCCCAGCTACGGGAGGCCTCGGCTCCACCACAAGCCGCGAGCGCTACCCACATGACCGAGCCTGCTTTCTGCTGAGCGCAGGGGAGTTCCAGCGCACCACGGATGGGAATGTTCGAAAAGGTAGGGGAACACTGGAGTGGAGTGGAGTCGGAGGAGGGTGGCATTGGTTGTGAATGGGTAAAAACAGTGGGCTGTCACTTGAAATATGGTCTTGGTGATTGATGCGCAGACTGTGTAGTCTGCAAAAACATTAACACACACACACACACATATTGTATGTTCTAACCATATGCATTACCAGTGACAATAAAGACAAAGATCTCAAAGCAGGCAGGCACTATACAGCCAACATTGAATAATTAAACATATTGTTGTATTTCAAAAAATAAACTCCTAAAGATGCCTAAATTCTATCCTAAGATAAAGTAACCATTACACAAAATACACAATTCATCACATTCCCCAGTCATCATTATGAGAGATAGCTCAGTTCCAATATTCCCTTGAGACATAATAAGTGGTACCTTTTGGCACAATGCATCAGTCAAAAGTTTGGATACAACTACTCTGCATTAATATTTAATCTGACATTCTGGTCATTTCCATCTTAAAAAATTTAAAGTAGCTGAAGAAGTCCCCTTTACCTTAACTTTTTGTTGGTCAAAGAACACAATTTAGCTCAGACAAATTCAGATTCTGCACTGAGGTGGATTGATAGTCAACACTGGCTTTAGAGCTGGCTTTTTTAGTTTTTAGCAGTCACACGCATGGCAGGGAGGATAAAACAGGGAAACTCAGTTGGCTGCAGTCTGCATCTTTGCCACCAGATGACCATAAATCCTACACACTGCTCCTGTGAACTGTCTTCACGCGGATAATATTTTCCTTACTTTTTAATACACAGAGAGATATTGGGATACAGATAGCAACAATGGTATTCTAATATTCTTTTTTATTGCCGACAAAATCAGTGGAAAAAATGGAAGTTATTATTCAGCTGTTGATATAGCCTTATCTCAGTTTACCTGACATGGACCTCTTGTCGCAGTAAGTTATCTCTTTTTAAAAAAATTGTATTTGTATCAAGTGTAGACTGCATATAAAGATGGATTAAATCACTGTTTAACTATTTCAGCTCATTTCAATGAAACTGAGTTAAATTCATGTAGTTCACAACAAAAAACATCTGAAGGCACGTGACACAAAAAAACAGCAATTCCTGCCATAGGGCATATCGGTGCATTTGGCAACAGTGGGAAGGAAAACAAATTCTTTTTTCAACACTCAGGAAGGGGGACCATCAGCTCCAACCAGGAAGAGAGACAGCAACATCAAATGATAGATGCTGTGCAGCTAGGTTCAAGATGCCCAATAATGAAATGCAAAGGCATGCATTTATCTTTGAATATGCTGGCTGACTCATTACAAAGCCTATTTTATGTTCTACATTGTGCAACTATACAGGCTAGTAACAGGATGGAAAGATGCAATATCCCCTTTATTGATAATCATATTTACAGATAATCATAAAAACTTGTGTTGAGCTTAATACATAGAGCTTAACAAGTTCAAAGGATTTTATTAATGTTCTTCACTACAGTTGTTGTGATCTCCCCAATCACATAATCAGCAACATTTTCATAAATCTCCCTTGAAGCTGCAGCTTTGGCTGTGTTGAAAGCTAGCTATTCTTGTTTTAGGGCTGTAGCACTGACAGAATGACCAGTGATTTGGAGCTGTTTGGTGATACTAAGTTTCTGTCTGCTGACAGAAACTTAGTATCACCAATTGGGTTGCCAACCGTCCATACGGGACGAATCCGTTTTTCAAGGGACGGTTGGCAACCCTAATCCCCAAGGTACACTAAACATTTCAAAATTATTGTTTTTTGTTGTTTTTATCTAAACTAAGAAATAATACGAGAACTACCACAATGTAAACACTGTTTTGTGCTACCTTGTTAGCTGCTGAGTGAGTTGCACATATGCACTGTCATGTGCAGGCTACCTGCTAAGGTGCAGAAGAGAGACACAGGACTAGTTGAGAGACACAGAGCTAGTTGAGGCACAGAGCTAGTTGAGAGACACAGAGCTAGATGAGACACAGCTAGTTGAGGCACAGAGCTAGTTGAGACACAGCTAGTTGAGGCACAGAGCTAGATGAGACATAGAGCTAGATGAGACACAGCTAGTTGAGGCACAGAGCTAGATGAGACACAGCTAGTTGAGACACAGAGCTAGTTGAGACACAGCTAGTTGAGACACAGCTAGCTGAGATACAGCTAGTTAAGACACAGCTAGTTGAGATACAGAGCTAGTTTAGGCACAGCTAGTTGAGACAGAGCTAGATGAGACACAGCTAGATGAGGCACAGAGCTAGTTGAGGCACAGAGCTAGTTGAGACACAGCTAGTTGAGACATAGAGCTAGTTGAGACACAGAGCTAGTTGTAACACAGAGCTAGTTGAGACACAGAGCTAGTTGTAACACAGAACTAGTTGAGACACAGAGCTAGTTGTAACACAGAGCTAGTTGAGACACAGAGCTAGTTGGGAATTTATTTTCTTTCTTTCTGTCTTTTGCACTGCATACTGGGAGATTGGTGGGGTGAGCTAAATCAAATCAAATCAAATCAAATTTATTTGTATAGCACATTTCATGTACAAACAGTTCAAAGTGTAGTTATTGATATTTATTATTGTATAGGTTTGAGTAAATAGAGATTATTTGTCTAAAGTCATGTTACTCTCAGGGATGGTGTCTGCAGAGACGGCGACCCTGTCTCTGAGACACTGTATTTGGGTCCAGCCAGACCCTTTACAGTTTATTCCCAATTAAGCATTGGAGCGAGAGCTTGCAAGTGGTTTCCAATCTGTAGGTTTGGGCTGCAAAAATAAAAAACTGAAACATGCAAAGTGTCTGAGGAGACAAGTGTTCACATTTTTAAACTCACCATCACAAATGCTGGACATGTCATTCAGAGTTAAACATGGAGAGGGTCACTACATGGTGTACGCCAGTACAGGCAGCATGAAATGCTTTGAATGCGGGAATGTGGGCCACAAACAGGCAGCTTGCACTCATAAGATGTCGGAGGAGCAGGCTGAACTGTCAAACCTGCCCGCCGTCACCTCCGCAAGTGCTGAGGCCGCACTGGGGGAGATCTCCTCCCCACCAGCCAATATTGATACTGGGAGGGATGTAGTGGTTGGACAGGAAATACAAATTAAGACATTGGGCCTCATGCAAGAACATTTTTGTATTTTTATTCTAAATTTCTCTCACTTTTTTCGTAAGGTCTCGTACGAACATGCCACGTAAGATTCAACAAACGCTCTTAACTTCGGAAAAAGTGTGTAAACGACCTGCCTAAATGATGAATGCCACTCGTGCATATTTAAGTGCACGTGCGCGAGGATAATAGATTTGCATACTCCACGCCCAAAATAATATCATATTAGGCTACGTTTCCTCTCTCCTGTGCCATGAAGTGTTGAGTCATGAGAATGGCATCAAGGTGCATAAAGAACAACTTTAGGGGGTCTGAGGTTGAAGTTCTGCTTTCAGAGATCCAGAAAGGAAAATTTGTCATTTTTAGCAGTGTCAGCAGTGGAATTACGGGACCTGCTAAAGCCAAGAAATGGGAAGCAATTCCGAGTGCTGTTAATTCCGTGTCACCTGTAGTTCGTAATGTCACCGAAATAAAAAATAAATGGTTTGATATGAAAATGGATTAAAAAATAAATAAATAAATAAGTAAGTAGTACGTAAGCTTTATTTGTACAGCGCCTTTCACAGACCAGGGTCACAAAGCACTTTACAGTTACAACAGGCTGGATCAGATTACTGATGTAAGGTGGAGCCTGACCATGCAATGCTCTGAAAGTTAAAACCAAAATTTTTAAATTGATCCTAGAGGAAACTGGCAGCCCATGAAGAGCTTTAAGAATAGGGGTTAAGTGAGTCCTCCTATTAGAGCGGGTCAGAATACTCGCTGCAGAGTTTTGCACTAACTGCAGGCGAGACAGCTCCTTCTTGTTTAGACATGAAAACAAACTATTACAACAGTCTAAACGCAAAGACACAAATGCATGAATGATCAGCTCCAAATCATTTTGTGACACCATTTTCCTGAGTTTGGAGATTTCCCTCAGTTGAAAAAAGCAGTTTTTGGTCAGCTGTTTGCAGTGTGGCACTAATGACATGTCTTTGTCAAACACAACACCAAGGTTTCTTAGGCTCGGTTTAACAGACTGGCCCAAGTCACCCAAGTACTGGTTAATCCCTGGAATGGAGTCATCAGGGGCAATAACCAGTGTTTCTTTTTTGTCCACATTTAGCTGCAAGGTGTAATCATTTAGCCATTGTTTTATCTCCACCAAACAATGAACTAAGGAATTTAGCCTCTGGAGCTCACCATGGCAGCTCGATGACTTCAACTAAAGCCCTGCAATCAGACGGCACTTTGATGGGCTGGTGCATGAGGGGGGGTCCTCTGGCATGTTGTCTGCCTGGGCTGGTTCAAGTAGTGGGAGACCCTCATTCATGGCAATATTGTGCAAAACGCAGCTCTCTGGGTTATAGAGCAGTTTACCCCCCCCCTCCCACTGTATCGAGACACACCTACCTGGCCTTCAGCTCACTAGTGCGGTCCACAACGGCACGGGTGCTTTTATGCATATACGTATGCAGTCTATTATGTTTGGCAGTTCAGACATGGCATGATAGTCCCTCTTAATTTGTACTTGTTCGACAGTGCTGTATGGGATGATATGTACCAGCAACATAACATGGGTGATAAACTGATAGGAGCTTTGATGACCAAGGGGAACGCATAACTCACAGAGGACTGGGACACACCCGATCTGTCTCCGCAAGGATATCTACACGGTCTCGGAACACATGCTCTCTTCCAAGAGCACTGATGAGCTAAGGCATCCAAAAGTAACACGTCAGAGTCAAATTAACCTTCAATTAGTGCATAATTTAAGTCAAACAGAATAATGTCAGCATAATTATGGGGTATAATGTATGTATTTATTTATGATATCTTCAAAGTAATTAAATATACAATCCATTAGTCAAGCAAACTTGATTCGAATAACAGTGGACTATTTTACGGAAGTCCTACGACAGCTCTGGATCATTCGTAAATTCTGTTCGTACCTGATAGAAAACTTAAAATACCAAAAAATTGGTGAATGCGCAAATTCTCTTAAATCACTCGTACGCACGACTTAAGAACAAATCTGTGCGTACGAATGGTTGTTGCATGAGGCCCAATAAGATTAAGATTAAGATTGCTTTATTGTTATGTACACACGAATGTTAACACAAAATTACTCCTCCGCATTTGACCCATCCAGGTTGGCACCTGTTGAACACACATGCACATGCACATACACTCATGTCACACACTCATGATGCCATACACTGGAGCGGTGGGCAGCCAATCACGACGCACAGAGAGCATGGGGGTAAGGGTGCCTTTCTTAAGGGCACCTCAACCAGGAAAAAAGTGATATTGATCAAAAATAGAGAAGTCTGCTGCGGGTTTCCAGCTGACATAGGTTTGGCTGCTGGCGCTGTTATGGCTGTTGCTGGAGCTCCAGCCGGTGAAGATGACATGGATACTAACATCGAATCTGATTGCACCTCTTTTGCGGATTCACAATCATATAGTGGAGATATTTACACACTTGAGGAGATAAATTTTTTTTTTTGGATCACAGAATTTAGTCTCACTGAACTAATTTATCTGCTGGTGTAGCTATTCTTTTTTCTTCAAGGCTATGTAATAATGTTAACATTATTTCCACAACAGAAATAATAAAGGGCAGAATCTTAATATGTATGCCCCAAATCAGAGTACAGATAGAATGACCACTTTCCATGAACTTTTCTTGAAACAGATGAATCTACATGACTGTATGCTAATGGTGGGAGACTGGAACTGTACTGTCACCTCTAGAGAAAACTGGGGAGGAACCTCACCTACAGTCATCCACTAAATGATCTCAGATTATTTCAGAATCTAGTATGGTAGATGCTTGGAGGATTAAAAGTCCCCAGGTCAAACAATATACATGGGTTAGGATCACTGATGGAACTGTTAGTGCAGCAAGGCTGGACAGGTTTTACATGACAGATCATTTTAGAAACAGCTTGTATTGCTCTTTTATTTTTCCTGATGGTTTTACTGATCACCATTAGATTTTCATATTGGCATTTTAATGTTAAACTTCTGCAGAACTTAAAAGGGTTATTGCAGAGTTGGGAAAAGTAAATTGTTAATTTGGAAAATAATCTTTCAGGACCTAATAGTAACAGAAATCTGATTCTTGAAATTAAGAAAAAAACAGTTTTTCTCAGATAAAAAAGCCAAGTGGTCTTTAGTTAGATCAAGGCTAATTGGTATTTGGGACATGGATACTCCCACTTCCTTTTTCTTTAATTTGGAGAGATCAGTCTCACAGAAAAAGCAGATGGTGTGTCTCCGTCTCCCTGATGACACCGTGATGACCAACCCTACTACTATGAGACAACATTATGTTCTAAGGAGACCTCTTCCGGAAGGAGACAACAAATGGAGACTGTGTGGCTGAGCTGCAGCAAGGGCTTCATCAGCTGAGTGCTGCTGACAGAAGCCAACTGGATGCCACCATTTCCATGGAGGAATTATCCGCTGCTGTAAATCAGATGGCTCCTAGTAGAGCTCCTGGTTTGGATGGTTTACCAGCAGATTTTTATAAACAATTGGAGGTGGCTGTTTGAAGTTCTGCAGGAGTGTTTCCAAACTGTTTTGCTCCCAACAACTTGTCACCATGGAGTCCTTTAACTTTTGGCAAAAAAAACAGATTCTGCTGAAGAACCAGAAATATTCTTTTGAATTAATCATACACAGAGACCAGTCCAACTGTGCACCAGACAGATCAATTATGGAAAATCTTATTTTTATCAGAGACTTATTTGATAAATTGTATGGTGTTCACATAGGTTTTGTTTCTTTAGATCAAGAAAAGGCTTTTGACAGGGTTGATCATTTTCTTTTTTACACTTTAAGAGCTTTTAGTTTTGGAGACAAGTTTGTTCAGCTTTTGAGTTTGTATAACAGAGCTTTTTGTTTAGTTAAAATGGGTGGTGCGCTGAGCTGTCCAAATAAAGTTCAAAGGGGCATCAGGCAGGGTTGTCCTATTTCAGGACAACTTTATGCACTAGCAATTGAACTTGTACTGTGCAATTTACATTCTAAACTATCAGGACTCATACTTCCAAGGTTGTCCCATTGTCCTGCTCCAGTTCTGTCTGCATATGCTGATGATAATAATGTCTTCATCAAAAATCTGAGGGATGTTGAACACCTCTATAAAACTCTAGTCTCATATCAGAATTCATCCTCAGCAAAAGTATGGGAGAAAAGTAAAGCTCTATTGGTTGGAACATGGGAAAACCAGGAAAAGCCAAAACTATCAGGTAACCTCTGCTGGGAAAATCGAAGGATGAAAGTCTGAGGGGTTTTTCTGGGAACTTTTAGGGAATTTCTAGAGAAAATACTGGGAGGGTTTCATAGAAAGAGTGTATGCTAGACTGACTGCTACCTCAGCTTTCCTATCGGGGAACAGTTCTGGTCGTCAATAATTTGGTTCTTTGGGATAGATTAATTGTTTTGCGTCTTTTAGAGGAGATCAGAGAATGGTTGTAGATTTCTTCAGGTCTGGAAGACATTGGTCGAAGTCAACTGTGCTGTACCTGCCAGTGAAGGAAGGGGGACAGGGTCTGGTAGACCTTTCATCACGCATAACCGTTTTTAGACTGCAAACAGCTCAAAGACTGCTCTCAGTTTTGCTCTGCCATGGCTCGACACTGCATGTGGGTTCCTGTGAAGGTTTTGATAAACATCTATTCCTGCTTGAGCAACAGGCCTTGGACTAACTGGTTTGTCAGTTTTACATGTATGGCAGGTTTTGGTTTTCCAACGGGAGGTTGTTTTGACACCAAGGATGTGGCTGTTTGAGGAGCCTTTATATGGAAACAGTTTTTTCTCTTCTCACATGCTTACATCGGTCACAGCATGTAGTCTCAACTTAGGGGCGCTGGATGTTTAAAGATGGGTCATCTGATGAAGATTTCTGTCCCGAGACTCACTGAACTCCTCAATATAAGATCCCACAGACTGCCAGTCAGGCAGGAGGAGGTTTGTGGGATCATGTGCTGAGAACCGTACTCTGTCTGACCAATGGGATGATGTGCATGAGTATGTTTTTCCTTCCCTGACTGTTTCTCCTGCTGTAGGACATTGGGAAGAAGACATTGGTGACCTTTTGTCTTTAAAGACTTTAGAGTTGTCAAGGTTTGAAAGTTTGGGGAAGAAAACACAATATCTTATTAGTGTTTAGGTTTGAAACATATGCTCTCTGGCAGGAGTCAGGGTGTCGAGGTGGACTTAGTTTTTTGGGACAGATTCATCACCAAGGGGCTGTTGGTGGTCTCTGTTCAAATCCCCCATTGAGAAACAGGTGACCTCCAGTGGAGGATTGTACATGGGGCCATAGCTACAAACAGGTACACCTCAATCCTGGCATGGGGGTAGTTGTCCTTTTTGGTCACAGACAAAAACCATTAATCTTCTGCTTATTCAGTGTGCCCCATTCCTGAAAAGGTTATAGGAACTGCAAAAGGTTCCTACAGTGGGAATGCGCCTCATAATAGACGTTCTTAGGCCCTGTCATTCCCTGGAGTTGTAGCCATGATGGAAAAAGCTATCCTTATGTTGATTCTAGTTTGACCTATTTCTTTTTCCTCTTTTTCTTGCCCTTGTGGCAGTGCTAAATGTGGACGATTCAAGTTGCTGCTCTTTCTCTGCTATTGTTGTGCTGTCTGCTAGTGATCTCACCCTCTGTTCCTGCTTCATTCTGTGGCTGAAGGTGATTTAGAATTAAAGCACAGACAGAGTGAACACTGAAGGGAAGATAAACAGGATTAAGAGCTGGTAGACCATCCAGCTATTGCATATTCCCTTTTTTACACAGCTGTGATGGACTTAAATGATAGATTTTTTTCTCTCCTTTTTTTTCATGCAAATATCTGTCAAATAGCTGCCGGGATGTGACCATTGTCATTGAAATAATCTGAAGAGTTTCAGTCAGAAATTTAGATTACATTATAGCACTAAAACTTCAGTGGTAAAAGTTAAGAATGGTCTTTTTATGCCATCTAATAGTGGGCTTCTGTCTGTTCTGATCCTGTTGGATCTTGGTGTCACATTTAATATGAACAATCACAACATTCTATTACAGAGCCTTGAACATGTTATTGGGATTAAATTAACTGCATTCGACTGGTTCAAGTCACATTTTACAGATTCCAGTGTGCTCATATAAACAATGACTTCACTCAGAGTGAGTTATAGAGTTCCACAAGGTTCTGTGCTTGGACCAGTACTTTTCACTTTGCACAGTCTTCCATTATATTATCAGACAGCATGCCATAAACTTTTCATTTCTATACAGATGGTACTCAGCTATAGCTTAATTTCCTAGTAATTTCTAACAAGATTGAGCTTGTTGTTATTGGACCTGAGCGTATAATAAAGACACTGTCTGGCTATTTAGGTACATTAGATGTCATTACCTTGGCTTTAGGTACTACAGTGAAGAACCTTGTAGTTATTTTTTGCCAAGTTTTGTCCTCTTGACATAAAACAAGTTTCTAGGACTTTCTAGGATCGTTTTGAAATTGCCAAAATTAGGAGCATCCTGTCTCAGATTGATACACAAAAAATGAGTCCATGCATCTTTTTGACTCCAAGATTGCACTACTGTAATTCCTTACTATTAGGCAGTCGTAGACTAGGACACAAAATTCAATCCATAAATCAACCGATTTATTTACCCAAAACATTAAATTTACATTGGTTAGAAACATTTACTGTGATCTTTAAATTATATTAATATTCAAAGGAAAAAAATTCCAGACTCCGCAAGGCCCCCCTTGTCACTTGGGGCCCTAGTAACTCAGTCCCACTTTTCACCCCACTACGACACCCCTGTGTCATTGCAGTGGGCAGGGCCTTGGAGGAAATTGGCCGACTAACTAACTTACACAAGCATTTTCAGCCATAGGAGTAGCTAGAAATGACTAAAATATGTAACTCAAAAATAGCTAAATGAAATTTCATCAAAGTTGCTACATATTGATATACGTAACTGCAAGCACAAGGGAAAATTTGAAATACCCTCAGGATTGATGTATGTGGGTGTGGTCTAATCATCATCTTCTGGTCATAATTTTTCATTGTTCTTCAAATGTAGCCATTCACATTGCAATGGGCTTGAGTAAGCTGGAAACTGGAAAATGCATGTGCTAGGGCCCTAAGTAATGGAACATTGATTGTCCAAATGGTGACATGGTAATTAAGATTTAAAAATACAGTTTTTCAACGGCCATGTTCCAGACACCAAATCTCTTAATTTCTTCAAATTTGATGTGCAGCTCAATATGCTAGGGTTAGGGTTAGCTTCTTAGACCAGCATGTTGGACTTTTTGCTAATTTGCATTATATCAAAACTGTAATGTGACACAAACTTTATCAACACTAAATTTAGTACACAGGGTAGTGAGACTGGCCTGCATAATTCTATTACAAATGATGAGGACAGATTAAGGAGCATGGCTGCCATAGATAAAGAAAATTGCCCATGAGAGGGGCTTAATAGCAAACTGGCCATAGCTCATTCACCTATAGTCCAATCATCATGAATTTCAGTATCTATGTTGGGCATGTAATTATGTTGGACATGTGTCTAATCATAGGGTAATAATATGTTTTCAGCTCAACCCATAGGAGGCACTGTACATGCCACACTTACTTAACCTCTCCTGAACAGAATTTCTCCAAATTTGGTACCAATGATTTAAAAGCAAGTGTTATTCAGTATGAAAAGTACCTTGTTAAATGACTCATGTTGTCATTGCTGAATCAATAAATTTTTTTTTTTTACAGTATTTGCGACTACATAAAGACTTGAAATTTGACTAGAAATAAAGGACATACTCTCCAAAAAAAATTCTGTTTCCAAATTGGCAGTTTTCTGGTGGCACTATAATAAATGAAAAAAAACATTTTTAAAGTCTAGTAAAAAAATGGAAGAAACCAGATGGGCTTTTGGCTAGTTTGAATAATGTGAAATGCAAATTTTAAATTTATCCACAACAAAATTGATATGTTGCACTGGACTGTAGTTCACAATTCTTCTTTACATGAATTGTGATTGCTCATGATTGCTTTTAATACCCAGCAGTATGGTGACACTTTTATCTTATTTTATCTTATTCGATTTTGTTGTATTTTATTGCTTTCACTGTTCTTTTATTGTTTTTATTTGTTTTTACTTATTCTTCTCTTTATTTATTACCTGCTGTAAAGCACTTTGGTACATCGTAATGACTGTTTGTAAAGGGCTGTATAAATAAAATACATTTACATTTACATGAACAAGGTTTTTCAAACAGCACAAGAATCTTAGATGAAATTTTTTACAATGGGTGAGGCTTTAGATAATTCACCTTTTGCTCAAACATCAGAATTGTTGGGACACATCTTTAGGGGTCTGGAAATAAGTTGGCATAAGTTTTCCAAAACCCAACCAACAGGAGGTGTTACAATATGCTCCAGATAAGGTTACCTGAAAAACTAAATGAAAAGTATGCAGATTTGGTACACATGATCTGGGGCTGTGTATGAAGCAAAATCCGTCTACTATATCAATTAACACACGTGCGCCTGCCCTTGTCATCATTTTATGCTGTTTTGTGCCTTTGCTTAATTTAATGATTGTGGAAATGGAAAGAGACAAAACCTAACATTTGCACTTGAGCGGAGGTGTCTTTACTCCCCCCAAACATTTTAAGTCGACTGGCCAGAAGGTAGCACTGCTATAAATATTTTTTTTTTAAAAGAGCAAGTCAAAGGCCACAACATCTACATTGTATTTACAATTGACTTGAAATTTGATACATAAGTGCAGCTTAATGGGCTCTACCAACAAACTTCTGTACAGTCCAGGTAAAAAATAAAGATTTTTCAACTACAGTACTTTACATAATGTGAATAACACTAAATTGACTTCTAATATTTGGACTTTACTGAGGGAACACTAAATTATACACACCATATTTTGTGAATGACCTACATAATAATACTTTAAACAAGTAGGATTGGTTCTAAAGAATCTTGTGGGAAAATTTTACATAGCTTTATATAGGCTGTACTATAGGCTGTGTAGGCTATATCGAGGCTCCACCCAAAAATAATCAAATAAAATCCATTAGACCTTAAAAACCTCTCGATACAATTTCACCAAATTTGGTGCATGATGTTAGGGTTTAGGGCAAGAAGTGTCACCAGGAGAAAAAAAAAAAACGCCGCAAAATCCAGATTATTAGTCTGTGCTCACAGTTTTGCAATCTGTGGACATGGATTATTATTGCAAGACTGAGAAGAGGAAGAAGAAGAAGAATAAACACTACAGATAAACAATAGGCCTAAATAGCCTATGACCCTTCAGATGAGAGGTGAAATGTCTTCCAGAACCAAGAGGAAGTCCAGTTGTCCTCGTTCAAGCTCTTAGGATAAATGGCTGAAGTTCCAGATTTTAGTCAGCTGATTGAGGTTTTCACATTTTTGAGGAGTAAATTTCTTCTTATTTTCCTTCTACATTTAATTGTTTTTTTAATTGTTTTTTTCCTTTCTGGAAACAGAAAGTCAACGTTTATTTTGTGTTTTTTTTTTTTTAAACAATATACAAGGAAGTAAATTAGAAGTACAAAAAAACTATTCTGTCTGCTGCTAGTTGATTAGCAAAAGATGCTGCAACAGCTTGTGCTGTCTCAACCCAAATAGTTATGCCTAAAGTAACCATGGGAGATGTTTGCTCTGTGGACAGTTTCTAGAAGATAACAAGAGACTGAAATTAGGCAAAATCTAGATTAGACAAAAGTGAAATTCCTCTTGGACAACTATTTTTTGATTGTCAAGGTTTAACAATTGTTCACTGTAGAATAATGGCTAATTTTTAAATCCAGCACCTACTTGTTTTTGTATTTACAATGAAACTTGATTTTTTATTTTCCTTTGTATAGTCTCATATATTATGTAGGAAAAGTATTTTTATCATATGAACGCCTCATTTCACAAGAGGCCTTTTAAGCCAAAGCAACATACTCTGCAGCATAGTTCAGGGCATCTTAGCCTTTTTTCCTTTGGCCATTGTGGCTTCAATGGCTTGTTTCCACCTATGTGTGTGTTCTGTTTATTCCATCTGATGGACAGACTATGCCCTCTGGTGTTCATTGTAAGAAATAGCTTCTTCTTTTTTTTGGATGAATGAATTTCCCTTCAGCAGTAGGAGAGGTTTATGTCAGCAGATTTCCCACCCAGTTTATGGAATATGCACATGGAATTAACATGACAAAATGACATTTATGATACAAGGGGAGAAGTAAGTGAAAAGATATTGGTCTGCATCATAGTCATTTTTTGTGAAGGACATAAAAAATGTATGAACACCATGCATGCACTCCATATGTAACACAGCTTTCCATTATTCCAGTTCCAGTGTTGGCTTAATATGATCAAATACATCTGTCTGTGCTTTAATTGTAAAATATATCAAAGTTTGCACATAAATATGTTGAAAATGTCGTGATCAGTTTAACTGTGAGGCAAGTAGCTTGTCAGCATAGTCTCATCTCAGTGGGCTTCATGTTTGACTTTGGTGGTGAAGAATTTGGTTTAATACTTAGTCACAGAATGTGCTTGAGCTCACTCTTTAATGTCACAGTGTTGAATGTTGCACAGCCTTGGAACTAAACGGAAGTCTTTACACCAATGTATGGTGAATGTGCCAGTGGCAACTTTTTGTTTGCTTGGAACTAACCACTGTAAAACAGTGACCTGAACTGTTATTAAATCCATCGTGGAGCAGTTCTGATTGAACTTTGTGAAGAAATCCTTCAACAATATCAGTTTGATGTTCGATATTTGTTAAACTTTGTCAAGCCATGTCACACCTGCTCTATGCTGCTAAAAGAATTGAATTTGACCTAAATTAGCCACCTCCTCCTTCAGAGCTCAAGAAGTTTGAACCCAAAAATTGCAGTTTATGTCCATGATGTGATTGTATACATTTCCTCCAGTTTGCCCTTTTTGCTTGTCAGATAAGATTAGATTAGATCATCTTTATTGTCCAAAGGAAATGTATCTTGAGTACAAACACTGGCTGATGCTAAAATCCATAAACATCAGATAACATACACAAATTTATACACATCCTCCCACTGAATATTGCACACTGAATATTAAGATTATAAAATAAATTAAAACAATAAATACAGAGACATAATAAATACAGTATTGATAAATATAATGTATTTATATTTACAAAAATATTTTAACACATTGATACACAAATTGTTTAAAAAAATATATTTTTGGTAATTAAATCAAGTATAGGATGTCTGTATTATAATAATTATTATAACTGTAATATAACTGCATTAGTGTGTATTAATCAGTTTTAGACTAGACTGATATGGTAACAATAATTAGTACAACTGGAGTTTCTATTCAATTTGATAATGTTTCCCCAGACTTCATGAGATAAAAAAAAATATAATAATGATAATAATTAGGATTAGTGCAGGGAGTTATATGGTTATGTTTAACAAATAGATTACATTTGAATACATTTGCTTATATTAGGCTTCTCTAATACTATAGGTCAGGTTAAACTAATCTACACTGTTAACTATTGCGTTGATGTTAGATTACACAAGACCAGAAAAAAATTTATTTGATTAAACTTGCTTTTACTATATCTGACTTGTCTTCTGTAAGTCTGTGGTGGAAATTGCAATGTGCTTCACAACCATCTGTCTGTGTAGCAGCATGAGAATAAAAGAGCTCCGAGTGTTTTCAGAGAGAGGCTTAACTTTCCCAAGTTTAATGTACTCCCACCAGAAATAATGTCAGTATAATACAGAATATGAAGGCTTGCAGTACACTTACATATAATTTAAAGGAAGCATATAAGGAATATGCACACACAAACGGAGAGAAAGAGAGTTTGCTTAAAGCCATGTTTTTTGTCTAATTTCACACAATCATGCATATGCATAGGGACGTATGCATAATATTTGTGTAAGTGTCTGTGTTTTTCCAAGATGCCATTTTATTTCTGTAATAGTGTTAGAAATTGTTCTTTTTTTAAACAGTATATTACATGTTTCTACTACACCTTGTTACTGATCGTTTTGTCAAACAATTGCATCATAAGGATAATGACAACCAAGCTAGCTTTTCCAACTCTGGTATACCATGCAGCGCTCTAAAATGTCTTTTGTCATCTAGGACTAAATAATTACACAACCTCATTTGTCATTTTCCTTTTTGTAAGTTGTATTTTATAGAAAAGATGTGATCATTTTACAGCTGTGCTACGTACCTATAGTTTACAGCTATAACTAGAGGTAACTCAAATGTGTGATGAATTATATTTGAGTGAATGGAGAGACATAAAATAAAAAAAAACTGAAAACAGTTTACTCCACAGTATATGTTACACATTTACTTTACATATTCTATGAGTATAGATGCTCAAAAATAAATGGTGTGCAGACAATGGCAAACATAGGTCTTTAAATAAACTGTCCTGCAGCAGTATGTCCTGGCTGGTAGTGCTGGAGTTAGGGGGGGTGTTTGAAATGAAAACACTTTAGGAAAAAAATATTTTTGTGATTATTTTTCATGACTTGAAGAAACAATAGAAGTATACAAGAAGAAAGATTGATGAATTCATGTTTTCCTTTAATTCAATCAATAACCTGCAGCACTTGTGGAATCACACAATGCAACTTGTGATTTGTAACGGTTTTCTTCAACTCCTAAAATGTCAACCTAAAATGTCTCTCATTCAGTAGATGACCTGCTGTACTGACATTTCTAAGGTGCACCTCACATTCACAGAATATTATGCTTTTTGTTAGGGAGTTTTAATTCTATGATTTTCTACAATTTTGAAACTTTAAAACATAATTTCAGGTGGAGTGAACATCCAAGCAGAGTTGCTAGGCTGAGAACTGGCTGAATATTACAGACAGGAGCTTTATTTGTGAAATGTAATGGCTGTTTACTCAATAACTTCTTTAGAAATTGTTACCTTTGTGTTCGCTATTTCTTATCTCATGTTCATGATACAAATAAAATGGCATAGTTAGAAACCATTATTTAGGTTTAGAATTAATGTAAGATAAAAAAGTATCAGCAGACCTGAGGAAAAGAGGACCCTGAGGAAGAATCTTCACAGACTTAATAGCTCTATGCACACACATTCCAAGCTTCCCCTGTGTCATGACTTTGACCATATATGCATGTGTCTGTTTACTGGTCTAACTATGTTTGTGTGAAAGAGATATGCCTTCCCTCATTGCATCTACACTATGTTGTCACCACCAATGAGAAGAGGTCATGAGGAAGAGTGCATCTTCAGATGAAACTTTATAGTGCAGATCCATGTGTCATGTGTGCTCTGACTGTTGTTATTCTTATGCTGGCCCTGTCTCTTTCCCCAGGTTGTGCCAGGACATACTTTTGTATGTTGGCTCTAGTTTGTCTGTGTCACACTGTCAACTTTTTGTTTTTCTGTTTTTTTTCTCGTTCTGTACATCCATCCTTTGTCTGTTCTGTGTTTTGTGTATAGCTGTCTTTCCCTCCTCCTACTCCTCTTCTTCCTCCTCCTTCACCTCCTCTCACCCAATCTCTCTCACTAGGGTTAAAGGTACCATGAACCAAACAATCTCTTTTCCTCTGCTTCATGTGTTGACAAAACCATTTTAAACAACTTTGTCTGCAGATTTTTTTCAGTACTGTTTATCAATTTTATCAAATCAAATATTAAATACAAAAAGACAGAAAGTCAAAATCAGTTTTGTACAATAATTGAGTGCGGAAAAACAAATATAAGAAAAAGGAAAATTTGACAAAAATTTGATTGTTGAGCAATGGGTGTCAGAGTGACAGCGGCTACTGTGCACTGGTTAATGATTTGTTGGTTGGTCTCCTCTGTTTCTTTCTTTAGGACTGTGCTATAGTGAGTTAATATGTCCCAGCTTACAGAAAGATCTATTTCATTTGTACAGCTGACTGGGCGATTTTGTAGATTTGATTGAAAAATGTATTTCAAAAGCTCCCACTACTCTTATATGAGCAAATCTCACTTTCCATCAGGCTTGGATGGAACACTGTTGTGCTTTAAAGAAAAATGTATTTAGTTTTTTATGGAAACTAATATGATATATTTCTGAATAATTTATATGCACATTATTCAGCAAAAAATAGCCCAATGTGCCTGGCATCTTGTGACCAAACCATGTACTTAACTCCTGAAATGTTCCAGATAGCGATGACATATGTGAATGTAAATGTCCACAGCATTCGTTCCACAGTTCTTGCAGAGATTTTCCACAGAGAACTATAGCATCACATATATATCATATGTCGAGAGCACAGTAAAACATCCCCTATTTACCTAAAAACTGCGACTGAATAAAATAATGCTTGAGATTGGAAAACAATTATTGCCGGGGAGCAGTTTTGGAAATGTGCACCACAGAAGCACACTGTCAGCAGATTCATAACCTTTTCATACTTAAAGCAGCTCCAAACTTCTGTTAAAGGAGAGGAAAGTTATTATTTCCGGTGATAGCAAATCTTAACTTACCATCACAACAATGGTGGAGAAAAATAAGTCAATAATGTAGTGTACCTTCTCAAAAAAGAAAACACATTTGTTACTTTTTCATTTTTCCAATGAATTTAGTCTTAACAAAGAATGTCCGTTGCATTTTCAGTGTCTGGTCAATGATATTTAAAGAAAAATATATTTAGTTTTTTTATGGAAAACTAAATATACGTCCCCTCTGGGCTTCATTGGAAAAATGCATATCAGACAGCAAAATGACATCTTTGGGAAGACAGCTGATAATATGGAGTGTTGTTCTGCTGGTATACTGTGACTACGTCCTCATTTGGATTAAATTAGGATTGATATGATTGTGTAGGACAGTGCCCTTCTAAGTAGCATACATTTCAGTTTCATGGTGAAGGACTGTCATCTAACAGGAAGCATCTTAGATATATAATGCTAATATGTAGACTGAGCCATATTTAAAAGATGAGGGACCTACTGAAGAAGGTTTCAAATGTATATTTTGGAGTGGCTTTACAGTTAAATAATAGATCAAACCATGTTAATTCCTGTTTTGACCAGATGGGAGTTTGTTGTGGAGAAAAGAGTAGTCGGACTCACCTTTGCAGCCACTTATGGGGAAGTTATTGATCAGAACGACGTAGAGACATGTACATGGCAGCATGCACAGAAATTCCAAATGACCGTAGTTTGTGAGATCTTCTTATACCTCTTAATATCATAGTGTGTGTATGTGGCCCAAACCCAATCTCTATCTGGCACCTGCTGTCTGAGAATGCTACTACATCTTCGTCATTGTCTAGACAGGGTTCATTCTGGTCCTAAACAATATGCGGTTCGAGCAGTGTCAAGGCTCTGCTCTCCCCACGGGTTTTGGTAATGAAACAGTGTGACGTGGTTGTGTTCAGAATGGAACTATGACCATCAGTGACAGATGGTGGTGATACTGACTGGAGGGGCTACCAACACATGATGAAAATCAATTGATTACATTTCAAAAACAGAAGTACCACAAGATACAAGCTTTAGCAACATTATGTACCATTTTACCACAACCATATTTTTAATAAGCGGAGCATATCCTCAAAGAGGGCAGGGACCAAGACTGATGTGGGTGAGACCACATGGGCCCCTTCTGAGACAGGAACTGGAACAGATATAGACATGGCCTTCAGGGCACAAGAACAGCAACAGGCGGAGGCAAGCTCTTATGGGCTCCTGAGGTGTATAGGGGATGGTCGCCTTCAAACAACCAATGTGTAGATGGTACAGGAAGAACTCTGCTGACACAGACTTGGTCGAACATAGAAGTATTTTATTGGCCACGAGGTCCGTATCATAATTACAGAATGATGCATCAAGTCTGGAGAGATACTCTAAGCCCAAACGTCCACAGCAATCCCTCTCGTGTTGTGGATGCTTCTCCCTTATATAGAGTAGAACCCTCTCATATCTGATAACAATGTTAACAGGCACACTATTCAGTATACAAAGTATACATATCTTGTGACCCTGTCCATGAAGCCCTTAATTAAGGAATATGTTATGGTCCAAATGTTTATATATGTCACCATTGTTCCTCTCCTATCTGGAGCCACTGACCCTCTGTTGAGTAGAGTCAGATGACTCAAATTAATCAGACACCTCACTCCCTCAGAGAGGGAAGCAGGAACTGGCAGAGACGAGCCCTCCTGGACAACCTCTGGAGCAGGAACGGGTGGAGGCAAGCCCTGCAGAGCAACCTCAATAAAGGAACTAATGGAGGCATCCCACCTGGACCCCCACAGAGACAGGAACAGATGAAGCGAGCCCACTTTGACTCCCTCTGAGACAGAAATGGATGGAGGCAAGCCCACGGGCCCCCTTAGAGAGAGGAACAAATTGAGGCGAGCGCACCTGGGCTCCCACAGTAACTGGACCAGGCAGAGGTGAGTCCTTCAAGACCCCTTCTGGAGCAAGAACAGGAACTGATGGAGGTGATTCCCTCAGGCCCCCTAGAAGACAGGAACGAACAGAGTTGAGCCCCCCTGGGCTCCCTCTAAGACAAGAACATGAGGGTCTCCTCGGAGACAGGAATGTGAAGAGCGTCCTCCATCGGGACCTCCTGGGGAACAGGTGCAGGTAGAGGAGCGTCCCCCACAGGGACCCCCTTGGAAACAGATGGAGCTTGTGCCAACATAGGCAGCTGGTACCACGGGGCTGAAGGCTGGCACTCAGGAAACTGATGTTTTGTGGCACTTGAGCCTGATGCTGTGGAGCATTAAGCGCTGAGGGCAATAGCTCTTCAAATTGATGCGACAAGGGCAGATGTTCAGTTGACCTAAGCTCTGACATCTGCTGCACTGGAGACTGAAGCTGTAAAGGCTGTCACACCGGAGACTGAAGCTGTAAAGGCTGTCACACCGGAGACTGAAGCTCTAAAGGCTGTCACACCGGAGACTGAAGCTGTAAAGGCTGTCACACCGGAGACTGAAGCTCTAAAGGCTGTCACACCGGAGACTGAAGCTGTAAAGGCTGTCACACCGGAGACTGAAGCTGTAAAGGCTGTCACACCGGAGACTGAAGCTCTAAAGGCTGTCACACCGGAGACTGAAGCTGTAAAGGCTGTCACACCGGAGACTGAAGCTCTAAAGGCTGTCACACCGGAGACTGAAGCTCTAAAGGCTGTCACACCGGAGGCTGAAGCTCTAAAGGCTGTCACACCGGAGACTGAAGCTCTAAAGGCTGTCACACTGGAGACTGAGGCATGGGTGACTGCTCCACCGGAGAGTGGATGTCTGAAAGCTGGGGCATCTGAGACTGGTACTGGTGAGGCCGCTTCAATGAAGATTGAAGCTCAAAAGGCCACTTCTCTAAAGACTGGAATACTAAAGGCGGCAGGCGGCTGAGCTGGAGACTGTTGCAGCAATGGCAGCTGAAACAGAGACTGGAGCTCAGAAAGAGCAGAACTGAGCCGAAGCGATGACTCGGGACAGAACAAAGACTCCGATGAAGGCTTCTAATGGAACAAAGGCACGATGAAGACTCGGGAACAGGCGGAACAAGAAGAAGTGTGTGGCTGTGATGGTGCACAGGACGCGAAAGGTAACTGGAGCCTCGCATCCTTATGAAATGCCTCTTGGAAGGTGGCTGTTTGAGAGGAGTGTCTCTGCCGATGCCCTCAGAAGCAGGAAGAGGGGTGTCTAACTGAACCTCCATGGTAGCCACACCTGCCCATACACAGACAAGAGAGGTAGGCGACAACGTGACTGGAAGCCTGAACACAGGGGTGAACTTAGCAGGCTCCACGTTATAAATCACCCCAAGTGCTTCATGGTGCTTTGCCCCACCAGAGGAGAGAAGCCAGGGTCTTGTCTCGCTCAAGATCCAACTTGTTCCTCCAGACAGACATAAAAGTCTTTCAGAGGTCCACAAACCTCCTGCAGATGCTCCTGTGAAGGCTGACCCACAGGGTCCATGTCTGGTAAGATCTTTCTGTTATGGTTTGGTGAGAAGAGTGTTGGAGACGGACCCAAATTTAGAGATTAACAATACTCTCCTGTGTCACGGATGATGGAGACCGTTGACCCAAATGTGGACAAAGAAGAGGCTCTGGAACTGGTGGATATCCTTGAAGGTTTATTTACTGATATGGCGGAACACAAGAGATCACGGGTGACAGGGACAAGGAGGGCAAATGGCAAACAAGGAGCAATGATCTGACAGAGGACAACAAAAAATGAGGAGACAATATACTGAGGGAGGGATAAAGGAATCAAAGACGGGTAAGTGCTAATTAGTAATAATAAAGACCAGGTGTGACACTGAAATTAAGTTAAATTAAACAGAATATACAGTGAGGAAGACTCTACCAAATAAAACAGGAAACAAGGAGACTGCAGATGACAAAATGAACAAAATTACAAAACAGAATTTGAAAAATATAAACTAAGAAACCCAAAAACACAGACATCCTTGGACTTCAGCTTCCTGCCACCATCCACAAATTTGCATGTTGGATTGATTGATTATCCTAAATTGAGCCTAGGAGTGAGTGTATATACGCATGGTTGGTTGCTTTGTTGGTCTCTGTGTTGGCCCCATGATGGACTGGCAGCCTGTCCAGGGTGCACCCTACCTTTCACCCAATGACAACTGGGATAGACTCCAGCCCCACTGCAACCCTGAATTGGATTGAGCGGAAATACAAAATACATAGATTAATGGTTAATTGAGTATTCTTAATTGACCCTAGGAGTGAATGTGAGTGTGCATGGTTGGTTGCTTTGTTAGTCTCTGTATTTGAAAGTGCCCACAACAGCAAGGAGCAAGAAAAAAGCAACATACAGGTCAGCAGACCTGCCATGATGCACTGGCAACCTGTCCAGGGTGTAGGGATGGGAATTGATAAGATTTTTACGATTCCAATTCCATTTTCGATTCTGCTTAACGATTCGGTTCTTTGTCGGTTCCCTTATCGATTCTCATTTGGAGAAAAAGGACAACAAACCGGTCGATTAGCATCAACTTTGTTTAGTTTAGAAGTAACACGAGTCATGACCTTACAAACCCAACAACGGTGAGGTCCACATTGGTCTATCCTGGCCTGGGTAATTTAACTCTTCCCTGCTCTGGTGAAAGGAGAAGCTGGAGGTAGAGGTGAACTGGGGGTAGTACCACCAGCCTCTGGCTCTGAGCCAGTCAGGCTCTGTCTCTCATGATTTCATCTAAATGGAATGCCTGAGAAGGCATTCATTTAACCTTAACCGTTACTAACAGCAGCTTTTACAATGAGGCAAATGGTGCTAACATGATAGGCAGTGTTTGTTAGTTAGTTAGTTACCAGCAGTGTTAGCCGAGGACATGCTAACGTTACTAACGTTGCTGGGTTCAGATTCACCAACGTTAATCATTCATTCATAGTTATTGCATGTTGGTAGTATTTCCTCCCTTTGGTGAAATATTCACTTTACAAGTTGCCCTGTTGTCGTCTTTTTTAGGGATGTGTAATCAAACTTTCGAGTGTTTGTACCGCTTGGGCGCCATGTTTACTGTTGGCTGCTGGCTGCGCTGGACTCGCCACGCAACGTTGCGCGGTGACGTCATTCGCGCCCACTGGAATCGATAAGGGAATCGTTTGCAAAATCGCCAAACGATTCCAAGGAATTGAAACACTGGTTTTCCATTCCCATCCCTACCAGGGTGTACCCTCCCTTTCACCCAATGGCAGCTGGGATAGGTTACAACCCCCACAACCATTAATTAGATTAGGTGGGTAGATAAATTAAATGGATAGATAGATGGATAGTAAATCTATTTGAATTCCTACTACTGCAGAAATTATTCTTTATGATGATAGTTTTCCACTTGCAGTTTAATTCCATGCACTTGTACTACATACACGCACAGAGTTTTCACATTTGGTGTCTGTTTTTTTACAAAAATTTGCATGTCTGACTGTACTCTTGACATGATACAAATGTGACACAATATCAGCCCCCTAGTCTCCCAAATATTTACCACTGCTGAGCAAGTCAGCAAGGGAATGTGCTTGGAAGTGCTCCTTCATTCTCCTTTCTGCTGACCTGACTTGCTTTCTTCTTGCTCCTTGCTGTTGTGGACACTTTCAGATACATACAGTACTTATCTTACTCATCTTCTATATTCTCTGAAAAAATTAAAAAAGAACAAATGGACACAAACCAAACTACAGCGATTAGACAATGTGTGGTGAAAAGCATAAATGAAAATACATATGAACATCAGCTTTTGATCAAATAATCTAAGAAAGAGAAAGGATGCAGCACGCAATAGCTTGGGAGATTAAACCAGACATTAAGTGGTTTGATTAAAATGATATATGGACAGACAATAGATAATCAAATTCTCTCTACAGCAACTTCAAATTCATTATTGATTTAAGAGAATAAATTACCTCAGGAGAAGAGGCTTTTACTACTGTAACTTACGTTGGAAGAAGATAGATGGAACTCAAACTGCTGTGGTTAATTAAGGCATAAAAAACAACACATTGAGGTGGGTTCCCAGGAGCTCTTCTGTTGCTGGCTGAGTTCTGCTGATTGTGTCTTCCCGCAGACTTTCAACGAGTGCTGCTCTCTTACAGGAGTGGTCTCCCTCTCCCTCTCCCTCTCTGTCTCTCTCTCTCTCTCTGTCTCCCTCTCTGTCTCTCTCTCTCTTGCTCTCTCTGCTCTCAGGGATGAGTCAGAATCTGAAAAGAGGTGGCTTTTTGCAGTGTGGTATAATTACTCTGGACACATGACACAATAGTCAATAAGTATATTTATAGGACACTAGAAAAAAAAATTGTTGTGTTATTCCGACCAAAACCAGACTTTCAAAATAAACTTAAACATGTTAGTCCGATAAAATTAGTGCTATGTCAAGCTTCTCAAAACCAACCAACACACCAAGATATTATGGGTGAGAATCACGCCAGCATTTATATTTTCAATTAGATTCAAGTGGTCTTAGGTTCACTGCACTTGCTCCAAAGTTCCATTTTTTTGCTTCTTTTTGTAAAATGGTAAGCGTATATTGAAATGGCGAATTCCCAATAAATCAGATCTCATTCACATACCGACGGCTAAAAGCATCAGAAATTGTGAGTGAAAAGCAGCCAATGACACCCATGTGTCACCCATCACTCAGTAGTGATGAAAGCCAATTGTTGTTAGGTTCAAAGCAAGGTGATTATTTACACCTGGAAGATCTTCTGCCAAGGCAGCAGGGTATTGTTTTGCAAGGAGAGAATTTCTCTCAGCAAATTTTAGCATACCTGGGAAAATATTAGCCAAGCCCTCATTAGAGTGATAACATAATCTACTTGATGAAGGATGGATTTATTGTGCCTCATTAAAACACTGTTACACTGTACAACATATATATATTTAATGTAATATCATAATATATTTATTTATAACTTTGGGTGAATTCAAGTCAATTTTAAAGGACAAAGACATTAGCTCACCCAGTAATTTTCCTAATGTTTAATGCTATGTGACCTCTCCAGGGTATTTTTCATGAAATGGGAAACTGTTGTGTATGTTTTTGTGTATTTCGTCTTGTATTTTTGGTCTTGTAGTGTTTGTTTGTTTTATGTTGCTGTCTAGGCCAGGTCACTCTTGGAAAAGAGGTTTTAATCTCAATGAGTTTTATTTCCTGGTTACACAAGCGGTCCTGGCTAGATTTACGCCCTGGGCGAACAATCCCTTGCCCCCCCCCCGAAAAAAAAGACTTTCCCCGTTACCAACACAACAACATATTATATTATTTGTATTATTTTATAATCTTAAATACAAAAAGGTACAAAAAGAACTGAGAAAAAACACGATAAATAAATTAAATACAGTATATAAATATCAATCACAAATGCTTAAATAACCTCAAAATCCTAAAAAATAACCGAAGAAAGCTAAAAAAAAAAAAATAAAGCCTACTCTATGGAGCATAAAAAAAAAGATTCCTGCAGTTATGATAACAACAGCTCTCAGACTGTAGCACGCTGTTTTCACCCTGTTTAAAACTGGCATTAACATTAACTTGTTGTGTTGCTAACACAAAGTAGACCAGGTTGCCTTTGGGTGAAATTAGTTGCATGACATGATGTCTCAATTCTAATTCTAGTTCAGCAAAACTAAAAATCAAATACAGTCGTGGCTAATAGCAACATGTTAGCAAGAGGCTCACAGATAGCCTATAGCCTACATCACTCACGTCATTCATAGAAATCTGCATCCCTTTAAGTAAGTAAGTAAGTAACTTTATTTTTGTCCAAACTTGGGCAATTGTTTTGCAGCAGTAGTACACAGGCATACACTCGTACTTCCACAAGACATTATTAAGGACTTTATCCTTTGCCTGTTTCTCCTCTTCTTCTCTTCTTTCTTTCTAAACTGGGCACCTGATGGCTTCTTTGGTCTTTCACCATGATGATGATCCATGATGACTCCACATTATTACCTTTGCTTTTCCCATTAACACCATCCGTTCACCCGTCAATCAACCGGAGTCATGTGACGTAAACAAATTCACGTAGATGGCTGCAGATTTTTATTTTTATTTTTTTCACATTTTTCACATAACCCCAATGCCGGTTTGGCAATGGTATTATCCGGGACCTATCCCGGCCCAAACCATCGACCTGGGCTGCTTGGACCATGGGGAAAATAGTTGTAACTAATTTTTGTCACTTATCTTATTCTTGCATTAATATCAATTCAACTGTAGTCTGCATAAATTCACCATTGCAGCGCAGCCGCCTGCAGCATCACAGCAGATTAAATAGGTTCTACCATGTAAGGGAATTCTCTCCTCCCAAATGTTTCAGATGGTTTGGCCCATGGCTCGTCTTTTAAATAACAATGGCGCGAAACAGAGCGCGTCAGTGATGGAGGGTAGAAAGTGGCCAGGTGGAACAGAGAGGGCTAAGCTCAAAAAAAGACAGGAGGTGGCAGCCAAATGTGCCAAATTGACAGATATCTTCTCAAGACAAGCTGGTAGGTTACTGAGAGATATGGATAGTAGGCCTGGTTGTGAATTTGATCAAATAGGCTATAACGTGGCGAACGTTTGCAATGTCAACTCAACTGTCATCTGACAGCTTTTGTTGTTAAATATGTAAAATCTCACAATTTATATGATTTAGAAGTGTATTCCTATATTCAAAGAAGAACCGAACACTTTCTTTAGGCTACATTCCAGTTCTGATGAACAATTGCTTAACGCTTTATCACGCTTTATCTCCTCATCAACTGTAGCCTGCATTCCCACAGGCGCGCACATGTGGTTACTAACGCAATATTAAATAGGGGCGATCACATTTGTTGTTTGATATTTGTTATTAAATGCATCTCAAACATGCATTAAAATAAATATAATTATTTAGAAGGGCTGTGCAAATATTGTACATGGTTCGCGTGCGCAGGGGCAGCGCGAGCACGTTGGGGTGTTTAGTTGCCTTTTTTTAATTACTGGAGAGTCTGCACGCGCGTTCTATCCGCGGGAATAAGCATCATGTTTCATGTTCAAGCCTTCCCCTCCCATTTATTATAATGTGAGCTGAGCCCGCTCACGCCCGTGCAGGGAATAGACTGTTCTATTTTCAAGTTACAATGAGCACTTATCCGGACACCGCGCGGGCACGACGCTTTGATGTGAAAGGAAGAATCTGTTTTCTTGTTGATTTCTATCCATTTCGGACTGAACACGGATGCAGATGCAGACATGTTTACGTCCTGTGCTTGCTGTGTGTAAACGAACCGAACACTTGCTTTACATTCCTGTTTTCCATATTTTGACAAACAGTTTCAAGTGCTATCACGCTTATTTCGTCTCGCCGTCATATCGTGCATTTCCATAGAGGGGCGCACACTGTGGTTATCAACTAACAATTAAATATATATATTTTTTTATTGTTATCGATTGTTTTCTAGCATCAGATCAGCAGACCACTTCCAGTGCTACTGATGATCCCAAGGAGGGCACGACTACTGAAGGGCCAGGTAGAGGAAGATACTGTAGTTAGTCAAGATAGACATTTGTGATGTAAAATATTGGCATAGAGAAGAAAACCATAAGGTGGTAGGGTGGTAGACTAAATCATACAAATCATTTAACACAACCACAATTAAATAAATAAATGAATTAATCAGTGAATGAAAGGATAAATAAAGTGTGTCATGTTTTCCAGCAACATAGACAACTCTTAATGAACATTTTCTGTAGCCTCAGAGGATCAGGTGCAGTCTGAAGGAGAATGCACTCCATATCAGAATGGCCTGAATTTGAATTAAATTCCCGGACTGAGAAAATGGCCCACCCCGGCCCTGCATAACCCAGTTAATCACATGAAGGTATATGGGTCTATGTTAATTTTAGGAATGAAATACAGTTTATTTGGATAGGCAGCAGTTTGTGTTGTGGCCTGGGATCTAGTGATGTGTCGGTCGCGAACGATCCGGCTCTAAGAGCCGGCTCTTTGAAGTGAACAACAGGAACCGGCTCCACAATGGGAGCCGTTGTGGGATCCTATTTGGGAGCCGTTTTTTTTTCTTTCAGTATCTCGCCGTCTCGCCGCCTCCCTGTCGTTGCACTTGTGCTCTGCAAGTGCCACAGAGCCGACAGTTTTTTCCCCACTTAGTTTTTTTTGTCCTTCGGTGCCTCACTGTCTCTCCCCTCTCCCCCTCACTCTCCTTGCGCGTTTTGCTCTGCTGCTGCCAGTGCTAGACGGAGTTTTTTTTTCCTCGGTCTCCACTGCCCTCATGTCAAGGTGTGCTCCACACATCTGACCAATCACAATTTGGTCAGATGTATAATTGGTTATAATAAAACTTTTATTTATAAAGCATTGTTATGCAGCATATTTACTCATCATAAGTGCTTAACAATGTCAATAATGAAACAAAATGTAATAAAATTAGGTTTAAGCTATTAATGAATTAATAATGTATAAAATATATATGGGGAGCCGTTTGGGTGCCGAAAGAGCCGGCTCTCCACAGTAAGAAGAGCCATTAGAGCCGCATCTCGAAAAAGAGCCGAAAATCCCATCACTACTGGGATCAGTCTACACCCCCCCCCCCCCATCAATACAATTTTAATTTTGTTGTTTTCAGTGACATGCCTTCAGTCTCACAATATTTCAAATGATAGTATTGCATCTCACTGTAAAATTATGCCAATATAATCAGACTTACGTGTGCATGCAGGTATTCACAAGTATTCACTGAGCACATCCTCCATCGGTGTGCCCTCCATCATTTCACAATGTCTTCAAAAGATTTTTCGTCTCATGCAGTCTTTGTGTGTTCAGATATCTGGATGTGTCTTCTCATCACTTGTAGCACATTCACACATTCATTTATATTTATTAAACTGTTGGGGATCGAGCGGGAGCCAGATTAGTTATTACCAAATTTTATTAACACTTATTAAGTGTCAAGGGAAAGTTATTAATATGCAGTAGAATTATTAACAAGAGTCATTTCCTAAAGAGCACCACAGATGGAAGTTAGAAGCTAATAACTAAAATCCAGTATCTGTCTCAAATTGTGTTGGGCTGTACGTATCAATCTGTCCCAGACATGAAACGTACAGAACAGATATAAAGGCTAAGAAACTGAATACTGACCTTGGCAACCAGCAGTTATCACAGTGAACACCCACAATGACCACAAACAAACCTCCTTTAAAATAGTCCAGTTCAGTTCAATTCAATTCAGTTTTATTTATATAGCACCCAATCACAACACATTTCACCTTCAGGCACTTCAAAGATACGATCCAATTCATGCTAATGAGAGTCCAGTAAAGTGTAATACAATCATAATCCAATACAATACAATTAATTAAATTCCAAATTAGTCAAATTCATAAATTCAGAGCCAATTGAAAAAAAAGTTGCCTGGCTAAGGAAGCCAACAGATTTCACAGAAACATCTTTTCGATCCAATTTCCCATCCTGAGCATTTATGATCCCAGTGTTGTACACATTGAACTTGTAGTGCTGTCAATAAGTTAATAAAAATTAAGTTTTGCAGGAGTAAAGTTAAGGTAGCTGTCCTCTGTTCTATTAGCACATGGCAGTAAAGAAAAATATAATGGAGTTAATTCTTTAAAACTGGTTACAGCATTCGCTAGTAGACACCTACTATGAATACATTTCAACTCGGTTGCTGTCTGGTTACACTCTGGTTACACTCAAAGGTTATTAAAACATAGGTAGACAAGACAGGGATATGAGCAAATACTGTTAATTGTTCACTCTCAATGCCATAAGTCAGCACAAGATATAAGGTATGATTAAGAGAGTGAGTTCTATGTACACAGAAAATCCAGATGAATCTAATCTAATCTCAATCTAATTTAATCTAATTCAAGTTCACATTTAGCTCGTCATTTTCAGCATCTACATGACATACAGTTAAGAGTAAGACAAAGTAACCTCTGGAAATCTCTTGGTGTTGTCTTGTCTTGGATATTCTATGTTCTCATGGGAAACTTCAATACCCATGTGTATAATGATGGGATGGCTTCCATGATCTGAACCCAAGTTGTTTTGTTATTGGATTTCAATGCGAGTCAGGATTGTCCATAGCGGTTATACATTGGTGTTGGGGGGAGCCTGTTGCAGTAGCTCAGGACATTTTGTGTTTTTCTTTGCATCTTCTTGAAAGTTTCTACTTTGCTTTTTTCTTTGAAAACAGATTTTGTTTAAAACCCTTTTCTATGCTGATTTGGATGCTAGACTGCTGGAATGATTTCTATTGGTAACTGGCACTTATCTATAACATCTTTTATGACCATGGCAACGGGAAAGTGGTGTGCATGTGGGAGCAGCTGATTGAGCCATCCAAAGCCCAAGTAATGCCTGGAATGAGACCCCATGTCCAAATGAGTTGAAGAAGAGATGTCATACATTTATATTGTCTATTAATTGTTACTACGGTTGTTATCAGCTGTGGCAGTACTACGTAAGTAAGCAAGTAAAGTTTGTTTATTAAGCACTTTTCAAAGACAAACTATCACAAAGCGCTGGACACAAAATGGATAAAATGAATATGAAAATTAAGTGCCATAATTGCCAATAAAAGCATAAAAAAGACACAATAGAATAAACAGGTAGTTACAAATACAAATCAATAAAATTCTTAACAAAAGTCCTTTTTAAACAAGAAAGTTTTTAACTGCTTTTTAAAAGAGTCCACAGAGTCAACTAAACATAGTTGGAGTGGCAGACTGTTCCACAGCCTTGGTGCCACAGACTGAAAGGCTCTGACCCCCGTGGTCTTTAGTCGTGGACGGGGAACAACTAACAAATTCTGAGTCTGTGAGCAAAGACAGCGAGCTGTATTGTATTTTGTTAAAAGATGAGATATATAATCTGGGACCTTGCTGTTTTGTGCTCTATTTTTAAACAAATTCTAAAATCTATTGGGAGCCAACATAAAGAGTATGAAGTAGGGGTGATGTGAGCTCGCTTGCTGGAACGTGTCAATAGTCTGGCCAAAGCATTTTGTATAGCTTTGAGGCGTGAAAGAGATGATTTGTCCGTGATGTCGCTTAGTTTAGAAATGTTCCTTCAGTGTAAGAAACGGGAATGAGACAGAGATTTTACATGCGAGTCGAACCCCAGGGAAGAATCAAATATTACACCAAGATTTCAAATGCTGGACTTAGCAGTTGGATAAAAAGAAACAAGAGCCTGACTGATTTTAGTATGTAGTTCAGGAGGAGCTATAATCATGGGCTCAGTATTGTTGGTGTTTAAAACAAGATAATTGCTGGAAAGCCTACCACTAATCTTGGTTAAACGTTGGACTAGGGTGAACAGCCTAGGAGCCTAGGAGTTACGTCAGCATGTTTAAAATCAGATGGAACGCAACTTTGACTCAGTGAGCTGTTAATGATTGATAGCAATGAAGGACCAATGCTGGTGAGACTCCCAGACAGGACAGAAGGAGGTAATATCTCTGAGGAGCACGATGAGGGTTTCATTTTGCCGATAACTGTAGTTAAGTCATTAAGTGTAATTGGCGATAAATTAGTAAATTACATAAGGAGGACCATCTCCATAAAAGAAGGATCTCAATGAGACTTTATCTCTAGTCCATCACCTTATTTACGAAGTGATTAAGAAATGTGTTACAGTCATCATCAGAAAGTAACACAGCATGCTGAGGTGGAGTACTGTTGATAGTATCAAATAGTACTTTGGGATTACGATTTATGAGATAGATAGAGTATGAGTGGTGGTGAAAGTATTTCTAGTCTCAATACTTCTAGTGTAATTGTTATTATTACTGTTATTATTAATATTCAAATGATTAGTAGTGTTTCATTTCATTACAATTTGTTATTATTTATTCAATTGTATTTAATTTTTTAGTTGCTCATTTATATCATCTCCTGGATAAATAGAGTTGTACACACTCATACAACATACCATCATCGCACTACTCACTCCATTAACACCAGCTTTCACTGTAAATGTTTTTTCTTGGTCCTGTTTCTTGTCACTTCACACAGAAAAGCCCCCACCTTTTGCAAAGCCTCATTTCAGAGTGTCTGTATTTAGCCAAAGGGTAAAACCTGCAATCCCTGCAATGGCTGTAATCCCTGAGGGTCCTGATCAAACCAGGGCTTGGAGCCCTGGATGTGACAGTGGAAATCCCTATGGCCTAGTGATAAAAAAAGAATCAGTTTGCAGATACAAATGGCTGAAATGAGGTTCCTGTCTGGGTTCAGTGGCTGAAATACAGTGAGGAACTCATCTATCCGTCCAAGGGGAGCTTGGGAAAGAGCTGCTGCTCCTCTGCATCAAAAACATTTAAGGTGTTTCGGCATCTGATTCGGATGCCTCCTGGTTGCCTGCCTTTTAGGTTTTCTGGACACATCCAACTCTGGGGCAGAACCAGAACTTGCTATTCCTTCTGGCCAGCTTCTTAGTGTTTCTGCAGAGAAGCATGTCTGGGTTTCCCTCCTGGGCCTCCTGGGAAAATGAATGTTTGGACGCACTTGCTCTCCTGCTTTTGGCTTGGTAGTTCACATGTGGTTAATGTGCATCTAGGTGCACGGGACAAAGATATCAATTGGACTGCATGCCACATTATGAATGTAGAGTCCATGAAAAAGATCGGTGATACATTTTTTGGTTAGAATATCTTTTTGTTTCATTTTAACATGAAGCACATCCATCCATCCATTTTCGATACCGCTGAATCCGTCTGTCGGGTCGCGGGGGGCTGGAGCCTATCCCAGCGGTCAATGGGCGAGAGGCGGGGTACACCCTGGACAGGCCGCTAGTCCATCACAGGGCCACATAGAGACAAACCAGACAAACGACCACGCACACGCTCACACTCACTCCTTTTAGAGACAACATGAAACACATGTATATAGCAAATACACATTCACGTTTTCTTTTCTTTAGGAAAGATACATTAAAAACTTTTGAAAAATGTGTCCCCTCACACATTTTTAACTGAACAAACAAACAAAGCCTGTAGAATTGAATCTTTTATGATCCAAATTATTTTCTTTTTTGTTTTATATGTTTATGGATATATATATATATATATATATATATGTATATCATGATGATCCATGAACTAAATAGCTCAGCTTCTGATGATATGTTCCAGCATCTTTGCCAAGATACATCACCATAAGCATCCTTTTTCAGTACAGTCCAAATACTGAATATCTGCTGGAAAAAGTGACTTGGTGAAAATTGTACCAGTAGGCTGGGTGCCCTAAGAATGAGGGAGATCTGTCAAGCATACTGTAAAGACACTGGAATACTTGTTATACTTGTAGTTGTTATTAATAGCAACTTTTAGTAGAAAACTCTGCAGACGTTATTGATAGGTTATACATGTAAATACATAGAAATCTTGTACTGAAATTTGAGTATGTTGTCAAAGGGTATTTTCTGCTTAAAGTCTGTGTGTCTGTGAAGCTAAAATTGTTGTTTTGGAGAAAAGTATGAATATAAAGGTTATATAGCTCCGTCTATGGTTCACAACAGTTCACATTACTGTTTTGTTTTTTTTCCAAATTAAATTTTCACATCTCATCATTGTAGTGGTTTACCACCATGGATGCATTTTTATTTTGTTCAGTATGTGACACAAAGGTGTTTCATGTTGAGTTTCAGGCAAAGCACACTGCTGTGTCTGGTCCTTCCTTATTTCTGAAATACACATCATTATAAATGTTTTGTTTTGGACTAAATTGCCATCATCTGCTGTGCATGAATGAAGCTCGATTAAGGGTTGTTTGTAGAGCCGCCTTTTGCATTTCACCTGCAAGTTTCAAGTTGGATAAATGTCTGGGTTTGGCCATTCCAACAAATTGAAACATTTCACCTCAAATCTCTCCGGTACAATTTTACCAGCATGTCCAGGATCATTGTCCTGCTGGACCATGAACCTCCATCCCAGTCTCAAATCGCAAGAAGAATAAAACAGGTTTTTCTCAAGAATTTTCTTGTATTTAGCAGCGTCCATCATTCCCTCAGTTCTGACCACTTTTGCAGTCCCTGCTGATGGAGAACATCCCAACAACGTGATGCTGCAACCATCATGCTTTACTGTGGAAATGTGTTCTTGCGGTGATGAGAGTCGTTGGGTTTGTGCCAGACATAGCGTTTACCTTAGTTTACCAGTTACCCTTGGTCTCTTAGTTGCCTCTCTGATTAATGCCCTCCTTGCCTGGTCTGTGAGTTTTGGTGGACGGTCTCCTATGGACAGGTTTTTTTTTTTACTTTTTTTACATTTTGTGATGATGGATTTAGTTGTGCTGCATGGCGTTTTCAAAATGTCAGTGTAGATTATCAGTTATCCAGGTCATGGTAATCCTAAGAGCTTAAAATAGGGCAACTGGAATTCTTCTTGATTCTTGAAGTCGTTTCATCTCCTATCTGAAAGGCTTCTTTAATTAGCTGCTCATATTCAAGCCCCTTGGCATTTGCCAGGTGTTGCAGACTCTGGGGGCCTTTAGAACATATATCTATTTATATATAGATATATGGATATCTATATATCTATATATATTACCAAATGTATAAAATCATTTTCTGACTTTTTAGGTAAATTGGCAGCACCAGATCTTATTTAAGGGCTCCATAACAAATGAGCCATATGCATGCACCACTTTTCTGTTTTTAATTTCAATGGGCTTTTCTTTTTTTTCTTTTTTTTTTAAATTCACTGAAAAAAATTACATAAGTACAACATAGACGAAATGACAAGATCTATGTTGACAAAAAATGCATTCCTGACGTTCAGTATAGAAGTAATCAATAGTACAACCAAAGTAAAATGAAAAATTCACAAAATTCTGTTTGTGGTCATCAAATGCTGTGAATCATCAGGGAAAAGCTCACTTATCAGTTAAGCCAGGAGACATTATGGGTTTGTTCAGCCTACTGTTGGCAATTCTGTTACAATGAAATGCAAATAGATAATACAATACAATGGACTTTACTGGCTAGCGTTCAAGCACTTAAATAACGATGAGGCTGTAAGATAGGATGCAATATTTGTTCAGGAGATGTGGTTAAGACAAATATTTGATTATGTGATGCATGGCTATATAGTGATAAAGAAAGTTACAAATTCCGGGGGATATTTATTTCACATTTAACAAACTAAGGATGCCATACAGGGTCCTTCAAAATAGAAATGAGCAGGAATATCATTGATGGATGTATGGGTAAGAAAGGAGTTAGTGGTTATAATTAACTATCACAATCCATGTGAAAGGTTGTATTTTCCTTCTCTTCTTCAGGGTGCAAGGGCAAAACTGGCAGAAAGTAGGATGGTGTACAATGAGTTGGTTTGTATAACTGATGGAAAAGAAGCATCAGGCGTTACATTTGTGTTTAATGCTTGAGAAGAACTGGTAATTGGATCGTACCGTAGATTGGATACATTCAACTGTAGGAAGTGATCATTGCCCAGCCTTGTGTTCAAATTTAGAAAAGGAACTTTTGAGAAACAGATGGGACAAGCAATGACAAGGACTGACTTTTCTGGAGATTTTGGTGTAAAAAATAGAATGAAAAGGAAACTGTTACCATGGTGGAAGTGTCATCAGCTTTTCAAAAACAGTAATAGAGAATTCAAACAAGTAAAAACAACATGCAGATTTTGACTGAGTAAAAGAAGACACATGCAGTGGTGAGAAGAGCGACGCATCAAGCTAAGAAAGGTAAATGTAGGCATTTTTTAATTTTCAATGACTGTTGCAGTATGGAAAATGATTAAAGGTGATAGAAGGAAATTTAAAATGTAAATTTAAACTTCACCACAGTGTTAGAGGGGTGGGTGGCTGTGCAGTCATGTGTGTACGGCGACCACTGTGTTGAAAGCTGAACTAAAATCCACAAACAACCGCCTGACATATGTGTGTGGAAGCTCCAGGTGGGACAGTGTTGCAATGGGTGTCGGGGCCACTGGTCTGTAGTCATTGAGGCACCTGACTGCTTGCTTCTTGGGAATGGGAACTATAGTGGTGGATTTAAGGCATGTGGGTACTACACCCTGCTGACAGGTTGAAGATGTTGGTCAACACTCCTGCTAGTTGGCCTGCGCATGCCTCCAGTGGGTGGCCTGGCACCCTGTCTGGTCCTATTGCTTTGGTGTTGTCACTTTGGTGAATCTCACTTGGTGTTCTTGAAGGATGAGTGCAGGCTCATACTATGCAGTGGGAGCTCCTACTCTGGGGTGATTGTCGACCCATGTGAAAAACTGGTTCAGAGCATCAGGAAGTGTGGTGTCATGGCAGGGTGGTGAAGTGTTGCTTGAATAGATAGATAATTTAGCTGAACCAGTGGACATATTTTCAATATTTTCATATAATATAATTTCATTCCTGATATTTGTAAAACAGCTTTTGCACTCCCCTTATAGACTTGGACTTTCTTTATTGTCATTGCACAAAAAACACAGGTGAGTCTGGACAACGAAATGTCGTTACTTGGTTTCCGGTCAACAGCGCTAAAATTTTGAATGCTATTTTTGAGATTGATCAACTCTGTTCAACTCTACTAACTATTTGGCATAAGTGTATTTTGGGCACCACCCAGAGGGAGAAAAAGAAAGCTTGAGAACCTGCTAATAACTGTTCTTGTGGTTGCTCAGTTGCGTTATTAATATTAGAAAGTTTTTTCTTAGGCGAGGAGGTGCAGATGAGGCTAGAGGAGTTGGAGAATAAATTGTCTCCCGTTGCTGAGTGATGCACCTGCATCTACAAACATTAATGTGGAGAGATTTGTATCCTGTTAGTCTTCAGTGGCTCTGAAAATTGCTTTTTTTCCCATACAAGCAGATTATGTATCAACCCAAATGTTCCATGGCACACTTTACAAATGATTACAGTGATCTAAGATAGACTTTGTGTCAGAATGGGAAATTATTATTATGACTGAAGAGCACCAAAAGCTTTTACTTGATTAGTTTGCAACCTCTCGAATGCTGTGGTGCCTTCCCAACCGTGTTCAGTGAAGTTATTGCATGTTATGAGGGAGTCCTCCACTGCAGGTGTGCAGTGACATGACAGTCTCTCCTTCATCATGGGAGGCTCAGCAGATGGATCCTATCCAAACTCTCCCACATAGTTATTACACCGCATCTGGGCATAAGATATATAAGGCCAAATCAGGAGGAAATTCAGGTTGAGCTTGGAAATGGCTGAGTGGCCATAATCAAGGAACTGCTACTTAGTACACCATATGAGGTTACTGTTGAACACACTCTCAGGAGTCCGTCTGACACCAGGCTGAGCAGCAGTAAATTTGGTGTATCTGAAAGTTCCTGTGGTCTCCCTCACTGTCCAAGATGATAGATGTTGTCCAGGTGCTCTGGACAATGCCTCTTAAGGGGTGGCTCCAAGTCCTCCAGCAAAGGAACCTTCCTACACTGGGTTGTTGTCTGCCAGGAACAGGGCAGGATCAGCAGACTCACCTGGGTTGGGTCCGGTGAGGAACTCTTCTGGAGTAGCCAACACACCAACTATAGGCTCAGCACCAATCTTGCTTGGAACTGCATGCCTCTGAGGACAAAGAGCAGTCATGAGGACAAGTGGTGGGGTAGGCAATGTCATGATCTGTGTCTTTTTGTGTTTTTTCTGTCTTGTCTCGGTCCTGTTCACTTCCTCAGTCTCTCTTCAGTCTGGTCATCATCTCCACTCCCTTCACCAGTGTTATTTCCCTCAGCTGTCTTCACTCATCAATCCCCCTCCTCTGTATTTGAACTCCTGGTTTCATTCTCTCATTGTCAGGTCCTCTGTTTTCTCCAGGTTGTCCTCCCGAGTTGTCGTTGCTGTCTTTTTTCAGTTCAGTGTTATTACTGGCTTTTCAAGTTTGGTCCGCTTTTTGTTTTTGTTGTCTAGTGTTCTCTTTGGAAATGGTTATCCGGCTTTGCTTTTGTTTAAAATAAAAAGTTTTCTTTTCATTTTACCCCCTGGCTTTCAAGCTATGTCTGCACCTTGGTCTCCCCTCGTCGCCACCTCCCACACATGACAGCAGGATCTGACCAGACTATGGACCAAGCTGACATGTTCTCACATCGACCTCAGGCCTCTGCACAGTCCCAGTGTGTTGCTCCGAAGGGGCAGATGATTTTCCTCTGGAGTTTCGAGTGCAACTGGTACCAGCAATTACACCAAGAGCTGTCCTTGTCTCATTCTCCAAGGCACATAAGCATTTCCCTTCAGCCCCGGCCTGCCTTCCCTGCGCCCCGGCCGTCTCCAGCACCTCTGTCTTCACGCGCCCAGGTCTTCAGCCCCCATCAGTAACTCTGAGGGGAAATTATAACACTTTGTGAATCTTGGTTGGATGGCAGACAGGTCGGAAAGAGACCACTCACTCGGAACGGACAATAAAGAGAAACGTGCTAGAAGCAGGAGAGGCTCCAGGCAGATCATTCGCACAGGCACAGTCTCCAGCGCCCAAGTCTCCGGCCTCCATCAGTAACTTTGAAGGCTCCAGGCAGGTCCAGGAAGGTCCTTCACACAGGCACAGTCTGCAGCGTTGCAGTCTCCAGTGCCACGGCCTCCAGCTGCGCCACTTTCTACTCCAGAGGGAGTCCTAGGGGGCTCGCCTCTTCCAGTTCCTGTTCCGGCTTCAGAGGGAGCCCAGCTGAGCTCGTCATCTCCAGTTCCTGATCTCACTCCAGAGGGAGCTCATGACGGCTCGGCTCATTCTGTCTCTGTTCCTGCTCCAGGGGGAGCCTGGAGTGGCGCGCCTCCTCTAGTTTCTGCGCCTGCTTCTGATGGTGCCCAGGAATTTGCTTGCCTCTTCCAATTCAATTCAATTCAATTCATTTTTATTTATATAGCGCCAAATACAACAAATGTCATCTCAAGGCACTTAGATAGTAAGTCCAATTCAAGCCAATTGGAATTCAATTAATTAATAATAATCATAATTCATAAAATAATCCAATTCGTTCATATAGAGCCAATTCAAAAACAATTTCCTAGCTAAGAAAACCAACAGATTGCACTGAAAACTTTTTGTTTTTCGGTCCAATCTCCCGGCCTGAGCGTGCCTGAGGCGACTGTGGAGAGAAACGACTCCCTTTTAACAGGAAGAAACCTCTGGCAGAACCAGACTCAGGAAGGGTGGCCATCCGCCGCGACCAGCTGGGGTTTGAGAAGACAGAATGGGGGGGGGGGGCGCGGCGGCGGCACTGTAACACCATTCAATTCATCTGGTTTTATAGATAAGTACAGCTGAGTATCATCAGCATAGCAATGGAAATTTATGCCATGCTGTCTAATAATGTTACCTAATGGAAGCATGTATAAAGTAAAAAGAATCGGTCCAAGCACAGAACCCTGGGGAACTCCATGACTTACTCTGGTGTGTGAGGAAGATTCTTCATTTACAAGAACAAACTGAAATCTATCAGATAAATATGATTTAAACCATCCTAATGCAGTTCCTTTAATCCCAATAACATTTTCAAGTCTGTGTAATAAGATACTGTGATCGACCGTATCAAATGCAGCACTGAGATCCAACAGGACAAGCACAGACACAAGTCCGCTATCAGAGGCTAAGAGGAGATCATTGGTAACTTTCAGCAGTGCTGTTTCTGTGCTATGATGCACTCTGAATCCTGACTGAAACTCTTCAAACAGATTATTTCTGTGTAAATGATCACAAAGCTGAGCTGCAACTATTTTTTCAAGAACTTTAGACATAAAAGGGAGATTGGATATAGGTCTATAATGAGCCAACACTTCTGAATCAAGAGTAGGTTTTTTAAGTAAAGGTTTAATTACAGCAACCTTAAAAGTCTGAGGTACATATCCTGTCAACAAAGACAGATTGATCAAATCCAATATGGAAGTGTCAATTAATGGGAAAACCTCCTTGAACAGTCTGGTTGGGATTGGGTCTAAAACACAAGTTGATGGTTTAGAAGAGACTATTGCTGTTGTTAGTTCAGAGAGATCAACTGGACAGAAGCCGTCTAAATACAAATCAGGTTCTAAAGATACTTCTAAAGCTGCTGTACTTGATGATACATCACTGATAATAGTGGGAAGGACTCCATCAATCTTCTCTCTGATAGAAACAATTTTATTAATAAAGAAGCTCATGAAATCATCACTGCTGAGAGTTAAAGGAATAACTGGCTCAGCAGAGCTCGGACTCTTAGTCAGACTGGCTACAGTGCTGAAAAGAAACCTGGGATTATTCTTATTCTCTTCTATCAATGATGAATAATAAGCAGTTCTAGCTTTACGAAGGGCTTTCTTATACATTGTTAAACTATCTTTCCAGACTAGTAAGTAAGTAAGTAAGTAATTTTTATTTATAGAGCACGTTTAAAACAGTTTCCACTGACCAAAGTGCTGTACATATGATATGGCTAAAAAAAAAAAAAAAAAAAAAAAAAAAAATAGAAAAATAAAAGCAAATCAGAACAAGCAAAATATAAAAGCAAACACAAAGAGAGTAAGAAAGACAAATACAGAAATGCAATTGACAAATAGACAGCACTAACAAATAAATAGCAACAGAACAGAAGACACTTGAATATAAAGAGAGGAGAGAGATGGAAAGCTAGGAAGCAGGGAAGGCCAGGGAGTATAGGTGGGTCTTGAGCCTTGATTTAAAGGTGGTCACAGAGGGAGACAGTCTAACATCTGGGGGAAGACAATTCCACAGACGTGGGGCTGCTACTGCAAAAGCTCTATCGCCTTTTTGCTTGAGGCGGGTGCGGGCCACAGAGAGAAGACCCTTGTCGGCAGATCTAAGGGACCTAGATGCTGAGAGGGGATGGAGGAGGTCTGAGATATATGAGGGAGCCAACCCATGCAGTGCCTTATATACAATCAGCAGGACTTTAAAGTGGATCCTAAAGCTAATGGGGAGCCAGTGTAAGGAGGCCAATACAGGGGTGATGTGTTGATATTTTTTGGTGCCAGTTAGCAGCCTTGCAGCTGTATTCTGTACCAATTGCAGACGAGAAAGTTGGGACTGGGGGAGACCAAGATAGAGGGAGTTGCAATAATCTAACCGGGATGTAACAAATGCATGAATTACTGTTTCTAAGTCCTTGGGAGACAGGGAGGGTTTGAGATGGGAAATAATTCTCAGCTGATGGAAGCTACTCTTGATAACAGAGCTAATCTGCCTTTTAAAACAGAGCTCTGAGTCAATGGTGACACCTAGATTTTTGGCATGTGGCTTGACAAAAGGGGAGAGGTGGGCTAATTGTCCTTCGATCAGGGGCCTAGCTTTAGGAGGGCCAAAAATGATGACCTCTGTCTTACCATCATTTAGCTGAAGGAAGTTACTACTCATCCAGCGCTTAATATCCTGGAGACAATCCAGAAGAGGCTGAATGGAGTTATCAGATTTTAGGGGCAGGTATAGCTGGGTGTCATCGGCATAAAAGTGAAAAGAGATGTCATAACGCCGGATGATGTCGCCAAGGGGGAGCATGTATAAACAAAACAGCAAAGGGCCCAAAATGGAGCCTTGCGGGACCCCATAAGAAACAGGAGCTGAGGAGGAAGAGGAGCAACCAAGGGATACAGAGAAGGTTCTGTGTCTGAGGTAGGAGCTGAACCAGAGTAATGCTGTCCCCTTTATGCCTACCCAGTCCTCAAGACGGGATAGGAGGGTGTTGTGGTCCACAGTATCAAACGCTGCACTGAGGTCCAAAAGAACCAGGATCGCATTTTGACCTGAATCTAAAGTGAGAAGCAGATCATTGGTGACTTTTAGCAGAGCCGATTCAGTACTGTGGAGTGTTCTAAAACCTGACTGGAAGGGCTCAAGGATGTTATGCTCAGTCAGGAAGGGAAGCAACTGGGCCAGCACTACTTTCTCCAGTACCTTGGAAAGGAAAGGAAGTTTAGAGATGGGACGGTAATTATTTAAAGAATTTGCATCCAGGTTGGGCTTTTTAAGCAGGGGTTGGACCACTGCATGCTTAAAGCAGGCAGGGACAGCGCCAGATGTCAGACAGGAGTTGACAACTAACTGTATGGAAGGGCCCAGCACATCAAAAGCATCTTTAAAAATAAAAGAGGGGACAACATCACCAGGGGAAGATGTGGGTTTCATACAGAGGACTATGTCCTTGAGATCTGCCAGCGATACATCAGCAAAGTGACTAAAAGTAAATAAAGGGCCTGAAGACACCTTAACTGCGGGGGAAGGCAGAGGAGGGGGAGAGAACAGTGCTCTGATGTTTTCAATTTTATCAATGAAAAATGTCTTAAATTTCTCACAAGCATCAGCATTTGTGAAGGGAGCCGGTGAGAGTGGAGGGTTGGTGATTTGATTAATAGTGTGAAACAGGATTTTGGGTCTGTTAGCATGTTGATTGATAATATCAGAGAAGTATTTAGCTCTGGCTGCTTTGGCAGCTGCCTGGAAGGATGCTAAAGTAAATTTAAAAATGTCATGGGAGATTGTAAGACGGTCTTTTAGCCATTTCCTTTCAGCTCTCCGGCAGGCCTGCCTGAGTGAGCGGGAGGCATCATCTAACCAGACTTGAGATCTAAATTTTGGGCGCTTGTGACAAAGAGGAGCTACCATATCCAGAATGGCTAGGCAGGAGGAGTGGAAGAGAGCAACAATATCATCTGGGCTGGATGAGACAGAAGAGGCTGAGGACATGGTAGTAGCAATGGACTCTTTGACAAAAAAGTCAGAGAACTGAGCTATTGACTGAGAATTTATACAGCGAGAGTAGCGGCCAGTAGCTTTAGCAGCCTGCACAGGGTTAGAGATGACAAAGTTAAATAAAACAGGTAGATGGTCAGAGAAGGACGTTTCCTCAACCATAATATTGTCTACAGAAAAACCATAAGATAAAACAAGATCAAGGGTATGACCTAATATGTGGGTGGCTTGATCAATATGTTGACTGAGACCAAATGCATTCATAGCATCACAGAACTCTTTTACCATTGGCTTATCTGGGCAGCATACATGAATATTAAAATCACCCAGTACTAGTAACCGGTCATGCAATGACACAAAATGAGAGAGGAAACCTGAAAATTCAGCAATAAAATCTTTATCTGGTTTAGGAGGTCTATAAATCAACACACACACCAGCGAGTTCGTTTTAGATTCCACTGTCATGCATTGAAGTTCGAAGGTACTGTAAATCTCTGTTGGAAGCGACCGGATTTTCACGGCATTTTTGTATACAAGAGCTACGCCACCACCTCTTCCAACACGTCTCGGGGTACTAACAAATGAATAGTTTGTGGGACACAGTTCACCGAAGGCAGCAGACTCACCAACTCCGGCAACAATCCAGGTCTCCGTTAGAAACAATAAGTCCAGGTCATGACGGCAGAGAAAGTCGTTCAATATGAAAGTCTTATTTAGCACCGACCTGCAGTTGACAAGAGCTGCATTAGCCACAAAGTGAGCTGCGGCTTGATGACATGGCGAGTAGTCCAATGAACGAATGTTTCGGGGGTTTACTCCACCACTGCGGATGCGTAGCCTCGGTCGGGCGGGGATGACGGGCACTGAGGACTTCGGTGGAGCAGCAGAGACATGACAGGAGTAGATCAGATCCCACGAACGCCGAGTTAGGAAGATGTCATCTCGGCCTAAGGAGAAGGCATGGCACAGGTGGGGTCCTAGTCCTGACTGCGAGTGGGCAAGTCTCGCCCAACTCCTGATTTTCACCCGAAGGCCTCCACGATTGCCTCGACGCTTACGACGCTTCTTGCGGTGGGCAGAACAGCAAGAGAGCGGGCGTATGCACTCCAGGGACGGCTGGATGAACGTTGGATGAAACCGGTGATGAACGGCAGGATTAGCACTGGTAGAGTGGTCCAGTGAGTCCTTTATGTGGAGCAATAACTGGCGATCATAGATCAGAAGAGCAGCGGAGTATTTCCAGTGCAGCAGGAGGAGAAGCAGGAGCAGACAAAACTTCAGACGGACAGGTAAGAGCTCACGGAGCAGACGGCAGGCCGACGAGCACACTGGCGCCATCATGCAACAGTGAGTTTGTGATTGAGACTCTTCTCCTCTAAATTAGAGGAACGCCACTGTCTCTCCAGCTTTCTTGCAGTCTGCTTTAAAGCACGCAGCTGTGAATTATACCAAGGAGCCAACCTCTTCTGACTGATTACCTTCCTTTTCAGAGGGGCAACATTGTCCAGTGCTGTACGCATTGAAACTATAGTGCTGTCAACAAGAGAGTCAAGTGCTGCTGGAGTAAAGTTTAGGTAGTCGTCCTCTGTCATATCTGCACATGGCAGTGAAGAAAAGGATGATGGAATTAATTCTTTAAATCTGGTTACAGCATCCTCTGATAGACACCTTCTATACGTAAATTTCTTCTCAGAAACTGTATAGTCAAGTAATGTAAACTCAAAGGTTATCAGAAAATGGTCAGATAAGACAGGGTTATGAGGGAACACTGTTAACTGTTCACTCTCAATGCCATAAGTCAGCACAAGATCAAGGGTGTGATTAAGGCAGTGAGTCGGTCCGTGAACACTCTGAGAAAATCCAATAGAGTCCAAAATAGAATTAAAGTTCATATTCAGGCTTCCTGTGCCGGTTTCTGAGCGTGCCCAGCAGGGCTCGCCTCTTGTTCCTCTTCCCGATCTTGTTCCTCTTCCCGATCTTGTCCACTGTGGAGCAAAGGTGGGCTAACGTCCGCCAGGACGGCTGCAGCTTCGTCGCTGGGCATCTGCGCGCACCCCAGACCGCCACCGGCTCCAGGCTCCCTCTTCGCTGAACGCTTGGCCGCCCGCCCGAGAGGCCTCCTACCCGTCCCCCGGGCTGGTCCTCGTTCCTCTGGTCTCCTGCCCATCCCCCGGAGTGGTTCACGTTCCTCTTGTTCCCTAAGTTTTGGTCATTTTGAACTTTGAATTTTTTTAAATTTACGTTTTTTGACTGATCCCTCCTTCCGGGCCCCCTCCGCCCACCCAAGTTTGGCTGAATTATGGAATGTCTGAAACCATCCCTTGAGGGGGAGGGTTCTGTCATGATCTGTGTCTTTTTGTGTTTTTTCTTGTCCTGTTCACTTCCTCACTTCCTCAGTCTCTCTTCAGTTTGGTCATCATCTCCACTCCCTTCACCTGTGCTATTTCCCAAATCTGTCTTCCCTAATCAATCCCCCTCCTCTGTATTTAAACTCCTGCTTTCATTCACTCTTTGTCGGATCCTCTGTTTTCTCCAGGTTGCCCTCCCAACTTGTCGTTGCTGTCCTTTTTCAGTTCAGAGTAATTCCTGGCTTTTCTAGTTTGGTTCGCTTTTTGTTTTTGTTTTCTAGTGTTCTCTTTGGAAATGGTTATCCGGCTTTGCCGCACATTTTGTTTAAAATAAATAGTTTCCTTTTCATTTTACCTCCTGGCTCTCAAGATGTGTCTGCACCTGGGTCCTCCTTCCTCGCCACCTCCTACACGTGACAGGCAACTGGTGGATCATGAGTGGAGGGTTGTCCCTCACACCAGTTGTAACATTTTCTTTGTCGGGGTGTGGCACCATCCAGTGCATCCAATGCACAGCTTGACACTAATCGTTGACCACCAACTATGTTAATGGTGGGAAATTAAGCTATTGATTGTCCAAAATAATGTGGCCATTTAAAATAAGTGAGTCCTAATTCAATTCAGTTCTTTTTTGTATCGCACCAAATCACCACAAATGTCATCTCAAGGCACTTCAAAGATACAATCTAATATAAGCCGATTACAATACAATTCATTGCAATACAATCATAACCCAATCAAATCGAATGTATTAAATTCCAAGTATACTCCAATTCAATTGAAGCCAATTGAAAAAGAAGTTTCCTTGCAAAGGAAATCAACGGATTGCATCGAAACTTCTTTTATCCAATCCCTCATCCTGAGCATGCACTAGGCGATGGTGAGAAGAAAAAAAACTCCTTTTAATCCCTGAAGGAATGTCACTCGTGAATGGCGGCCATTCATGCACCTGGGGTTTGAGAGAACAAGAAAGAGGGGACAACGAGTACCATAACAACAGGTCAGGGATACCTGCTGAGAAAGAGAAACACAAGTTCATGCCAACAAAAGATAAATAAATGAATATGTACATGGGGAGTAAAGACAGCAGAGTGAGGAGAGGCGTATCATGGGAGATCCCCCAGCAGTCTAGACCTTTAGCAGTAGAACTGTGGGATATTGCAGGGTCACCTGAACCATCTATAAGCCTGAGAAGAATGATTTCTCCTTTAGAAATCTGGCTACAGCAGTTTGGATCAACTGGATTTTAGGACAGCCCCGTAATAAAGAATTATAGCAGTCCAATCTTGAAGTAACAAATGTGTGCACTTGTTTTTCTGCATCCCACTGTGGCAGGATGTTCCTAATTTTGGCAATATTACGAAAGTGAACAAAGGCAGTTCTGGAAACCTGGTATTTACGTAAGTCAAAGGACAGATCCTGATCATCAATAACTCCTGAAGCGCTCAGGTCCACAGACAATAACTGCCATTTTGTCTGAATCCAGAAGCAGAACATTCAGAATCATCCAGTTTTTATGAGACATGCTTTGTAGTCTAAATAACTGATTGGTTTTATCTGATCTTTCAGCAGTGCTGTTTCTGTGCTATGACGTGCTCATAATCCTGACCGAAACTCTTCAAACTGATTTTTTCAGTGTAGATGATCATAAAGTTGAGCTGAAACAATTTTTCAAGAACTCTTGACATAAAAGCGAGATTGGATATAGATCTATAATTATCCAAAAGACCTGGATGAAGAATAGTTTTAAGAAAAGGTTTAATGACCAAAACCAGAAAGGTCTATGGTACATAGCCTGTCAACAAAGATAGATTCATCAAATCCAACATGAAAGTATTGATTTAAGGGGAAAACTTCCTTAAACAGTTGGGTTGGGATTGGGTCTAAAATACACGTTGATGGTTTAGATTAAGGTCTTGTTGGTGTTAGCTCGGCGATCTCGATTGGACAGAGACGGTCTAAATATGAAATATAAAGTGTACAAAGCTGAATGGTCAAAAATTGAGCTTATAGAGCAGACATCAAGATTCAAGGTATGTTATTGTCATTCCGTGCTCGTATGAATTACATTTGTTTGTCAGAACCAGTGGCAGAGATGCGATGATAACAGTGAAATGAAACAATAAATAAAATTAAAAAAAGAAGAATGACGAGAAGAAGAATGTGCAATGGTCATTATGCATTAAAAACATTAAATTATTAAATAAACTTATTTTAAAGCATACTTTAAATAGCCTTTTTGGTTAAGTCAGAGTATGAAATAGATCAATAAATAACAAGCTAAGATTTAGCCCAACAATAAGACCAAAAAGTTGAAAACACATTTTTGTATATATTTATTCATATATATAGATATCTATATCTACATCTATATAGATATCTACATATACAATTGAAATTAAATATGTATATATACACGTCTGTGTGTGTGTCTGTGTGTGTATCTATATATACAGTATATGTGTTTGTACATATATATATATATATATATACATATATATATGTATAAACAATATAATTTACATATATATGTATATTAGGGATGTCACAAGAACCGATACTTCGGTACCAAGTCGATGCCACAATTCAAAAAACATGACAGTACTCGTTTTTCTACAGTACCGTAGGTACCGGGGATGCAATTCCTCCAGACGTGAGGTGGGCAGCATATACACCTACAAGTGTTGTAGTGGGCCCTTAAATGCCAAAGGAACCCGCAAGATGGCAAGACAGCTCTGCCTCGACTCGTCGAAAAGAAAAATAGTAAGAGTCGTGTCTGAAAGTACTTTGCGTTTGAGGCGGATGATCAGGGATTAATCAATTAATGAATTAATAGATTTGCAAAAACCAATATGCAAACGGTGCCAACAAGCTTTTCAAACGAAAGGAGGAAACACTTCCAATTTAGCGAAGCACCTCAAAGACAGACATCCAGACCCATTGTTCTCAGTTGAATTGCTCAACAAGTATTAATTGCAGAGAGATAACACGCATATCACGTGAAAGAACTGGAGTGCGCCTATCCAAAGATGGTAACCGTTTGTCTACGCAACGAAGTGTTATTGTTAAAAATACAATCTGAATACAGCTCTGCGCGTCCATCTCCACACTCATTACTCTTGTTTGAATTCTCACCAACTCCCCATCACATAGATATGAAATGCATATCACAAGAAACAGCGGAAACAGAGCTTTGCAAAGAGTATCTGTACATACCGAAATAATCACGTTTTGAACACAAGAAGGAAACAGAACAAAGTTATGACTTTGCAAAGTAATGGCTGAATAAGTTGCAAAGTCCCCGTCACTTCACATTACACCGTATATCAAAAATAAACAGCAGAACGCACCCTTTCCGAAAGTATTCCTTGTTTCTCTGTGACAACGCGAGTTATCCAGTTTTAAAATAGATCAAATAATGTGTCTGCTTACATTGCAAAGACTAAAGTTGTGTTCAAAAGACGGTAAGCTAAAGCTACAGTGCACATGCGCAATAGGTATTAAGCAGATTTGTTTTTTTAATTACTTAGTCATAGAATATCCCACTATCATGGTTCTGATATTGCCTGATTCCAGACAGTCTCTCCTACACAAATAGGACACATTGTCTCTACTGACAGCATTCTATGATGAGATACATGTAAAAACACAACAATTTCACAAGACAAAATCTTTTTTTCCTTCATATATAAATGATTAAATTAGTTTTATTTATTACTTGAACACTACATGCCAGTGCCACTGTTGTTTTTTATTATGTTCAAATATTTTTAAATAAATGAGTATGTTGAAGTACACGGAATTTATTATTTTGTTTTTGTTTTTTACCGTATATTGAATTGGGTATCGAGAATCGTGGAATTTCACTGGTATTGGTGTCGACTACTAAATGTCTGGTATCATGACATCCCAAGCCTATATATATATGTGTATATATGTAAAAGCATGCCATTCAGGAAATTAATCTTTGAATATATGGAGTGAATCCTTAAATATATTGAATGAAACTTTGAATATATAGAGTGAAACTTTGAATATATTGAATGAAACTTTGAATATATGCAGTGAAACTTTGAATATATGGAATGAAACTTTGAATATATTGAATGAAACTTTGAATATATGGAGTGAAACTTTGAATACATGGAGTGAAACTTTGAATATATTGAATGAAACTTTGAATAAATGGAGTGAATCCTTAAATATGTTGAATGAAACTTTGAATATATGGAGTGAAACTTTGAATACATGGAGTGAACCTTGAATATATGGAGTGAAACTTTGGATACATGAACGTTGAATAACATGTTCAAAGCTGAACATCCAAGATTCAGAGAGCCTTGTTTCCAGAGATCCAAAAGTACTAAATTTGTGTCTAAAAGGCAACATCATCACTAAATACGGTAGAGGGGGAGCTATACCTGATACACAAGAGAGAAACCCCCAGCAGAAACTGTTTACCTTTCCTTTCAAAGTCAAAGATGAGTAGCTCAAATCAACATGTGCATCTGTGGAGTACTTCACTGGTACAACACAGATGTGACTTGTGTCTGTCTTTTGTGAACAGTGATGGGGGAACTCATTTCCAGAGTTTCTGACCTTTGTTATTTGCTATACAAAAAAAAAATCATAGTAAGAACAGTCATAGTTCATTCAAGTGAAAAAAAAAGTGATCAAAAAAGGCATAAAAGGTACACTGTCTTGTGTGTACATCTAATCTCCCGGTCGTTTCTCTCTTTGTGTGCAGACATAGAAAAATAGATAATTTTTTTCTCAAACTGGTTTTGTGAACACACGTTGAGCATATCTAGTCCATTCATCACCTTCCCCCTAATTGTTTTCTCCATTCCATTCTAATAACGGTGTATCCATCCCACCTTCAGGCTTTCCTCTTCAGTCTCTCCCCCTACGTTGTGTTACTAAAGTGTGACAAGTAGAGGTATGTACAATAAGTCACCATCACAGCACTGCTATCAATTTATGCTGCTACCTCTGGCTTCTGCTTAAGAGACAATATTTTTTTGAAATGCTTCAAACACAGAACTGTTCTACGGCTAGCAATGACGCCATGCCTTGATCAGCACCGATCAGCTATCACATTAAAACCACTTCCAGGTAAAGTGAGTCCTTTTTGTCATTTTGTTAGAGGGCAGTGTTCTGTTGGGAAGAATAGTTTATTGAGTCAGAAATGGTTGACATGACCTTCAAACAACACAGATATCAATCCGATATTTGATTGCAACTGTGGGAAACCCATAAAGACCCCACCCCATAATCCCACCCATAAAATGTTTTGCTAGTGTCCTGGCAACAGTAACTAACACACCCTGTCCTCTTTTGGCAGCATGAACAGGACCAACTCAACATTAAAACAGCATATATGGCATCGTTGTTTCCTCCAAGAGGTAACATAGTTGTCGAGCTGTTGACATTATATTGATGAGTTTGAATAATATCAAAGTAGACACTGCCTTTTTGAAATGGTCAAAATGTTATAGCTGATCCGTACAGATGTAAAGCGGAAGAATCCCCTGACCTAATACTAAGATTGTGTAGATTTTTATTTCTTAATTTTTGCAATCACTTCTGATAACTGCATACCTGGACTATCAATAACTATTGATTTAATAGCTACAGGATTATAGTTTAGTTTTAAACTTGATGCATACGTCAAACAAGCTAAAGCAGGAATATTTGTTGACTGCACTGGATAAAAACCAGATAATACTTGTATGTAAGCTTTTCAGGTAATGTGCAATAAGGTTGCTATTTTAGCAGGCTGGACGCTGCGCTAAGCTAATGCATGCTAGAGCAAAAGTATTTATTTCAACCCTTACATTCAATTCCTCTTGAAATAACAGCAAGTCAACAAAGCAAAATATCATGAGCACCATTTTATATTTGTTCTCTTTTTAGTAGTTTTGTGTAAAATCTTCCCTATTTCCTTAGGTTCAATTATTTTATTGTATAATAACTGATTAAACTCTGGTGCATTATTAAACTATAGTTGTGAGAATATCACAACTGAAAAGTCTCTTATATTGTGGTTGCCAACGGCTACTAAATAGCATTTTCCAATTTTCTTTTGATTAAAACTGAATCAGATCTCTGGAGTTAAGGATTCCTTTGTTTTTTGGTCATTCACTTTATTCATATAGAACCAGGTGACAGCAAGTCATCTCACGACACTTTAAAGATAAAGTTCAGCACAAAGTCTAAATAGAATCAGAACACATTTAATCATAAAGAAAATAATTATTACTCAAGTCAGACCAAAAAAGGACCTTCAAAATGTACACAAACATGTTAGTCTGTTTCTGAATTAGACAACATGCCAACTCGTGGTCACTTAAAGCGTTTCAAGACTGCTCTGCTCTAATAAAATCTTAATTTTGCTACAGCAGCATGATCTGAAAACTCAGCATTCAAAATCAGTCGTCTATGCATGCTGATCTACTCTATCTATCTATCTATCTATCTATCTATCTATCTATCTATCTATCTATCTATCTATCTATCTATGATAATACCTATGTGGTGATGTGGACTATATTTAGTTTTTTTTTTTTTTGTATTTTGATCAGAGAAAGTGTGTCTTTAATGTTTTCTAACACTGCCCACAGTGTTGCAGCAAAAGACGTACTTCGGTCAGTAACGCAATTCCCCTCAATTCAATTGAATTCAGTTTTATTTATATTGTGCCAAATCACAAAAAATGTCATATAATAAATTCAATAATACAGTCCAATTCAAGCCAATTAGAGTTCAATTCATTGCAATCATAGTCCAATCAGAGACAGGGAAACACATGTTAATGATAATAATAAGGTCAAATGTACATAATGTCATATGAGAAATCAAACGGGGGGAAAAAAGAAAGTAAAGTGAGGAAAGGTGTGACATAAGAGCTCCCCCAGCAGTCGAGCCCTATAGCATCTTAAATATGGGATGTCACAGGGTCATCTGATCCATCCCTAACTATAAGCTTTATCAAAAAGGAGAGTTTTAAGCCCTCCTATGCATGGACACTGGGACAAGAACAGTGTCCCAATTAAATAGCCATGCCAAACTCTAACCACAGCATAACTCAACCGTGCATCTAACTGACAGTACAATCATTGGAATCCAATTCATTACAATTCAGCTGGATCTAGTGATTGTATTTTTATCACACCCATTTGTAATAAGTTGTCCAGCTAAGACACTGGATCAAATCCTCACTTTGATTCACTTCCCCATCTGGAGCATATACACAAGAGAGCAAGCTACGGTGGAGATGAAAAAAAATCAACTTTTAACAGGAAGAAACCTCGAGCAGAGTTAGACTCTGCTTTGACTGGTTGGGGGTGAGCCATCATACAGTTCACAATGATAAAGGCACATACTGTACATACATACTGAAGAGTGGTGCTTAGTGCATCATGGAAGGTCCCAGAGCCCTCTGGGCTTTTAGCTCCATAACTGAAATGATGGCTCAGGGTCAACCCAAAACACTTTGACTGTCAATGTAATGTAGTATACATGCAATATATAGCCCACAAAATGCATCTATTCAACAGGGTATGAAAATCCGAATTTAAAGAAATGTTGTGAAAGCTTAATCCTGAGTCAGTATGAATAAATGAGAAAACAAGCATCTCAAAAACTGCAATCCCCCACTACAGCAAAATTAGGAATAGTGTTCTCAACAATTTCAGGGAAATTGCCTTTTACTAAACCATTTGATCAAGCTCAAAAATGACTCCATATATGAGCTGAACGATACATCACCTCACCAGAGGTTGGACTCTAAAAAGCCAAGTGTTTAGAAACGAGGTATAAAACAGAAAACCACACAGCTGACGCACCCAGAATGGCCTCGGTCAGCTTTGGCAGGCTGCACATTAGATGAGCAGAAAATGTCCTATGTGTGGTCAATACTTTAAGCTTAAGCTAGATAAAAAAAGAAACCCAAGAAAGGCAGAGAATGAGCCCAATCTCCTCCAGCATAGTCTAATTCTTATCCATGTAACTATGACTTAATCCTCAAATACAGGCACCGACAGAGATTTTTCTCAAAGTATATGAAAGCGATATTATGAACAAAAGGCTGAACAAATGTGGTAGTGCTCTTAGAGGATGTCGCTGAACAATGAGATACCAACAAGAAAATGGTGGAGAAGCTGCTTGAACTTGCCATTAGACGTGTCCTGATAGATGACCAAAAACACGAACATCTTAGACCGACTGGGCAGGCTGCACTAGTCTTGGAATCCATCTGTGGAACCCTGAAACCGGTGGCTAATTTCACTGAAGTTATATCGAGGAAACATATTCTGAAGTCTGTGCTGGACCTTTTAAAGGGAGATCTTGATGTTGATGGCCAAATCTGGAAGAAAGTACAGATGCACTTTAGCACCAAGTCCTGCATCTGAGTGCTCAGCACAGCAAGCAACGATGTGATTCTTTTTATTTCTTATTTTTAGCTATTGATTTGTATATTTTGATAGTAGGTTTTATACATTTAAGTTGTTGTTTATGTCACTTCTGTCTTGTGTTTTTTTTTTTCACAAATCAAGCCTAAAACACTAGTTGAATTCATTTTCTTATGGTTGAGTTTTCTTGAGCCAGTAAGGATATCAAGGATGTGTCCTATTTTGACACTAGAGCAATAATAAACTATTAGTTTGGTTAGTTATTTATTTGCAAATTTCAGCAATAGGATTTTTTTACATCAAGTTAATGTTTCAGCAATATCTGCCTTGTGTATTTGTTTTTTTTCTTCACAAAGTTTAAAAGGCAGATGAAGGCATGATTCTTATAAGCTCAAAGGATGTTAGATGATACATCTCAAGGGGCAAACTTATTAATAATGTTTGAGTTGTCTATGCCAATAAAATGCAGTTATCGTGTAAAAGGTGCATGTGTATTATAAAATTATAATTAAGCTTAGGCTAAAAGAGTGACATAAAAATGAACAGACATAGAGTTCATAAATCAAAAGTATTCATATCATCATCTGCAAAAATGTCAGATTTGTTACAGCCCTTTAGCTTTCTTACTGGAAATAAAAGAATTCTTGAGTTTTTGGTTAAAACAGTGGACACATCCACTCATCAATGAAACCAACAAGTGGACCCACAGTCCTTAAATGAAAATACATGAAAAGATCCTTTATTTATATTCTGAATTATACAGTGCAAACACATCCTTAAACTGCAAACTGAAGTGCAGAGTTTAAAACAATAAACAGCGAGCCACGATGGCCACTGCAGACGAAACAGTCAGGTGGCACTGTGTTTGGGTTTTTGGACTTACTCTAGATTTACTCTATGCTTGGGGAGGAAATGAAGTCTCATTTCACCAATGTTGATGCAGAGTTGTTTTTAAAGGAATCATGGAGTGTTGTACCATGGCTATGATATAATGACATCATAGGAAACTTTACTACCACAGTTACAGTAGGATTGGCAGTTTGTAGGTGGTTAACAGAAATAGTGTAGGATTTTATGTTTGTCTTTTTATAAAGCTTTTTCTCTTGTTTTTTGTTTGAAAAAACAGAAAGATTAGTTATTTTTTACAACCAAACCATGAACTAATGCACACTGATTCAACATAGCAGGAGTGTCACATGCGTGCCGGGCCATGTTACACTTCCTAACCGTTTATAGTTAGAGGGGTTAATGGTTGAGTAATTAGAAAGTCTTCTTCAAAAAATAGGTGTGAGCACATATTTGATTGGAAATGTGGCATAATGACAAATGGCATTTAATTACACGGCAACAAAAGATGGATACATTTTTGTTGCCTACTTGAGCACAACACAGCGACAGAGCAGTTAAACACTGAAATGGATGACATGGACTGCTTTCACCATGTGTTCACCATCAGTGTGAATGCAGTTTTGTCTAAATGTGATATTATTGAAATGTAGTTGGTGATTTTTAACAGTGGCTCTCCCTTCCAGTGGTGTAACAGTGGCAATGCAGGGCTCTGGAGTGGTTCCTTGAACTGAAGTACTTGCTCGGTTAAATTTATTCCATACAAACACACTAATGTAGATCAGTCAAAAAATGAAAGAATATTTATCTCCTAAAGTTGTTTCAGAAAATCTATCACTTCTCAATAGAGAAACTGACTTCCCAGCTTTAGTGACTGGTCACATTTGCTTCTTGTCTGTACAATCCAAACACAGAGGCACCACTTAGTCCCCCCTAAAAGCTCTTACTCTCTGAATGAACAGTTTGGTTCCTCTTATTTGTATACTTAGTTTCAGAAAACTAAGGCTTTGATTTGTTTCCATCAGAGAAGAGAAAAAGTATGACTTTGGTCGTTAAAAAGTGTGTCATTACATAAAAATCTAATATAAGAATTACAGCCACATCAAAATTTTCAAAAGAATGTATAATTCTTCTATAATTACTTAATGTTTTAGTTTTTCATTTCAGTATGGATCCTATTTACATGCTACTTTAAAAACAATACTTGTTTAGACAACACAAACAACCTTATGCAGCAACGACACAAAGTGTCACCACTTTTTTTAAAATAAAGAGCAAACCAAAATGTAGAGAGATCACCGATCACTGTCACTTCAAACTACCTAAAGACACCCAAAAAATGTAATAACAATAATAAAAATAATAATAATTAATAAATGGAAAGGTATTAAATCTCATTTTTCTCACTGGTATTTGATACTACAGCTAATTGCAGAATGGTTTTTCTTTTAGCCAGTTATTCTGTCGAACACCTGGATCCTGAGATCCAACTGTCTTAAAAAGACAGTGAATGATGTTGTTGATTTCTATTTGGTCCTCAGCTATACATGATTTATTTACATCGTTTGCTCTGAAAAATCTAAAAAGAAAGAGCAGGCAGACAGCTGGTTGTACAAGTGCAAACATATTATTGGATGTATTTAGATGAAAGGGCTATGTATACTCACTGGACTTAGTTCACCCTCCATTAAACAGGTCATGCTGGTGCTGCTGATTTCCACCTCTAGGTAATTAAGGGATATTATGGCAACTAATAGCTGATTTTCATAACCCACATTCCTCTTTTGTCCTGTCTCTGTCTGTGTTTGTCTGTCCATCTGTTTGTCCCTCCATCCTGTCCGTCTTTTTCAAACTTCCTCCTTTGATCTATAATACTTTATCTGTTTTGGGCTGGTTTTTTGTTTGGAATCCTTTATTTCATACTTTAATTTACAAATGCTTGTAACCGTAACGAATGGTTTATCTGATGTGCTATGCTTTCATAACATTACATCGATGAATATATCATTATTTTCTGTCATGAACATGTCTTTCCATTTCAAATATTTGCCATTTCATGAAAACACTTGTCTGCTCATACCTGCTGTAAATGACCTTTCACCTTGCTCTAACCTTTGCCCTTTGACTTGTGCATGTCATGTAGCTACAGGTTATGAGAAGTCGCGCAGCCTGAATAACATCTCTGGGATGACGGGGGGCCCGCTGCGACTTACCCCAATCACCAATTCCACCTTTGAGCCTTTCGAGCCGCCTGGCCTCAGGCGATGCCACTCACCTATCCCATCCATCTTATAGCTTAGCCAGTAAAGAACAACTAAAATCATCAACAAAAACAAAATTGGAAGATGTCTATTCTCAAAAACATACGAGAGAAAGCATTATCACTGAAGATGGATCAAGTCATCAAAGCTGTTCTTTCATTCTTCATTTCATAATTCACGATTTCCACTTGAAAAAAAACGACAAAGAATTACAGTTCTCGGAGCCACTAGGCCAAATTTGAAATTTTAATACCAGAGACTAGCTAAACCATAGGGATTTAGCTATAATAGAAGCTTCAGCTAATATATTCTCAAATACACAAACATACACCAGCACGCCTGCCTTACTAACAGGGATAGTATCTAGAATAGTTCAAACTGAAACAATAGTTGAGTTAGTATTTTGTAGCTTTCCCTGTGCTAATTCTTTCCCGTATTTTGACTGCACTTTTACTTCACAGCTTTACCAGTAACACTTAAAGAGTAGCTATGTATGAGACCTTTTAGAATACGAGGTCTCACAATTAACATAATACACACACAGTAAAATATTATTGCAGCATGCATGGTTTAATTTATGTGAATTTTCAGAATAAGAGCATATACTATTCCTAGTACTGTAAAAAAAAAAAAAAAAAAACAAGAACATTATGAACATAGATACCCCCAAACTGTAGCACCTCTGCACCTTAGCAAAAAAAAATGTTAACAATAGATATTGAGTCCTTTTGTGGAAACTTTTATTTCATGGACACAGGGCAGAGGGAGTTCCCTTAAAAAAATCACCTCCATAATAAGCAGTATGGAAGATGTAGGGGGGGACATATCCCATAATCCTTTTGTTCCTGTTTGACAAAAAAAAAAAAATCCTTTCTTATGCTTTTGATAATGTGGGAGGTGTTGAGAGGCGTTTGTTATGGAGGTGGATGTCAGCTTGGGATCCTTTAAGCCTAGTTCACACTACAAGATTTTTCAGTCCAATTTTCATGTTGCAGACAAATTAACGACTGAGATCTGAGGCAAAAAAGGTTTGCAGTACAGTCAGCAGTCATCGATTATTCTTTGAGAATGTTCCAAAGACATAGCTGCCTGTACTCTTTAACAACTATTCTTTCATCTTTACATTGAAATTGTTACTGTATGCTTTTATCATAGTGAGAAAGTTAATGAGGTGAGAGACAGGCTGGTCTGCATGACAGCGGTCTGTGGTTAAGTCTGGTGAAACCCCCCCGCAGTGTGTTGTCCCCTGTTGGGGGTCAGCTGTGTAGTAGCGGCTTTAAAAATCCCAGAGAAGCATGTTGTGTAGTTTGAACAATACGATTGTCCGAAAATACAGTGACACTGAAAATCTTTTTGTGTGAACCTGGCTTTAGGAGATGTAAGATAAAACCTAAAGATGTACGGAATTAGTTTATAGAGCTGTAAAAGAATTCAATAAAAAAGTGTAAAAATCAAAGATAACATATATTTACCTCTCAACTGCAGATAGAACAAGAAGGAAACTTCAAAGTACTAAATGTATTAAATGTATATTTTTATAATGGAGTTGTACATTACGCTGAATTAACCACATTAATAAAACGTGTTACAGGATTAGGGTTTTGGGTCTCAGCCCAAGTTAAATACCTGTCCTAATGTCAAATCTAAAATAGGTCAATAAAAGAAATATCAAAATATACAGAATATCAGCTAAATAAAATTCATTAATGCATCTATCCACCTCAGTGTTTAGAAGGAAGTTAAGAAACAAAAGTAAGAACGGGAGCAAAGTGACATCAATAAAAGAGACAAGGTCAAACCCCAAGTAAACCAAAACATTTCCGCATATTTAATGTGAATAGGCCTGTTTCTTTCTTTCTTTCCTTCTTCTTTATTTTTGCTTTTCTAAGGGGAGGCCTTTGCAGGTAAGAAAGTTTCACAGTTCTCTCCAGCTTTGCTGTGAATAAAGCTACCGTTGAACATAGGACTAAATCTGGCGGGATATCGATAAATATTATTGCTTTGATGAAATACTTGAATGAGCTTATGTTGTCTTGCTACCACGTTAAAAGTTGTTCCCAAGGTGTCACAAGCCAAAAAGACATTCACCGCAGAGCTGGTGAATGTAAGCTTCACTTTGTTTTTTTCATATGAGAAAAAAAAAATGTTTCAAAAGACACATATTGAACTGACAAAAATGAATAGCCCCACCAAGGCTCACAGTGTCGTCACTGTCATAGAAATTAAAAGTAGGATCAGATCCTTTCCACACCTTCACCCTTCACCTGCCGTCCTCTCACCTGAGCTCTCATCCAAAGACTGAGCTGCAATGCCAGAAAACAGAAATGATTGCTTCCTGATTCTTTGTTGAACTTCATTTGATCACCAGCTTAGATTTAAAGTAACGATTCAAAGAAAGCTTATTTCCTGGTTTCAGACTATGATTTGCTAAGCATAAAACCTAGGAGAGACCTCGGTAGGAGGGAGTCCTGGCTCTATGCCTTATCAAACTGCCTGATCAATAAATAGATCTTTTATTTCGATAACAGTGAAACACAACACCATGGTTTGAAAAGGTGATTTTTCACGACAGCAAATTATAATGACTTTTTGAAGTTTTCATTTTTCTTTTTCAATTCAATTAATTTTAATTAATATATAGCGCCAAATACAACAAATGTCATCTCAAGGCACTTAGATAATAAAGTCCAATTCAAGCCAATTGAAATTCAATTAATTGTAATTATAGTTATTTATAAAATAATCCAATTCGTTCATATAGAGCCAATTCAAAAACAATTTCCTAGCTAAGGAAACCAACAGATTGGACCGAAAACTTTGTTTTCGGTCCAATCTCCCGTCCTGAGCGTGCCTGAGGCGACTGTGGAGAGAAACGACTCCCTTTGAACAGGAAGAAACCTCAATGTGACAACATGCAGTGTAAACATGGGCTCGTTATTTTACGTCCTTTTTATTACCCAAAGACACTGAGCTTGGAAAATGATGTACCATCATCAAAACATAGCTCTTACATACAGTGTAACTCAATCACATGGTGATTTTCCTTTAACGCTGTTATTTGTTTATTTATTAAATAAAAAGTTCAAATATGTTAAATTTGTAATTAATTTCTTTTCATATGGCGAAGCAACCTATTCTGTGAGTGTCTGGAAAAGAGTCAGACATTGCAGCTCAGCCTAAAGATGAAACGCTGGGTTTTCCTCAGGTCAGAGTTCATCCCACTATGACCATCACCACCACTGCCATCAATAGTATAATTACTTGCACTTACCCAAGTGTGACTCAGCAGCCAGTGGCAATATTTTTTGTTTTCTCCCTTTTTGGCTTCTCTTTCTTTCCCTATTTTTGCCCTGCCTTTATCCCCCAAACCCTCCCTATCCTTCCTCTTCTGTCCTTCCATCTTGTCTTTGTTTTTGGCTGCTTCTGCTCAGTAGGAGGCACCATGAACGGCTACTGGAGTGACAGCCCATGGTAGAAGAAGAGCGGATGCCAAATACCAAACAAGAAGACGTGAGAGAATGCAACAAGGACAAATATATGAAAATATGCAGTGTAATTGAAAAAGACAATGAAGGTTGGATCTGTTTTCAGACTTATCATATGTGCTCAGGCTGTCATTTACTTCTGTGCCAAGATGCACACATTTCATCGAAAAAGAAAACACATTATTTTACATTTGCTTCTGAAAGAAAGAGATAATTATTTCAATTTAGCTTTGATGTTTTTTGTGACTATAATTTTTCTGGATGTATTTGTTTGTTTTTATTTATTTTACTTTGTTGTTTGTCTGTTCTTTACTTATCCTATTTTGGTGTTCAATCGTATGACCTTTGAGTTGGACACTGCATTATTGAGCAGATATGTACTTGATTTCACACCTATGATACAGATTATTTTTCTTGTAGCACACCTGAATACTACTGCTGTTGGTATAGTATTGTATGTGTTTAATTCACCTGGTCTCAACACTTGTTCTTTGTCTCGCAGCTGAAATGAAACAGAGAAAAACAATTTGGAAGCTTTCTGGTTGGTTAGATTTTTAAAAAGGAAAAATCACTATCCACTGACCATACTCCTATTTTAGTCATTTTAGATCTGCAATTTAAACCAAATTTATTTCTGTAACTTATTGTCCTTTGACATGTTTGCACACATCATTTTAGCTACTAGCTGAATAACCCCCTTTTAATGGATACAAGCTTATGTGATTTGTTACCTCTTAACTCTTGGGATTTACATCAATACCTCACCGACTCTCAGCAAAAAAGTGAAGAATAGTTTTTCCCAAATTGCTAAGAGTTTGTTTAACACTTATCTGCGTCTTTTTTTTTTTTTTTGCCTGGTGGCCAGGCAATGATTTCAGTTCCCTATTTCACCTGGCTAGGTATTGGTTTCCAGTTTGTCTTAGAGGTGTGACTGAATAGTTTGAAGTTCTTAATCTAATGGAAGTTCAGGTTTACATTCTCAGGCAGAAAGTAATTTCAAACTACACTCATCTGTGTACCATTTCTCATAATTTCATCCTTTCCATAACCTCTTCTCACCTTTTTACATAAATTTCTTATCAGTGCACCTGTCCTTTCCCCAGAGCCCATTGCTGATTAATGGCTTTTGTCATAAAGATGTATATATGTAAAGGTTGTGTTGTGTAAGAGTCTGCATGGGTTTCCATCGCAAGCAATAAGGGTAGTCATCTGACTTATATTTTAAGATAAATGAATATGTATTGAACATTTAGATTACTAAGAGAATGCATCCATGTTTGCATTTAGATGCATACATATGCACTAGCAAAAGCATGCAGGACAAAAAAATCTTTATCTCTTTGAATCCAAGAAGAGAAGGTACAAGCTACCATTATGCATGCCAAAATGCTATGATGCTATTGATCAGAACAGATCAAGTTAGGTACTGTAATGGGGATGGGTAAAGTTTATTTTTGCAGGATGGGGAGGGGGAACTGTTTCTTGTAAGTCTTATATATCTGCTTTCTTATACATCTTGATACTTATACCACAAACAAAAACAAATGTAGCATCAGATTTTTCTTTTTCCTCTTTTTTGCCACTTTTTTTGGAGGACACGGAGAACTGTTCTGAAGATTCTGCATTGTCAGATATATGCAAAAAGAAGCATAACTGTGAACTAATGTAAATAGGGTAAAAAAAAAATCTAGATTCTTCCATAACTGTCTTTACTCCTACAGTGCAAGTGAAACGAGAGACCCTTTCCCAAAATTTCTCCCTTTCAAAGTCTCCCTGTCCATCCTGTCAGGACATCTCCTCCCTCATTATCAGCTCATATTAAGTGTTGTTTCCATCTGTCCTTTTTTATATCGTCTAATTCAGACTGCACATAGTTAAAGAGAAGACCTCTGCAATGCAAGAATGCAAATTTTCAATGCAATGTTAAAATAAAGTAGAAGAGGCAACCTGCCAGGTGGCCAACTGGACTGTAGAACTCCAATTCCACTGCAATCCTCTGAACATATACTACAACTATATAGTTTCCCTTTGGGTATTGACAGATAAATATTCTGTTCTGTACTGTTCTATTCTAGTCTCGTCTATATTTGTCTGTTTGTGAATCCAAATTCTTTCACAAGGGTTTCTATGAAAGCATGAATCAATATTTGACTAAATATCAGGAAAACTCAATTACAGGAGCAGAACATAAAAAAAATGAACCACTGCAGGCAGCACTACATGCTACAATATGAATCAGTATAACATGTACAGCCCTTCTAAGTTTCTGTAAACAATTAGTTGATTCAATTCAATTCATTTTTATTTATATAGCGCCAAATACAACAAATGTCATCTCAAGGCACTTAAATAATAAAGTCCAATTCAAGCCAATTGGAATTCAGTTAATTGTAATCATAATTAATCATAATCATAATTATTCATAAAATAATCAAAAAACCTCCATCATAGCATAGTTGTCAAGTGCAGTTATTGAGGAATTCTTAAAACAAAACTTTAAACTTAATTCGGTTTTGCCAGATGTTCTGATATCATTTTTTTATTGTTTATATATAATGGTGCACGTTACAAAAGAAATTAAACTAATTTTCAAAAATAATTACGAGATCGCTGTTGGCTGCTACTTTGCTTAGATGGTCATTCAGACTTCATGATCCAGAGATCCAGTATAACTCTAATTTAGTGACATAAGATGTCTGAAATATTTAACGATGTCTTGTACAAACATAATGTTGTAAAGTGAAGGCGTTTGGAAGTGAAAAATTGTCCTTACTCAACAAGTCTGAAAATAGTTGGAAAAAACTAAAAAAGTTTGAAGTTTTTTTAACAAGTTGCATTGAATTTCTTGCAAGAAACTGCATTGCTGAGAAACCTTTAAAAAGTCCAAGTTTGAAGCTTTTTTTAAAAACCATTTTCGAGCTGATTTTCTCCATCTGTTCTTCAGTTGAGCTCCTTTTTGGTTGTTTTTCTGTCTTTTTCATCTTTCCATAACTCTGGTATCTATTTTCGAGTGTCTCCTTATATACCTCTGTATTCCTGTTCAACTGTATCTTATCAATCATGTACAGCATGTATAAAAGATTTAGATACTAAGAAAAAAAGATGAACTCTTCTGTACATGTGTAAGCCATATACTCTGTTTTTTGGTTTGTTTTTTTGCCCCTCCTTCTAAAATGCTGTTTTACTTTCCTTGTTCGAGTGTGCATCCTGTCTTCTTCCAATGCGATCCCCTTTCTTTTCTGCCCTGTCTCAGTAATGGTGTCTCACTTTTTGTGAGACGCCACAAATTTCCCGATCCAGAGGCCTTTGAAAAACATAAAGTTGAATTGCAGCACCTTTGCACCTGCAAAAGCAAAACTTCACCTGAGAGTGGACTTCACCAAGGAAGAAGACAGGAATATACATTAAAATGGATTTAAAAAAAAAGACTGGAATGATAACTCTTAGGTCGGGAGGAGGGGAAAAATGCTCTGAAATGTTGTGTTCTGAGTGGTCTGTCAGCTGAGCAGCAACAGAGAGGAGATGGAGGAGGAAAAGTTCTGGGCAAGACAGAAAAGTGTGGTGATGTGGAGGAGGAGGAAAGAAAAACAGAAGCAAAATCACTTCTTCATGTAAGAATGTGAACTTCCCCGTTGTTTTGTACACTCTTTGTGTTGTACTTCCTCATTTCATCAGTGTGGGTATATATTGTGGCATTTTATTTTATGTCTTTGTTTGTTTGTTTGTTTGTTTGTTTGTTTGTTTGTTTGTTTGTTTGTTTGTTTTTTGTATGACACACTCTTTTACTCTCCCATCTGAGTCAAACAGTCAAACACTAGCTTGTTTTTATCTCACACAGATGCAGGTGAACTGTAGTTTGTCATCAGGGCAAACTATGAAACGAATGAGAAATGATCTTTCCTGATGCAGCTAATTCTGTTTGACAGTTTGAGAGGATGAGACAAAAAGCTTAAAAAATGTTGTCATGTAGTCGCGGTCTGGCTGTACATTGCGGGACACATCAACAAAGATCTTCTGCTCTCAGTTCTTGTTCTAGATTTGAACCTGGTCCTGGTTAGCTGCAGTTTAATCATTGAATACTAATATCTGATGATCTCCATAAAATAGCACCTAACAGTCTCTTTCATGAATCCTGCAGATTTTTATATTTGTGTGTAGGCTACAAAGACAAGAGTTAAACATAAATGTGTGTCAAATTCAAGCTCTGTGTTTCTGGTGTAGTTGCATGTTGCCTGCAAGAAGAAACTTTGTAATGATGTCTTTTCATTTTGCTGTCAAGATGTACTTTATCTTTCATTTCCTTGGTTAATTCTACTCTATTATGTTGCAGTATTTATTAGTACGAACAACTGACCACCGCTGAAAACCACAGATTAACAGCAGTCTTATGTGTTGTGATCTGTTTATCTTTTCGTTCTTTGCTTAAACTTGAGAGGACTTTGTTTAAAAGTCGTTCAGCTGTGATAAAGAAAAGTCTTTCTGTAATTCCTAACACTTACATGTCTCACAACTTCACGGGAACTGATGATTGCCTCTTTGCCAGCAGCATCTTTGGGATTAAATGTGTTGATACGATCACAATGGACAAACCAGTGGTCAACTTTATGGGCTTTGATCGTTGCACTTACTGTACTGTGCTTTGTATGTCATGATTAAGATACAGAAATAAACGTTATGCTTGCAAGTTTTGTTATTTTATTTTTAGCATTTTGCATATGTATATATATTATGAAGAATAAATAACTTATTGAACTGCTAATCACCTGTTATATCCTGTAAAGAGCAGATCTGATATCTCTCTTTGAGAGAAGGTATTGTGTCTACTGCACTATTTTGGATAAGTAAGAAGTTTTGGCAGCTTGCTAGAGAGCAGCTGATCTCTCATGGTTGCGACAGTTAGTTAGGGCTCTTATACACCAAGCCAACAATTTGGCCCTGAGGGTCATCTGAAGAGTCAACGAGTCTGTCTCTGTATTGTCAGACTCTGTCAACAACTTTTCAGCCAAAGTGTTGATTTGGCTTCAGGTTTGTTGGTGAAAGAGCTCGCTCCAATTGGCTGTTGAGCATAGCAAACAAAGCACATGAGAAGGGAAGACAACAGAAAGCAAACAGCTTACTTAACATGTCATAAACAACCTCCTCTTATTTCCCTATTTCTTCAAAGGGAAGAAGACCATGGTCACATGGAAGGAGAAAACTGAAGGCCAACAGATAATCGTGAGATAAAGACAGGAGAACAGATACTGTATGTAGAAGATTGCTGAAAATCACAAAGCAAACTTCTTTATTTTTTTTATCTCAGCGATTTTCTGAATTGTACAATGTACATGCCCCCGCCCCCTTTTGCACCAACAGCTATGATTTCATGTGCAGATATAGACTGAATGTCCTGACTAGTGCTCTTTTCAGTGTGTTCAAGAGCTTCTTGGTTGCCCAGATGCTGGCAACGTAAGGAGACACAGCAGGGGGGACCTCATTTTTATGTTGGTTTGTTGTAAGAGCCCTAAGAAATCTATGTGCAGATACAACTCCAGAGAAAGAATGTACTTTCAGCTCAGATTCATTTTATCAAACTTTTCAAAATATGTTTCTTTTGCATTAAAAGCCAAAATGGAATATGTATGAAAAATAAATTAACTTTCCCAATGTTGATGCTTTTGGCAAAAAGGTTGTAGTTATACATTGGTTTAGAATTTTTCAATCCGGCAATTTTTTTTTCCTTTTTCTTTTTTTTCCTTCTTGTGAGGGTGGCTAAAATAATTTTTGATTTTGCTTATTATTTCTCCTGATATATCCTGAAAGTTGGCTCTCTGCAGTCTAATTGATCCTTCAGCAGCTTGTCAGATGGAAAATGTGAATCTCTAATTGTATCATGTCAGTACCCACAAGGCAGCAACAGTTATTTGCAACCCATTCATTTAGAATCTTAAATAATTCAAAGGTTTAAAGTGACTACTTGCAAACTATCAGTTTACTTCATCAAATTGCACCATTAAAAGTCCTGCTCAAGCAGCTCCGAAATCCCCTAACAACTAGGTTTCTGCCATGTAAAAACCTCTCATGGCCTTACATTCGGTGCCTTGGGGATCTACGAATATGCTAATAAGTTCCACCCACATCTCAACTTTGCTCACGTTTTTTTTTTTTAAGGCAAGAATTGTGAATGAGAATGGAATAGACAGGACAAATTAGAAAAAGTAAACTTACTGCCTTCTAATACTCATGGTGTCTCCCAGATAATAATTGGAGTAGCATCAGTCTTTATAACAAGTTTAGTGGAAATCTCACCTTTTTATTTTTGTCAAATTCGAGAGCGAGGGAGAAAGAATTTACTCCAGGACAGAAGCTCTCTCTCACAGGGGAAGAAACTGCTCTGTATTGCTTTGCCCTGGCCAGCCAGAACTGCCGGCTATCTGCCCCAATATCTAGTAAGTGATCCCAGTGTCTCACAGAATAGCTTTAACAATGTCACACTTTATAGTTTAGCTGCAAAGCCAAGCTGTTTTTAGTGTCAAATTTGTGAAATGGCTTTCTGAAAAATGAAGACTGCAGATCAATGTCCTGTTTTTGTATTTTTGAAAGAATACTGCAAGGTTTCCAAATAAAGTAGATCAACTTCTTCTGTCATTTAACATCTTTGAATGAGGCATGAAGGCTAACACAATCTGATTTCAGTCACATCTGTAAGTTTTCCTCTGCAGCGCACATCAACTTGCTTCTCCACCTCGCTTATGTTAGCTTCTTCTATAACTACGCTGCACCCCCATTCAGCCAGTACAACCCTATCCTGCAAGTCAGCAGGATTGGCTCGCTTTGTGCTGTTTGCCCTGTCTTTCTGAGGCTAGTGCACTGTAAAATCTAATTAGTTGACCTTACTTAAAAAAAAGTATGCAAACTCGTTGCCTTAAAAAAATGAAGCCAAGTAATTTTAAGAATAGTGAGTTAGAAAAGCTTGTTTATTTTAAGTGTATAGTACTAAATCAAGTAGTACAACAAAAAAAGAAAAATTAAGTTCATGTAACTTAATAGCCATGCTTAGTGTTGTTATTTTTTTCATTTTATGTGGACTACTTGATACAAATTTAACCCCACTTAGAATTACTAACTACCTACAACTTACTACTCACTCATTTTTTAAGCTCACTTAACTTAAAAAAACTAATTTCCTTGAATGGGTCCTTGTCCTTCGTCTCTCTCTCTCTCTCTCTCTCTCTCTCTCTCCCTCCTATTTCGTATCTATTTTAGCTGTTATTACCTAATAAAGGTACAATGTTTCCCTGTAGTGGAGTAAAAGTAGAAAGTAATATGAAAAGAAAAAAAACTCAAGTAAAATACTTAAAGTCCTTTGTACTTAAGTGCAATATTGAGTAAATGTACTTAGCTACATTCCAACACATAAAATAACCACAATTATCAAAAACGTACTTTTTCTAAATGAATCCAGCTCAAGTAGACTGAGCTGGTGAGATTTTCCAACCACAAATTACAAGTAACTTACTAAAAGCGAGTGTTTATAGCAATTTGATAAAAACTGATTTAAGTCAATTTACTATTTTTAATTAAATACCATGTTTGCATTTACAGTGTGGTGGTGCTCTACAAATTCAAAGCAAAAATCATCAGAATTTTGCTTGTGGTATGTGGGGGACCTTTTTTAGTCCATTGTTGACAGCTGTAATATTTCTACGGTTTCTGATATGCAAAATAAATGTTGGATTACAAATTTAAAACTAAGATTAAATTTGTTAGGGAATGTTCAGTTGTTTTCTAGCATTTATTTCAAAAACTTTGAGAGGTAAATAGTTATTAATCAGCATTTATTAGATTTCAGGTTGTTTAAATTGACATAATCCTCTCGGGAACTTTCAGCTAATACATTTCATGCTAACTTTAGCATTACTCATTTTGATACACAAATTCTGAAAAGTGTTTACAAACTGTGAACACAGCCACATGCTCGGAAACTTGAAGCCGACGTTGAAGTGTCTTAAAGTGTTGAGCCACTGACCACGACTAAAAAAATCTGGCTCCAATATGCTTATTTAAGATTTTAAATAAGTGAAACCAAAGAAAACATTACTTTACCCACCTTCATCAGTCCACTGATGTCATCTTGATTTCAACCTGACCTTGAGGTTATTCGATCCATTTAAATTCTGATGAAAATGTATTTTTGTAGTGTTAAGTAAAATAATAACCAAAGGCTGCTTCTTACGTTTATAAGCCTTAATCACTTTTAACTAGTGTTGTTACTTGAATGTTTTTTTCTTTTTCCTTATTCAATTTTTGATGGATTTGTGTGTTGTTGTTTGTTTGTTTTATTTCGTTTTGCTTTTCCGTTTTGTGGCGACAGCTTTTTCAGTTATACCTCCTCGAGACAAGATGACATTCTAAGCAAAGGTCTGATGTCTGGAGGATCAGGAGTTGTGTGTTTATTGACTGCAAATGCTCACTAAATTCTCTTTTCTTTTTCCCTTGCAGTGCTGAGTTTCTAAATCAACCACTTTCACGACAAGAAGAGGAAAACTTTAAACTCTAAAGTGCTGCTCCTCCACTTCCCCCAAATGTTCTCATTATAGAAACTGAGAGCACGAGAGAGAGAGAGAAGAGTAAAAAAAAAGGTATCACTGATACTCTTAACTGATCATTGTCATTAAATGCAACAGAAAGGAAAAAAATCTTTTGATCTGATATCCGCCATTGTAACATGGGAGACCAAATAGTCCACCTCTTTTAAAGTGACTGTCCAAAGCAATCGTTGGAATTGATTTTCCCAGATGAGTAGCTGCAGCCATTGTTTGGTTCTGGAAAATGTGAAAAAAAAAAAAGCCTACTATTTCCACAACTGTGTATAATCACTTACCATAATGCTTCACTGGTAAGTCAAGAACATTCACATCTATTAACTTCCGGTAAATGTTCCTTTGCATTAACACTCAAAACACTATGAAAGGTGAACGGTGGTTCATTTTAATGTCTTATAGCACCTGCAGAGACTTAGTGGGCTTCCCTGCTTATCTTTACCGATAGGCTGAAGTCTACTTATGTGATACATATCAGAAAATGCAAGCCATACGACACAAATGTTTGACATAATCCTATGTTTGATATCATCCAAACCTTCCTATAGACTGTAAACTGAACATCTTAGGACTTCAATTTCAGGTGATTGTTTGAAATACTGGGATCCCTAGAATTTTGCCAAAGATAAAAGTGGATGAACGCGTTACATGGGATAAACAGAGACGTATATAGACATGAAATTGCCCATAAAATCTGACAAAAGTGGGTATTGCAGAAGACAAGGACGCGAGTGGTGCACTTTCTCTCGATGTTGTGCTCTATTTTCCTCCTAAGTATAAGATCTCTTGCCTGACCACCTCCACACTGTTCCCTGCATCTCAGCATTGTGACTGTTCCTCCCCTTTAACAAATATGCATGGCATGAATAAAACCTATTAAAACTAGGACAAGGACAATGAAATAAAAAAACCAGGAAGGATGCTTATGAGAAACGGGGAGAAAGGCCATTGATCTTTTTGTTTTTTGCTTTTTTTACTCAGCAATCATAGAGTAAAGACATCATCCTTGTCCCCGAGGCTACCCTTTTAAATCCCCAGTAGATTTTCCATTTATGTGTGAAAACAGCATTTTGTGCACCCAACTGTTCTGCCTGAAGAATTGATGAAGAATGAAGAGGGGCTCCCTCATCCTGTTAGAGAAAGTGAGAGGGGGGATTTTGAAGACCACACACCTCTTGAGATGTGGAGAGACTTTTTAAGGAATCAGGTGCTCAGCTAGAGAACATCTCTGCAAAACTACACTTGGGACATAACTGACTTTTCAGGGTATTGTTTAGAACACGAATATGTTTGCACAACTTCTGCAAGCCATTCCGATCTCATACGAATAACAAGGCTACAATTAATCATTTTAATTGGTATTTTAGAAAGGTAATGTTAAATACAAAAAGGACAAAAATGTATTGTGCTTGAAAATAGAAAATTTCACCCTTTAATTTGATAAAACCCCTATTAAGACAAAAAGCGTTGGACCATCAACAGTCGTCACCAGCACCAAGAATGTATTCAAGACCAAGTTTGTCAACTACTACTACTACTTCTACCTTGCATCTGACAGCTGTTCTGCTTTTTCTTCCTCTCATTCTTCTTCTATTTGTAGCCTTTTACCAAAATCCTTGATTTAAATTCTCTCTGAAGGCAGCTGTGGGTGCCTGTGCCATTCTTTATCTAGATTCCAGCCTACAATGTTTAACTGAGGTCTGCTGTCACTGATTCTGTGTATCTTAGTCAGAGTTGTCACTAACAGACTGACAGTTCATCTGAGGTCAAGATCGAGGCAAGAGAATGTGATAGCAAAGTGTTGAAGCTCCCTATGATCTAGGGTGGTCTTTAGATGAAAGGGTAAAAGATGGCTGCCTCCTCATCCAGAATTGTTGTTCAGCTAGCATTGAATTGATGTCTAATTATTTCTCGCTTTCAACAATAAGCTTTTTGGTTTTTATTTGATGTGTCTCAAGACTGAGGGACATAATCTTTTTCTCTATAAGGTTGGGGTTTATTAATGTTTTTCAGGTAAATATGAATAATACTATGTGGATTTCTGCAAACACAAGGGTGTACGAAAATATCCCAGCTAACCACTTCAAATCTTTTTCCACACAATTTAAAGAATATCAATTCTATTTACAAAAAAAAGAAATTAACAAAAAAAAAAAACATCCTCATAAAACTCTGGCCAGTCATAGATCATAAATTACACTCATGACGTGTCCTCAGGGGTAACTATAAGAAAGAAATGAAGCAAATGAAAAGTCGAGGAAAGAAACTTGTGATTGTGAAGGATAGGACTTAGTTGCCCTTTAATTGTCTCCAAATAAAAAGAAAAGGCAAAAGACCAAAAAAATGATCCCATAATAACTAGGTTGCTGTAAATGTCTCACTCATAAAATCTTTTCTTCAGCTTAAATTAACTTTAGCTTTTGCTTCTCAAAGCTGTTTTTCCTGATGTGGAGAAACATAACTAAAAAAGTGCACTTTCTTTCCTAAATTGAGTTGGGAATTCAGTCATTACTACATTAACACTTAATCCATTATATCAGTTTCATTCAAAGCCCATTTGACACAAGTTACACAATTGAGTGACAGTAGTATCTTTGATATCCTTAAATGTTGTCCATAAAACTTCTAATTTAGTAGCTAATAATTAGAAAAGCTAAATTCCTGCTTGAAAGCTATTCGATAGTGTTGTTAGTACCTGACTAACTGTGAGGACAATAAAGTGTGAGCAAGCTAAATTATGCAGATTCTGTGAAATACCTAAAAGTATGACAAAACATTTTTGTTTCTTTTTCAGTCAACTTGTTTTTCATTTCTTTTTTTAGGAAGGGTTGTGGGGCTATTCAATGTTTGTCTTTGCCTCAAAAAATATCTACGTGTAGGTTTTTCAATTGCATATTTTATTATCACAGAGGACTTTAATGTGAGCTTAACACCTTCTGAGTACTTAATGAGCTGCAAATTTGGACAGTCCTAGGTACTCACAGATTATGACTATTTCGTTTGCAAATTTGGTAGTCAACCTACGAGACCTCAAGTGAATCCAGGTTTTAAAATAGGGATTCAAGAAAGTGTGGTTAGCCCTCTGACAAGATTTAAAAAGTGCTATCATATTTTAGGATCAATGAATATAAACTATAGCATTTATATCATATGTAGCCATTCTAGCGACGTCCAGCAGTCCAGTGTTAATAATTGAATGAAGCAAAAAAAACAGGGCCTATCTCAGGAATATTCTGTATCAAAACTCTTAAATAGTCTTAACTATGTCATTGCCCCTCCACTTCTGTGGGCAGTTCCTTAATATATCCTAAATGGGACAAAAAGATATGTTTGTTTTATCTAATGTCAAACTGAATATGTCTTCCAGTCAAAAATAATATATTTCCAGTACTGTATTGTATCAAATTCAAGGTGAACATAACTCCTATTAGTGTTGTCGATTTTAGTTTACATGTATTTTATATACAAATACATCCATTCATTCATCCATCCATCCATCCATCCATCTTTAATTCAAGTCAGTTTGGAGGACAGGTTTAAAGCGAGCAGCCACAACCTATCCCAGCTGACATGGGGCCAGAGGTTGGGTAGACCCTGGACGGGTCAGCAGTCCATCACAGGGCTTACACAGAGACAGACATCCATGCATGCTCATACATGACTGTGGCCAAATTCGAATAACCAAATTAGATCATTTGTGTTTGTGGATTTGTCTGTGCACGCTTTATTCTAAAGAACAAATCAATATTATAAATTAAAGGCAGAATTGCAAAGACGCTTAAAAAAAACCCAGAGATAGTCACCTGTTGCTACTAAATAGGACATGCCAAAATCATAAAATACAAAATGCTTTTCCTAAAGATGCTTACAAAGTTTAAAATGATTAGGCGCTATGTTATTTTGTAGGCTCCAAATATAAAAATTACAACCTAAATAAGCAAAATATGTCTCCATTGGCCTATAAGATTCCTATAAATTCACTTGACACAAATTGTCGCTAGTAGCTCCATTGTCCACATTTGGTAATGCAGACTTCTGTAATACTTTGTGCCAAAATTTTTGCTTTGCAAGTCTTCCATTAAAACTGCATTCTCAGAGCTTAATCAAATGTAACCCTCATGGTATGATGTTAAAAATGTTATGAGGTTTTATAGAATGTATCATCTTTGTTGAATGAAGGTTTTTAAGAGAGATTTTGTCTGATTTTGAAGGTTCATTCTGTTAATAAATAAAATGCTGTGTACTTGATGATTTTTTTTGTCAAAAAAAGTCAAAATACTAGTTCCAAATTGAAGAATGAACCAATACACAATATATTTTGTCAGTTTGTTGGTAGTATGTAAGGTTCTAAAACCCTGCAACATTCTCTCCTCCTCTGGATCCCATTTTCCTCATGCTTCCTCTGTGTGTAGATCATCTCCATTCTTCTGCAACTTCTTCCTCAGGTGCTGTGAGGAACAAGCCGATTCTTGTTCATGTTTTTGTATCCTGTTTTCTTTTCATTTCTTTTTTTGTTTGTTTGTTTAAGGTCAAATCAAAATGCATGTGTGAGACAATATAAGTGGACATTTTGATTTTATTGGAAATGGTTTTGTGAAGGGAAGCCTCTCCTCTTTTGAATTAAAAAAAAAAAAGTATTCCTCCTAATTTTCTCTGTAAGTTAAGACCAGAAATCATAAGAGCTGGAATAAGGGCAACTGGACTTCTTCTTGGATCTTTAAGGCGTTTCACCTCTCATCCGAAAGGCTTCTTCAGTTCTGACAAGAAAGCCATGGATTTCTCTTTTTATTCTATAATGCTGGTGTGGGCATTTTCATAGAGCAGAAGTGCTGCATAATGGCAAGCTGGCTGACTTTCTTGAGTCAAGGCTAAAGGCTACTTATGTGTTCATAGCATTTTTATGGGCTGTAGTTTTTTCTAATTTCATTTTGGTGTGCCTTTACTCCTTTGTTGTAGTGTTAACTTCACTGTTTGATTAGCTTATTAACAAGTCTGTGGGTCTGTGGTTGAGATAAACTGGTTTGTGACCACAATAAAGAGGCGGGAAAAAAAGAAAAGGATGACTGAGCCAGAAATATGAGATGAAATTGAAGTTACAAGGAAACTATAATATGGCAGTATTTTTTTTCTCATTAATCACCTTAAACTATCATTTGGTATGGTTAAAGCTGCTGGCAGCAAGTACCTCCTGTATCAGCACCACTGAAGAAGCCTCCGACTGAACACGCTCTTTTGTTGAGCGTCTGCAGGATTGTCCATTATGCACATCAACTTGTAAAGCATTCTTCTTTAAACAGTCAGCCCCAGGGGCTTCAGCAGGGGCTTCAGATTAGTCCCCTGCACAAAGTCAGCCATCTGCATCAAATTGTTAAGTTTCTTTGAGTCACTGATTCTGATACATGGCTGCGATGCAGATTGCACTCTCCAGCACAGAGTTATAAAAGATGTAGCGCATCTTGGTGCAGACACTGAAGGACCTAGGTTTCCCTGAGAAGTACGCTCTGTTCTGTCCCATTATGAAGGCACAAAGAGGTAAACTCCCAAGCATCTGTCTTCCTTAACCACCTCCACTTCTTCTCCCAGGGTGAAGGCAGTGTTTGGCTGATTTCTGGTCCTCCTAAAATCCACAATCATTTCTTTTGATTTTGATGAGAGGCTTCCCTTAATTAATGAATGGGTTTTAGGCTATAATGATGATCTTATTTAATTGTCACTACAATGGAGAGAGAATATATGAAAAAAAATAAATGAATATAAAGAGTTGAGAATTGTACAAATGTATCTAGATGGAATGTCTAACTTGATATTTATTGTTTTTTTTAACATGTGAAAAAAAAAATTAAACTAGTACTTTCACAGATCTTGTGAAATGAGGTAAAAAAAATCTGTTGTTAAAAAAAAAAGATTGACGGATTGTGAATGCTGATTTACTTGACCAAAAACCCCCTTTAACTAATAGAATAAATAAAAACAGATTAATAAAATGAAAAAAAATCTCAAACTACAGGGGAAAAGCAGACAATTTGACTTTAATGAGAAAACCTCAGAAAAAAAATAAAAAGAATATAAAGTTGAAGCTGACTTTTGTGTGTGTTGCTTTTTTATACACAATTTATAGACTGTCATCTTGTGTTTTAGAGCTTTTATACATTTAACCAATGTCAAGAGCAAGTGGCCACCCAGGCCCCCTGCTGGGTATTCTCATGTCCAAAGCACTGGGGGAAAAAATACACTTGAACACTGCAAAGATTTCCTCCATTTACCAGCTTTGATGTATAATGTACGCATAAAGAGGACAACTTTAAAGTGCAGAGTGGTGCAGGAGTCGATAACTTATTCAGTAATGTTTTCAGAGACAAAATAATGTTTCTTAAAAGATGTTCCCCAATTCAGTTTTATTAAATATAGCGCCAAATTACAACAAATGTCATCTCAAGGCACTTCAATAATACAGTCCAATTCAAGCCAATTGGAGTTCAATTTATTGTAATTATAATCCAATCAAATCCAATTAATTGAATTCAAAATTAATCCAATTCATACAGCGCCAGTTCAAAAACAATTTCCTAGCCAAGGAAACCAACAGATAGCACTGAAACTTCTCTTTGGTCCAATCTCCCGTCCTGAGGCGACTGTGGCAAAAACTATGTCCTTTTAACAGGAAGAAACCTCTGGCAGAACCGGACTCAGGAAGGGTGGCGTCCGTATGCCAAATGAACAAAATGTCATATGAGAAATTAAACGGGGGAAAAAGAGGGCAAACTGAGGAAAGGTGTGACATAAGAGGCCCCCCAGCAGTCTAGATCTACTGCAGCTTAACTATGAGTATATCTGGACAATATATCTTACAATAAGATCTTTAAGATATGATGGAGCTCGGTCATTAAGAGCTTTATATGTGAGGAGAAGAATCTTAAATTCTATTCTGAATTTAACAGGGAGCCAATAAAGAGAAGCTAAAACTGGAGAAATATGATCTCTGCTGTTAGTTCTCATCAGAACTCTGGCTGCAGCATTTTGGATCAGCTGGAGGCTTTTCAGAGAATATGTGGGACAGCCCAATAATAAAGAATTACAGTAGTCCAATCCTGAAGTAACAAATGCATGGAGCAGTTTTTCTGCATCACTCTAAGACAAGATGTTCCTGATTTTAACAATATTACGAAGATGAAAGAAGGCAGTTCTAGAAACCTGTTTTATATGTGCGTCAAATTAAAAATTCGGGTCAAAAATAACTCCAAGGTTCCTCACTGTAGAACCAGAAGCCAAGGAAATACAATCTTGTCATGGCTATGAAATAGCCGATACTTACAGGGAGGGACCCAAGAACAGATTGAGAGATAGAAAGAAAGAGAGAAAGAAACTGATTTATTAGGACAATGGTATAAGGTGGGTCCACAGAAAAAATCCGGTCCAGCAAGAGCTCTAGGGAGAGAGTAGGAACAGTTAAGTGAGTCCAAGAAGTGTCTGAATATGATGGAAGGTTCCACAATAGAGCTTACTGTGTTTCCAGAAGGTTTCCGACACAGGGGAGGGTAATGATGACACAGGGGCTGTTTTCGAAACCGCCTACTACATACTACATACTTGCAAACGGCATACTCATCGATCAGACAGTATGCAGAGCGTTTACCCACAATGCATTTCGCTCCTGCCCGAGCCAAAATCAGCCGGCCTGAAGCTAATTTCGCTTAAGCTATAAACTCTGTAAATTTTAGCAACATTTGAAACATTTTCAGGCAAGAAAGTAGTCGTTTAGATCCCCAACGTGTTGAAAATCTGACAAAATACCGGCTATTTACAATTTTGTTCCCACGAATTCGGCGCTACTAAAGCTAGCCGCAGTGAGCAACGCACTTCCGGTTATTTTCACAAACAAAATACCTGTTGCCTTTTATCATAGGGAAAACCATTACGATACAATTGGTGCTTTTGTTTTGAAAACAGGAAGGGAACCTAACCTAACCTAACCTTGTTGTAGCTAGCTTGAAACTGCCGTTTTGACAGGAAATGACGATCGGCGACGTCACGTTACGTTGCATCTTGGGTAGTTTAAGTATGAGTAGTAACCTCATGATGCATACCCAACATTTCGGCAAATCTAGTATGCATCCGGGAACTTAAAAAAAGTTAAAGTTAGTAGGAGTAGTAGGAGAAGTAGGCGGTTTCGAACACAGCCTGGCTGTGGTGTGGTTTGGTCCGGGATGGCGGCAGGGCGAGCTGGCAGGTATGGAGCGGGGAGGCAAAGTGGAATGCTGGTGTTAATCCAGACAACAGGACAAAGTTGACGGAGGTACCCAAGGAACTCGGGAGAGATAAGGTTGCAGTGAGGAACAGAGGTAAATACACAACGACTCATAGGACGGTTTCACTATAAATCACTGAGAGAATGCTAGGGAGCCTGATTACCGACAGAGACTGAAAGACAATCTGGCGAAGTCTGGAATTCCTGTGCGTCCTAAAGAAGTCAGCGCTAATGAATGCAGATGATCAGCAGGTGCGCTGCCAGGAGCAGCCCAGACTCTGCCCTGGACTTCCTGGATAGCTACTCAGCCCCGCCTGGAACTCAAAACACAACCAAGTGCAATCATGACACAGCAAGAGTAATTATATAGCTAGATCATTTCTCCCTGAAGTGCTCAGGTCCAAAGAACTTCACTTTTGTCTGAATTTAGAAGCAGACAGTTGTGAGTCATCCAGGTCTTTATGTCTTTAAGACATGTTTGTAGTCTGACCAGGGCCAGGGTGTACCCCACCTCTCGCCTGATGACCACTGGGATAGGCTCCAGCCCCCCCGCGACTCGACCGACGGATTAAGTTGGTATAGAAAATGGATGGATGGAGTTACCAAAAATAACGAAGAAATCATTATTTTTTAAAATGACTGACCTGCTTATGGAGCCACATTGCCCCTAGTTGTCTGTAGTATTGAATAGTTAAATCCAAATGAAGTCAGTAACTGGACATTTATATGAAGTAATGCAACTGTTAACCGATGTTTCCTGCTGTTTCTTTTTGTATTCCATGGTTAACACAGGAAAACAACATTGTTTGGTTCGTTATACCTATGTCATAACTTTACAGATATCCATCTGAATTTTGAGACTGAGTTACCTATTTTATGTTATATTGTTATTTAACGTCTTTATATCATAAGTGTCATGCTCATATGTGGCTGTTGTTTCTGAGTTCTAGGTGGGGCTGGGCAGGCCTTCTGGAAGTCTGGGGCGTAGCCTTGATTGTTCCTGCCACCACAACTGCTCCTCGTCAAAGCTGCATTTTGAAGGCATGTTTAAGCGTTACCATAGCGACCAGAGAGCGTTAGGAGGCAGAGAGGATGTTACGTCAGGAGGACGCTGCTAATAAAGTTACACACAAGTACACAGTGGATTCAAATTTATTATTATATTTACTAAATACCACAGAGTCTGTGTTAGTTAGTGATGGGAAGTTCGTCTCTTTTCTGAGAGCCGGCTCTTTCAACTCCGCGAACGGCTCTTTATTTAGGATTTTTTATAGCCTATATTTTACCTTAACTTTGCAAAAAAAAAAAAAATCATGGTTTATGTCTTGAAAACCCTTTTGCTTTGAGTGTTTTTATGAGAGACCTTATAATTGCCTAATTCTTTGCATTTATTCTGTGACAAAACCACTTTTACATTTGTTTATTTCAATTAAACTTTTTTACTGCACAAATTAACAATAAACTTCAAACACATCCACAGAACAGAACAAAACTCAAGCTAACATTAATAATGTCCTCAATTAAACTTTTTTATTGGACAAATGAACCAAAAAATTTCAAACAAATCCACAGAACAGAACCAAAACCAGAACCAAACTCCTTAATTCTCACGTGAATACCACATGCTGGTCGCCATGCTGGCCAATCATAACAAAGCTCTGTCGTAACCAGAGCTGGGACTGAGCACTGAAAGTGAAACCTAAGCAGCGAATGGAAAAAAAACTTGGAGTCGGCGGCTCTTCTCATTCACTACATTACAAAGAGCCGGCTCTCAGAGCCGATGCTTGTGCGCATGACCCATCACTAGTGTTAGTTGTATTATTTTATTTTGTAGTAGTTATCCGCCACACCTGAAAGGCCGGTCCGTGAAAATATTGTCTGACATTAAACCGGTCCATGGAGCAAAAAAGGTTGGAGACCGCTGCCGTATTGAACTCAAACGAAGCGGGAAAAAAAAATAAAAAATTGATATGAACGTAAAAGCCGCATGACACCAGACAAAGAGCTGCATGCGGCTCGGGAGCCACCCCTGATCTACTCTGAGATAGAAAACTCTGAGTTTTCGGTTCCAGAAACGCTGATTTGAGTGAGTTTAATCAACTCTAAAGTTGTGGCGCACACGCAAAACTCAAGGTGAAACTACTCAAAACTACGCTATGTAATATATTAAGTCATTTATTAGCTCAAATCAACATATTCATTCATAAATTAGTCCTCATTGGTGTAAAATTATCTCTGTCAACAATCTCACTTATCCTCCTGAGTGAAGAATAACTTGTCTGTATCTACATAGAGCGGGCAAGCTCTATGGAGGCTGCCATGTCCTTCCGGTCTATGAAAAACCACGAAGTGCCGAGAGGGACATAAAGCACTTCGAATCGCGTTTTCCCCAACGCCAGGCCTGCAAGCGGAAATGACGTCATTTTGACGTCACGTTTGCACGCAGGTAAAAACAGAGCCAGTCTACGACATAAGACATTCTCTGTTCGCAATGGAAGACCATAGTTATGCCACAGGAGACGAGATCCTCGTCGCCAAAAAAGCGAAAAAGAAAATCTTGACACATACCGCCTGCCGTAGTTCAACAAGTTGCAACGCACATTTAAAAACGCGAGGCGCTAGAGAGCAAATTCATTCGACTTTGCAAAATAAAATTGCACCACTAGATGGGGGAAGAAATTACATAGTGTCCCTTTAAAAAGCCAGCATCAATAGAGTCCCGATTCGACGAGTCACCATGGCAACAGGGAAGAGGAGGGGCTACGTTTTTCACCAACCTCGAATTAGAAATCTTAATGCGCTCATACGGAGAGTTTCAAAACGTTTTTAGAAATAAATGCAACGCAGCTGCAAAAGCGTAAGTTTAAATGTAGTCCTTTGCAATCACAATAATATTACAGGGGAAAACTGCTTGAATGGTAACCCATTCATTTATTTCATTTAGGTGCATTCCCATGGGGGAGAAGCGCACTTGGCAGCAGCTTAAGATGAAAACTAAAAACATTGGGCCTCGTACGCACAGATTTGTTCTTAAATCGTGCGTACGAGTGATTTAAGAGAATTTGCGCATTCACCAATCTTTTCGTATTTTATGTTTTCTTTCAGGTACGAACAGAATTTACGAATGATCCAGAGCTGTCGTAGGAGTTTTGTAAAATAGTCCGCTTTTATTCAAATCAAGTTTGCTTGACTAATGGATTGTATATTTAATTACTTTGAAGAAAACATAAATAAATATACATTATACCCCATAATTATGCTGACGTTATTCTGTTTGACTTAAATGATGCACTAATTGAAGGTTAATTTGAATCTGTATATAACAAGGTCAATGGGAAGTGTAACCAGCGGCTGTCTTGCTACTTTTGGATGCCTTAGTGCGTCAGGCTCTTGGAAGAGACCGTGTGGAGACACGCTGACATCGCGATTAAGATTGCCAAGGACTGTGCTGCTGCAAATATGCAGCTTGCTAGAGCCACAACTCCAGAGAGAAACACGCCGATCAAACCCAATTCCACCACACGCCCAGGTCTTCACCACCCTTGGATTTTTGGCCACTGGAACCTATCAGAGTGAGATTGGAGACAGATCGGGGGTGTCCCAGTCCTCTGTGAGTCGTGCGCTCCCCTTGGTCATCAAAGCTCTCATCAGTTTATCACCCATGGTACATCAGATTCCCATACACCGCTGTCCAACAAGTACAAATTAAGAGGAACTTTCATGCCGTGGCTGGACTGCCAATCATAATCGGAGCACGAGACACATATACGCATCAAAGCACCCGTGCTGTCGTGGAGCGCACTGAGCTGAAGGCCAGGTGGGTGTGTCTCAATACAGCGGGGGGCCAAACTGCTCTATAGCCCAGAGAAGGCATGCCAGATTTGCACAATATTGCCATGAACGAGGGTCTCCTACAACCTGAACCAGCCCAGGCAGACCAGAAGGTGTGGTACCAGAAGACCCCCCTCATGGACCACCCCATCAAAGTGCCATCATGATGAGGCAACATCTGATTGCACGGCTTTAGTTGCAGTCATCGAGCGCCTGGCCATGGCGAGACGTTTTTTTTTTTAAGCCATTTTCATATCAAACCATTTCTTTTTTTATTTCGGTGACATTACGAACTACAGGTGACACGGAATTAACAGCACTCGTAATTTCTTCCCATTTCTTGGCTTTAGCAGGTCCCGTAATTCCACTGCTGACACTGCTAAAAATGACAGATTTTCCTTTCTGGATCTCTGAAAGCAGAACTTCAGTCTCAGAGCCCCTAAAGTTGTTCTTTTTGTGCTTGATGCCATTCTCATGACTCAACACTCAACACTTCCTGCCACAGAAGCGAGGAAGTACATCCTAATATGGTATAATTTTGGGCGTGGAGTATGCAAATCTACTATCCTCGTGCACGTGCACTTAGATACGCACGGGTGGCATTCATCATTTACGCAGGTCATTTACACACTTTGTCCGAAGTTAAGAGCGTTTGTTGAATCTGACGTGGCGTGTTCATACGAGACCTTACGAAAAAAGTGAGAGAAATTTAGAATAAAAATACGAAAATGGTCAGACAAACAGGTGAGACTTTGGTATGGAGGTACCTCATTTTGATCATGTTTTACACTGTTAAATATTAAGTGGCTATTTGACTGTGCAGTTGTTTATCCCCAACATAATGCTGTTTTCAGACACATAAATGTCTTCTCATCTATATCATGTTCTGTTGAATAAATAAGCCTATTTAAACTAACACAGACTTCTACTGAGCAAACAGAAAGAAGGCAGATACCCATAAAACGGGTGGTGTCCAGCACCGCCACCTCTTATTCACCCGACCCAGGCCGCTGGCTCTGGGTCGGGTTAATAGTTAATCAAACGGGTTAATAGTTTATCAAACGAACAGACAAATGAATGGATGCAGTAGCCCCCCTGCAAGCTTGTATACACACAGAATACAGCACAAACATCATAAGAGGCCACAGTAGCCGCTTTCGGACAGACCGTTCTAAGAAAGTAGTTATCAGAACTACCCTCCTCGAATTTCGTTCTGATAACTATCCTTCCCCAGCGGAACTGTTTCAGTCTGCATTCGCACATGAGTCGGGACCTGATAGGGACTGATGCGCCGCGCGCAGCCGTCTGCTTCAGTGACGTGTTAGCCGTTTAGCTCTACATTCAAACACAAAACAAAACGGTAAAAGTAAGGAGAGTAGAAAAAACACCACCAAGAAGCTAATATGGAGAGCGGGGAGGCCACTGTGTTTATGATCTGCATGATGGTGATATTAATCATGGACAATCACATCAGGCATCTAATATCGAGGCTGGAAAAGCTCACAGAGAGAGTCAGGAGACGATACTTTTTCATTTCATGTAGGAAGAAAGGAGAGCAGAGCGCTGCAGACAAATGAGACCAGTGTAAGTTTAACTTATTAAACACCCGCCGGTTGTGTCTGTGTCTATGAGGAAACATTTCAGCCGTGATAGCATGACATGGGGCGTAGCTACCGACCACCACACACCTCCGTTAGATTCGTTCTATAAGAACTATGAAAAGACCCGACCTCGGAGAAGGAGCTAAATAGTTATAGGAACTAAGGGAGAAAGCCCCGAGTTCCTGTATGTCCGAACACGGGAGAAAACCGCCCCGCGAATTAAAAGGTTATTAGAACTGACGAAGGTTCCTACAGTCCGAAAGCGGCTATTGATTTAAATCAAATTAAATAAAAACAACACAAATTCCTATGCCACTGCAGGACATATTTACCTGAAATTTAAAGCATGCATGTTAAATAAGATCATTTAACACATATTGGTCCCTCACCAGCCGACCACTGTCGTCATCAGGGAAGATTGCAGGATTGTCCCAGTCCATGGCTGGTGGCACTCTGGGGGCCCTCTCCTTCCATGGCTGGGGGGCCCTCTCCTTCCTCAGGCGGGTGGCACTCTGGGGGCCCTCTCCTTCCACATTGTGGAGGACAGCACAAGCCACAGTAATGTCACATGCCCTCAAAGGGTTGACCCTTAATTTGTGAAGACACTGAAAGCGTGCCTTCACGAGGCCAAAGGTCATTTCAGCTCTGGCCCTGGTCCTGGCATGGGCATGGTTGTAGGCCTGCTGTGCTTCCTGGGGTCTGTGAATGGTGTCAGAAGAAAAGGCTGGCAGACATACCCCCTGTCTCCCAGCAACACACCAGAGAATTCACCTGTCAACACAAAATCTCCTCATTACAACCTCATAAACAGAGGGACATTCTTGACACAGCCATGATGTAAAAAGCAGTTATTAATAGGGGTTGTGTGGCTCACCTTGTGATAGGCGCTGATAGATTTCAGAGGTCCGAAAGACTCTGGAGTCATGGACTGAGCCAGGCCATTTGGTCACAGCATTCCTGATCAGACAGTCAGCATTGCAGACCATCTGAAATCATAAGATGAGGACTATTAAACCAATCCATGCACATCACAAGCAATTGTGTCAATTGACAATATCAAAAAGTTATGTTCATCTGAACATTAATGCTGTGAAAGGATTTCCTATTCACAAAATCCGCCTCATGGGCACCTGAGGGGGATTTTATTCTGATGTGTGTGCAGTCCAGTGCACCAATGGCATTGGGGAAACCTGTAACACAAAGTAATGAGTATCCTACTATGCTTGTTAACAGTTGTCCTGCAATTTTTAGATGATCTTACCTGCAATCCTATAGAACTCCTCTTTGATGTCCCAGAGTCTTCTGTGGCCAGGGAAGGAGATGAAGACATCTGACAAAGCTTTGATAGCCAGACACACACTCCTTATTGTGTGGCAAATTGTGGATTTGCTTTGTGCATTTTCACAAGCAGAATTGTTACACAAACGCTCCACATTCCATGTTTGATTCATAGGCTACTTTATTCAGTTTTCAGAAAGGGGGGGGGAGAAAAAGTGGCAAGGAAACCATGGGTAAATTACTCGTCATCTCGAGAAAACAATCAAAAAAAGTTTATACGTATCACGTCCGCTCTGGGCTTCTGTATAAGAATATACACACGTGTGTATTTAAAAAAAAATTTGTCTCGATAAGTGTCCAACTTCTACCTGCTCCTTTTCAGACATAAATCCAATCCAATCCACTTTATTTATAAAGCACAGTTTAAATAAACACAAAGGTTTCCAAAGTGCTGTACAATAAAATAAATACAATAAAACATAATAAATAAATAGACTGTCAACCCCACCCCAAATAAAATATCTGTGAACATAAAATCAACAGCCTACGTAGTATTAAAAGCCAAGGAAAAGACGTGCGTTTTAAGAAGAGTTTTAAAATTAGACAGTTAGGAGGCCTGTCTAATGTGCAGTGGCAGTTCATTCCACAATTTGGGCGCTGCAACCGAGAACGCTCGGTCCCCTCTGAGCTTCAACCTGGTTTTGGGAACCCTCAGGAGCAGCTGGTCAGCTGACCTGAGGGATGGGCTGGATGTGTAGGGGTGCAGGAGTTCAGAGAGGTACACTGGGGCAAGACCATTTAGGGATTTAAAAGCAAATAAAAGAATTTTAAAATAAATTCTAAAATGGACAGGTAGCCAGTGGAGTGAGGCTAAAATCGGTGAAATGTGCTCAAACTTTCTTGTGCCAGTTAAAAGACGCGCAGCTGCGTTTTGTACAAGTTGGAGACGTGCAATGGAGGACCCACTAACCACCATATATAGTGCGTTGCAGTAATCCAGCCGTGTGGTCACAAAGGCGTGAATTACTGCTTCAAGGTGCTGTCTCTGGAGAAAAGGTTTTATTTTTGCCAACTGCCTTAACTGGAAAAAAATTGTTTATTCACATCATCATTGGATTGCTGTATGTCTGATAACAACCTCACTGATGTATTTGGATTTGATTTGTTTGAAATAAGTAAATTGCTTAAAGAGTTTATTAATAAGAACAGGCACTTTAAACAACCAATTATCAATTGTTGAAATGACCTTGAAATTTGGAAAACTGAATTTCCCCGTCTGTTATCATTTTAATTTGTTTTCTTTTTCTTTTTTATGGTAATGAGTTTGGTGAATTGTGTTTATATATATCTATCTATATCTATATAGACATATATATTCATATATACAGTATGAGTGTGTGTTATGTATCATGTTTATTTAATTTTGGAAATTACCATTTGTTTTGTGAAATATTGTTGCATTTGCACTTCATGCCCACAGTAAGCTGGGAGGTAAAGAACAGTTCACAGGAGAGTGGCTACGGGGCGCACAAGTCCTGGCCCCCTGAGAAATGTCCTGTCCATCCAAAGAAAACTGGCCAGAAAAAAGGCCACGTTTTATTATCTCTGTTTGTGTCTTGTATTGATAGAATAAATGCAGGTGGTGATTTTCAAAAAGCATATATCTGCAAAGTTTATAGCTTTATTTTTTTGTTATCGTGTCCCTTCATAAAAAGATTCCACACTGTTAACAAAATTGACGGTCATGATTTATGCTAGTGTGACCATATTTTCACTACCGAATTGAATTATTACTATTATTATTATTTATTTATTTATTATTATTATTATTATTATTATTATTATTATTATTATTATTATTATTATTATGCTTGAAGTTGTAGTAGTGGTTTTCCACCGATTGTTTTCAGGTATTGTTTTCTGCCCCCCCAGGATGAGCTAACTGCCCACCCACACATGCCATTCTGGTCACACCTCTGGTTCACAATGATCAAACTAATGTAATATGAAAGGCTCGTCCTCTTAACACTAACACCACTAATTGTACATTGCTGGTCTTGTTCAGAAAAAAATCCTGGAATCTAGAAAAAGTTTGTAAAGCGGAGAGAAATATCGAATTACTTAGAAAGGGCTGCTCTTAAACAATCCTGTGGGACATTAGGTTCAAATGAGGTAAGGCATACTCCAAATGACCAAATAAGGACAGTGAGACATTGGGCTTGTAATTGAATCTATTTGAAGCCCATTGGATAGCAGCAACAAAACAAACGTGAAGCGCCTGGGGTGAGGGGCACACCGACTCTGTGAATATGCATGCGCGAACGGCTCGCGGAAGAAACAGTTCCGCCCTCGGAAGTTTCCTGAGACCGAGAGAGAAGTAGCGGAAACAAAAGAGCAGGAGACCGTAGCCAACTTCAAACATTTCAAAGCCCACACCGTGGATTTTATTCAAATGAGTGTTGACCAGTGAAGCTATACGAGGACTTTGTTCTCAGGTGTGGCGCTGAACGTCGTCGCTGAAAACGTCTTTGTTGAACATTAGCTGTAGAACTTTCAGCGATAAACCTCCGCTGCGTTCTTTTAACAGTAATGGTAGCAGGCGGGTTTAGAAGTTCATTTGTTACTTTAGCTACTTGTAAACAGCAGGATTCAGGCTCTGGACTCATATCTGGATTCATATTTTTGTTCGGACTAGATCCTAGTTTAAAATGAGTGGAGAAGAGGAGAGATTCAAAGTGGTGGTGGTGGGAGGCGGAGGAGTGGGGAAGAGCGCCCTGACCATCCAGTTCATCCAGGTAGGAAACTCCTTACCCAGGCTGGGACCACCTGCATGTTTGGGGTTGGAACTGTCTTAAACAGTGTTCAGTCTTTTGTAAGGTCAGTGAGCCTAACAGAGTTAGAGCCTTACAACAGAGTTAAGTTAGGTCAGAGTGTAGAAGCTGCAACAGATGTCCTGTTACCAGTTATTAGTGGGCAACAGGATGGCATCTGGGTCAAACTCCACATCTGGTTGTGCCACACAGGAGTGATATAAAGTAACTGCTCAATGGACTTTAGCCAGGAGCTCTACAGCCTGTTTTCTATGTGATCAGGTGTGTTAGCTCCTGTGGGCTGAGCTGCTGCTGTCCCACAGCCTCTGGCTGTTCAGCTAACAGAATGTGATCAAACGGAATATGCTGAACAGTCTGCAACACATACAATGTCATCTTCCTCTGCTGCTCTCTCGTTTTCTCCATCTTTGACAGTGGTTATTTCCCTTCAACATGAGTACCATATTATTAAATTAGGATATACAGGGAAGTACAGCTGCCATGATTTTAATTCAATTAAATGGAAAAATACTACATCTATCCCAATAGGGAAATTATAAAGAATATAAGATTAAATAAATATAAGATTTGATATGGTTATAGATTTAAACTTTCACCAAATGTAGATATTTTTAAATCCAGGTTAAAAACATTTCTGTTCTCATGTGTCTATGCATGAAATCTGCATGGTATCTTTTAACTTATCTGGACTGTTGCTTGTTTTTAAATTCATTTAAATGATTTTATTTGTTTCTCTTTATATTATTTTATGTATTTTAATGCTTTTTCCACTCCCTGCTGCATTGCTTTTATTTTATGTAAAGCACTTTGAATTGTTTGTACATGAAATGTGCTATATAAATAAATTTGATTTGATATAAATCTTATATAAGATCTTACTTGAAAAATTGAAAATGAGATGTGAATCTGAACATTTGCCTATTTAAAGAATTTTGTCTAAATTTGACAGTTGTGTCACAGTCTAAAAAAAATGTGAGCTCATGTTAAATTTGACAGACCCTCTTTCTAAAACATTAAGTAGACATTTGTTTGGAAACATTGAATATCAAGTCGCCTTACTAAGTTACCTGTAGTCGAGTGCAGTTCTAAATGATTACTATTAACACTGAGTGTGTCTCACAGTCCTACTTTGTGTCAGACTATGACCCCACCATCGAAGATTCCTACACCAAGGTCTGCACTGTGGATGGAAAGGAGACCCGGCTGGACAGTAAGGCTGTCACACTGGACATGAATGTGACTCACTGTTTGTCAGGATGTTTGCAGGGTGTTTAAAAGCACAAGGTGTGTTGCGCTGTGGTTATGTGATGGGATTTGACACATTTATTCTGTTTGCTCTCGGGGTATTTCATTTCCTTGTTTCAACATGTACTGGGTGTGTTGTCAGGGTAAAATGTGTTGGGTTACACCAACTGTGTTTCACAACTCAGTGAATCATCAGTATACAGTTTAATTTTGCACGGCTGTTTGTATAATTTTATGCTAAATTCATCTCTGCATTACTCTACATCTTACCCTTCGTAAACGTAATGGTTTGTAATGACTGCAATGTTTTTAAGTCCATTGGCTGAAAAATGACCCAGAAGCATCACCACTTCACCCACGTGCTTGACAGCTTGTATGAGGTGTTTTTGCTGGATGTGCTGCGTTTGGGTTTTACTCAATATGGAGCTGTGCGTCATGGCCAAAAATCTTCACTTTAATCTTGTCAGTTCAAAGGACATTGCTTCATAAGTCTTGTGGTTTGTTCAGACATATCTCTGAGAACCTGAGCAATGCTGCCATGTTCTTCTCCTGGCAACCCTTCCAGATGAGCCACTATTGTTCTCTCATTGTTTGCATTCTCTTCTCATCTCTTTTTACCCTTTTACTTACGTGTTATTGGGTTTTTGTCCACTCTTTCACTATATAGTGCATTTTATAAGGAGTTAAATTCACCCCAAAATTCATATTCTCATTTGTGTTGCATTTCTGTCAAACAGTACACAAAAAGTAGTGTACGGATGATGTACACTTCAATAGTCGAAACAGACCATCATGCATTGCACCTCTTCAGAGATCGTAGAAATTGCCAGTTGGGTAACACTCAGACCCAGCCGAAGTATCAAAAATGTCAATGAAGCTTGTTTTCTTTGTTTGTAACCAGCCTTGTACCCACTGTTTCTCCTTGGACCACAGATACTCTGCCACATGGCTGCCTGTCAATCTGCCTGTAGTAAAACTTGTAGTTAATCTTCCTCTCACCTTCTGGATCCTCATCCTCTCATGACCTTGGAAAGGCCGATGACCAGTCCTTAGTAAATCTCTGAGCAAGTTGTTAATATATTTTTGTTTAACTACTTATCTATTATATTGTCTGCTATTTGGTCCAGCAAAAATTCAAATCAAATCAAATTTATTTGTATAGCACATTTCATGTACAAACAATTCAAAGTGCTTTACATAAAATAAAAGCATTACAAATACATAAAAGAATATAAAGAGAAACAAATAAAATAATTTAATTGAATTTAAAAACAAGCAACAGTCTAGATAAGTTAAAAGATATCGTGCAGATTTCATGCATAGACACATGAGAACAGAAATGTTTTTAACCTGGATTTAAAAATGTCTCCATTTGGTGAAAGTTTAATCTCCACTGGCAGTTTGTTCCACTTGTTTGCAGCATAACAGCTAAATGCTGCTTCTCCATGTTTAGTCTGGACTCTGGACTGGACCAGCTGACCTGAGTCCTTGGATCTAAGAGCTCTGCTGGCTTTATATTCTCTGAACAGATCACAGATGTATTTTGGGCCTAAACCTATGAGGTGCCACCAGGGACATAAATCAGAATTAACTTCCATATACACTTATGAAATTAAACTCTTCCACATACTATACTCAAAACCTTGCACAAACACTTGTGAAAAGCTCTCACATAAACTAGTGAAAACATTTACCTCTTATATAACCTACTCAAAAGCTCTCATACACACTACTGAAAAGCTTACATATATACTAGTGAAAAGCTTTACCTTTCATATATACTAGTAAAAACCTATTACCATATACAATGGTCAAACCTCTCATATACATATGTCAAACCTCTCATATTCACGTCAAATATTTGTGGATTTCAGTTGAAACGGAAGGCATTTCAGTGAAACAGGAAGGTGTTTTATTAAACCGGGAGTTGTAGTTTTAAACAGAAGTCATTCTGGTTAGCTTCGTGCGTTTTGTGCAATCTCCTGCCGGTATTTTATGAAATAAAATAAGCGACAATTGCTCAGCCACCCGCTGAATACCGCACAAAAACAGCAGCATTACTCAACTTTATTTTGGCTTTAACGGAGACCCTGTTGCGGATTCTGTACGATCATTGTCATCATTCATTGCTGCTATGTATAGATATTATCCTTATAATAGAGACATCATCAACACACTTCAGTTACTGATATTCAGTTATCCATGCACCGAAGCACTGTTGGGCTTGATAGCGAGGGGTATATTCCCTTCTGACTGCAGCTGCAGCTGGCAAAGGCATGCTGCACTGGCAGGACGGAAAAAGAGATGCTAAGCAGCTATCCACGGAGTCCGGAGCTGGAGTTGAAGTGATCGGTTGCTGCCCAAGCCTTGTAGCATTTGACAGGGTCCTGATCGTCTTCGTTGAAGCTAAAATATTGTAGACGCGCGCTCGATTTTCAAGTGTAGATAGCGTGACCGTGCCTTTCCGAAGCACAGATGGCATGACCGCTGAACACCTCACACAAGCAGTGGCATTACTCAACAATATTTTAGCTTCAACGGCGACGATCAGGACCCTGTCAAATGCTACAAGGCTTGTACAATGATCGTACAGAATCCGCAACAGGGTCTCCGTTGAAGCCAAAATAAAGTTGAGTAATGCCGCTGTTTGTGTGCGGTATTCAGCGGGTGGCTGAGCAATTGTCGTTTATTTTATTTCATAAAATACCGGCAGGAGATTGCACAAAACGCACGAAGCTAACCAGAATGACTTCTGTTTAAAACGACAACTCCCGGTTTAATAAAACACCTTCCTGTTTCAACTGAAATCCACAAATATTTGACATGTGAATATGAGAGGTTTGACATATGTATATGAGAGGTTTGACATATGTACATGAAAGGTTTGACATGAGAGGTTTGACCATTGTATATGAGAGGTTTTTACTAATATATATGTAAGCTTTTCAGTAGTGTGTATGAGAGCTTTCGAGGAGGTTATATAAGAGGTAAATGTTTTCACTAGTTTATGTGAGAGCTTTTCACTAGTGTTTGTGCAAGGTTTTGAGTATAGTATGTGGAAGAGTTTAATTTCATATGTGTATATGGAAGTTAATTCTGATTTATGTCCCTGGTGGCACGTCATATAAACTGTTCTGGGATTTGTAAACCATCAGCAGGCTTTTAAAATCTATTCTGTGACTGACTGGAAGCCAGAGTAAAGATTTTAAAGCTGCTGTGATGTGTTCAGATCTCTTAGTCCGGGTTAAAACTCTAGCAGCAGCGTTCTGGATGAGCTGCAGATGTTTAATGCTCTTTTTGGGAAGTCCAGTTAAAAGAGCATTACAGTAATCGAGTCTACTGGAGATGAATGCATGGATGAGTTTCTCCTGGTCTTTTTGGGAGAGGAAACCTTTAATTCTGTTGATGTTTCTGAGATGGTAAAAAGCTGCCTTGGTGACAGCTTTGATGTGGCTGCTGAAAGTCAGATCTGAGTCTATCAGCACTCCGAGGTTACCAACTTGGTCAGTGATTGTAAGGGCCCGAGTCTCAAGATATTTACCAACGCTGACCCTCTTCTCTTTGCTACCAAACAGAATGATCTCAGTTTTGTCTTCATTTAATTGTAGAAAATTCTCTCTCATCCAGGTGTTTACTTCCTCCAGACACTGACACAGTACGTCTGCTGGGCTGCAGTCGTCCGGTGACAGAGACACATAAAGTTGTGTATCGTCTGCATAACTGTTAATTAATTAACGTGTTAAGGATGTCTTGAGAGACTTTCTTAATCAGTTTTAGTTTATCTATATTAACATCTTCATCTTCTCCTACAGCCTTGAAGAACATGTCAGTCACATCTGCCTGGTCCTACAGAGGTTGTTAGAAAACAAGATGTTCTTGAGAGCAGAAAAGTTTTCATTGTACGCGCTCATTTTTCATGGCTACATTTTTAAAAGCACGTTGGTAAAGACCGATACTTGATCTGTGGGTTTTGAGTTTTGGTTTGTGTTATCTTTAGTTTTCTGGGGTTGATGTCTCATTTTAAATATATTTTCTGCGTTATTCCTGGTTGGCTAGTATTCTTTGCTTATGTTCAGCTACTGTTATACATTTAGTTCATAAATGCTCATGTTTTTGTTTTATTTTCAGTGGCCTTGTTTTTGTTGTCCATTCAGTTTCTAGTTCTAGTTGTCTATTTTCCTAGTTGTATTCCATTTTCTTTGTCTTTTTGGTGGATTACCATGTTCATGCATGAAAATCACTCACCTTGGGTTCTTTGAGGTTGATGGGAAGATGGACAAGACCTACACTGTGTGTAAGGTGTGTAGAAGTCAAATTAATTACTTCGGAAATACAACCAATCCACAAAACCACATTTCCCGATACCACTCAGAGTTTGGGGGAAAGCGACTCGTTCCTGATTGCAGCCAGAGGATAATTGAGCAGGCAGTGGCACAGCTGCAACCGAACTCAGATAGGGCCAAACGGATTACTAAATCCATTGCAATGGATTTAAGACCATACTCTGTTGTAGAGAACGTGGGTTTTCGGAAGATGGTGCATACTCTGGAGCAAAGGTACAAGATACCATCACCGACACTGCAAACCCAGCACTACGCTGAAACCAAATCAAAAGTTTTGGATACTTTGACAAGCGCTGGAAGAGTGGCTATAACATGCGACGCATGGACATCAATTACCACGGTGTCCTACGTTACCGTAACCACGCATTTCATCAACAATGATTGGCAGCTAGTGTCACTTGTGCTCCAAACACAAGCAATGTACGAGAGTCACATGGGCGCAAATGTGGCTGACTTGTTGAAGAGGGTAGCAGACGAATGGCATCTGAATGACAAAGACTTGGTTTTGTTCACAGACAATGCTTCTAATATGGTCGTTGCTGCCCAACTTGGAGGATTTATGCATGTATGATGTTACGCCCACACCTTAAATCTGGCCTGTCAGCGAGCACTCAAGTTGTCTGCTATGTCAGAGCTCCTGGCAAGGATTGGACGTATCGTTTCATTTTCCCACCGCAGCACCGTTGGCACATACCAGCTGGAGGAGAAGCAGAAGCTACTTGGTCTGCCGTGTCACAAACTGATAGCAGATGTCAGCACAAGGTGGAACAGTGCATATGAGATGGTGGGCCCTTTTTTGGAACAGCAGCCAGCTATCTGCGCCGATTTCCCTAGGTGAGGAAAGGAGAAGCTGATCTCTGTACTCTCACTGAGACGGATGTCTCCAACGCAGAAGATGTAGTTAAGGCCCTCGAGCCAATGAAAGATGCTGCTACACTTATATCAGTGGAGAGCAGCCCCCCAGTGTGCTTGATTGCCCCACTGCAAGCTCAACTCTGCCAGGAAACGAGGGACGACATTTCAGAATCTTCGATTACCCGCAAGTTAAAGCCGGCCATTAATGTGGACCTCAGCAAAAGGCACACCTCTGACCTAGAGAGAAGCACACTTGGTTCAGCTTCTGCTCGAGACCGGAGATTCAAGGGACTGCCTTTCCTTACTGAGGAGGATATAGAGGAGACATTTGGAAGAGTTGTTGCTGAGGCTGCATAACTTGTGGTGGATAATGCTATTTTATAATAACATTATTGTATGATTGTCAAGGCTTGCTATTTACTTTGTTGAATTGATACATTTTATAACATAACGGGCTGCACGGTGGTGTGGTGGTTAGCACCGTCGCCTCACAGCGAGAGGGTTCCAGGTTCAACTCCCGGCTGAGGCTTTTCTGGAGTTTGCATGTTCTCTCCGGGTACTCCGACTTCCTCCCACTGTACAAAAACATGCATGTTAGGTTCATTGGTGTCTCTAAAATTGGCCCTAGGAGTGAGTGTGGTTGTTTGTGTCATTTGTCTCTGTGTGGCCCTGTGATGGACTGGCGACCTGTCCAGGGTGTTTCTCGCCCGATGACCTCTGGGATAGGCTCCAGCCCCCCCGCTACCTGACAGATGGATTCAGCGGGTATAGAAAATGGATGGATGGATGGATACAACATAATGCACAATTAACGCATAATAAAATTTTGAACAGATGGGTTCAAAATTGGTTATGGTTTGAATTATTTTATTTTTTTTATTATTTTTTTATATAGTTACGATTGTAGATATTGACTTGTGGAAATGTGAAAATGAGGCTGCTGTGGTGGTGATCTCTTCTTATTATATTTACCTACAACAACAGGTGAGAGTGGAAGATGAGGAAAGCCAGCCCAACACACAGGACACCTACACCAGAGAGGAGCAGAACCAAAGCCCCTCCTCTCCCATGAGAAGGGCACCGTCCTCTTTTCAAAAGCCCTCTCCTCTTAAGAGATGAGCTTCATCCTCTGTGTTGGAGAATCTGCTTGGGAATACCTTCCCTGGTGGCACAGCTCAGCAGCAGCCCATCTCTGCCTATGCTGAAGCTAAGGAGGAGGTTAGCAAGTTCCGTGGTGCTCCACCAATTCCTCTCTCTAAGGACCCTCTCAGCTGGTGGAGAAAGTGAGGTGATGTGTCCCCTGCTTTCCAAGTTGGGTAAGCGATACTTCTGTATTCCGGCCAACAGTGTCTCTGCAGAAAGAGTCTTCTCTACTACGGGGGACATTAGCCGCATTCGGACAGAGCAGTTCTAAGAACGCAGTTCTAAGAACTGCCCTTCCCCAGGGGAACTGTTTCATTTTGCATTCCCACATGAGTTGGGACCTTGATAGGGACTGATGCGGCGCAGCCGTCTGCGTCAGCGACGTTACTTTAGCGCCACATTCAACAACAAAACCCGGTAAAAGTAAGGAGAGAAGAAAAAAAACACCACAAAGAAGCTAACATGGAGAGCGGGGAGGCCACCGTGTTCATGGTCTGCATGATGGTGATATTAATCATGGACGATCACATCAGGCGTCTAACATGGAGGCTGGAAGAGCTCACAGAGAGAGTCAGGAGACGAAGGATGGAGCGCAGGCCGTACTTCTTGGTTTCATGAAGAAAGGAGAGCAGAGCGCCGCAGACAAAGGAGACGACGTGAAGGTTTAACTTATTAAACACGCCAAGGTTGTGTCCGTGTCGTATGAGGAAACATTTCAGCCGTTATTCTTCTGTTTGCGCTGAGCATATTAGGAACATGAAGAAGAGGAAATCTGACGAGGGGCGGAGCTACCAACCACCCAACACCTCCGTCAGATGTGTTCCTATAGAACTCAGAACAGACCCAGCCTCGGAGAAGGAGCTGAAATGGTTATAGGAACTGAGGGCGATGGTCCCGAGTTCCTGTATGTCCGAATGAGGGGAAAAACGTCCCTATTCCTGAAAAGGTTCTAGGAACTGCAAAAGGTTCCTACAGTGGGAATGCGCCTGTTGTGACTCCCCAACGGAGTGCACTCGCACCAGAGCATGTCGACCAGCTCCTGTTCTTATACTGGAACTTACATATTGCATGAGTATCCACCAGTTATTAGCTGGAAATGAATTATCTTTATTGATACTGTTTGTTCACTATGTTGCACTTCCATGGTACACTGCCATGATTTAATTGTAGAACTGTTATATTTCTGTTTACTTTTCTACCTCATTTGCACAATATTTTGTTTTTGTATTAGAGCTGAATTCTAAGCCATGCTTTTTGCACAAAATGTTGACATGCAAGCGGCATAAAATAGCATAAATAGCATAAAGTGTAGCATAAAGGTTTTATTTGTCTCAGGGATATGCTACTTATTACCAATAACAGGATCATTTTGAGTTTGAAGTCTTATTCTTATAATTGACGAAGAGCAGCTTTTTCTTTAATTACAGAAAAGAAAGATTATAAAGAAAAGAAAAATTTATCTTTTTTTTTTTTACATACTTCCTTATTGTGTTAAAATGCAGGCTACATTGTTCATAGAAAGTCATGTTTGTGACAAGAAAAGCTTTTTCTCTAATAAAATATTGAGAATGTAATTCATCTGTTGATTGTCTTTCATGAATATCACAAAACTAGTAATAAGATGTGTAATACTCAGATGTATACATATTTTAAAATCGCGCATAAAAATGTACATTAAAAAATTGTTGCATCGATAATCGAATCGTTGACCACCGAATCGTAATCAAACTATGAGGTGCCAAAAGATTCCCACCCCTACTGACTGACATGAACCTTGGAGTAAACATTGCTATCTACAGCCGTGGGAGGCTTGTGCCAACTATATGCTGCTCCTGTACCACTGAAAAACTGAACACAAACAAAAAGAAAATCCTATTCTGCAGATTACGAAACTGCAGCTAGTAAAATATGCAGCCGAAACGGTAATGGAGCAGCAGAGAGAAAGTTTGGAGTGAGTGAGAAACTTGTGAGGGACTGGAGAAAAGCAGAGGTCAATCTTACTGCAATGAAGAAAACAAAGAAAGTGAATGGAGAGCTGAAAGCGAGATGGCCAGAGCTGGAGGAACGAGCCCACAGGTGGGTGCTGGAACAACGTACCGCTTGGAGAGGCTCGTCAACGGTGCAGTTACGTCTCCATCCCTGGTACTCGCCTAGAAGATGAATATAAATGACTTTGCAGGCGGGCCTTCTTGATGTTACCGCGTCATGCAACGCAGCCGCCTCTCTATCAGAGCACGTGTCAGAAACTGCCAGCAGACTTCCAAGCCGAGGTCGACATTTTCTGTGAGTTCATTAAAAAGCAGGTCTTGGATTTTGTGAAATCAATTTTTAAAATAAATGCGACTTATGGTCCGATGCAACTTATGTTTTTTTTCCTCTTCATGACGCATTTTTTAACTGATGCGATTTATACTCCGGAAAATATGGTACTATATTGTAACAGTAATTTTTTCACTTCCCTTCAATTTCATTTCAAACCTTTATTTAAGCCTCGAAAATCATTGAGGTTTCCCTCATTTACAATGATGTCAAGGTACAACAACAGAAAAAATACAGACAAAACAAAGATTAAGACAAAATTAAAACATTAGGAGACAATACTCAGTACTCCTTAAAAAACAGGTGCACACTGAAATAAGGTGGTTTGAGAGCAAAGTCTTAAAATGTCCAGGAGTAGTGAGAGTGTCAATCATGAGAATGTTTTGTTCCATGCGGTTGGTGCACAAAAACAAAAATCAGATTTTCCAAGTTCAGAGTGGACCTGTGAAACTTTAAGTGTAGGATAGGTAGCGCTATTTGATGTGACAGAGTTTTTTTAAAAGTGGAACAACTGTAATCATTACCGAAGCAAGGAGTGATTGTTTGTTTATGTATTTTGAGGGTGGGAGAAAAAGGGAGCGCGGTTGGACAGGTGTGCGTAGCAGATAAGGACAGTCAAGTGGGGAAGGTCTTGGAGGAGCAGAGTGTTCGCTCTATATTATGGGAAAATAGACAGGCTCCTGCTAAATTAAGATGGAGACGGTCCCGGTTAAAAAGATCCGGGCTGTGTTCAAAACCGCCTACTTCTCCTGCTACTCCCACTACTCCGACTAACTTTAACTTTTTTTAAGTTCCCGGATGCATACTAGATTCGCCGAAATGTTGAGTATGCATCATGTGGTTACTTGTCATACTTAAACTATCCAAGATGCAACGTAACTTGACGTCGCCGATCGTCATTTCCTGTCAAAACGGCAGTTTCAAGCTAGCTACAACGAGGGTAGGTTCACTTTGAAAATAACCGGAAGTGCGTTACTCACTGCGGCTAGCTTTAGTAGCGCCGAATTCGTTGGAACAAAATTGTAAATAGTCGGTATTTTGTCAGTTTTTCAACATGTTGGGGATCTAAACGACTACTTTCTCGCCTAAAAATGTTTAAAATGTTGCTAAAGTTATATATTTACAGAGTTTATAGCTTAAGCGAAATCAGCTTCAGGCCGGCTGATTTCGGCTCGGGCAGGAGCGAAGTCACCAACAGAGAGGGGAGGAAGGGCTCCAGATATAATGCACTGCTTATTCATATGCAAGATGTTGTCAATAAGCCGGATACAGTCGTTCCTTAGATACATTTGCCTTTCAATCTAAAAGGATCTGAAGAGTTCTGTTAAAGCTAAGAATGCTAAGATGGAATATTTTTCCAGTCTTGCCTCAGTAATAGTCACAAGCCCCAAGTTCTTTTGAACATTTTTAACTCCCTTGTAAATCCTTGTGATAACTCTCCAGTTGTACCCTTGCTCACCCTTTTGTGAGAGTTTTCTCAAATTTTTTTATAGAAAAAAATTCTGCTCTTAGGCCACCTGCCTTCAGTTGTGCAGGCCCAAGTTCTGATCTCACTGTTCCTCCTTCACATGCTGTTTTTGATCAGTTTGAACCTGTATCCCTCCCCTCACTGCCCAATGTAGTTCAGCATTTGCGACCTACAAACTGTTCTTCAGACAGCATCCCCTCTCATCTTTTTAAAGAGGTATTCAGTACGGTGGACTCTGTTGTACTTTTATTTATTAATTCCTGTCTTAGCACCGGATGTGTTCCAGCTGCTCTCAAACATGCTGTTGTGCAGCCTCTTATCAAAAAGAAAATCTGGATCCATCTGTGCTGTCTAACTTCAGGCCTATCTCTAAACTGCCATTTTTATCCAAAACTTTAGAGAAAGTGTTTTTTATTCAGATCCAGTCATTCCTAGTGACCAATGATGTCTATGAGAAGTTTCAGTCTGGCTTTAAACCATCACATAGCGCTGAGACAGCACTGCTCAGAGTTTTGAATGATCTAATGGTAACTGTTGACTCAGGGAACCCTGCTATGCTGGTGCTCCTTGATTTGACCGCTGCTTTTGACACTGTGGATCATGGGATCCTCTTAGCACGACTAGTGCAGTGGGTGGGCATTACAGGCTCTGCTCTCATGGTTCCAGTCCTTACCTTACCTTTGACATCTAAATCCAGTGATTCTGTACAGACATTGCTTGATTGTCTAAACGATGTTAAATCCGGGATGACCTCAAACTTTTTGAATCTAAATGAAAAAAAGACTGAAATCATAATGTTTGGATGTGGTCCTTACTGGGCCCTCTTACACCAAACCTTCGGTCTTTTCTAAAAAAATCTAACAATAATGTTTGATGACAGGCTGAAATTTGTTCGCCAGGTTAGCTCAGTCGTGAAAAACAGTTTTTACCATTTGATCATTTAGTTGAAAGTAAAAGGATACCTGCCACGTAGAGATCTGGAGACTGTAATCCATCCTTTTATTAACACGAGATTGGATTACTGTAATTTTCTTTATTTTGGCCTGGACCACTCACTCTTGCACCGCCTGCAGTTGGTACAAAACGCAGCTGCCCATCTCCTCATCGGCAAACGCAAGCGTAACCACATATCCCCTGTACTGGCTTCGCTGCACTGGCTCCCAGTCGCTATTAGAATAGATTTTAAAATCTTATTGTTTGTTTTTAAAGCTCTTAACGGCCTAGCCCCCCAGTATTTGACTGAGCTCCTTCATATCCACACCCCCGCCGGAACACTGAGATCCTCTAATCAGCTGCTACTGGTCGCCCCTACAACAAAACTAAAAACCAAAGGTGAGCGAGTCTTTGTGGCGGCAGCACCGAGGCTCTGGAATAACCTGCCCTGCACATCCGATCTGCAGGATCTTTCTAGGTTTTTAAATCCTCCCTAAAAACACACCATTTCTCCCTGGCTTTTAATCAAGCTTAAAGGTGGGGTAGGGGTTCTTTTTCTGGAGCATTTTTTTACATATTGCTTGAAATACTCTTCACACCCCCACTGCAACCAATTAATTAAAAGTTTTGACACAAAAATGAAAAGTTTTAGTGGCCTCTAGAACGTACAATCCAGGAAAAACACTATCCAATCATACTGAACGGACTGTTAACGATGATTGGATTCTGATGCGTCTGTCAAACTGCAATCTGCTCCTCCCTCCCCCTCCTTCCCCCTGTGCGAGTACCCTTCTTCGTGAACGAATTACGCGTCCAGAAGCTTGGCAGGAAGCTAAACTAGAGCCAGCTTGGCTAGCATCTAGCATTATTAAACGGTTCATTATGATGTTGAAAGGTATTTTCTTGCCTGTGAATCCGCCATGAGAAAAAGTTAGCAAATGTTAGCCAAACCAATCGATGCTTCCTGTCAGCGCTCGTGCACCTTCGTGCTCGTGAACAAGCATTGCGTGTTCATGTACTCTAGAGGCGTGGCTTCGGGGGGAAGTCTGAAGAAAGGGGTTGGGACTTTTGACCTGTGTATTTTCAAAATGCAGCTTCGCTGGACTCAAAATCCAGGATCTCCTACCCTACCTTTAAGTGGATACTTGGCAAAACATTTTAATTTAAAGCTGCGGTCGGCAACTTTTTTTTAGTCATATTAGCTTGAACTGTCATGGGATTCTGGAAGTAGAATATTAAATAGGCTGTTTAGGAAAAATAACAAAACCTGTAGCTCCCTCTGAAGCCTGTAATCATGCTTACAAAAACCGAGCGCTCCCGGCTGTTTTTAACCAATCAAGTTAGGGTGGAGGAATCCTACCTGTCAATCACAGCTTGTGCACACGCTGCTGAGCGTGAGTCTGCCCCAGCTTGTGTGCGCTCACACTGGTGTGAACTCACGTGCACAACCTCGTCCACAGAGGGGGAGGGGTTTGGGGGGCGATTCGGAGCTTGTTACGGTGCGTTCACACCAAACGCGATGCGAATATTCGCACCGCCTTCATCGCGCGATTGTTGCCGCAGGTGTAAATTAAATTCCATCGCCTCAAACGCTTCTTTCGCGCGAGTAAAAAACGAGTGAATAGCTCAAGGGGCTATCCATGGCTGATCGCGTCCTTGTACCTGCTGTGGCAGTCCGAGATTCGTCTGAAACGCACACGCCGTCGTGTCTGGGTCAGTGACATCATCCGGTGGTGCATTCAGCTCGGATAATTTCATCGCCTTCTCCAGGAGTTGCGTCTGGATGACGGCCGCCTCCAGCGGCACCCCAGGCCCACCAGGACCCAGCCCGACGACCCGCTTGGGAGGACCGGCGCCTGCAGCCGGCGTCCCGCCGAGAGATCACGGCACCGATCCTCCCGTGGCGGCCGCTTCCAGCGGTGTTTCGGGCTCGCCGGGACCCAATTTGGTGGCCTGCTCGGGAGGATCGGTACCGTGATCTCTCGGCGGGACGCCGGCTGCAGGCGCTCCGCAGCTGGGCCGCGGCTCCGTTTCAGCTGCGGGGCGCCTGTGGTTGGTGTCCTGCCGAGAGATCGGGGCGCCGGTCCTCCCGAGCGGGTCGTCGGGCTTGGTCCTGGTGGGCCTGGGGTGCCGCTGGAGGCGGCCGTCATCCAGACGGAACTCCTGGAGAAGGCAGTGATTTAATTTTTTTATTTTATTTTGTCAGGGACCATGTGCAAAGTACATTAATTACAAAGTAAAGAGATGACCTGCACCAGATTGTAGCTTAGAAGCTAATTTCCATGTGCAGTCCCATCTGCATGTCACAGACAGCGCCTGTCCATCTGTCTCCACGTCACTGTCGTCCAGAATCTCAACGCTGATAGGCTGTCTGGCGCGAATATTTCGCCAAAGTTGGATTTTTTGAACTCGCGCGAATCGCATATTTTCACTCGCGCGGCGGCCACCGCATCACCGCACCGCCTCACCGCTCCTCACCGCGCCTCACCGCGCCTCACCGCGCCGCCCCACCGCGCCTCATCGCGCCGCCGGCTCGAATCCGCGTCTAATCGCGTCTTTGCATTGACTTTGTATGTAATCGCGTCGCCCGACCGCGTCTGGTGTGAACGCACCGTTAGAGGTTGGGGGAGGGACCTGAAAGTTGTATCAGTTCGAATTTTCCGACTTTAGACTCGGAATTTTGAAAACCTGCCAACTGCAGCTTTAAACTTTAATTTATTTTATTTTATTTTATTTTATTGCCTTGTTTATGTATTTGAGTCTTTATCTTAATTTCTTTCTCTTATCATCCATGCTGCTTTAACCTGTACAGCACTTTGGTCAACCCCGGTTGTTTTTAAATGTCTCTATAAATAAAGTTTTAGTTGAGTTGAAATCCAACTGTGTATGTAGGACTAATGTTATGGGTAAAACAATTTACAGTTTTACTCTGTGGGTTCGGGTAGGCCTGTAATTTTTTCTCTCAATTTATGAAACATTTCTTTTCTACACTTGGGATAAATATGTTTTTTTTAAATCAGATTTTTCAGGTGAACAAATATCTGTATAACATAAGTCAAGTGTATAACAACCACCGTTCTACCAATTAAGCTATATAAATTTACCTGTAACTAACAGTGTATTTCCAGAATGAGGGTGTTGGGAGAGAAAGATGCTGTGGTGATCAAACAACTGGATGCAGGGATCAAGTGCAGCTGGAACCGGTCTTGGCTCAAATTAGCAGGCAAAGTCACAGTGAAAGGACAAGAGCTGTCATTTCATCTGTCAGATGTGTTCAGGCAGATCAGTAAGCAGGGGATTGCACGGTGCATTCTCTGTCAGAAAGACATTAACTATGCTAACAAGGGCAGCCATGCACTGCAGGCACACTGTCAAACAGAAGTGCCCAAGACGAAGGTGCAGGTCAACACACAGTGTAGCCAGTATTACACATTCATACTGTCCTGTAACTCTGCTTGATTTTTCTCTCAAAGTGCACCAAATTGATACTTTTAAATATGAAATGTCCAAAATGTTCTTACTGGGGAGCATGCCCCCCTAGAGGGGTTGTATCCTTCTTACCTTTTGCACCTCTGACCCGTTTTCATGCCTGAATGTTACTACGTCTTTCTTGCACTCATTACTTACCTGCATGCACCCATCTAATCACCCCTTCCACTACATATGTTACTTGGTTCTCATTATTCTTTGCCAGATCCTTGTTCCTGCCACCCCATCTTGGTTGTTTTTTCTTCTTCTGAATAGTTCCTTGAATTTCCCACCTTGGCAACACATTAACTTTGTTTTTAAAAGTTTGGCTTGTGAATCACTTGCTTTCGGCCTGTTGCGTCCAGTCGAAAAGCGGCAGAGTGGCCCACCCAATCTGTTATGAAACAGTTGTCTTGCAAGTTATAGAACTTTTGGGGGTTTGTGCGATTTCTGTGAGCATTGCAGTGTCTGACCCTGGAAAGAACCTGCTTGGACACACAGTTCAAGGAAGACTGGCAGCTGTATGCAAGGTGTTCCACTTGTAAATAATCTTTCTCATTGTAGAATGATTGCTTGGAAATGGCTTTTAACTGTAGCCAGGTTGATGGGCAGCAACAATTTCTTTTTGAAGATCTTTGCTGATGTCATTCCTCATTGACACTGTTATCAATGCTAATAGTGATGGTCACACTTGTTGACGATCAATTCATCAAGTGCATTTAATTAACAATGCCTGGCTGTTACTTAGCCTCTTAATTCCTTTGAAGCAGAAATGTGGCACTTAGTTTTTCCACATATTCTTTTAGCGTGTTGTAATTTGTCATATGTTGTGAGGTTTTATTTACCTCATTTTAACACCTTTTAAGAACCACTGAAATTGTCTCTTGATGTAAACATCTCAGAACTGAAAGTGGGTATACTTTTTTTTATGACTATATGACATTGACAGAAATGGCATATTCTTGCTTATTCTGCAAGGGTTTCTATTCACATGGTTAAGGCTACGGCTACACGAAAACGAAACGAGGTTTTTTTTGAAAACGGGTACGAAAATTCTTGCGACCACACGGAAACGCGCTGCTGTCCAGACGAAAACGATGAAACGATGCAGTACACACGCCACTGTGTCACGCCACGCTGTGAGACAATAGAGAAGTGTTTAAATTGGCTCACAGCGTCAACGTGTGACTGACGCAAAAACGTTTTAGCTGTAACAATGGAAACGAAACGAGGCCGTTTTCAAACTTTCCCACTCTGGAACCCGTTTTCAAAAACTATCGTTTTGGGGTAGTGGGAACGCCGGCTCCGTGTGGCCGCGACAGCGAAACGATAAGAAAAAGTATCGTTTACAGTGAAAAACGTTTCCGTGTAGCCGCAGCCTAAATGCAGATTCTATGAATGTTCAGAAATATCTCTTTCAGAAAAAAAAAAGCCAACCTCTCTGACTTGAATCAAAGAGCATTCTTGGCCCATACAAGGTGCTTTATGCTTACAAGTTAATACACTTAAAAATGACTTAAGATCAATCAGTATGTCCTGCTCATTCATTGCCACCCAGCACCTTAATATGTGGTACATGTGAATGTACGAATATGTGAATAAAAGAAGTAATTCCACCTTAGTTCCACTTTACCTCAAAACATTAATACAATCCCTTTCAGCGCCACATTTAGTTCATGTTTAATCACTGCCAAAAATGAACTAACTCTAAAACGAAGGTTTGAGCTACTATTTAGGTATATGTCAGCTTTAACGTGTAAAAAGTAATCATTAAGAAGTATTAGTATGTTATGTTTAGGGCTGGGCAACGATTAAAATGTTTAATCTAATTAATCACATGATTTCCCTGATTAATCGCATTTGTACGCAGAATCCAAAAATTGATTCAAGAGTAGTGTATAGCTTTTAGCATTTAGTTTTATTTTAAATGTGCTGCCATATGAATGAAAGTGCCATAACATTTGTTGTGCAAACACACTTTTAACATCAGCATCTTTCTGTAGTTTTTATGTAGAAGCCTCGCTCCACTGTCTGTTTCCTTGAATGACTTGCTGCTATCAGTTGTGTGTTTTGCCTTTAAGTGATATTTTAGACTGGAACTACTACGCTGAGAAGACGATTCAACTTGGCAGTGTTTACAGATGACTTTGGTTCTGTCGACTCCGCCGAACTGGCAGAACTTTAAAATGAAAATGGCCGAGTAAAAGTTCCGTACCCTTCTCCACGTTTGGTGGATCCACCGATTACTTTCTTTTCCGGTTCCACAGCAGACAGCAACAGACTTTTACAAAATAAAAGCCTTAAAAAAAGGTTGTTTTTTAAAAAAAATAAAACTAATTAAAAAAATAAATAAATAAAACCTGCGTTAATGCGCGATAAAATATTTATCGGCGTTAAATAATTAACGAGTTAACGCGATAATAACGAGTTAACTCGCCCAGCCCTAGTTATGTTGGATCTTGTGTTATCTTATGTACATTCTGTGTGTGTAAGTGTAATTTAGTACTAACAAACTGAAGCCACTATAGAAAGTAATGTGTTTGTGTTTGTGTGTGTCAGTCTTGGATACAGCAGGTCAGGAGGAGTTTGGTGCGATGAGGGAGCAGTACATGCGCTCAGGAGAAGGTTTCCTACTCGTGTTTGCACTCAACGACCGGGGCAGGTAATGGCAGTTTTTGTGTGTGTGCGTCTATGGTTCTATCCTGTTAATAGACATAGTGTACTAAATGTTTTGTCTGTAAGCTCCCATTTCACTTGGGAGAGAAAAACTAAACAAAAAAATACTTGTTGTGATAGTCAGACCAAGACCAGATATTTAAGATGCATGTAAACATATGCACAGACCGCATAAATATTTCTCTTTATCATTTTTGTAGCACCTCTGTCTGTCAAGTGCAGGCAGTCATGTCGGAATCACATGCACACGTTCCAGGCATCAATCTTCTCTCTTCTAAATCATTTATATTCAGTTTGCTGACGTAACTTGAGGTGAAAAATTGAGAATAGTCAACCTTTTTCAAATAACAGTCAAATCGCCAGACTTATGAGCCTGATCTCGGTCACTATAACTCCAAACATCAGGACATGTCGAACATTAATAAAAAGTATATTTGTGAATCTTGCCACAGAAATGTCTCTCATGAAGTGTAGGCTCAAACTCAAAGCAGACATGTGTTGAATTTCCTGTCTCACTTTAATCACCTTGCCTTGAGAGAGTGTTATTTTCTAAATAAATGAACAATTCTTTTATTTGAAAAAATATAAATCTATAGTAGAATAATTACATATGCATACATAAGCCCTTTTTCCATCAGATTCTGTAGCGAATTAAAAGTTATATCGCATTACTTTGTTGCGATATAAGATGCGTTCGGTTGGTTTTCCATCAAACAGGACGATTCTAGCGAAATAAAATGACATCACCGGAACGTGCTGATGCGCATTATTCTGACTCGACCAGATGATTTTCCATTACAAAAGTGGCGAGTTGTAGCGAATTAGAATGCTCGGTAGCGGGAATTTAATTGCTCGCGCTGTTATTGTCAGCCTCCTGTTATAACAGTTGCTATAACTTTCAAGGCTACGTACCTTTTCACCACCGGCTTTCGTTTTATTTATTAGGCTAGTTACTTATTTAGAGTTATGGACCGTAGGATAGGACTAAACATGCTGCTAGTGCTGCTATGTCAGCTTATAATAGCCGTCAGAAATTTAAGAAGGAGGATCCTTCATCCGCAGGATCCGCAGCATAATTAATTCTCGCCTCGCTCTCATCGATGAGAGCGAGGCGAGAATTAATTATGCTGCTTCAGGACCTCCCGAATTGTGTTTAAAAAAAGCAGAGTCTCTGCTCTCGACCAGTTGTTTCTTTTATCATCGGACATTGTTGTTACTAGTTGTTGCTGCTGTTTTGATACCGACAGGATAGGTGAAATGGGGCGGCTGAGCGGCTCAACAACAACATTCGAATCCTCGCGCTTTACCAATACCATCTGCGCATGCGTGGCTAGTCTGAATCGCATTAACCTTTTCCATCACTTCTGTAGCGATACAACTTAGCCCTGAACCACCTATTTCGAGCGAATTGATTTAATGCGACAAAACAGGCGTTCTAGCGATTTAACCGTTTTTCCATCACATGTATCGCACTAACTTCTTGATGCGCATCAAATTAAAGCGAATCATGTCGTTGATGGAAAAAGGGCTATAGATCTATCTATAAACAGAGATAAACTGTACAAGGAGAGAGAGAGATTTTGTACTGCTAGTCTGTTAAAAACATTCTCTTGAGGTTATAGGGATCTAATAGCAATTGGTTTTTTTCATTGCAGGTAGGGTTTTTTAAGGCCGATGCCGATACCGATTATTTTGACATCAGTCTTAACCGATACCCGATATGTGCTGCCGATTTATTTTATTTTTTTTTTGGGGGGGGGTGGGGGCGATTCTTGAAGCCGATATTGTTTTTTCTACCTCCATTTACATGATAAAAATGATGGTCAATATGGTTTTAGATCCAACCGTTCAACAACATTAGCAGTATTAGAAGCAGTAGAGGAAATTACAAATTCATTACACAGTAAAAAATTTGCAGCCGGAATATTTATTGACTAAAAAAAAGCATTTGATACTATCAATCATTCAATTTTATTGAAAAAGCTTGAAAGGTATGGTATAAGGGGAGTGGCTTGGGATTGGGTAAAGAGTTATTTATCAGAGAGAAAACAGTTTGTTAAGATGGGTGAGTACGAGTCAGAGCATCGAGGTATTGTCTGTGGAGTTCCTCAAGGATCTATAATTGGTCCAAAATTATTCATTTTATACATAAATGACATTTTTAGTGTATCCAAAGCAATAAATATGATATTATTTGCAGATGATACAAACATATTTTTTTCCCATGAGAATTATAAAGCGCTAATGAATATTGCAAACCAGGAAATGGAAAAAATTAAAATATGGATGGACCTGAACAAATTATCTTTAAATTTAGATAAAACTAAAGTAATTATATTTGGAAATTGTAAAAACACAGAATTGGGAATAAAAGTAAATAGTGTTATAGTTGAAAATGTTTCAGAAAACAAATTTTTAGGAATGATAATTGACTAAATTGGAAGGCTCATATCAGCCACATACAAAATAAAGTTTCAAAAAACATTTCAATAATCAATAAAATAAAATATGTATTGGATTATAAAGCTCTCCATCTGTTGTATAGTTGTCTTGTGCTGCCTTATCTAACGTATGGTATTGAAGTCTGGGGTAATAACTACAAAAGCTCCTTAAATTTACTCTGGAAATTGCAAAAAAAGGCTTTTAGAACCATACATAAAGCTGGATTTTATGATCACACACACACATTATTGCTGCAATCTAAACACTTCAAATTGCTGTATTTGGTAAACTTTTATACAGCTCAATTATTGTACAAAGCCAGTATGAATACTCTGCCGGATAATATTTAAAGTGCCAGCGGTGAGAACCACCAGAAAAAGCATGTGTGTGTCTGTCACACAAACTGAAGAAATTTTGTAATGTATATTCACGGGCTATTATGTTATCATCATATAAATTGTGATTAACATCAAATAAGAGATGAGAAGATATGTGTAATAATATGTTAAAATTAGGTTGACAGTGTATGTAAGACGCATCCATATAAATTGTCATTTTTGAATGGGGGTGGGAGCAAATAAGTATTTTTACTTCATCTCACTCCCTTTCGAGCGAGTATTGATTTCTGTTACCTTTGTTCTAAATAAATATGTAAATTCATGTATTATGGAAATGTATTTATTTTGTAATCTGCATGAAAAAAAAAAATAAGCTCGAAATAAACACTCAATCAAAATGACACAATGATAACAAATGTTACACAAGTCTCAATTTAAACAAAAATAAACATTTATTAACAAAACATATTAACAGCAAACATTGTAGAACATTTAAATATATAACAATAAAAATACCCTGCCTCTTGCCCATTGACCGCTGGGATAGGCTCCAGCCCCCCCGCGACCCGACCGACGGATTCAGCGGTATAGAAAATGGATGGATAATAAAAATAAACAATCTTAACACTTAGCAGCTTGAGGCCATTGTAGTGCAAATCACTCTCCTAAAAATATTTGTAAACAGCAATACAACAAAAAAAGTAAATAAATAAAAAGAAAGAAATGTTAACAATCTGAACCTGAACCAGCGAATGGCAGGTGTTGCACTGAGCCTTGCCTGGTGTTGGCTCAGTGAAGTGCTGCCCTACGAGATTTGACTTCTTTTCAGCCATTTCTTTAAAAAGACACAAAAAACACAAATTCAGTATATTTTTTTATCTGGTGCTACATCTTCTGTTTGTTTTGTAAATTAAACAGTTTGTTAAAATAAAATGACCAGGATTTATTATCCCATCTATTATGCAAAGACAACACACTAGTAGGCCTAAAGGAAACTGTCAAAGACAGAGAGAGAGAGAGAGACACACAGACACACAGGATAGCGATTAGTAGGCGTTGCTACGTTAAACGACCCAATCTCGCGACGTCTATGGTGAAAGTCGTTCATTTCCTTTCACAATCTTGATTTTATGTTTTTAACTGAGACATGGCTCAACAAAAACACAGCAAATGCAGTCTTGATTGAGTCTAGTCCACCTCACTTCAATTTTGTGTCTGAAACACGAGAAAACTAGAGGGATGGGGGTGTTTGGGCCATGTTCAGGGACAATATACCCACCCACAAGTTATCATTTGGTTTTTTTTCATCATTTGAGTATGTGTCATTCAAAATGGAGATAAAACAATCTTCCATACTTTATATCACCATTTACAAAACACCACAGAATTGTTTTATTGATTTTACTGAACTACTTTCAATTGTGTGCACTACTTTTGACTGTTTAGTCATAACAGGGGACTTGAATGTGCACGTGGATGTAGCCCTTAACAAGCAAGCTAAAGAGCTCTCTGCTGTCCTTGAAATGTTTGGTCTAACTCAGCATGTGACTGAGCCCACTCACAACAGAGGGGACACTCTAGATGTGCTCATTTCAAAGGATGTTGTTATCTCAAATGTGGACGTCATCGATGTTGCTTTATCTGATCATTTTTGTCTGTTATACCCAAACCAGCAGCTGGGTCTGCAGTTGTTCAGGGAAGACTCATAAATGACAGAACAGGGTCACAGTTTATGCAAATTATTAGGTTTGAGAACACCTCGTGTTCTAATGTTGATGATCTGTTGAACTCTTACACATCAAGTCTCTTAAATGTTTTGGATACCATTGCTCCTGTCAAGGTTAGAATGGTTAAAAGTAGGCAAAGGGCGCCATGGAGGAAAGAAGAGTCGGTCAGGGCACAGAAAAGGGAGTGCCGGAGAGCCAAGTCAAAGCTCCAGGTTCATTATGAGACTTACAAAGAAAAGCTATGTGTGTTCAACCAGACTTTGCGTAGAAAAAGGGAGAGTTATTTTTCTGAAATCATCAAAAACTGCAGTAACAACTCTCGTGTCCTGTTTGATACAGTAAAAAGATTAACAAACCCTCCAGTTTCACTGCCTTTAGAACTCATTTCTACATCCAAGTGTGATGAGTTTGCAATATTCTTTAATGACAAAGTTAAAGGCATTAAAAATGCAATAATTTCCACAACACAAATAACTACTCTGCAGCCAGCTAGACACCTAGAGCTGACACATTTCACACCTGTTACTGACAAAACAGTCGAAGAGATCATCTGCAGTCTGAGTTCATCAACGTGCTGCCTTGATGAGTTGCCCACTAGATTCCTAAAGTCTGTGCTGAGCAGTTTACCACAACTCGCTCATCTAGTCAACATCTCACTCCAGACTGGAACATTTCCAAAGGCCTTAAAAACCGCTGAGCCCCTTCTAAAGAAGAGCAATCTTGATGCCACAGTACTGAACAACTATCAGTCCATATCAAACCTGCCATTCTTAAGGAAAAGTCCTAGAAAAAGTTGTATACCAACAGCTTCGTGACTTTCTCCTGTCTAACAATGCTTTTGATACTTTCCAATCAGGCTTTAGGCCCCACCACAGCACTGAGACAGCTCTGATCAAGGTGACAAATGACATCCGCCTAAACACAGATGCAAGTAAAGTCTCAGTCTTAGTTCTGCTGGACCTGAGTGCTGCCTTTGACACAGTTGACCATGCGATCTTATTACAGAGGTTAGGAGACTGGGTGGGAATCTCTGGTCGTGCTTTAAACTGGTTCAGGTCCTATCTGGAGGACAGGAAATATTTTGTTGAAATTGGTAACTGTCTCAGACCAAATCGCTATGACCTGTGGGGTTCCCCAGGGGTCAATCCTGGGACCCGTATTGTTCAATCTGCACATGCTTCCATTAGGTAATACCCAATACAGTTAGACTACTGTAACCGCCAGGTGACTGGTCTCTCTAAACGGGCTGTAAGACAGCTGCAGTACATCCAGAACGCTGCTGCTCGAGTCCTGACTAGAACCAGGAAATACGACCATATTAGTCCAGTGCTCAGGTCTCTGCACTGGCTTCCTGTCGCTCAGAGAATAGACTTTAAAACAGCTCTGCTCATGTACAAGTCTCTTCATGGTCTAGCGCTAAAGTACATCTCTGACATGTTAGAGCCATATGAACCAACTGGGGCTCTGAGAACCTCAGGGAGGGGTCTCCTGCTGGTGCCCAGAGTCAGGACTAAACTAGGTGAGGCTGCGTTTCAGTTTTATGCTCCTAAAATCTCGAACAGTCTTCCAGAAGATGTGAGACAGGCCTCAACTCTGACAATGTTTAAATCCAGGCTGAAGACAGTTCTATTTAGCTGTGCATATGACAACTGAAAGTATTTTATCTGCACTCTTCACTTTTAATTTAATAAATAATGATTATTTTTTATGTTTTTTGGAATGATTTTGTTTGCCTTCTTGTGATTTTATGTAGCTGTAAAGCACTTTGAATTGCCTTGTGTATGAATTGTGCTCTACAAATAAACTTGCCTTGCCTTATCCTGAAGCATAAAAAACATTAATAAAACAATAACAAATAAATAAACAAAACCATTAAGACTGTCTTATGAGACTTCCGGTTATGGCGGCGAGCTGATCGGCAGTGTAGTTCGAGAGCTCCCAGAACGGTCCGACATTTCCCCAGCTTCAGAGTAATTTATGCGAGCATATCTCAGAAACTTTTATGGGGAGATACGATTTAAGAAACGCTAAGACCACAACGAGTCGAAACTGTGAGGAAAACGAGGAAATGGCGACAGGAGGAGTCGACGCAGATGACGCTAATGTGCGTGCTACAATGGCTGCCCTGCAAGCTGGCATGGATGCTATCCGTGCTGACATAAAAGCAGGGCATTTGAACATGAAAAAAGAACTGAGCGGATTCTGCGAGACAATCAAAAAAGACATGAGAGAAGAGTTTGGGAACTTTAAAGAAGAAGTTAACCAACAATTGAGCGAGATCGGGGCAGAACTCAAGGACACAGAGGCTAGGGTGGAGGAGGTGGAGACCCGAGTGGCCGAGATGGAGGAGTGGAGTTTTACCGCGAAAGACATGCTCTTCCAGACTCTGAAGGAGCAAGAGAGCATCGTGTCAAAGTTAACGGATTTAGCAACACGCTCCCGCAGAAATAACCTCCGCATCTTCGGGATCCCCGAGGGGAAGGAGGGGAACAACGCAAGTGATTTTCTGGAGAGATTCATTAAGTCCGAGTTGCAACTCCCAGACATCGACCTCAATATACAACGCTAGGGGTGGTCGGTGGCGTAGTGGGTTAAGCAGCCGCCCCATGTACAGAGGCTTAGTCCTCGATGCAGCGGGCCCAGGTTCGACTTCCGCACCGAGCGGCCCTTTGCTGCGTGTCTTCCCCATCTCTCTGCCCCCTGCTTCCTGTCTCTCTCACACTGTCCTATCATTAAAGGCACAAAAAGCCCCAAAAAATACTTAAAAAAAAAAATAAAATAAAATATACAACGCTGCCACTGGTCACTCGGACCCAAACCATCACCGCAAGCCGCCCCGAGATCCATTACTTCCTCGTGTACAAAGCCAAGGATTTGGTGCTGAGCACCGCAAGGAAAAAGAAGGAGATACACTTCGAGGGGAAAAGAGTGTACTTCGATCACGACTACCCAGCAAAAGTGATTAAAAAAAGAGGAAGAAATACGCCCCACTGAGGAAGGTGTTAAAAGAACGAGGACTCAAGATTTCAAACACCTGCACCTGCAAGGCTCCGGGTCTTTTATGATGAAGGACCCACCACATATGACAACGCGGACGAGGCGACGGAGGATATGCTGAAGAGGGGGATACTGACAGCCGACGAGGGAAATACGAGCGCCGACGCATCCCGGGCAACTGCGGCACCGCGCAAGAAGCAGGAAAGAAACGCATGGCAGACCAGCGGGTCCCCAAAGCAGGCAATGTCTGAGACAGGTCCTCAGACATTGAACGAGAAACCAGAGAAAAGCTCCGGAGATTTCAACGATCCATTACACTGCGGGGGGATATGACCTGAGGTGCACTCGTGAGTGGTAATGAGAGGAGGGTAAAATTATTAATGATAATTATTGGTTATAATTGTTATTATAATGATGGTTTTGGCTCTTAGCTCATAATATTGTGAAAATACCGATCGGACTGTTTCACGGGGTGACAGAAACTGCACCGAAAACTGCGAGTTCTAAAACCACCCAGGACGATGTTAGGATGCATCCGGAGGGGCCCTTCCTTTGGAGGCCTCCCCTCCCCGTTCAGAAGTTGTTATTTCACTTCACCTTTGGAGGTTATTTTTGTTTGTTTATGTTCAGCACAGATGTTTTTTATTTACATGTTTAGATTAATGGAAGGGAAAAATATGTGGACTGGAATTAAGAGGTAGGATGTCAAATCAGGAATACAGAATAATTACTTTAAATGTCAATGGTCTACAAAATCCTATCAAAAGGAGCAAGTTGATTACTAAGATGAAAAGAGAAAAACAACAGATTATTTTTTGGCAGGAGACTCACCTTAGTGATAAAGAGCATGAAAAGTTTAAACAGTTGGGTTTTAAGAATGCTTATTACTCATCTTATAAACATTGTCAAAAGATAAGTCATAATACTAATCTCTAACAAAGTTGTTTTCCAGATCTCTAAACAAATAAGGGATACTGAGGGGAGATTCATTTTAGTGAAAGGTTATATTGATCACAAGCAGGTAACACTGTTGAATGTGTATAGACCCCCTGGTAATGGCAAGGCATCTTTATTTATATAGCGCATTTCATACCACAGGCAACTCAATGTGCTCTACATAAAGACAAGGCATTTAAAAGAACAGCATAAAGAAGCAATTTAAAGAGAAAAAAATAGAATAAAAATTAAATACACAGTTAAAAGCAATCAAAAAAGAGGGGAAAAAGAAAGACATAAACTCAACCATAATGATAAAGTATTTATAAAGAAAATATTCGATTTGATTGCTGAAGACACTGAAGGGGTTCTGGTCTGTGGCGGAGATTGGAATATACAATTACAACCATCCTTTGACTCTAATGTATCAAAAAGAATTAACCCTGAAACAGTCACTGTTAAGAAACTTCTCCTTGAAGCAGGTATGTTGGACGTTTGGAGGGAACTGAACCCCACAGCAAGGCAGTTTACGTTTTTCACCCACCCCCATAATGTTCATTCACGGATTGACTATTTTTTTATGTTCAACTCAGAAAGACACAGAATCCTGAAATGTCAAATAGGGGTAAAAGATATCTCAGACCACGCAGGTGTATATCTTTCCTTACATCTGGATACTGAAACGAAAAACACGACATGGAGGCTTAATACAAGCTTATTAAATGACCCACTGTGTAAACAATATATTCATAAGGAATTTAAAGAATATTTAGAACAAAACGACACCGGAGAAGTGACTCCTGGTACTGTATGGGATGCTGCCAAGGCAGTAATACGGGGAAGACTTATAATGTGGTCCTCAATTAAAAAGAGGGAGAAACAGAAACGAATAAATGACTTATTACAGGAACTAAAAGACCTAGAAATGAAACATATTGAACTTAATAACCCCAAATTATTAGATCAGATAAAACTCACTAAACAAAACTTAAATAAACTATATGATAGTCATGAGGAGATTATGGCAAAGTTCATCAGGCAAAGGTACTATGATAATGGACCAAGGGCTAAAAAACTGTTAGCCTGGAGGATAAGAAAACAGCAAGAGGAAAGGTCCATCCATAAAATTAAGGACACACAATCTGGAAAGATGTGTCATAAATTAAAAGAAATACAGAAGTCCTTTGAAGATTACTACAAAGATCTGTACACTCGACCAAAGGGAGCTGATTCTTTGAGTATTACACATTTAACTCGCTGGATCTTCCGTCCATTGGATTAGTACAGATCAAAATAATGATGAACAAAATAACACAAAAAGAGTTGGATAATGCGATCTCCAGACTCAAAACAAATAAAATGCCAGGTGAGGACGGATATTCTGCAGAATGGTATAAAGCATTTAGAGAGTTACTATCACCATCATTATTGAAATGTTTTAATTTTACACTTAGTGGGGGAGAAATACCAGTTTCCTGGAGATGTGCTATCATTTCTGTAATTCCTAAGGTGGGTAAAGATAAATCTGAGTGTGGCTCTTACAGACCAATATCGATCCTAAACCTAGATTATAAATTATACGCCTCAATAATTGCAAAAAGATTAGAAAATATTATTCCGGACATAATAGACGAAGACCAGACAGGTTTTCTTAAAACCAGACAGACACAAGATAACGTAAGACAGGCGTTACATTTGATGGAGTACATGAGTAAAAATAAAGATAAGTCAATTGCTCTCAGCCTTGACACTGAAAAGGCATTCGATTCAGTTAGTTGGGAATACCTATATTTAACATTACAAAAATTTGGCTTTGATATTAAAGTTATTTCATGTTTAAAAAAATTATATCATTCTCCCTTAGCCAGAATCAAAATAAACGGTAGTTTGACCAATCCTGTGCCACTTGAAAGAGGCTGTCGGCAGGGATGTCCCTTGAGCCCGACTTTGTTTGCTCTATTTATCGAGCCGTTGGCTCAGGCTATTAGAGAAGACCAGAACATTAAGGGAATCTGGTTTAAAGGCAGAGAGTATAAGACCTGCCTTTACGCAGATGACGTATTAATCACTCTTTCCCAACCAGATCTGAGTTTACCAACATTAATGTCTTTCCTGAAAGCATTTGGTCACTACTCGGGTTATAAGTTAAACATTCATAAAACACAAGTTATCTCATTTAATTATATTCCCCCACCTCAAATAAATAACCTGTGCAATTTTAAATGGGAAAATAATATTATTAAATACTCAAAGGATTTATCTACCATCTACGCAACAAATTATCCTCCAATTACAACAGAGATGAAGGCAGATTTGAATAAATGGAGTTTATTACCACTGGACTTGCATAACAGAATAGATATAGTTAAAATGAACATCTTACCACGATTGCTTTTTCTTTTTCTGTCAATCAATACCAACAGAAATACCGCAAAAACAATTAATAGAATGGAAGAGAATGCTATCTGGGTTCATTTGGAGAGGCCTTAAACCAAGGATTAGGTATAAAACATTGCAATTGTCTAAGGAAAAAGGAGGTTTGGCCTTGCCGAACATAGAGAACTACTACAAATCTGCACAGCTCAGATACTTGATCTATTTGTGCGACCCATATTACAATGCCAAATGGAAAAATATAGAATTAAGCCAACTGGATATTCCCCTTCAGAGTTTGCTGGGTGATAGAAATCTATATATCTAAACAAACTGGAAAAACACATGAAAATATTACGTTGGGTAGCACATGATAAGGATTTTAAACCTGCCCTGATGGATGGACGCTTTAAACAGTGGCTCCCCAAAGGTATCACAACATACTGTCTTATTTCTGACAAAAGGACACTAGATTGCTTTCAAAAACTTAAAGATAAATACGACTTAGAAAATCAAGACTTTTTCAGATACCTTCAAGTTAGAGCCCATTTTAACTGTGATGTAAGCACAACAGAGGAAGCCAGTTCTGATTTAATAAACATTTTGATCGAGGCATATAAATCCAAACTAAACCGGAAACTGATCTCTAAAATTTACTCCTGTTTACAGTCATCTAATGGTACTCCTACTCTTTATGTTAAATCCAAATGGAAAAAAGAAGCTAAAATAACCATTTCAGAAGATGATTGGTTGAACATTTGCAAAACTCAAATGAGTACTTCCAGCTCTGGTTATTGGAGGGAATTTTCGTGGAAGAATATAATACGATTCTTTATCACTCCCAAAATCAAACAGCTTCAGAAGGGTCAGACAAGTTATGGAAAGTGTTGGAGAGAGTGTGGTAACGCAGAGGCGGATCATTTCCATGTCTTCTGGGACTGTCCGATTATACAAACGTACTGCCGGGATGTAGTAGTGAAAATTAACTCAATACTGGGCTTTGAGATTAAATATGATTTTTGTACAATTTATCTTGGTGATATTTCCCCCACAATCAGTGCTACTGATAAATATTTGATTAAAATAATGTTGATCGCCTGTAAAAAAGCTATTACGCGAAGATGGCTATCGAAAGAGTCCCCATCTAAAGAGGAGTGGACTGCAATTGTGAAGCAAATATTTGACATGGAAAAACTGACTTTTTTCATGAACTTGAACATGGACAAATTCACCGCGTTATGGAGGAAGTGGACAGCTCATCCTGAATAAGTGACACTGTCATAACTTGTGCTCTGTTTTTTCTTTCTTTTTTCATTTAATTTTATGCTTGGGTGCGGTGCCCCCTACTGCCCTATTTGATGTGCTCTCTCAGGTTTGCTGTATGTGAGAATGGTTTTGTCCTGTCTTGGTAAGAAGACTTGACTAATGAAGAATAAATAGAACAGAATTATTGAAGTATCTCTAAACCCTGCACCTACCTCTTATATACATATTGTTGTATCTTTCCCTGCGTAATTGATATATATGCGTACATTTTTCCGTCTGTGCACCTTCTTCTTTGTTCTTTTTTTTTCTTCTTGTTCTTTTTTTTCTTGTTTCTACTTATATTGTAAATTGAAAAACTTAATAAAAATAAAGTTTAAAAAAAAAGACTGATGTCTTATAACACAGGAATTTACTCATATAATAAAGGAATTTATAATTAAAGTGGACCCGTTAAACAGTCTTTCTTTATCTGAGCTTAAGAGTGGATCTGAAATATTTTAAATGAACAGATAGTGGGGAGCGTGCTTAGATGGCTTGTGTTGCGCCGCTTTTGGTAGACTGCTTTTGTCAATATTGAAATCATCTTTTATCTTACATCCTTAAGTTATCCTAAAAACAAAAAATACAAATATATACTTATTCTCTATGTCTTCCACCAGTTATCATGAGATGCAGAAGTTCCACACCCAGATCCTGAGAGTGAAGGACCAAGACGACTTTCCAATGGTGCTAGTTGGAAACAAGGCTGACCTGGAGCAGCAAAGATTGGTAACACCTTCTCTCACGTGATACCAGCTTCATCACTGTTCCTGGAATATAATGGAGTGCAGGCATACATACTCTAGAGCAGAGTTCTCCAACCTTTTATCTTCTGTGAGCTACTTTTACGCAATTAAAGTGCTGGAGAGCTACTCATGTTTAGTAACAATTATTCACATTGCTAACTTCCATATAGTACCAGTGAATATGCTTGTTTTGCACGTAACACATTAAAAAATATTAATACAGAACACATATTGTGTATGACTTCAATTCATAAGCATGTGCATGTTGTGTTAAAACAACACTGGAGTGAAAACCAGGAGCACCTGTTCAAATCTGACTCCAGCTGTCTCACCGCATCCACAGGTAGCGCACAAACCCTCTGCGCCACAGTTTTCACACCAAAATGGACATCAGCAATAAGCAGATAGAATCTCCATCTTATTTTTATGGTCCTGGAATAATGCCAGAATTCTGCCACTGCTGTCATTGCCTCTTTAATGATCCCGCCATCAGTGGAGTGCTTTTTGTGCTTCTGTGTCTATCTTTTAGTTTACAACACTGTTGTTTGCAGAGTGTAGTTTTAAGCTATTTTACCATTTCTTTACAGTCGCTGCTTCCTGCTGGAAAGTTCCAGGAGAAGTTGCTGTGAACAATGAAATGCCACACTACATTGCATCTTTTACCAACTGCCAGGCTTGTGCCATCTATCAGACACACGTTTGTCATTCACATTTGTGAAACAGAAGTCCGTTTTCCACTCCAGGTGGAAAAATGTGTTTTTTTTGCCTCTTACTGGCGTGACTGAACTCTGCTTGTGTCATTGTTGCTAACAGCCTGGCAGCTGGTCAGCCTCTCCCCACTCCAACGACAGACAGCAGCACAGCGTAAATGTTTGGTTGACAAGTCGTTGACAAATAATCATTTAATCTCGGGAGAGGGAAGAACAGTAATCTGTCATTTTGATTGGATGGAAATTTAGATTGGTTTTACCAAGTGACAAATCATATTTCTGTTATTATATTATTGACCCCTTGGCGAGCCACCGGAAAGGGCCTCGCGATCGACATGTTGGAGACACCTGCTCTAGGGGGAAACTCCAGCAATCACATCATTGCTTGTCAGGCTTCTGGTTCAGTCTGTCGTCAATTGATACAGACCGATATGATGATGTGGAAAGACTGGCTCACCCACTACTGTGACAATGAAAGGTTGGAAAACCACTGCAGTATAGACTATAGACCCCTAAGAAAATTGAGTGCATTTTAACCATATCTTCCAGGTGTTCCCTTGCCTTTATAAATGACCATAATACTAATATGCTGGTGCACATTATTGCAGTGAATTTCCCTGATTGCGGATGGGATCTTTGTTAACTTTCTGCAGATCTCCAGGGAGGATGCTCAGGCATTTGCCAGTGAAAACAGGATCCACTACATGGAAGCTTCTGCAAAGAATCGCTACAATGTGGATGAAGCCTTCTTGAAGTTGGTGCATATTATCAGGTTGACCTCTTAATTATTTATCTTAATTTTAGTGAACAGGCCAGTTCAGCACCTAGACTCTTACTATGAACGCATGCTGTTGTAATTATATGCAAAATAACATCTGGATGGTAACATAATTTGCTTTTGTTGTGAAGAAAAGAGTAGTTGGACTCACCCTTGCACCCTCTTATGTGGAAGTTATTAACAGGAAACACATAGAAACATATTACATGGCAGCGTACACAGAATTCCCAATGACACCAGTTTGTGAGATTCTCTTATACTTCCTTATAACATTCTGTGCGTACGTGGCCAAAACCCAATCTCCCTCCGGCACCACTGTTTTCTGAGATTGCCACAACATCTTCCGTCATCACTTGACAGAGAACTTTCTGATCAAAATAATATGCGGTGTGAGCAGTAGCAAGGCCCTGCTCCCTCCCACACTTTAAAACCTGTATACTGTATACTTTTTAGCGTCGATGGCACCTTTTCAGATATGCAAGTTGCCAGTTCCATAGGAGCAAAAGTTCCATAAGGGATAATGCACCCAGAGAAGCTGACTTGAACTGATGCTGATAAGAAGTCGGAGGGTCCCTCTCCTCTTTAGTCTGGAGAGTGTGGCACCCATATTTTCCAATCAGTGTGACCACAGAAAGATTTTCAACTTTACCTAGTTTCAATAAACTTTGGCCCAGAGAGGACGGCAACATTTGTAGATCATGTTCACAATGTCTACTTCTTTGCATGCAAAAGCTTTAACCTGCATATGTGGTGGCCTGGTGAACTGTGTTCATAGACAATGAATTCTGGATTGGTTCCTGAGCTCATGCAGTGATTTTCATGACAGAATCATGCCCGTTTTTAATGGAGTCCTACCCGAGAGCCCAAAGGTCACTGGCATTCAATTTAGATTTTTGGCCATAGACTGCTCAGAAGGAATGTAGAGCAGTCATCTGCCAATAGGAAGGTCGGTGGTGTGATCCCAGGTTTTCTCGTTGGTTTAATCCTGGATTTTCTCGGACCACTTGTCTGAGTGTCCTTGGGAATGACACTGAACCCCACATTGCTTCTGATGTGTTCATCAGTGTGTAATAGACAAAAAGCACTGTGTAGCCCATAATGCTATCAAGGCTAAGAGTCCTGTATGAGTTTGTGTAGATGAGAATGTGGTTTGTTGTGTAAAAGCACTCTGAGTCGTCAACTTGACTAGAAAATTGTTTTATAAATAAAGTCCATTCACCAAATTTTCCACATACAGATGTCTTTAGATTCTTTAGGTTGGATTTGCAGATCCCATCAACCCATATTTTCTTCACAAAATCATTGGATTTGGAGATTTATTCACAACAGAACACTGAAAACATATCAGATGTTGAAAATGAGACATTCTGTTGTTTACATGTGCCCCAGCTTTTTTGGATTTGGCGTTGTAAAATGGCATTCTTTATTCCAAATCCTTGAATATTTTTAATTTTACTGCTCTGTTTAGGTGATGCGTTTGTCCTGCCAGGCATTAAAATATATTTTTGTCCACTTTTAGGCTTTTAAACCAAGGACAACAGTTCCCTTCAGATGAGATTCAAATGGCAACCCTGTTCAGATTATAAACTTATCGCTGGAAGTCCAGTTGAAAAAAAGCACCCTCCCTGGTGACATCGCATAGAGCTGCAGTGACACCTGATAAAACCTTTTTGTCATGCCTCACTGAGTACCTAAGTGCAGCCTAGTACTAGTGAAGGTGTTGACTAATGAATAAACATGAATATACCTGAAATCTAGATGTAGTGTAATTTTCTAAACCTCAGTTAAATTTGGTTTTAGTATCCTCCATAGTAGGAAATAAATAAGATAAAAAGGACACGTGACAAGGGTTATTTAAACCTCACGAGCAAGAACTCTGCGCTTCATATCTTTTAAGTCTTCATAAGTCAGTATTTTGAATAAAACTGAAATGGTGTGATGTTGAGCCTGCTGATGGTTTACAAATCCCAGAACGGTTTAGGCCCAAAATACATCTGTGATATGTTCAGAGAATATAAAGCCAGCAGAGCTCTTAGATCCAAGGACTCAGGCCAGCTGGTCCAGTCCAGAGTCCAGACTAAACATGGAGAAGCAGCATTTAGCTGTTACGCTGCAAACAAGTGGAACAAACTGCCAGTGGAGATAAACTTTCACCAAATGTAGACATTTTTAAATCCAGGTTAAAAACATTTCTTTTCTCGTGTCTATGCATGAAATCTGCACGGTATCTTTGAACTTATCTGGACTGTTGCTTGTTTTTAAATTCATTTAAATTATTTTATTTGTTTCTGTTTATATTCTTTTTTGTATTTTTAATGCTTCTTCCACTACCTGCTGCAATGCTTTTATTTCATGTAAAGCACTTTGAATTGTTTGTACATGAAATGTGCTACAAATAAATTTGATTTGATTTAATTTGATGTGTACAAGACATTGGGCTCCCACTCTGACCAAAACCTGTGAGTAATTATTCTCTGTTTCCTCTCTTACTAATTCACAGACACTTCCAGAAGATGGAAAGTCCCCCTCCGCCAAATCATCATATAGGGACAAAGAAAAGTGGTGGCTGTCCCTGTGTCATCATCTAGATGCTGTTAATATAGACACAACATTCTGCTTTAGCGTGTATAAAATGGTTTGTGTATGGATTCTTTTCTTTGTACATGCACACTATACTTGTGTGGGGGGTGCTTTGTGGGTGATGAATGGTGGGACTCATATGTTTAAAGGCATTTTTGAGGGTCAAAACTTGGTTTTATGGTAAGATTAAGATTAAGATCCGATTTATTGATCATGCATACATGCATACACACGAAATTTGTCCTCCGCTTTTAACCCATCCAGGTTGGCACCTGTTGACACACACATGCACATGCACAGGGTCACACACTCACACACTCAGAGACAGATGCCAACCTGGAGCGGTGGGCAGCCAATTAGAATTAGGTAAGATTTAGGGTAGGAGCTGTAACTGCAAAGGTGGGAGGTTAGGGAATACATTCTGCCAGGTGTGTTTGTGTGTAGGGGTGGGCGAAAAAAATCGATTCATGTACATATCGCGATTTTTTTTTTTTTATGGGATGATTTTAAAAATCGATTTTTCTCCCCTGAATCGATTATATTCGTCATATCCATGTCCAGAAAAACTTCATCAATTCATTACATTAAGTTATATTAAAACTAGCCCACATTTGTGCTGTGTGGACATTTGAATTAATTTTGTAACTGTAAACTTTAAAAAATGCTGTACATGTTAAAGTGTTAGTTCGCCATTTTGCACATTAAGCCCTGTTTTTAGGTAGTCTGGGGTGAATTATAGATGTTCTGATCACAATTTGGACATTTGTTGCTGAACGGAGCATTTAGGTATCCACTGCTGCAGCCCCCCCACCTTTGCATTGAGTCAATGACCACTCAAGCAAACAATCATAAAACGCCATTAAACTTTTTTTTTAAAAGACATGGAACTCACCGTGTGGTCAGTGGTGGACAGCGATAAATTGACCCGAAAATCGCAGCGAAATGTGCCTTCTAACAGTTGTTTTAGCATTTGGTGGACCTATTTTTCCGGACACCGTTGAATAGCAGCAGCAAGACATACAGCGACATACAGCGCGCGGAGTAATACTAGTCAAACCAATACAAATCAATGAAGACGGACAATAATGGTAATATAACTTCTCTGGAAGCGTATTTCGCGGTGATTTTCGAGCCAACGTATCGTTGTCCACCACAGACCACACGGTGAGTTTCATGTCTCTGCAAACGAAAGTTTAATGCCGTTTTATGATTGTTTGCTTGAGTGGTCATTGACTCAATGCAAAGGTGGGGGGGCTGCAGCAGTGGATACCTAAATGCTCCGTTCAGCACCAAA